>NC_142653.1:41002500-41627500 GCF_055504915.1 Nelumbo nucifera | reverse complement strand
GTAGTGTGTTTCTCTGTTAGTTTAGAATCTTCACAACCATTGGATAGATCTGCGGAGATTTATCCAGCCAAGGCTGACAGTGAGGTACTGCCAAGTTGGTTGGGGTGGCTTGTCTAGCTGCTAGGGTAAGACCTGAGGTACATGTAGTGTGGGTTTCTTGAAACCCTGAACTAGACCAAAATTCCAATACTGCCCTAGACCTTAGAAATAGATGGACAAAACTAGAATCTTACACCTGACCCCTAGACTAGATTATGATACTGCACTAGGTGTCGGATTGGACTGTCTTTGATGTACCAATCAATTAGGCCTTTAGAGGGGGTCAAAACCTGGGTATGTTGGGACAGTCCAATAATTCATTTAAGTGGGTGATCATAGTGACAAGATCAGCCCATTTGTCAGACAAAGTGAATGATCGGAGAATGCACTCTCTCTTTTGGAAACCTAAATTGTCGGCAGTTGATTTCAAACATTGAGATTTTGTCGAGCCTTGTCAAAGAAGATGTTGGGCTCCCTCTTCGTCCTCCGTCTACATGCCTTCCAACAGCTACATCTTCGACAACATCTCCGACGGTCTCGAGTGACAATAAATTTAGGTTTTTCATCCTTTCATGATTTTGATTTATTTTTCATCATTTTCTCCTTATTTTGGTTGAGTTCTTACCCTTTCCCATCTCAACATCTCGCCCCTCCAACCCTGGTCATCGGACCATACTTTTCATCGCAAGCAAGTAGTGCATGGGTCATTTTTAGCATTATTGTGCCAAATCTATACCTATTAGCATCATATTTTCTGTCAACAAACCAAACAAACCATATCTTCCATCGTTTCATTGTTCCATATTTATCGTTGTTAGCATCGGTCTTCCATATCTATCATTGTTAGCATCGTATTTTCTATCGATTAAACATATCTCACATTGTTTAGTTGTTCCAGAACTACCACCTTTAGGATCAGTGTTCTAGGTTTACCATTTATGTATAGGGATCTGCCACCCAAGTACATATGCAGTGGTCATCTCCTTTGCCGGTTGGATTCATGTCTTCAATTTTCTTTCCATTTTAGTCTTGTTTTCCTTATTTTCATGTATTGTTTTTTTTTTTAATTCTTTTTTCCAAGTTGAATAAGAAAACAAGTGGGATCCTCCAATTGGTTCAGCCTGAAGTAACAAATCCCCTGTTGTGCATCCTTATACTGATCTCCTATAGAGTTCCATTTCTGTTATCGCCAATGAAGCAATGGTATGTTAGTCTGTCCCTTGAAATATTGGTAAATGAGAACTGCAATGGAAAGGTTGATCAATGGATCTTCTATTTTGTTGATTAAATTTTCCTAGAAAACAAATGTTGGAAGATGAATTTGGTCATATTATTTCTCAAAAAAGAAAAACGAGATGCAAAATTAAGAAAAAAAAATATATTCCTTTCTTATCCCATCTCATCTCATCCCACCCTTTCTCAAAAATCAAATGGACCATAAGAGAATTTTTACTACGGTGGCTCTAGTAATAGATGATCTACCTCGAGTTAACTATTTGTCCGTTAATTTTCTAATATTGACTTATTAGAGATTCTAATGGAATAGGGTTGAGTTGAACCATTACCCATAAGAGGACCAATTGTTGGAAGGGTTAGAATCCAATTGATGGATGGTCGAACCATGCTAGATGGATGGGTGAAATTTCAAAAATTTCCTAGCCCTTATAGGAATCGATTTCCTAATGTTTTGAAAAAATTGCAATTTTTCGAATCAATCTTGTACTAAACCATAATAGAATTGAAATCAAATCAAGAAGGGAGAATTGTACTTGATATGGATACCACAAATCTAAATCCCAAGGTAGAAGTTTACGCCCAAATCATTCATAAAACTAGCCTCCACTAAAGACAACATACTGTATAGGTGAAGTCGGTTCAGTAACATGGTTTTCAGCAAAACTGTGATCCAACTTGCTTGAATTGAATGAGGTGAGTGAACCTGAAATTTTTTTGAGTCTTTCTTGCAAAAAAAAAAGAAGAAAATTGATCTAAATTAGTTCTTTAAAGCTTAGGTCGTGATAGGGCTTCTTGGGAGACAAAGAAAGGAAGAGACAGCAATGGTCCAGTTTGGGCCCCTGACTGGATTCATTGCTCAAGGTAGTGAACCCCTGACTGGATTCATTGCTCAAGGTAGTGAACCCCTGACTAAATCAGCAATGGTCCAGTTTGGGCCCAACATTTATATCCAAATGATCCTTTGATTCAACCACCCTATGAAAACCCAAGGATAATGGACTTAAGTGAGATAAAATCCATCAGTTAATCAACCTAGTAATGGTTTCTTACACTTATCCTCTCGGCCCATAATGATCAAAACACTAACTGATAGGGAACAACTTCTCCCCTAGCTGCAACGTACAGTATCATACTCTCTAATCAAATGGATCTCGGGATTAAAACATTTTGCAAAACTTTTTCCATAAAATAGTAATATATAACATATAAATACATTTTTCAAGAACATATTTCAAATATAGTTGAAATCCACCAGTAGCAGTTTAGGTTTTCATCAAAGAGAATGTAAACATTGATGTTCACTTTGTCCAACAAAAAGGTCGATCCTATTACTATGATAACCCACTTAGGTGAATTCCCAAACTGCCCCAACATGCCCAGGTGTTGACCTTAGATGGTCTCACTGATTGTCACATCAAATATAGCCTAGCCCAACATCTAGTAGAATACCATAATCAAGTTTGGGGTTATGTGTAACTTTTCATTTTTGTCCATCTATCTCCAAGGTTTAGGGCATAACTAGAAATCGGTTTGGGTTTAGTGTTTCTTCCAAATACACATTGCCTGTGCTTAGGGTCTAATCCTAGCAGCTAAGACAAGCTACTCCAACTATTTGGTAGCACACCAATATCAGCCTTGGTAGGATAAACTCCCAAAGTCTATCCAACGGCTAAAAACATTCTAAGCTAATACGAGTCTTATAAGTGTCCAATTTAAAGGATAATTCATAGAAAACATACAAATACAAACATGAAACAATAATATACTTTATTCATTTACAAATAAATGTTCATGTGCATCAATCTGATTGGAACTAAGGCATACACTGCCTAACACCAATTAATTGATCTAACAATGGCCCTGTTTTAGTAAATCGTGCAATAAATAAGCAAGCATACTAGCTCAACCCAATGAAGATGAGTTATGAGAATAATTACCCCAGCCCAGCCCATTAAACGTTATGGAATGCTTAGCATGATTACAAGAACAAGTACAATATATGAAATTCACTATTTGGACCACTAGGAACAACACTAAGAAAATCCTAGAATTCAACTTGTAGGTGGATTTTAAAATCAAATTGGACTAAGGAATTGAGTAGAGAATCTATACACAGAATATGAACCTAAAACCTCATATTCTTACTACAATCTGATTTTGAACAGAATCTAGGATTAATAGAATGTTATTGATATAGTCATACAATTCCTTAAGGTTGTGTTTGGTTTGATAGAATATAAGAGGAAACAGAAAATTATTGGTTTCTTTGTCAAACCAAAGACAACCTAAAACCTTAGTTGAGAATTTGAGGGTAGGAATTAGACCATGAAGGGTTCCAAAATGTTTTCATGGGGTTAAAGTATTACCAGAAGGTCCATTTGGTGGTATTTGACAAACTTGATAATCCTAAAGAAAAGGTTGGATGAGTTTCTTTTAAGCATGGTTTTGGAACCGTTGTTGTCTTGGACAGTCAGACCCTTTGGCCTAGAAATCATCCAAGCAACGTGTTCAGTTTCACCCCTGACCTGGTTGTTGTCAAAAATTGTTGACTTGGTTAACGACCCACTGACCCAGGTGGTTGGGTTATCAACCTGTTTGACTCGTACAGTGGCTTTTGGCCATTATTTTTGTTTTAATTAGTTTTTATATTTTAATATTTTTTAATTACAATGGGCTGTCTGTTCAGATTGGATTGTTGAACCACTGACTCAGAGATTGATGGCCAAAATAGTTCCAGTTCTATGTTAGTTTTTAAAACATTGCTTTTAAGTAGGTGTTTGGCATCAATGTCGTTGCCTCAAAGCTGTTTTCTGCGAAAACAGTGCTGTGTGGATGATGGTCTGTTGCACTATTGTTTGGGAAAATGACTCCTTTTTTTGTTTGGCATCAATGATGCCACATATGATGTTTTTTGGGGAAATGACACTGATATTTGTTTGGTACCAGTGCTCGTTTTCAGCATTAGTCCATATTATCCAATGCTTTACATGCCTTTGTATTCTCTTGCATCCAAGGGTGCAAAAATGCCCACGTTTATCATACAGTCCCCATTAATAGCATTTACATTCTAAAATATTAGAAAACTTATGAGGAAAATGACAAAGAAATAACAACAAATTGGAAGAAGTAACAAAAAATTGCAAATAAAAATACAAAATAATAGCAAGAAGATGCAAGCTACCAAGGAAAAATTTGGAAAATAAGTGCAGAAATAGTGACTTGCAGAAAATGGATAAAATTTCAAGAAAAACAAATCCGTAAAAGAGTTGTAGAAATTGGGAAATTCTACAATTCGATGGCCCGAGAAGTGTTGGAAAGTTGATGTTGCTAGAGATCCTTTCCGGCAAGCTCATGCCTCAGACCTCATCCACCTTTGATGGAGAAGCTCCATCACTGTGGAAGAGACACTCAGGTTCAATGCCAAGCTATGGTTAAGGCAGCCACATTCACAGCTGAGCTCCATGGTGAAGTCATTGATGGAGGAGCAGGCCTGAGCAATGTCACGGGGACACAAACAAGTCCACCCCGGCAGCTGAGAAAGGAAAGAAACCCTATGAAATAAAATATGGTGTTAGGGTTTGTTTTACACAGATATACACATGTTATGGTGCACCATATCATTTTAAATGTAAACCACATCAAATGATACATTGGTGCCATGTCATGTTACCTTGACAACAACGGTTATAAAAACGAAACCATGTCTTCCCAAATTCTAAGGTATGATTGTTTTCTTTGTATTTTTTAAAAAAATGAAACCAAACAAGCCTTAGTTTCTTGATACACCATTTTTTTCGATGTAGCGTCAATGTGGAGCGGTTTTTTGAGACAACAGCATCGAACCCAAAGACCACCTAAGTTATCCTTGTACAACTTAACACCACTAGACAAGTTGGTTGGCAGTTTGGCAAATACCACGATGCCCTTTTGAGTGGGAAACATTTAGCTCCTACCTGGTTGGAGGATGTGTGTCCGATCCAATACATTTTATACTCTGGTTTTGGGGTTTAGGGTTGGAGTTTAGGCTCAGTTTGAATGGAGTATAAAACCTTGTATTTTGTATTATTTTTTATATATTTGCATTGTACATTGTATTCTTTCCAAACTGAGCCTTAAACGTTTAATTAAGGTTTAAAATTTAGGATTTGGATATGAAAAATGAAGAGGTGGTTGGATGAAAGGCTGCCGCCCCTTCCTCCTTTTATAGATTTAAAAGGATCAGCTCCTAATCCTATTAGGAGCTGTTGATCCAAATTATATTTGGATTAGAAGTCCCTTTAAGTGATAAGGTAAAACCCTTATCTTATCTGCAGATCAGATCAACCATCTCCAAATCTAATTAGGAGGCTCCAGATCTAAAACTTATTTAGATCTTGGACTCTCTAAGTGGATAGGGTCTAGGCCCAATCCTATGAGCTAATCCACATCAGAATTCGCCCCTTTTAATTGACTGATCAAATCAGCTCAGTTCAAAATGGACTTAAGGCCCAATTAAGGTTATGTACTCACTTAGTCTTCCAAACTGCTGCCCAGTTGGGCTTCCTTGTATGGCGTGGGACCCAAACATTGATCTACACATCAGCCACATGGGTTCAGCTTAGCCTTTGTTACAAGGCGTGGCCGAATACACTGTTATGGACAGTGCACCCCCTGAAACCCATCTTATAGGCTCTATGGGCCCAACACTTACCCTAAGTGGTCCCTGGGCCAAGCCACCTTTTAACACCCAGGGACAGTGGGCAGATGCAAGATTAGCCCATCAGGTATTATCCTCAATGGTTTTACACTTAACTTCTCAGCCCATAATGATCATACACTGCCCGACAAGAGAGGACCTCTCCCTCGGCTGCAAGGAACAGTGTTGCACTCTCTGCTTACATGGATCTCGGGAATTAAAACCTTTTGCAAATCAAATCTCAACGATTGAAATTGGTTGCCGGCAGTCTTGGTTTCCATCAGAGAGAGTGCATCCCCGATTACTATGATCACCACTCAGATGAATTCTCGGACTGTCCCAATATACCCAGGTTTTGACCCCCGCTAAGGATCTCACTGATTGGTATATCAAAGACAGCTCAATCCGACACTTAATGCAATAACATAATCAAGTCTAGGGGTCAGGTGTAACTTTCCAGTTTTGCCCATCAATCTCTAAGGTCCAGGGCAATATTGGAAATCTGGTCCAGTTCAAAGATTCAATTAATTATACACTGTATGTGCCTAGGGTCTCACCCTAGCAGCTGAGACAGGCCACCCCAACCGACTTGGTGGCACCACAGTGTCAGCCTTGTCATAGATCTCTCCAGACCGACCCACTAGCTGTGAACATTCTAAACTAATAAGAGTCTCATTAAGTGTCCAGTTTAAGGGTATTATACAGAAATATACCAAAGGAACATGAATCAAATATGCACTTTTATTCATTTACAATAAACTCATAAAATACATCATTCTGATTGAAGCTAAGGGCATACAAAACTATCTAACAGCTCCCACTTGCAATTACTTTCTGAGTTTCTCTACAAACAATTAAAGGAAGTAGAAAAGCTGGGTTTCTCTACTAATAATTATCAAACCAAGCCAAATAAAATTCTTACCTGGGTAGGATGGTGCTGCTTCTATCACATGAAGCAAATCAAAATTGATACCTTTGATTTGAGGATACCTAGATGTAATCATTTTTAGTGTGGTTCCATTCCCACCTCCCACGTCAACCACCTCTTTAAGACCTTCAAATCCCTTGTATGTGTCAAGAATCTTCTTCAAGACTATTGTGGTGTGACCTGACATTCCCTTATTAAAGAATTCGTTATACCTTGAATCTTTCTCGCAGTACCGAAATAAGGTCATTCCATGTTCCTTATGGAAAGGAATTCCACCTTCCAATATAGCATCTCTCAGCTGGTACCTGCAAGCAGCGATAAAGTTCAGATAGAATCTAGTGTTTTTTTTTTCTCCTGGAAATACAGAATGAATGTCACATAAGGGGTGATGTTGGTGGTGGAATTATTGTGCCCAAATCAGAGATCATAGCTCGGCAAGTAAGATCATACCAGCTATCCATGTGCAACTTGTCCTGATGCAGTAGAAGCAGGGGTCGAAGAGACACTCCGTCCTGGCTGTTGGTGAAAAATTTGCAGACAGGAGCCAAGCCATAACGCCTTTCAACTTGGTCAATGTCCCGTTTGACGAGAGAGCATTTAAGAACAGAGTAGCTCGTCAGTAGAGACAAGACACGGTCGAGCATGGTTGCTGCATCTGGGTTTTCAGTGTGAAGGTGCAAGGCAATCTCTGAAGCCGAGAGGTACGCATCAGGGCCAGCTCTAAATATGATCTCGAACACATCTAGTTCTGTAGTGACTTTCAAGGCCATAGGAAGCACTGAAGCACTTGCCAATTGCATGGCCGCCAATATACAGTTTTCTTCTTCTTTCTCTTCATTCGGGGTTTCAAAGTGATTACTAATGATTAAAGCCATACTCACTGTAGAGAAGAATTAGAAAGAAAGCTACACAGTTAGAATAAAGATAATCCCTCTCTCACCGCTCACAATCTCACAATTTATGAACTATATATAGGCTCGTCCATGATGCTAATGACATGTGATTTTAATGCGTGATGTGATTTGTAGTTTCATGGCAACCACTACCAGCCATTAGGTAGGCTTCTACTTAGACTTTTGTTTTTATTTTTTTTCTTTGGTTAACAGAATTTCACTTTTCACTCCACAAGCAACAAAACAACAAAGCAAAGACAAGACACACCAAAAAAGGAAATCACTTACTAGTACTACTAACTACTTAGATTCAGTTTGGAAAGAGTACAAATACAATTATGTAGTGTAAATATATACAAAATACAAGATTTTATACTCTACATGTATATTTGTATTTGTACTCTTTTCAAACTGAGCTTTAGGCTGCTTTTGGTTGCAACACAAAATTGTTTGTACTAGTATAAAAATGCATGGGAGTGCAAATGAAAATAATGCATATTTTGATTTAATTTTGTTTTGCACTTTATTTTATTCTGCTTCACATCTTATTTTACTTTATTTGAACTACAATCAAAGAAAATAAGGTAAAATTTGAAAAAAAATCAGAATTTTCACCCAAATCATTTGCACTGCTATAACTTTGCATCAATACAAATTTATTTGCCATGCAACCAAACACCGCCTTAGGAACAGAAACAAAAGTAATCAACTAAAATAGTTTATGAAATAGGACAATGGGCATGCGTCCAACCACTCATTTGAAGAGACCCAACCCCACTGGGCAAGGAGATGAGAAAGCCTATTCAAGTCTCGTTTAACAAAGAACAAAGAAACTGAAAGAACTTGGGCAAGGTTTAGATAGTCAAGTAACAAAAATATTATTTACACCGCTGCCCTTCCTGTTGTCAATACAAATTTGGAGCACAAAAATTAATGTGGATAAATTCAAAGGAATTGAATTTTTTTTTTCAGAAATTTAAATGGGATACAGACTCACTTTTTCTTGGCAAAGAAAACCCTCTGATTCTCTTGCCTTGGACGAAAGCCGAAACTGTGACTAGAACTTGCAATTATGAGAAGCAAGCAACGCCCAACCTTGTGTCAATGAAAATTTACTCATGCTCAATCAATGATTAGAACGTAAACAGCTGAAACAATGTTCTTGCTTGTAGAATTGACAGAAGCCCTTTGAGTCATGGGAATTTCACGAGTTGATGTGGCACGAAGTTGTAGCAATTTCGGTGCTTCGGCAATTCAAGAGTTGGGGCCTTTCTTCTTTTTTCCTTGATCTTAGTGCAGCGCATTTCCTCTCCTTTTTCAAAAACAACAGAAGCAGTAGTTGAAAGGGGGGAGCCAAATGGGAGCTTCCTCTTGTTTTCTCCTCTATTTATAGAGGCTCACCAATAGACGATGAGTTGGTTTGAAATATTTGAATTGACTTGAATGGTTTCAAATCAATTCATCACCATTTAATATTAATTGAAATGGGGGCACTAAATTGACATATCGGTGATCATTTTGTTCACCTAATTAAGGTAATTAAGTCATTTAATTGAAGTTAATTTCAATCCCTAACTGTACTTGGAACGAAGTGCCATTTGGCACATGGTTGGTTCTACACATAAAAGGAAATCCAATTGATTAATTGTAACATTTCTTCTTAACTTAGATTAAATTGGATGCCATTGAGATCCGATAATTCAATTTAAATGCTCTTCTCTAGACTGAAATGGCAATTGAATCAATCTCCCTTAATTATGGGGCCATGTTCAACTAATTGGGAAATCATTTATGAAGAAGCCACTTGTTAGCTAGGTGTAATAACACCTCATGGGTAATGTGGTCGATCAAGATCCAACCAGAATTTCTTCCCCCCTCTTTTTGTTTATTATTTATTTTCTTGAATTCATGTTGGACTCAATGGGATAAAAGGTTTTAGTGGGACCCAATGTATGGGCCCGCTATCGTATTAGCCCAAGGTGTTGGAGCCCAACACCATATTTTTGTGCCAAAGATACGTTGGTCCCTCGAGCATGGAGTGCCTTTTTATAGCCAAAGATACGTATCCTGGCCAGAGGTACTCGAGATAGAGTCCCATTTCCTTGTGGAATCATCTTTTCTTACTCCTCCTTATCTGTAATTGTGCTCATCCCCATGACGTGTAGTTGACATGGCTGGAAGGATAAGACGGGGGCCACAATAATAGTATAGCTAGGCCGACGTGGCAAAGCCTGGATGACATGGTAGGGCGATAGCTAGGCAGCCACGTGTCTCGTAGGACCAGCTCAACCATGACCCGAACACCACTCCCCTAGTTCTAAAGTCGAGGAATGAAGTAGTCCAATTCGTTCTCCAGCTGAAGAACTTCAAGTTCATGTCTGGATGGGCATCTGGCCCTTTTGGTGTTCCCCGGTGACTGTCGCAATCTTGAGAACCAGGCAATATGGAGAATGGTCGAGGAATCTTCCCATTGTTCGTTGCAGAACTCTAAAAGCTCTGACTTCGGAATTTGAACCACTCCCCGAAATGTTGTGCGGTTGTGTAGCATGGCGAAGGGCCAAAGTGTCAAACTGAGCTTCCGAGTCCGTCCTGTTGGGGCCGAGGAATGACTCTGGTTCCAAGTGGAAGTCAAGCTTTGGTGCAGTAGTGATGCTCGTTCATGGTGCATCGAGATTTGGAATTGGATCCGTATTTCGGATTTGGGGTTTGTGTCATGCTCGGCTTTGATATGCCGGCCTTCCGAAATCGAGGCTTAGCTCAACCGTATGCCGAGGAAAGGCCTTTTGCTGATGGTTGGAGGCTGAGCTCTGGAATTGAGGTTGTGATGTTTGGCCACGGGGTGCCGGGCTGCGAAGACGGGTTCCTTCGGGGTTTCTGTGCTGTGAAACTAAAGTCATCATGATTCTCCCATGCATGTCAATCATTGTCGAGGAGTCTTTCGCTCGTCGGCTGTAGAACTTAAATGAGAACCGAAGTTTCAGTTCCCAAACCACTCCCCCAGTTCTGCTGTCGAGGAGGGGTGTCCTCGGCTAGACTACTACGTGGCCTTGTAGCCTTAAGCAACCTATCCGAGGACTTGAGTGCCCTAGCCGAGGGTTTACGTCGAAGGTTGGACCGGTACTGTGGCTCTCCGCGTCAAAGGTTGGACCGGTAGTGTAGTTGAACCGGTGCAATTAATAGGCGTAACTGCTGCTTGAGGAGGATGCCACATCGGTTTTCAAGGCTTCCCGTCATACGTTATTGGTCTTCCGAGGCATTGTTAGAGGTGCTTCATCTGCACCATTGATCTCTTCTCGATCCGCGCTCCTGATGGTTATAAAAGGGAAGACAGTGGAGAGCTCATTAACTAACACGACAGATAGCTTGGTGGTCTTCGCTCCTCAGCTCTTGTAAATTGCCCAATATGTACTTTTCATCTCATTAGTCCTCTTCCCCTTCCGGGTCCTTTAGTAGTTCCGGTTCCAGCTCTTCTTACGGCTCGAACTACGAGCCTTAGCTGAGAGATTTTGTGGCTGCCGAAGTTGAGGAGGCTGAGGTTGGTCCCTCCGAGATGGAAGCAGATCTTTCTCTGCGGGTAGGTCGTCAATTTGGCACAACGTCCTGCATCTTGGCGCCCGGGGATATGGCTCGGATCCGAGCAATGTATGCCATTCCCGCGGAATACCAAATGAGGTGTCCACTTCCTGGGGAGATGGCCACTGATTCTTAGCTCAGTGAACTATGTGTTTATGAGCATAGTTTGGAGGCTGGACTGAGGTTCCAGTTGAGCGAGGGGTTCACCGAGGTGCTAAATGAAGGGATAGGATATCCAACACATGGACTTCCAAATCTTGCGGAATAAGGGGCGAATTTCAAAAATTTTTCTCTCCCTTCAACTGGGAATCGTATTCCCTATTTTTGAAAAACATATTTTTCAAGGATCAATCTTGAACCATTAACCAAATCAGATATGAACCAAAAGAAGTTGGAAGGAGGATTACCTGATACGGAGAAATAATATCTCCCAATGGAGGTGTTCACGCCCAAGGAAGGATCCAAAGACTACTCCCACTGAAAATGGCGCAGTGCAGGATGGAGCAGAATCAGTAATGTTTTTCAAAAGAACTTGACCCTTTGCAAGAATCAACTAGATGGCTTGTGAGTACAACTCCAATCAATCTTTTCCCAAAAGATTGATATCAATATCAGATCTTGATTTTCCCAAGAATTGGAGATCGAACTGGAGATAATGGCGGCGACAGGAAGGAGGCGGCAAGAGAGATTCCGTAGGGTGCAGAATTCTCCCTTCTTGTGATTTCAGCCCTGAAGACAAGAGTTTTGGGTTGCATGTCTAAAGGCTGCCGCCCCTTCTTCCTTTTATAGATTTAAAGGGATCAGCTCCTAATTCTTTTCGGAGCTGCTGATCCAAATTATATTTGGATTAGAAGTCCCTTTAAGTGATAAGGGAAAACCCTTATCTTATCGGCAGATCAGATCTGCCATCTCCAAATCTAATTAGAAGGCTTCCAGATCTAAATCTTATTTAGATTTGGCGTGGGACCCAAACATTGATCTACACATCAGCCACATGGGTTCAACCCAGCCTTTGTTACAAGGCCTGGCCGAATACACTGTTATGGACAGTGCACCCCCTGAAACCCATCTTATGGGCTCTTTGGGCCCAACACTTACCCTAAGTGGTCCCTGGGCCAAGCCACCTTGTAACACCCAGGGATAGTGGGCAGATGCAAGATTAGCCCATCAGGTATTATCCTCAATGGTTTTACACTTAACCTCTCAGCCCAAAATGATCATACACTACCCGACAAGAGATGACCTCTCCCTCGGCTACAAGGAACAGTGTTGCACTCTCTGCTTACTTGGATCTCGGGAATTAAAACCTTTTGCAAATCATTTTGAAACCATAGCATATATATATATATATTTTGCAAAAACAAATCTCAACGATTGAAATTGGTTGCCCGCAGTTTTGGTTTCCATTAGAGAGAGTGCATCCCCGAGCATATATATATATATAAATATATTTTGCAAAAACAAATCTCAACGATTGAAATTGGTTGCCGGCAGTCTTGGTTTCCATTAGAGAGAGTGCATCCCCGATCATTACCTTTATCCGACAAAGGGGTTGATCCTGTCACCATGATCACCACTCAGATGAATTCTCGGACTGTCCCAATATACCCAGGTTTTGACCCCCGCTAAGGATCTCACTGATTGGTATATCAAAGACAGCCCAATCCGACACCTAATGCAATAACATAATCGAGTGTAGGGGTCAGGTGTAACTTTCCAGTTTTGCCCATCAATCTCCAAGGTCCAGGGCAATACTAGAAATCTGGTCCAGTACAAAGATTCAATTAATAATACATTGTATGTGCCTAGGGTCTCACCCTGGCAGCTGAGACAGGCCACTCCAACCGACTTGGTGGCACCACAGTGTCAGCCTTGTCAGGATAGATCTCCCTAGACTGACCCACTGGCTGGGAACATTCTAAACTAATACGAGTCTCATTAAGTGTCTCGTTTCGGGTATTACATAGAAATATAACAAGGGAACATGAATCAAATATGCACTTTTATTTATTTACAATAAACTCATAAAGTACATCATTCTGATTGAAGCTAAGGGCATACAAAACTATCTAACAGCTCCCACTTTCACTTAGGTCCAATTAGGTACAAGCCGGAGTCCCATGCTTTCCACGTGTTTCTCAAACACTTTCTGTGATAGTGGCTTCATCAATGGGTCTGCTACATTTTTCGCTGACGCTACCTTTTAAATCAGGATGTCCCATCTACCAACAATCTCCCGCAGTACGTGGTACTTCCTCTCGATGTGCTTCGACTTCGAGTGGGCTCGTGGCTCCTTAGCTTGAGAAATGGCTCCATTGTTGTCACACAACAATGGGGATGGGTGATGTGCTGGACGAAACTACTCCCAACTCGTGAACGAACTTCTTCATCCACACGGCTTCTTTGGCAGCCTCACTTGCGGCAATGTACTCGGCCTCGGTTGTGGAGTCTGTAGTGGACCCCCGTTTGCTGCTTTTCCAGCAAAAAGCATACGATCCTATCGTGAAAACATATCCAGATGTAAACTTTCTATCATCTGGATCCGACTGGAAATCGGCATCTATATACCCTTGGATCTGTAGTGAGCTATCGTCGAATACTAGACAAAACTCTTTTGTCCTTCGAAGGTACTTAAGTATGTTTTTCACAGCAGTCCAGTGCTCTTGCCCTAGGTTGGCCTGAAATCTGCTTACTACACTCACTACCTGAGTAATGTCAGGACGAGTGCAAAGCATGGCATATATGATGCTCCCTACGACAGAGGCATTGGGAACGTCTTTCATGTCATCAATCTCCTCAGAAGTCTTGGGAGACATCTTCTTGGAGAGAGTGACTCCGTGCCTGAAAAGAACATTTCCTTTTTGGAGTTTTCCATGTTGTATCTTTTGACTATTTTGTCAATGTAAGCAGATTGGGATAATCCTATTATCCGCTTCGATCTATCTCTATAGAGTCGAAGACCCAGTATATAGGAGGCTTCTCCAAGATCTTTCATGGAGAATTGTTGTGAAAGCCATACTTTCACTGTAATTAACATTCCTACATCATTCCCAATGAGTAGAATGTCTTCTACATATAGAACCAAGAACGTAACCTTGTCACCACTGGTCTTCCTGTAAACACAGGGTTCATCCGGATTCTGTTCAAAGTCAAACGATTTGACAGCAGAGTCAAAATGGATGTTCCAACTTCTAGAAGCTTGCTTAAGTCCATAAATAGATCTATTAAGTTTACATACCATGTTTTCCTGACCTGTAGCAATGAAGCCTTGCGGCTGCTGCATATAGATATCTTCAGTAAGATCTCCATTCAGGAATGCAGTTTTGACATCCATCTGCCAAATTTCATAATCATGGTATGCTGCTACAGCTAGCAGGATCCTAATGAATTTAAGCATGGCCACAGGTGAAAAAGGTTTCCTCATAATCGATGCTCTCTTTCTGAGTGTACCCTTTCGCCACCAAACGAGCTTTGAAGGTCTCAACCCTACCATCGGGGCCCTTCTTCCTCTTGTAAATCCATTTACAACCGATTGCTTTTACCCCGAAGGGTGGATCTACTAGAGTCCAGACTCCATTGAGTCCATCTCTGCTCTCATGGCCTCCACCCACTTCTGGGAATCTATGTTCAACATAGCTTCCGCATAAGTCACGGGATCCTCCTCACTAGTCAAGGTTTCCACCAGGTAACTATCCTGGTCATAACCATAACGGACTGGTGGCCTGGACACCCGAGTGGATCTTCTAGGTTGGTCACTACCTGGAACTTGTAGGACATCTTCCACTGCTCCTGAGCTCTCCTCATCAAAAACAACTTCCTAACGATGGGTGTCCAGGATGAAATCGGTTTTCAAGAATTGTGCATTTTGACTGCAGAAAATTTTCTACTCACTTGGGTCATAGAATAGGTAACGTACAGAGCCTTTTGGGTAGCCTACAAATAGGCAACAGCTGGTCTTGGATTCCAACTTGTCTGCACTCGTTCTTTTAACGTGTGTTGGACAACCCCAAATCTTAAAGTGTCTAACACTTGGTTTCTTTCCAGTCCAAAGTTCATATGGAGTATTCGAAACCGATTTGGTTGGAACCCGATTCAGCACGTAAATCGCAGCCTCTAATGCGTGACCCCAAAAGTATGTGGGTAATTCTGAGTGTATGAGAAGCGACTGTACCATATCCAATAAGGTCCTATTCCTCCTCTCTGAAACACTGTTAAGTTGTGGTGTAGCAGGAGGAGCTAACTGCGATACTATCCCATTGTCCTTTAAGTAGTCCCTGAATTCGTTAGAGAGATACTCGCCACCTCGATCTGATCGAAGGGCTTTAATTTCTCTCCCTAACTGTTTCTCGAGCTCTTGTCTAAACTCTTCGAACTTTTCAAAGGATTCAGACTTGTGTCTCATTAGGTACACGTAACCATATTGTGAAAAATCATCTGTGAAGGTGATGAAATACACGTGTTGATTTCGTGTCCTAACACTCAGGGGACCACATACATCAGTATGTATTAGGTCAAGTGTGCCTGTACATCTTTCAGGCTTACCATTAAATGGTCGTTTCATCATCTTGCCTTGTAGGCAAGGCTCACAGGTGGGAAGATCTTCTACAGTTAGAAAATCCCAAGGACCATCCTTTACCAACCTTGTGATTTGGTCAACACCGATGTGGCCAAGTCGGTAATGCCACAGACACGTGGGATTAACTGTATCACAGGCTCTCTTCTTGGGGATTTCAGCCGACGCAGTTTCGGTTATGTTAGTTTCTAGAGAAGGATGTAGAACATAGAGACCGTTCTCCAGTTCCCTGTATGCGATGAATCTGTTATTTCTTTTAATAGTAATCGTATTACTAAAGAAGACAGAATAACCATCTGCACACAGTTTTGAGACAGAAATCAAATTTCTCCTTAAATTTTGTACATAAAGACAATCTTTCAGTACAATTGTTCCTTCTCTAAAAGGTAACTCCACAGTTCCTATGGCCACGTCTGCAACAGTTGCAGTAGTCCCTAAGTAGAGTGTAACTTCTCCTTCACTCAGCCTTCTGCTTACCTTGAACCCCTGTAGTGAGTTACACGCATGAGTTGAAGCCCTAGAGTCAATACACCAGGACGCAGAAGCTACCAACAGATTGGTTTCTATAACACAAGTTTCAAAATTTCCTTTCTTGGATTCCAGGTAGGCAGGACAGTTCCTTTTCTAATGGCCGGTCATCTTGCAGAAGTGACAGGCATCCGATGCTTTGTCTTTCTTCTGCTTTTTGCCCTTAGTGGCTTTCTTCTGAGGTTTCTTTGCCTTCCTCTTTCTCTTGCCTATCTTGCTAACTTCAACAAGCATAGCTACAGGCTCATCCTTTCTAATCAGTTCTTCAGCTCTTTGCAACATATTGTTGAGCTCTTGCAAGCTGACATTCAGCTTGTTCTTGTTATAGTTCATGATGAACGGAATAAAGGAAGGAGGCAAAGAATTAAGGATAGCATCTATCTGGGTCGCAAAGTCCAGCCCGGATCCAAGAGCCTCAGTTCGTTGATGTATCCCATCATCTGAAGATAATGGTCGTGAACTTGTTGGCCCTTGGTCATTTGTGCGGTCATGAACTATTTCAAGACCTTTTGTCGAGTAGAACGATTCTACTCTTCATACATCGTCCTGAGACTGTCCAATATGTCCTTGGAAAGTTCGATCTGATCGAACGGCCTCTGTATTGGGTTGTCCAAGGAAGCAATAATGTAACTACGGGTTGTCTCTGGAAATGTGGAAAATCACAAAGGTGCATGGAGGCAACTGTTTCAGCTGCATAACCCCACCACCTTTCTGTGAAGGATCATATCCACTCATCATATGAGTTTTCCCTTTGGCCTCTATCAGACAAGGTTCAGAGCCGTTTTCAGGTAATCCTTTCTGTCCAGTGAGTGCTTACCCATCATATTCATGAACGCCAAGGTACCGTGAGAGAGTTCTCATTTTCTGGTGAAGCCCCTCCCACATCGGTCTATGACGCCCCTATCATCTTATGAAACACTCATACAAGCCCAACAGCAAATGGATAGGCCATTTTCTGGAGCGTTTCCTCATTACTGAAGGATCCATCCTCATGCTAATGATGGAAGGCCTTTGGAGAATTCATCATATAAATCTCCCTATCACATGCATTCATCTTAGCCGGAGGGAACAGTTAATTACGCCCTAGTTCTTATTTTAGGTCAAACCAAAGTGGCTCCCACTGTAGGTATAGACCGGTTTAATTCACACAATTTCTCCATAGTTCAGAACAATTGTAGATTATGGTATGGTATGGATTAATCCTTGCAACAGGGTCTGATATGGAATGGCCCACATCCACACTACAGAACAGCCCCCAAATGTAAGAATAATGCTCAACCATTTGGTCTCTATCTATTTTTAATGAGCTGCCAATTATTATGAGCCAATACGAATAACCATTACAAAGCCATTTAATACCACATTCTATGGGGACTTGCCTATAAGTAGAATGAAAAACAACAATATCTCTCTTAATTACTGTATTACTCTTGTTCTCACTCTCACATCAATACCTCAATTTTAGAATTAACCTAGGTAGTGTTCAATTCCATGTATATATCGTGGGCAGGACTACAATATATCATGGACAAAGGACCATCCACCTAGCTATTTCTTGTCCCCAGCATTTTTCAATTGGCCAAAAGTCCATGTTTGATTCTATGCATTACATTTACCAAAACCTGGAATTAATTTTTGTTTCTTTTTATTTTACTTTATTTGTAAATTATTTTTAAAAATAAAGATAGCACATCCGTTTTCAAAAATATTCTTCTTAACATTTTTAGATTAAATTGTAGGATAAATTTCTTAAACTACTTTTGTTTAGCTAATTGACAAACTTTACCAGTCTAACAATTGTCATGTTGTTAAATGCTTACAGAAAAAATGAAATGTCAAATTTGACTTTATTATTCTTCAAATCTTCAAAATAAAATTCAATTTGCAAAAAATTTCATCAATCTCTCCAAGAGAAATGTTGCATCCCAGAAAGCCCATACCTGTAATAGGATTTGATTCTCTGTCCGATTAGTCTTGTGACGCCTTGTGCCGTGAATACAACAAGCCGGATTTCAAAGAACTCGATTTGTGTTCATTGGTCTTGTAGCCAATGGGATTACTAACAATCATTTTTGAGGGCTTTCAGCTCGGCCGATAGATATGTTGTTAAAAGATCCAATTTTTGTTTTAAGCCTTTTACGTTCATCTCTGTTTTGGATCTTGAAACGTCCGAGAATTCAGATGCAATAGGCTGCCAAGGAAGGAAATTTGAAGATAATTTACCATTCATGGAAGATTTTTTTTTCCACCTAATACAGTGTTGGGAACTCTCTCTGACACCCCGGGGGATTTTGATCTCACGGATGAACTTATTAGGAGGGTGCTGGTTCGAGACATTTGGTGGGTCTGATTTCCTGCAACTGAGGTGGTCCTCTACTTCAGTTGTTCTCTCTGATTCTTCATATTTTCTCCGTACACCGGAGTTCAATGCAGACAACAGGGTCGTCTTTCCTTGCAAGCCAACTTCACATTGAGACAGAAACAGAAGATTTTATCAAGACACCAAACACAGTCATAAGTACCAATTCTTTAGGAAGAGCAGAATGTTATCCATTCGAAGGAAGCTTCGAGTTAAACAAAAAATGGTGGATTGGTCCAAGTTCAAATCCGGGACTTTCAGTAAGAGACAGAGATTGATTCAGGCAGTTGGATATATCGATCAGAGAGTCCACAAAAGATAGAGATGTCCTTATCCAGATATGAGTTCCTGGAAAAAGAGGAGGTAAGCATGTTCTTACAGTAGATGGCTAGCCGGTTCTCACTGGATCCAAACTGCCGAAGACTAGCAAATTACAGAAACGCCTGTCTAAACTATCAATTCCTAGCTGAGGAGGATCCAAAGGAGACAATTGGGCTGCCTGGCTGTGATTTCTTAGGGGAGGTGCTTGAGTGGACCCTCGACGTTAGATTCTACAGCAGCGATGAGTACCCACGTATTGATTATTTCCAGGGGTGTAATGTTTATGGAACTGTTAAGGGTCCATTGTAATCTCAGAACCATGAGTACAAGTCCTCTTTCCTCTGTTCTCCATCGCCGTTGGACTGTCAACACAATTTTTGGCAATAGGGCGACGGGATTCATGGAAGAAACAACCGAAGCTTCCAGGGAGAAATGGCCGTCAGGAAACAAAGTCGAGGCTGTGTGGGAGAATGGAGGAAACAGATACAGGAAACCAGACCTAATTGATTGTCTGCCTCCAGAAAACTGAGTAGATGGAACAGCGTCGGAAATGGTTTGCCAAAGAAATGGCTGCCGCCTCTCCTTTCCCCATGCGTCGGAAAACTGATTTATTGGATGCCTCATGACTCCATCTTTTACTCTTTTATCATGATGCAATCTCATAAAAGAAGTTGTCTTTGTAGACAAAAACAACCTTTGAAGCCTCGGCTTTAGGGAAATAGAGTAGTATTTTCTTATCATTTGTTCTATGCTTGGTTTCACCATTACGCTTATCTTTCATCCATCTACAAGCACCACATATTTTGCAATAATCGGATTCTATATCTTCCTTCCAGAATAACATGCAATCATGTTGGGCAAGTTATACTATAGTAGCATAAATGAATGTAAAACCAATCCCAGGACAGCAAGAACCTTTCCTTCAAATTTGTGTGTCAAAATTGATTTGCCAACAACAATAATAACAAGTAAGCAATTCAGCCAAGTAATAGAAAAACAGATAATAGCACACCAGAATTTTTACGTGAAAAACCCTAAAATCGGGAAAAAAACCATAGGACCTATGATCCGTAAAAGTCTTTCACTAATTCAGAAATTAATGGGTACAAAAGTCTTCTCTAGTTGCAACTAGAGGCTTACAAACATCAATGAAATAATCATTGTCTCACAAGAACAACATTAACATCACCAAATGCAAGGTGGATACAACACAATTAGAGGTTTAGATCTCACCAAGTTGCTGTAAATTTGAATTGAGAAGTAGAGAAAGGAAGAAGAATCACCAAATCTGAACTGGAGTGGGATTCTTAACTCCAGCACTTAATATCATCAAGAACGGGCTTGAAAGGCACCTCCGAACTTGATCTTGAACGGAATAAGAGCCAGCTTTTTCCTCTTCTTCACAAAATTCAAAGAACTAGAAACAATCCTTCGGTTCTGTGTTTTTTTTTTTTCGTTTTTCTCTGTCGGGTGGTTACGAACTTGATGCCAAAAAACTGAAAGGTGGAAGCATTTTTTCCACTATACGGCTCCTTTTTGGGAGCAAATAAAGGTGGGGTGGGCCCCTCCATATGGGCTGGACCCACACCCAACAATTCTCCCCTTCTAACTCATATGGGGGACTTCACCAAGCCCGCAACTTCTTTGCAGAATTCAAATTTGTCTTTAGGCAAGGACTTTGTTAACATGTCTGTGCCATTCTCATCAGTATGAATCTTCTCAATGTTCAACAACTTCATATCCAACAAATCCCGAATCCAGTGGTACCTTACATCAATGTGTTTGGATTTTGAGTGAAAAGTAGTGGGTTCAGATTCAATAGCCACAATAGCTCGCCAGTAGAGACAAGACACGGTCGAGCATAGTAGCTGCTTCTAGGTTGTTAGTGTGAAGATGCAAGGCGATCTCTGAAGCCGAGAGGTACGCACCAGGGCCAACTCTAGATATGATCTCAAGCACGTCTAACTCAATAGCCACTTTCAAGGCCAATAGGAAGCACCGAGGTGCTTGCCAATTTCATGACCAATAAAAAGTTTTCTTCTCCCTTCTCTTCATTTGAGGGTTCCAAGTGATTACTGGTTGAATCCATATTCATTGTAGATTAGAACTAGAACTAGAAATAGAAAGAAAGCTAGACGATTAGAATAAAGGCAATCTCTTTCTCTCTCTCTCTCACGGCTCACAATCTCACAATTTATGAAATATATAGAGGCTCGTCGATGATGCTAATGACATGTGATACGTATACATGATGTGATTTGTAGTTTTATGACAACCATTAGGTAGGCCTCTAAAATGGACAAAACCAGAAAAATCAATGAATAGGCTTTTGCTTTTTTCTGTGTTGGCAAAGGGAAATATCTTCTTTTTTTCATTGCTAAACAGAATTTCACTCCAGAAGCAAGAAAACAACAGAGCAAAGACAAAGCAAGAAACATCACAACTGACAGAAACTACTAATTACTTAGGATTAGTTTGGAAGGAGTACAAATGCAAATATATAGAGTGCAAAACCTTGTATTTTGTATATATTTGCATTGTACATATTTGTATTTTTACTCAACTAAAAAGAATACAAATACAAATATGTAGTGTAAATATATCTACAAAATAATACAAAATATAAAGTTTTGTACTCTACATATTTATATTTCTACTCTTACCAAACTGGACCTTAGGGTTCTTTTGGTTGCAATACGAAATTATTTGCACAAGTATAAATGCATAGGAGCGCAAATGAAAGTAATACAAATTTTGGATTAATTTTGTTTTGGTTTTTATTTTATTCTCTTTGTACCTTATTTTACTTTATTTATACTACAATAAAAGAAAGCATGGTAAAATTTGAAACAAATATAAATCAGAATTTTCACCCAAATCATTTGCATTGCTATAGCTTTGCATTAGTATAAATTTATTTGCATTGCAACCAAATACAGCCTTAGGAATAGAAAGAAAACATAGGACAAAGGGCACATGTCCAACCACTCATTTGAAGAGACCAAACCCCATTGGGCAAAGAGATGAGCAAGCCTATTGAAGTCTCATTTAAGAAAGAAGAAAGAAACTGAAAGACGCCTGGGCAAGGTTTAGATAGTCATGTAACAAAAGCACTATTTTTGACGCACAATCCTTCCTGCTATTTGACAGCCAGCTAATGATCGACTTATAGGGCTGTTCATGGGTCGGGTTGGGTCAGTTTACTGAGGTTTTTCCAACCAACCCGACCTGGTCGGGTTACCTGAACTTGAAATCGAAACCGACCCAGTGTTAAGCAAAACTGACGTGATCGGTTTGAGTCGGGTTGGGTCGGTTTGGGTCGGCTTCGGCTCTAAGTTCAACCATGCTTGACAGAAACTCAACTGCAATATATATGTGGAGACTGTGGCACCACAATATGTGAGGTAGTGAATGCGGGAAAAGCCTTATTTTTGATAAACAGGATATACCTCAAGTCCATAGATTGGACTTTGGAGAGGAGAAGAGCAAAACCCATATATAATAATAATGCCTATTATAGAGGTATATATGTTATATATCTTTTTAGTAATTAAGTTTTATCTCTAAAACCACCAACCTATTCCTTTGATTATATATTCATTTTGAAGTTTAATTGTCTTAATTGGGATTTGGGTGAATTCTATAGGGAGACTTCAAGACAATTAATTACAATCATTAATCTAGCCAATGTAATAGATTTGAAGAGGGACAATTAGTTATGGGGGCTTAATTAATTTAAATTTCATAAAGGGACAATTAGTCGGTTCGGTTCGGGTCGGTTTCGATTTTTACACAAGAAAATCGAAACCGACCCGAACCATTAGTTTATGATGTTTTACAACCCGAAACCGACCGGTGCTGAAGATAACCCGGCCGACTCAGGTTGGGTCGGTCCAGGTTGGTCGGTTTGGTCGGGTTGGGCCTTCTTATGAACAGCCCTATCGATTTTCCACTTTTAATTATCACTCTTGATAGCTTCAGAAACTTAGGGCATGTTTATTTTTTCTTTACTCTTATCTCTTAAGAGAAATTTTTTAACTTTAAGAGAAAATTGGTTGTTCATTTCCTTTTATCTCTTATCTCTTAAAGTGCAATTATACAACTTTTTGTTTTCCAACGATACCCTCAAAAGACAAACAAAAACTCTCATATATGGGGCCAAAATAGATATTTGATAATTTTTAGAATTCAGAATTCAGAATAATATTCTCTGCATTTCAGAGTTCAGAGGAAAGAAAAGTTCACCAAAACCAATATACATCTTAATGTAATTATTACACTATTAGAAACAACTATTACTTTCGCTTGAAGAGAGGAGGATACTGAGTTAGGCCTACACTTTGGCTATATGTTTGGTTCAACTCTCATTCTTTCTCATTATATATTATTATTATCCAAGATGAAATTTTAAAATGGATAAGAATGGGTAAAAATTATTAGAATGAGAAAATATTTCTATGACCTAAATACTTTTTTTCCTAAAAATTAATTTTTTTCAAACTTGCAAATGCCTTATATTACTCATTTTCATTCTTAAAAAAAAAAATGTTTTACAGATTATAAACCGCCTACCTAGCTAGGTCTCTGATGCTGTTATATGAACATAATTTGTGATTTCTATAATAATTCCTTTGTCACAGATTCTTATCTTCACACCAACAAGCCAGCAATATGTGAAAATTATTTTTTTTCATTTCCATCGCTGGCATGTCTGTGTCGGCAGAAGATGACAACCATTTTGGTAACATTTGTATTTTCATTTCCACATGTGGGTAAGCTTTCTCTCCAGATTCAGGATTGTCTACTTTTGGCCATTCCTTTCAAAATTGACCAAGCAATTTATACATGAGAACGACCCACAAATTATCATCAAGACTCCATTTGGAAGGAGTACATACAAAATACAAGTACAAATATATAGAGTAAAAAACCTTGTATTTTGTATATTTGTATTGTGAATATTTGTATTTGCATTCTTTTCAAACTGAGCCTAAGCTTCTGCAAGTGGACCATTTACATCTACTGTAACGATTTTGGGTTAACAACTGACCCATCTCCAAACCTCATTTTACCTGGGTTAATGTCAATTATGTCCTTAAAAATTTTAACAAGATAGTGCATGTTTTCACCAAAATATAATATCTTTCTCTCATCCAAGCTAAAACAAGACGGGATCCATTTAGGCACACTAAGTAAACATGTAATAGCTGTGTGACAGGAGTAAACATGTAATAGCTGTGTGACATATGTCCCAGTTAATGTGCCTTTCATCCAAACGTTTTTGTTCCGTTAGACAAAAATTATCTATTATCTTATTATCTTTGTCAAAATAATTAAAAATAAAACAATGAAAAAGAAAAACCTAAACGTGTTGGGAGTTGGGACTCATTTATGTTTTCTTGTTTCAAATATCTGTTTTCTGTTGTTCTATTTAATGAAATACTATTCTAGTTTTCTTGATATTTGTAGTGGATACTTCACAATTGGAGTGATGAACATTGCTTGAAGCTTTTGAACAACTGTTGGAAAGCCCTACCATTGAGTAATTAATTATTTTATTTCTTATTCAAAATTGTAATCGATATAGTATCAATTAGAAAAAGCCTATAATAAACTTGGTTCAAAATATTAAAGCTTAAAGCACGTGTTATTTTAAAAATTTGTTTAATATGTAGCTTTGTTTTCACCGGTAAATAGCTGTAGTAGTAGGGTCTGGATGTAGTAGGCACGTTAGGTAAGCGCAATGAGTGAGCACCTAATAGCTGTGTGACACATGTCCTAGTTAATGTGCCTTTCATCCAAACTTTTTTGTTCCGTTAAATAGAAATTATCTATTATTTTATTATCTTTGTCAAAATAATTAAAAATAAAAAACAATAAAAAAAAATGTAAAGGACTGATTGCCTTGTTAAATATCTTTCAAAGGTAAAAAAATGTGATCATTTGTGGAACTCCATAAGCCAAGTGTGGTAAGCACAACAAACAATTGCACATTTAGCAAAACCAGAGCTTATTGCCAAGGCCTCAAACTCCTTATACGTCCTCTCTTTTCCTCCGAAGCAAAAAGCTAGCATGACTAAATCATATTGGAAGGCAACCTTAGAGGCGTTACTATTCTCTGGAGCCATTGGAAGAATTGATTCCACAACAATCACTTTTCCCGATTTTGGTAGGGCTTTCCAACAGTTGTTCAAAAGCTTCAAGCAATGTTCATCACTCCAATTGTGAAGTATCCACTACAAATATCAAGAAAACTAGAATAGTATTTCATTAAATAGAACAACAGAAAACAGATATTTGAAACAAAATGTAAAGGACTGATTCATCCCCTATTTATAGAGGCTCACCAATAGACAATGAGTTGGTTTGAAATATTTGAATTGACTTGAATGGTTTCAATTCAATTCATCACCATTTAATATTAATTGAAATGGGGGCATTAAATTGACATATCGGTGATCATTTTGTTGACCTAATTAAGGTAATTAAGTCATTTAGTTGAAGTTAATTTCAATCCCTAACTGTACATGGAACGAAGTGCCATTTGGCACATGGTTGGTTCTACACATAAAAGGAAATCCAATTGATTAATTGTAACATTCCTTCTTAACTTAGATTAAATTGGATGCCATTGAGATCCGATAATTCAATTTAAATGCTCATCTAGACTGAAATGGCATTTGAATCAATCTCCCTTAATTATGGGGCCATGTTCAACTAATTGGGAAATCATTTATGAAGAAGCCACTTGTTAGATAGGTGTAATAACACCTCATGGGTAATGTGGTCGGTCAAGATCCAATCAGAATTTCTTCCCCCCTCTTTTTGTTTATTATTTATCTTTTTGAATTCATGTTGGGCTCAATGGGACGGAAGGTTTTAGTGGGACCCAATGTATGGGCCCTCTATCGTATTAGCCCAAGGTGTCGGAGCCCAACACCTTATTTTTGTGCCAAAGATACGTTGGTCCCTTGAGCATGGAGTGCCTTTTTATTAGCCAAAGATATGTATCCTGGTCAGAGGTACTTGAGATAGAGTCCCATTTCCTTGTGGAATCATCTTTCCTTACTCCTCCTTATCTGTAATTGTACTCATCCCCATGACGTGTAGTTGACATGGCTGGAAGGATAAAACGGGGGCCACAATAATAGTATAGCTAGGCCGACGTGCCAAAGCCTTGATGACATGGCAGGGCGATAGCTAGGCAGCCACGTGTCTCACAGGACCAGCTCAACCATGACCCGAACACCACTCCCCCAGTTCTGAAGTCGAGGAATGAAGTAGTCCAATTCGTTCTCCAGCTGAAGAACTTCAAGTTGATGTCTGGATGGGCATCTGGCCCTTTTGGTGTTCCCCGATGACTGTCGCAATCTTGAGAACCAGGCAATATGGAGAATGGTCGAGGAATCTTCCCATTGTTGGCTGCAGAACTCTAAAAGCTCTGACTTCAGAATTCGGACCACTCCCCGAAATGTTGTGCGGTTGTGTAGCTTGGCGAAGGGCCAAAGTGTCAAACAGAGCTTCCGAGTCTGTCCTGTTGGGGCCGAGGAATGACTCTGGTTCCAAGTGGAAGTCAAGCTTTGGTGCAGTGGTGATGCTCGGCCATGGTGCATCGAGATTTGGAGTTGGATCCGTATTTCGGATTTGGGGTTTGTGTCATGCTCGGCTTTGATATGCCGACCTTCCGAAATCGAGGCTTAGCTCGACCGTATGCCGAGGAAAGGCCTTTTGCTGATGGTTGGAGGCCGAGCTCTGGAATTGAGGTTCTGATGTTCGGCCATGGGGTGCCACGCTGCGAAGACGGGTTTCTGTGCTGCGAAGACGGGTTCCGCCGAAGTTTCGGTTCCCAAACCACTCCCTCAGTTCTGCTGTTGAGAAGGGGAGTCCTCGGCTAGACTACTGCGTGGCCTTGTAGCCTTAAGCAACCTATTCGAGGACTTGAGTGCCCTAGCCGAGGGTTTACGTCGAAGGTTGGACCGGTACTGTGGCTCTCCGCGTCAAAGGTTGGACCGGTAGTGTAGTTGAACCGGTGCAATTAATAGGCATAACTGCTGCTTGAGGAGGATGCCACATCGGTTTTCAAGGCTTCCCGTCATACGTTATTGGTCTTCCGAGGCATTGTTAGAGTTGCTTCATCTGCACCATTGATTTCTTCTCGATCTGCGCTCCTGATAGTTATAAAAGGGAAGACAGTGGAGAGCTCGACAACTAACACGCCAGATAGCTTGGTGGTCTTCACTCCTTAGCTCTTGTGAATTGCCCAATATGTACTTTTCATCTCATTAGTCCTCTTCCTCTTCCGGGTCCTTCAGTAGTTCCGGTTCCAGCTCTTCTTACGGCTCAAACTACGAGCCTTAGCTGAGAGATTTTGTGGCTGCCAAAATTGAGGAGGCTAAGGTTGGTCCCTCCGAGATGGAAACAAAGCTTTCTCTACGGGTAGGTCATCGATTTGGCACAACGTCCTGCGTCTTGGCGCTCGAGGATATGGCTCGGATCTGAGCAATGTATGTCATTCCCGCGGAATACCAAATGAGGTGTCCACTTCCTGGGGAGATGGCCACTGATTCTTAGCTCAGTGAACTATGTGTTTATGAGCACAGTTTGGAGGCTGGACTGAGGTTCCAGTTGAGCGAGGGGTTCACCGAGGTGCTAAATGAAGGGATAGGATATCCAACACATGGACTTCCAAATCTTGCGGAATAAGGGGCGAATTTCAAAAATTTTTCTCTCCCTTCAACTGGGAATCGTATTCCCTATTTTTGAAAAACATATTTTTCAAGGATCAATCTTGAACCATTAACCAAATCAGATATGAACCAAAAGAAGTTGGAAGGAGGATTACCTGATACGGAGAAATAATATCTCCCAATGGAGGTGTTCACGCCCAAGGAAGGATCCAAAGACTACTCCCACTGAAAATGGCACACTGCAGGATGGAGCAGAATCAGCAATGTTTTTCAAAAGAACTAGACCCTTTGCAAAAATCAATCGGATGGCTTGTGAGTACAACTCCAATCAATCTTTTCCCAAAAGATTGATATCAAGATCAGATCTTGATTTCTCCCAAGAACTGGAGATCGAACTGGAGATAATGGCGGCGACAAGAAGGAGACGGCAAGAGAGATTTCGTAGGGTGCAGAATTCTCCCTTCTTGTGATTTCATCTCTGAAGACAAGTGTTTTGGGTTGCATGTCTAAAGGCTGCCGCCCTTCCTCCTTTTATAGATTTAAAGGGATCAACTCCTAATCCTATTAGGAGCTCCTGATCCAAATTATATTTGGATTAGAAGTCCCTTTAAGTGATAAGGGAAAACCCTTTTCTTATCTGCAGATCAGATTAGCCATCTCCAAATGTAATTAGGAGGCTTCCAGATCTAAATCTTATTTAGATCTTGGATCTCTAAGTGGATAGGGTCTACGCCCAATCCTATGAGCTAATCCACATCAGAATTCACCCCTTTTAATTGAATGATCAAATCTCATAATCATGGTATGCTGCTACAGCTAGCAGGATCCTAATGGATTTAAGCATGGCCACAGGCGAAAAAGGTTTCCTCATAATCGATGCCCTCTTTTTGAGTGTACCCTTTCGCCACCAGACGAGCTTTGAAGGTCTCAACCCAACCATCGGGGCCCTTCTTCCTCTTGTAAATCCATTTACAACCGATTGCTTTTACCCTGGATGGTGGATCTACTAGAGTCCAGACTCCATTGGTTTCCATTGAGTCCATCTCTGCTCTCATGGCCTCTACCCACTTCTGGGAATCTATGTTCAACATAGCTTCCGCATAAGTCACGGGATCCTCCTCACTAGTCAAGGTTTCCACCAGGTAACTATCCTGGTCATAACCACAACAGACTGGTGGGCTGGATACCCGAGTGGATCTTCTAGGTTGGTCACTACCTAGAACTTGTAGGACATCTTCCACTGCTCCTGAGCTTTCCTCATCAAGAACAACTTCCTGACGATGGGTGTCCAGGATGTAATCGGTTTCCAAGAATTGTGCATTTCGACTGCAGAACATTTTCTACTCACTTGGGTCATAGAATAGGTAACGTACAGAGCCTTTTGGGTAGCCTACTAATAGGCAATAGCTGGTCTTGGATTCCAACTTGTCTGCACTCGTTCTTTTAACGTGTGCTGAACAACCCCAAATATTTAAGTGTCTAACACTTGGTTTCTTTCCGGTCCAAAGTTCATATGGAGTATTCGAAACCGATTTGGTTGGAACCCGATTCAGCACGTAAATCGCAGCCTCTAATGCGTGACCCCAAAAGGATGTGGGTAACTTTGAGTGTATGAGAAGCGACTGTACCATATCCAATAAGGTCCTATTCCTCATCTCTGAAACACCGTTAAATTGTGGGGTAGTAGGAGGAGCTAACTGTGATACTATCCCATTGTCCTTTAAGTAGACCCTGAATTCGTCAGAGAGATACTCGCCACCTCGATCTGATCGAAGGGCTTTAATTTCTCTCCCTAACTGTTTGTCGACCTTTTGTCTAAACTCTTTGAACTTTTCAGAAGATTCAGACTTGTGTCTCATTAGGTACACGTAACCATATTGTGAAAAATCATCTGTGAAGGTGATGAAATACACATGTTGATTTCGTGTCCTAACACTCAGGGGACCACATACATCAGTATGTATTAGGTCAAGTGTGCCTGTACATCGTTCAGGCTTACCGTTAAATGGCCGTTTCGTCATCTTGCCTTATAGGCAAGGCTCACAGGTGGGAAGATCTTCTACAGTTAGAAAATCCAAAGGACCATCCTTTACCAACCTTGTGATTCGGTCAACATCGATGTGGCCAAGTCGGTAATGCCACAGACACGTGGGATTAACTGTATCACAGGCTCTCTTCTTGGGGATTTCAGCTGACGCAGTTTCGGTTATGTTAGTTTCTAGAGAAGGATGTAGAACATAGAGACCGTTCTCCAGTTCCCCGTATGCGATGAATCTATAATTTCTTTTAATAGTAATCATATTACTAAAAAAGACAGAATAACCATCTGCACATAGTTTTGAGATAGAAATCAAATTTCTCCTTAAATTTTGTACGTAAAGACAATCTTTTAGTACAATTGTTCCTTCTCTAAAAGGTAACTCCACGGTTCTCTAAAAGGTGCCCGACAAGAGAGGACCTCTCCCTCGGCTGCAAGGAACAATGTTGCACTCTCCACTTAGATGAATTCTCGGACTGTCCCAACATACCCAGGTTTTGACCCCCGCTAAGGATCTCACTGATTGGTATATCAAAGACAGCCCAATCTGACACCTAGTGCAGTATCATAATCGAGTCTAGGGGTCGGGTGTAACTTTCCAGTTTTGCCCATCAATCACAAGGTCCAGGGCAATACTGGAAATCTGGTCCAGTTCATAGATTCAATTAATCCTACACTGTATGTGCCTAGGGTCTCACCCTGGCAGCTGAGACAGGCCACCCCAACCGACTTGGTGGCACCATAGTGTCAGCCTTGTCAAGATAGGTCTCCCCAGACTGACCCACTGGCTGTGAACATTCTAAACTAACATGAGTCTCATTAAGTGTCCAGTTTATGGGTATTACACAGAAACATACCAAGGGAACATGAATCAAATATGCACTTTTATTCATTTACAATAAACTCATAAAGTACATCATTCTGAAGGAAGCAAAGGGCATACAAAACTGTCTAACATCGGGTTATGCCTCGGCATCCCCGCTCTTGTGCTGACAGAGGTGTAGTTGGCTGAGATCTTTCGTTTCCTGAATTCTCAACCATGGGACACTTAGTTTCTAGTCTTAGAAGCCTTTGGTGCCCTTCTAGAGCTAGCACTTTCCCAGCTAGCTTGGTCATTAAGCCGGAGGATGTGTGGAGTTTCTTGACCGCCCTCAGGCCTTGGTGGGCGGGGGCGTTCTTCGTCCACATTTAGGCTCAGCCATTGTTAGCTGAGTCGGGTAGCTTAGTCGATGATACGCTAGTCAGCTGGGCGTAATGGGCTCAGCCGTTTGGGGATAGCTGGAGTCAACTCATTTTGTGGTGCAGCTCAGCATGTGTATGTGCGGTGTGTGTGGTGGGCGTGTGTGCGCCTTGGGGTTAGAGCTGTAGCTTAAAAGGAAGGAAACTTTTATTACTTGCAAGTCTACTAGTAGTACATCCTAAGATTTCTCAAGTTCCAACTCCTCAATATTGGTCCGCCATCCAGGTCTTTGAGCCTGTAGGTGCCTGGGCCCAGGACCTTGGTGACTCTATACGACCCTTCCCAATTTGGTGACTCTATAAGACCTTGGCTTGGTCTAGCCGAGTCTTTAGGCCGAGCAACAAGGTTCGGTTGGTCAACTCGGTCTGCTCATTGTTCTGGGGTCAGTGTATAGTCATGGTCCGATGGTCGATCTTTAGGTCAAAGCAGAGGGCTTCAAACTTTCGGTCGGTGAACTGTATATTGTTATCTAAAATGAGGATAAGTGGAATATTGAATCGGCAAACAATACTTTGCCAGAAAAAGTTACAGGCATTATGCACAGTAATGCGTGCTAGAGCTTCGGCTTCTACCCATTTGGTGAAGTAATCCACTACCACCAGGAGTAACTTCTTCTGAGCAATCGCAGTGGGAAAGGGGCCGAGGATGTTCGTCCCCCATTGCGCAAACGACCCTGGGCTGGTGATTGGCTTCAGGGCAACTATCGCATCTCCAAACCAATTGGGTTGCATCCTGTTTCATCGTCCGATAGAAATAACCTTGCCGGAGTGCCTTGTGTGCCAGCGTGCGTGCACCAGAATGGTCTCCGCAAATGCCTTCGTGGATCTCCCTGAGGATGTAGTCTGCCTCGGATAGGGAGAGGCATTTCAGGTAGGGGAGAGTATGTAACCTGTGATAGAGTTCACCCTGGATAAGGAAATACCGGGCCAATGTGTGTTTCAGTTTCTTTTCTTTTGTCCAATCTTCTAGAACTCGTAGTATTTGTCGCGATTCCTCTTGTTGGTTTGCGTTTTCATCTTCTCGGAGCAACGAACGTAGTTAAGGTCATGAATTTGCCTCAAGACTTTAGACCGTAGCATATTGAGCGGTGTGAAGTTCCGATAGGTTGGCGGGGGTGTTTGTGGTTTGTGGTTGGGTCGGCGGTCTTGCCTCTTATAATCTCCTCCTCTTGTTGGGCCTCTCTTCCTTAGCCCGTAGTTGTGTCTGTGCTTCCTCTGCATTGATATACTTCCGTGCGTGGCTCACCAGCGCAGCCAGGGTTTGTGTAGGGTATTTGGAGATGGAAAAGTTGAATGGGGATGGGCGGAGGCCATGCTAGATAGAGGTGACAGCCACGGACTGGTTCAGGTTCCTAACCTGTAGCGCTTCCTTATTGAATCTGGCCAGATAGTCCGTGGGGGACTCATTTTTCCTTTATCGCACCTATAAGAGGTTGGCTGAGGTCTTCCAATGCTTTAGACTCGTTGTGAACTGAGCGTGAAACTGGGTCTCTAGTTGCTCCCACGACACTATTGAGTGTGGGGGCAAGGAGGAACACCAAGTTAGTGCTGGACCTGCGAGAGTGGCCACTAAAGTTTTGCACATCAAGCCCTCGGTGGATCCGTGCAACATTAAATGAGCCTTAAATTCTTTGATATGGTAGGCGGGATTAGTGTTTCCATCGCACTTGTCAAGTGGGGGTGCCCAACATCCTGTGGGAGGTACCTCATCCACAATTTCCTTGGTGAAGGGTGACTCCTTGGCCATGGGCACAAGTGGTGGCACCGACCGATCTTCAGCTGGCGTTGTGCTTCTCTAGCTGCACTCTAACTCCTCTAAGCACTGGCAGAGTTCTCGAATCATGTCATCCCTTTGGTCCGAAGCCGCAATGTGTGTTGCCCTTTCCCTCATGGGGCGCACTACGCAGTCCTTCACGGAGCTGGACTCGGCAACGGAGATCACGTGAAGTGGCGTCAGTCTTTCGATTCTCTCTTTGGTCGGGATCCACATGGTTTGGTGTGTCCTGCTACGAGAGCGGACGAAGGGGGCTGACCTTCTTGTTGTATCCTGCTTTTCTTGGTTGGACCGCGCTATGCCCTTGTCTGCTTGGTGCGCTTTGGGGTCCTCGAGATGAGGACCATCCTTCATGCACGTCTTTTTAGGCAGTGCTACGGGTCCTAGGTTCTCCATCATTTCGAACATCTTGTCAATTTTTTCTTGCATTACTTGGAATTGTTCAGGATCAATCGCGGTTGGGGGCTGTGGAATTTCTTGATGTGGAGAACGATGGTGGCGAGACTCCCGAGATGGGGATCGGCCAATTGAATGCTCGGACTGGTTCTTGGGCATCTTGAGGGCTTGCTTGATTGCGCGGTAAGAAAAGATTTTCAGGGTGGCTTTTTTGTACTTTCCCACAGACGACGCCAATCTGATGCTGCTCAATCCGAGGTGGTGCACAAACTGAGGAGAGCAACCAGATAGTCCTTGCTGATAGGGCGAGGCTGAGCTACAAGGATGAGGTCGTGCTTCAAGACCTGTGATCAAGAAAGAAGTCAGAGGCCCGAGGAGTTATCCCTGGGTAAGTACTCCGACACTCAAGTCAATAAGAGGTGGTGGGTGGTCGGGCCGAGCTATGAGGATGGTGGTTTGAGATACATAACAGTATTGGTCTCAAAAGTAGGATCCCTTACCTCGAGCATGGAGTGCCTTTTTATAGTCGAAGATCCGTATACTAGCCGGATTGGGCTTTCGGGGTTGTCGGGGTGAGGTTAGCTGCCGAGGTACTCGAGATAGAGTCTCATTCCCTAGCGGAGTCACAATAATAGTATAGCTCCTCGAGCATGGAGTACCTTACTCCTCCTTATCTATAATAGTGCTCATCCGCATGATGTGTAGTTGACGTGGCTGGAAGGATAAGACGGGGGGCCACAGAAATAGTATAGCTCGGTCGAGCTAGGCCGACGTTGCCTATGTAGGATGACATGGCAGGGCGATAGCTGGGCGGCCACGTGTCTCATAGGACCTGCTCAGCCATGACTTGAACATCTTTAATCATCAGTAATCACTTGGAAACCCCAAATCAAGGGAAAGAAGAAGAAAATTGTATGTTGGTGGCCATGCAATTTGCAAGTGCTACAGTGCTTCCTAGGGCCTTGAAAGTCACTACAGAACTAGATGTGTTCGAGATCATAACTAGATGTGTACTTCATCACCTCGATCTGATCGAAGGGCCTTAATTTCTCTCCCTAACTGTTTCTCGACTTCCTGTCTGAACTCTTTGAACTTTTCAAATGATTCAGACTTATGTCTCATTAGGTACACGTAACCATATCGTGAAAAATCATCTGTAAAGGTGATGAAGTACACGTGTTGATTCCGTGTCCTAACACTCAGGGGACCACATACATCAGTATGTATTAGGTCAAGTGTGCCTGCACATCTTTCAGGCTTACCGTCAAATGGCCGCTTAGTCATCTTACCTTGGAGGCAAGGTTCACAAGTGGGAAGATTTTCTACGGTTAGAAAATCCAAAGGACCATCCTTTACCAGTCTTGTGATTCGGTCGACACCGATGTGGCCAAGTCGGTAATGCCAGAGGCACGTGAGATTTACTGTATCACGAGTCCTTTTCTTGGGATTTTCGACCGACGTAGTTTCGGTTAAGTTAGTTTCCAAAGAAGGATGCAGAACATAGAGACCGTTCTCTAGCTCCCCGCATGCGATGAATTTATTATTCCGTTTAACAGTAATCATATTACTAAAGTAAACAGTATATCCATCAGCACACAATTTTGAAACAGAAATTAAATTCCTTCTCAAGTTCTGTACATAAAGACAATCTTTAAGTACAAGGACTCCTTCTTTAAAAACTAATTCTACGGTTTCTATTGCCGCAGCTGCAACACTTGCAGTTGTTCCCAAGAACAGTGTCACTTCACCTTCACTCAGCCTTCTGCTAACTTTGAACCCCTGCAGTGAGTTACACGCATGAGTTGAAGCCCCGGAGTCGACACACCAGGACACAGAAGTAACTAACATATTAGTTTCTATGACACAAGTTTCGATATTACCTTTCTTAGATTCCAGGTAGGTAGGACAGTTCCTCTTCCAGTGGCCGGTCTGCTTGCAGAAGTGACAGACATCAGATGCCTTGTTCTTCTTCTGCTTCTTGGGTTTGGTAGTCTTCTTCTGGGGCTTCTTTGCCTTTCTCTTTCTCTTGCCCGATTTGTTAGCTTCAGCAAGCATAACCACAGGCTCATCCTTCTTGAGTAAATCCTCGGCCCTCTACAACATATTGCTGAGTTCCTGGACGCTGACATTCAGCTTATTCATATTGTAGTTCATGGTGAACGCATTGAAGGAAGAGGGCAAAGAATTTAGGATGGCATCCACTTGCGTGCCAAGATCTAGCCCGGATCCAAGAGCTTCAAGTTCGTTGATGTATCCCATCATCCGAAGACAATGGTCATGAACTTTCTGCCCTTTGGTCATCTGCGCGGTCATGAACAATTTCAGGACCTTCTGTCGAGTAGAACGGTTCTGCTCCTCATACATTGTCCTTAGACTGTCCAATATGTCCTTGGCAAGTTCGATCTGATCGAACTGCCTCTGTATTGAGTTGTCTAATGAGGCAATGACAAAGCAGCGGGCTAGGGAGTTCTTATCCTCCCAATCTTGGTAGTCCCTCCTACGGGCCTCAGAAGCCCTATCACCCGGACGTTCCGGGGCAGGATTTTTCACTACCTTATCTAACTTTTCAGAAGTTAGGACCAGCATAAGATTTCTGTACCAGTCGGCATAGTTTGGGCCCTTAAGCTTGTTATCGTCTAGAAGCTTTGCAAATTGACCGTTTGCCATTTTCTGATAAAACAGCAAAATCATTAGTCCACAACCTTAGTTTGATTCATGTTTACCTACATAGATATGGCTTTTAATCTATGTTCCATTTCCATTTTGTTCATCTCTGAGATTTCCCTCCTATCTCAGTGACGGAGATGACGAAATGTCTCTGGAAATGTGGGAAATCACATGGGGTGCGTGAAGCCAACTGTTTCAGCTGCATAACCCCACCACCTTTCTGTGACGGATCATATCCACTCATCAAATGAGTTTCCCTTTGGCCTCTGTCAGACAAGGTTCAGAGCCGTTTTCAGGTAAACCCTTCTGTCAGTGAGTGCACACCCATCATATTCAGGTTACGCCAAGGTACCGTGAGAGAGTTCCCATTTTCTGGTGAAGCCCCTCCCACATCGGTCTATGACGCCCCTATCATCTTATGAAACACTCTAACAGATCCAACAGCAAATGGATAGCCCAATTTTATGGTGCGTTTCCTCATTACTGATGGACCCATCATTGTGCTAATGACGGAAGGCCTTTAGAGAGTCCATCATATGGATCTCCCTATCACTTGCATTCATATTTGCTGGAGGGAACAAAATCACGGCCTAGTTCTAATTTAGGTCAAACCAAAGTGGCTCCCACTGACTTTCATAAAGTCAGATTTCTGGTGGGCCTTAATCGGCTAGGGGTTCCGTACGCATCCCTTTTCAGGGTTGTGGGGCCCACCAGGCAAAGAGGGGGTCATCCAATGACCTTCAGGGACACCATGGCAATGATGTGCATTCAGCCATGGTGTGCGCAAGAGCCACTAACAAGTCATCACGGGCCAAGTACTTATGGCCCATGGTCGCAGCACATCAAACATCCAAACATCACATGTAAAGGAGGAATTGATCCAATCAATTAATTGCTGTAAAGCCCATTCAACGGCCCATTTAAAAACCAAGTCATTAACGATTAATGTCCACTAGGTGTATGGGCTGAATCGCAGATAGCAGTTCGGCCCATACAGCTTATCTCACAATAATGGGCTTTTGCAGTTTTAACCCTTTAAAACTGGGCTTTACAGGTGGGCCGAATTAATCCCTGTAATTGAACATCAGATTTGGAACGAAAGTGTGAGACAATTGGACTGAGAACCGCCCCTTTCGAAACCCAGATTCGGTCCAAACAGTTTTGGTCCAATCTAGTCCGAAATGGTCCAAAACTGATTTTCAATTTCAAGAATTAATTATTGAATGATCTGAAATTAATAGTTTTGATTTCTAGCAAACACAAAACAATTATGGACTGTTCGCACCACCTGCAAAACAGAGGTTAATCACAAGGGTTGCAGTTTCATAAACTGCAAATCGCAGAAAACGATTTCTCCATCTGCAAATCTCCAGCGCCGCCATCTTCTTCCATCTTCTTTAATCAAGAAAAATAACAGAAATCCTATTTCTATTAATTACATTCTTGATCAAATCCTATACATTCAGTCTAAAAATAAAATAAAAAAAATTATTTACAGACCGAATTGAATGAAATAAATAAATAGAAAAGAAAAAGGGTGCGCAGACCATCTGCGCTAAAACTGCACTGCGATCTCCAGGTTTGAACAGTCCATTAAATCAAAATAAATAAAGAACAATTCCAAATAAATTTTGGATTTAATAGAAATTAATTTCAGATCAATCGCCCTTAACAAGAAACAGTTTCTTGAAAAAAAAGAAGACAATCTGCGCAAATCTTGAAAGAACACCTTCTATCCATCTGCGCAGGGTCAGATCTGATTTTCTTTTGGTTCAAGATTCGAACCTGTGGCTCTGATACCACTGAAAGAATGGTAGGATCCATCTAATGGACGCCATAAAGGTTGCGGAATGGGTGGGGCGAATTTCAAAAATTTCCTACCTTCTCCCAACTGGGAATCATATTCCCTGAATTTAGAATACAATATTCAAGGATCTACTTGAACCCTAATCAAACCAGATCTGTACCAAAAGATAAATGGGAGGATTATACCTGATCCGGAGAAGCAGTATCTCCCAAAGTTGGTGTTCACGCCCAAAGAATGCTCCAAGATCTGTCCCCGCTGAAGATGACACAGCTGTGGATGGAACAGAACCAGCAGGGTGCGTCCTACACACTGGATCCTTCACAAGAATCCCCTGGATGTACTAAACACTGAATTCTTTCAGTCTTTCTTGCAAGACTGATGTCAAGAACTGGTTTCTTGACTTTCTTTTCTGCAAAGATCAAATCTTGCAACAATGCAGATGGCGGCGGCAGGAGGAGATCTCCAGAAACGAAAAGGCTGAACTGTTTTCTTTTCTGGAGAGTATGAGATCTAATCTCAAATCGCAGGAACCCTTCTTGCTTACCAAAACCCCTTGGATCGAAATCTGATTTCTCTCTCTTTTGGTACATTCGAAATCTCCTCCTTTCTTCTTGATTAAGAAATCTCCTAATTAGGAGTTATCCCAATCCAAATCAGTATTTGGATAGGGGATACTCTTAATCCTTTTCCCAGATAGAGTTAGCTTACTCCTGATCTTATCAGGAGGTTACCAGATTCAAATCTGATTTGAATTTGGTCTCTAAGAGTGGATAAGGCTAAGAGCCCAATCCTTTTTGCCAACTTCAATCTCAAATTCGCCCCATTGATGGGTGATCATATCAGCCCACTTCGAAATGGGCTTTAGGCCCATTAAGTATTCAGTGTTTAATTAGTTTCCAATCTGCTGCCCAGTTGGGCTTCTTTGTATGGCGTGGGACCCAAGCATTGATCTACACACCAGCCACATGGGTTCGGCCCAGCCTTTAATACAAGGCCCAGCCAAATTCACTGAAAATCTCAATGAACCCCTTGAGTCCATCGTATGAACCCTATGGGCCCAACACTTACATTAAGTGGTCCCTGGGCCAAGCCATCTTATAAAAACCCAGGGACTGTGGGCAGGTGCAAGATTAGCCCATCATGTATTGTCCTAAATGGTCTTACACTTAACCTCTCAGCCCTTAATGATCAAGCACTGCCCGACAAGAGAGGACCTCTCCCTCGGCTGCAAGGAACAGTGCCGCACTCTCCTCTCACATGGATCCCGGGAATTAAAACCATTTGCAAACATTTTGAAACCGTACATATATATGTAAATATATTAATTTTGCAAAAACAAAATTCCAACGATTGAAATCAACTGCCGGCAGTTTGGTTTCCATCAGATAGAGTGCATTCCCGATCATTACCCTTTGTCCGACAAAGTGGCTGATTCTGTCACTATGACCACCCACTCAGATGAATTCTCAAACTGCCCCAACATACCCAGGTTTTGATCCCCACTCAGGATCTCACTGATTGGCATATCAAAGGCAGCCTAATCCAGCACCTAGTGAAGTGTCACAATCGAGTCTAGGGGTCAGGTGTAACTTTCCAGTTTTGCCCATCTATCTCCAAGGTCCAGGGCAAGACTGGAAATCTGGTCCGGTTCAAGGATTCAAGTAATCCCATGCTGTATGTGCCTCGGGTCTTACCCTGATGGCTGAGACAGGCCATCCCAACACTTGGTGGCACACCAGTATCAGCCTTGGCAGGATAAATCTCCCCAGACTTATCCAACGGCTGTGAACATTTAAAACTAACATGAGTCTCTACAAATGTCCAGTTTTAGGGTTTTACACAGAATTAAACCAAACAACATGAATCAAACATGCACTTTATTTATTTCCACTAAATAACAAAAGTACATCAAAATGATTGAAGCTAAGGGCATACAAAACTGTCTAACAGGGACGTTCTTTTTTTGGATTTTGAGAGTGGGAAAATTGGTCAATGGGAATCCCTTTGATCAATGGAACTTTTTCACCTATACCTCGATGCATCCAATTCCAAATGACATTGCAAAGCTTCTTAGAGAAGACTGCCAACAACTTCTCATTCTTTGAATGGGGTAGTGCTTTTGTTTCTCTTAACCTTATGTATTAACAACGGGACCCGTGCACTACATGGGTTTTTTTTATAAGAAAATTTGAGGATGGAATTCTATGACATTTCCAATTAACTGGTAGCCATCTATGTTCAATTCAAGTATTATTTATTGGGTTATGTCTAGTTTATCCAATCACAATATAAATTATGCTTTTGTGAGAATGGTCAATTTCCTATTCTCTAGATAAATTTCTTTTCTTTTTTGTCTTAATGCTAATTTATTATTATTATTTTGAAAAAACTATTAATTTTATTGGTTTAATTTATTATTATTTTTGTATTAGTTTTAGGTAAAATAATATTGGAAACTTCAAAAGAAAACACCAAACCTATCAGACTGTCAATTCATCTTTGTATTCAAAACATGGAAAAAAAAAGGAAGAATGACGGTTCAATACAGGGTCAGAATTTGTAGGACCAAAGCACTGTTGGGGTTGGTGCCAACTTGAGATTGATGCCTATTCACGGGTGAGCATGGGTGCATAGAGTGTGGGTTATTGCCATTTTGAATGTTTATAACTATGCATTAAAATCAGAAATCTGCATTAGGCCTGTCCATACTTTTTCGAAAAAAAAAAAAAAAAAACCATTGTGATGCCAGTGACTCCAAATGGTCCACTTGCACCAGCTTAATGATAATTAATTTGTCCTTTCCTCTCAAATATTGTTTGTTTGGTCTATTTTCAAAGAAAAGACCAAGGATAGGTGATAGGTCTTCCCAAAAAGACAAGCTTTTTATTTCATCCGGAGATTGGAACCTAAGCTTATCCACGTGGTCATCATGAGAGAAGCACATTTTCAGGTGATGTTTTCAATTGATTTCCGTCACTAGCATGTTGGTGTTTCATCGTGGGTAAGAGTGTCAATTGGACTGAATTTGGTCCAATCTGATCCAGTCCAATGTGAGTCCATTATAAATGAATCAGTAGGTGTCAATGGATCAAATTTGGATCATTTTGGACTGGACTGGGCCGTCTAGTAACCTGTTCAAATTTGTTTTAATTATCCAAATTTGGTCCATTGACACCTATATTCTTATCTTTTACCAATGGATCAGATATTGACTCAATCCAACCCAATCTAATATAAATTCAATATGGATGGACCATGTCCAACCCAATCCAATAAATACTTTGGACTGGTCTAATTCATATATCTTATTGGTCTGTCCAATCCACACAAATTGAATTTGGTTTGAATGGGTCCAATCCAAAACTGGTCCATTGACACCCCTAATTATGGGGACTCGGGAGATAGCAGGAAATATGAACATTGTCATCATAGACATGCTTTAGGAACAAGAGCAATGAGGCCATGACCTTGTGCTTTATGTGTTGCTTCTTTTACTTTGAGTACACTATTGTCACTAGAGGGCTTTACATTTGTGGACAGTTGAAGAAGTTCATGTGGTTGGGTTTTGATGTTATTGCTCGGGATGAAAGGGCAGGGTTCCTAGGAGAGGATGGGGACAGATCGACCCATGAGGCCATGACCCATTGACCAAACGTTTATCCCGTTCAAGTGTCACAACATTTTTTGGCCCTTTTGGTCTTATTGGGTCTTTGGGGGAACTGATCAACCCAAGCCCAATGCACTCTACAGCTAAGTTCTTTGTTAAGTTCAAACTATATATTGGCATCCAATCCACTCTACAGTTCATGCTTAAAGTGGCATGTAAATGAAGCATATTCTGAAATTCGTAGTATGTATATTGGGTTTGAGACTTTAGGTCATAAGTATTTCGTTGTGAGCATTACAATAATAGCTTGGGAGATCTGTAGATGTTGTTGATCATAGTGGCTTCATTAGTTTTTGAGCTGGGTAAAATCGACTTTAGGTAAATATGGGTTCATCTTATCCTCTTCCAAGGAGTGGCAGCCTCAGGTTCCACGGAAGAATTAATGGCGGCCAATGGTAGTGTGGCCTCACCAAGCACCCCAATCGTGACCAGAAGTCTACAATCCCTTAGATTCAAAGCCAACTTTGCAGACCAGACAACAACCTCTTTGATTCAATCTTCTTTACACGCGAATATAGAAAGGATACAAGAAAAACTTTACCAAATTCATTTTCAAACAAAACCCAAAATTACACTCTGTTTCACAGCCGTAAAAGCATGGATTTCTGGATGATAAGAACAATATTAACGACACGAATAGAAAGAAGAAAACTTACCCAAATTCCTTCTTGAACAAAACCCATAACAACCCATGTGCCATTTTGCTGTACCAGGCCGCTAGTGGCACAATCCGATTTACACCTCTACTCACTAGTGGGGCGTCCCAAGAGATTACAGCTGATTTGGATTCTGCAATCATTGGGCTTGCGCTAGGAATGGCAGAGTCTGTCCATATAGTTTGGACTTCAGAAAAAAGGTTCTATCAGGGCGAGGCATGTGTTTTGGGAAAGATTCTACTTGTATACTCTTAACACCCCACAAATTAGAAAAGTATTTGTAAATATGACTCAATGAACAAAATGAAGTTTAGACATGACAGAATATGCACACCATAAGATCAAACAGACTACTTTCTTATAATGGTGAAAATTTAAAAACCACAATATCTTTCAAAGGTAAAAATATGTGATCATTTGTGGAACTCCATAAACTAAGTGTGGTAAGCACAACAAACAATTTCACATTTAGCAAAACCAGAGCTTATTGCCAAGGCCTCAAACTCCTTATACGTCCTCTCTTTTCCTCCGGAGAAAAGAGCTAGCATGACTAAATCATATGGGATAAGAAAATGATGCAGTACTAATTGATGATTTTTTAGTTGATTTCAAAATTTTATTTGCTTTAATGACTTGAGCCTACAAAGAAATTCATAATGAAGTAATGGTCTTCTAGAGATCATGGATTATTATTATTATTTCTTTTGATAAGTGATTAAATATGGCTAATCTGCCTAATATGATGAATAACCCTACAATTTAGTTAATAAATAAACAAAAGAGCTAATTTACCTTCATAAAAATGGCTTCTCCTCTTGGGACACATTCAAACATATCCCCTCCAACATGTTCCACACCTGCCGCATAGTTATAATTATTCTATTAGAAATCTATAAACAGAAGTTATATTTATTTTTTCTAATATAATAATAATTAAATCAAGACAAAGAAAGCTCTTACCAGCATAGGATGGAGCTTCTGCTATGACATGAGGCAAATCAAAATTGATACCTTTGATCTGAGGATACTTGGATGTAATCATTTCTAGGGTGGTTCCAGTCCCACCCCCCACATCAACCACCTCTTTGAGACTCTCAAATCCATTGTATGTGTCAAGAATCTGGTCCATGACTATTATGCTATGAACTGACATTGCCTTGTTAAATAACTTGTTATACCTGGAATCTGTCTCACAGTACTCAAAGAAGGTCATTCCACGGGCCTTACTAAAAGGAATTCCACTTTCCAAAATAGCATCTTTCAGGTGGCACCTACAAGTAGTGATATTGATAACTTTCGTTTTAGTTCAGATCAACAAAGTAAAACACACAAATTCAACAAAAAATGTGGGAAAGCTCAACTCCATTTCTTACATGAAACATGTGAAATGATTGTTAGTCACCAGGTTGGAAAGAGTTCAAGTCAAGGTGAAAGAATCTAATTTTTCATACGTTACAATGAAAAAAAAAAAAGAACATTACTTCATAGAGAGATTAAAATAAGTTCATTAGAATTTGAACGCCATATTAATTTCTGCAGCTTTAATTGTTTCTAATTAGCTGCATATCCAAACTGAGAAGATAGAAGGGAAGTGATTTCGGCACATCACATTTATCATAAAATGGGGCGCACCCTTCATTATGAAACCAAGTGATGAATGTTTGAAACGATAAATGTACAAGAGCGCTGAGCGCTGTGAGAAATTTACAGAGTAAGCTCATACCAGAAATCCATGATCAGCTTGTCATGATTTATTAGCAGCAGAGGTACAAGAGAAATTCCATTCGGATTGCGAGTGAGAAACTTACACACAGGAGCCAAGCCATAACGCCTTTCAACTTGGTCATTGTCCCGTTTGACGAGAGAGCATTTAAGAACAGAGTAGCTCGTCAGTAGAGACAAGACACGATCGAGCATGGTAGCTGCATCTGGGTTTTCAGTGCGCAGGTGGAAGAAGATCTCTGAAGCCGAGAGGTAGGCATCAGGGCCAGCTCTAGATATGATCTCAAACACGTCTAGCTCCGTAGCCACTTTCAGAGCCATAGGAAACACTACAGCAGTTGCCAATTGTATGGCCACCAACATATAGTTCTCTTCATTTGAGGGTTCAAAGTGATTACTGCCCCTGGTTAGAGCCATATTCACTATATATTGGAACAGAAAATAGTTAAAAGTGAGAGCTATCTTCTCCCTTTTAGCTGGGAGCCTCAGAGGTTATGAAATAATATATAGAGGCTCCATGATACTAATGAGGTGTACGTATACGTATGATCTGATTTGTTTGATTTTATGACAAACAATAGGCTGCTAGTATCTGATTAAAAGTTCAAATGCTAATAACATTAGTTGGATGACATGTACATAAGAGAAGAGATAAGAGAGTAGAACTGAATAATAAAGTAGGAGAAGAGAAAGATTACAGGGAGAACATCTGTCACATTAGATGAAGTGTCTGTCTATATTGGTGGGGCCACAACAAATAAATCTAAGGCCACGATTCTTGGTTTTAGCCCTGTGCCAGGACCCCTTGTATTGGCATGCAGCTCACACTTTAGCTGAAGTAGATGTGGCATGAACAAAAGCCACACAACCCCTTGTATGGGCATGCCTCACACTTTATGACCTCATCAGCAATTATGATTGGCATGTGAGACATTTATAACCCTCATGTTCTTGTGGGGGTGGACAACTAGTATTTTCAGGAACTGATGCAATATATCCGCAACATGGATTTGCACATGCAATCTTAGGAGCAGCATATCACCACTCTAGGCTTATTGCAGCCCCAGGTACCTATGCAAGTGCAACAACTTCCCTAGGACCAAAACCGGAGCTAGAATTCAACCTATTGAATTCTATTGAATTCAACATTAAGAAATATTATTTTCTCCATTTATCTTCATTGTTTTTTCGTATCAAGGATGATGATCAAGGTGAGGTAACCACAAAAGAGGCTGCCATGATAACATGTCATCCATGCGTTTTAGATCACTTGGTCGATGCTCCAGGACTCCCCCCGATAAAGCACAAAAATTACACTCCACTGAATGCAATGAGGGGGGAGATCCTGTTGCAGATGAAGTCTGTTAACTACTTGAAGTGGCCTTCTCTCCTAAAGCGAAAACAACAAACAAGAACCTGGACCGCTACTACCACTTCCACAAGGCTAAGGGGCATGACACGAAGAACTGCAGGATCCTAAAGGTCAAGATTGAGGAGTTGATCCACTATGGGTACTTGAAGTAGTTCATGAAGGAGGATTGAGCTATCGAGTTGTCGAGGAACCAGCCCTAGGAGCCCAAAGATCCACTTCTTGGGGTAATCTCCATGATCACTAGTGGGTCGACAATGGTTGGCTGGATGTAGGTCATTGGCAAGAAGGATGACAATCCAGGAGTTGAAGGGCGAAGAAAAGAACCCCCTGAAGAGGCCTAGACTGAGGAGATGATTTACTTTAATGAGGACAATCTATGAAGAGTCCACCATCCCGACAACGATGCCCTAGTCATCAAGTTGATCATTGCCAATTACGGGGTAAAGCATATATTTGTTGATAATGGCAATTCAACTAATAGTTTATTTGTAGAAGCATTCAACAAAATCAAGCTGGATAGGAAGGATCTCATCCTTACCAACATACCACTAGTTAGTTTCAATGGGACATCATCGGCCCTATTGAGAGGTTTAACTTGTTGGTAACAACAAGGACCACATTGAACATGATTTCTTTAAATCACAAGTTTTTGATTGTTGACATACTCTCACCCTACAACACTATTCTTAGCCGCCCTATCTTGCATGCACTTTGAGCTATGGTATCAACATACCACTTGACAATGAAGTTCCCAACCAAGCAAGCAATTGTGGTAGTGTGGGGGGACCACCTAGAGTCCCAAAAATGTTACATGTGGACCTTGAAAGGAAAAGGAAAGTAGTTGTTGGTGGTCGACCTAGACCTCAAATCACTACTAGAGTCCAAAAAAGACCGAGGACACCTTGTGGAGAGTGTTATCTCAGTTCCAATCTCAAAAGCTGTGCTTGAGAAGACAATGTAGATTGGATCATACCTCGAAGAGCCTCTAAAAAGCAAACTCACTTGAAAAGCAAAGAAATGGAACTTCACCCCATAGCAATGAAGGACCATTGACGAGGAGGTTGGGAAGCTCTTCAGTACCACATTCATTATAGAAGATAGAATACCTAAGCTAGATAGCCAACATGGTGCTCATTAGGGGTGGCAACGAGCCAATATTTTCACGAGCTGCTCGAGCTCGACTCATGAAAAGTTTGGTATGGCTCGATTTCAATCGAGCTCGAGCTCGAGCTCAAGCCCAATTCAGTGGCTCAACTAATAAACGAGCTAGACTCGAGCCTACTAGAGCTTGGCTCGTGAGCCTCGTGAGCCGGATCAAATATATATAATATATATAATAATATATATATAATAAAAATATTATAATTATTAATGATTATAATTATTTATTTTTAAATATAAAATAAATTTTTTATATATAATTTTTATTTTTATAAAATATTAATAAAATATATAATAAATATTTTTATAAAATATAAAAATAAGCCGAGCTGAGCTCGAGCCTGGTACTATTCATCTCGGCTCGGCTCGAATCCACCCCTAGTGCTCATTAAAAAGGCAAATAGGAAGTGGCATATGTGTATAGATTACACCGACCTAAAGAGAGCTAGCCCAAATGATAGCTTCCCCCTCCCTAGAATAGATCAGCTACTAGACGCCACCTCGAAGTCTAAGATGCTAAGTTTCATGGATGCCTATTCCGGTTACAACTAAATCCAGATGGATCATACAAACTAAGAGAATACTACTTTTGTAATTGAAAGTGGTCTATATTGTCACAAGGTTTTGCCCTTTAGCCTTAAGAATGTCGGGGCAACCTACCAACATATTGTAGACAAGATTTTTTTCTGAATTAATAGGAAATAAAATTGAAGTTTATGTTGCCGGTATGGTAGAAAAAAATAGGTTTTTAAACTCCCACATTGTTGATTTAACCAACATATTTAAAGTTTTAAGAAAATATGACCTGAAGCTCAATCTTAACAAATGTGTGTTCAGCGTTACATTAAGTGAGTTCCTTGGTTATATGGTTAAACCCAACATGGAATCAAAGCCAAACCTGAGAAGATCCAAGCAATCTTGGATATGCAACCTCTGAGGTTGGTGAAGGAAGTCCAAAATCTCACTTGTTAAGTCACCACCCTCGATCGCTTTATGTAAGTTGACAAGGCAATACCTACCCTTTTTTCAAGAAATAAAAAAAGCCAAAGACGTCCAATGGATCAAGGAGTGCCAGCTCGCTTTTGATGAACTTAAACAGTACTGCGTCTCGTCATTGTTATTGACAAGGCCCAAGCTGGGGGATGAACTACTGTTTTAGTATCAATAAGCAATAAGGTAGTCAACTCGATACTGTCCCTAAATGTAGACAAAGTGCAATGACTTGTTTACTGCATAAGCAAGGTCATACATGTAGCCAAGACTAGGTACCCTAACATAGAGAAGCTTGTCTTTACACTTATAGTATCAACTCAGAAACTATAAGCCTACTTCCAAGTGTACATCATTGTCGTCTTCACTGATCAACCTCTCCACTAAGCCCTATAGAAGTCTAAAGTCTCAAGAAGACTGACAAAGTGGGCTATCGAGCTCTGCGAATATGACATTCGGTTTGAGCCGCGCCTAGGGATCAAGGCATAGGTCTTTGCATATTTTATTGTAGAATGTATGTTCAGCATGCCAGCCTTGGAACCGGATAAGCCAACAACAAGCTTGGAGGCATTCACTAGCATTAAACCTTCATTCGGTTGGGAAGAAGAACCCTAGATCCTCTATGTGGACGGCTCGTCTAATCAAAGAGAAAGCGGAGCTAGACTTATCTTGATAAATCCAGACAAAGTGAAGTAGGAGTACACACTCAAATTTGGGTTCCCAGTGTCGAACAATGAAGTTGAATATGAAGCCCTCATCATCGATTTAATCGAAAACTAAACCGATTAAGTGCATTTTCCAATTTGGTTTTCTCATTTCAATTCGTTTTTTCTGGTTTTTCGATTTTTCATGGACACCCCTAACGACAATGGCAGCTACCACCGTTGTCATTGCCATCATCGTTAGAAGGGGCGAATAGAAAAAGCATTGAAAAGAATGGGAGATGACTCTGATGTACTTGTGAAGAGAAGGGAATTTGTGCCACTTGATTTCCATACACCTATCTTGGTTTACACTAGGAACGATGATTTCGAAGTTTGTCTTCAACCCACTCCTCAATCCCAATGCAACGACTTGGTTTTCTTCAACAATTGGAAGCTTGAGCCATGACTTAAAGTAGAGGCTGTTGTTAAAAGAACTTTGTAGATGTTAGAGCAGAATTTCCTTTCCTTTTGGTGGTTATATAAGGGTGATAGGTATGCTAATTTTTTGTTGCATACTATTACCTTTACTTCCAAGTTGTGATTAGCATTTCCCCTTCAATTATTTGTATCTTTTTCAACATGATTGTTAATTTTTATTAATATTATTTATTAATCTTTTTATTGTGTCTAAATTTTTTTATTGTTAAAATATTTTATATTATTTATTGTTTAATATTATTTCTTATTTTTATCAATAATGTTTATTTATCTTTCAATATTATTTATTTATCATTTTATTATTTTTAAATTTTTATTTTATCATTTCTTAAAATTTCAGTTTTTTATTATTTTATGATATTTTCTATAATATTATAATATTTTAATCATTTTCATTTTTTGTTTTTTAAATAATAATTTGAAGGGTAAAAGATGAAATGCAAATTTTCCATGAATTGCTTTTATAGATTTTTTGTCTTTAATATCAAATTAATTGAACTATTAAGAGAAAAAAGTTTGAATTAGAAGTGGTTTCATTTGGGCAGAAGTAGACTGCATCGGTAGTTAATATGCCTAGAAAAAATTTGCATCATAAGACTTTATTACAATTGACAAGCCTTTATCATGTTAATTTGACAATAAACCTTTAGCATGTTAATTTGCAAGGATAGTATAAGAGTGGTGAAGAAAATCAAAGCAAGGCTGGATCGTCAGGAGACCCAAAATTAGTCTCATGTAGTAAATTGGTATTAATTAAAAGCATTGATTCATTCATCCAATCAAATTTTCATGTCAACTATGTTGTACCTTTTTATATTTTCTCTCAAATAAATCCTCTTAATTAGTAGAGATTTCTGGTGAGGGTATTTGACAATGTTTTCAACTTGTCTTTGATCGGAATGGTTGAACCGTTTAAAGTGTTACTTAATCCCTTTTTCAGTTCTAGTATTTTGAAAACAAAAAATTGACAAAATCCATTAACCCATTTGACCCCGTTACTTGGTCATGAGTTATATACTATATGTATATCTAAATTTTAGAGTCCATAACTTTGCACTCAATTGTCTAATTGGGTTATTTTAGTTAATGTTTTGAGATCTATACATTCTAAAGATCCTAAGGAACATAGCCTTGCTAATTTTGCTGAAAAAACCTTTTTTAACCTCAAATCCCAATTTCTAGCATTTCTTCATTTAGAAAATAAAAAATTGAAAAAAAAATAAAAGTTAAGACTAAAATAAAAAATAAGTCAGTTCAGCCATAGACCATAGTGGACTGACTTCATGCCATATGATGCTGTGTCAATGCCCATGGGTCGTGCTTGTATGGTCCATTTTGTCATGTCATGCGATACTAGCCTGTAGGCTTCAAAACCCAAGCCTGGAATGGTCCACTCTAAGAAATAGGCATCTCGGTCCAGCCTGTTAGGTAGGTATTATTTCAGCAATTCCCCTTTCTTATTTTTTCCTAGGCATCTAGAATGGTAAAAGTTGACTTTGGTTTTTGTTCATGCTTAGCATTTGAAAAAGTTTTATAAAGCTTCCACTAATGGTTAGGTATTTTTTCACTATTATGCTGATTTGATGTCTAATGGTGCCTAATTGTCATAAACGATTATAATTATTACCTTTTTCAATTTTACAAACAAATAAAATACAAACATTGAATACAAATGATGAATGAGACTCATCATGGAAGATCTAGGTGGTGATATCTCAACTATCGAAGTGAGTCTTCATGCGCACCGATGCTAATCCAATTGATTTTGTGAATAATTAAGATCACCCAATTGCAAAGATTTTTTTCTCTTGGACATAAGGATTCCTAAAAATTGTATCATCATGATCAATCACATCTATATGTTGGGAAGCTGAAAGTGACACTTTGCCTCCTGAATTTTCACTCGCAACAAAGTCCCTCTTAAACTTTCAAATTCTAACACTTTCCCCCCTCCGTTAACATTCGTTCATGTGTTTGTTAAAAATTTCTAGATCCCCAAATTATCCTTCTTAATTTGTCGGACTATTTTGCCCTTTCTCTTATATATTTGTATACTCTTTACATACATTTCTTTCTTTTTATTCTATCAATCAAATGAGCAAAACAAAAATCAGTTTATCCTCTATTTGAAAACACTTAAAATAATAATTTATTCGAATATGAATTAATTTTAAGTGGTGGGACCCCACAATAAGCGAAAAATAAACACTTATTTATGATCCACAAAATAACGTAAAATAAGTGATTATTTTGATAATAACACTTAAAGAATAAGCCAGAATTGGTTGGCTTTTTTAAGTGCTTGTTCCATTTTAGCTTCGGATTTTAAGTGCTTTAAGCTCACCCAATGTGCCTAATCGTATCCCGTCTTGTCTTATCTTGGATGAGAGAAACATCTTATTTTGGCGAAAAGATGCTCTACCTTGTTTTGATTTTTAAGGACATAATTGAGATTAACCCAGGTAAAATGGTCCACTTGCAGAAGCTTAGACTGAGTTTGGAAAGAGTGTAAATATAAATTTTCACCTTTCATAGTATAAAAACATACAAAATACAAGGTTTTACACTCTACATTTTTGTAATTTCCATCTACTCCTTCCAAACTGAACCTTAGTGATAATTTGTGGGTCGTTCTCAAGTATAAATTGCTTGGTCAATTTTGAAAGGAATGACCGAAATCAGGAAATCCTGAATCTGGAGAGGGAAAGCTTAGCCACAACATGGAAATGAAAATAAATCAGGTCGTGCCGCCTGCGGCCCGGCATGATGGCATATAGGTCACGCTAGGCCTGATACAGTCGTGTGGGTCATGTTGGGCCTGGGGTTTTAGGTCTGCGAGCCAAGCCCACACGGCACAACCAAGCAGGTTGTGTTGCCCGTAGCCCATGTGCTGGCATGGCCCAATTAATTATTTTGGATTATTTTGGATTGGTCCAATTAATGTCTGGGCCGTTTAATAACCTGTTCAAATTTGTTTTGATTATCCAAATTTGGTCCTTTTTCACTTATATTCTTATCTTTTCTCAATGGATCAGATATTGGCTCAATCCACACAAATTGAATTTGGTTTGAATGGGTCCAATCCAAAACTGGTCCATTGACACCCCTAATCATGGGGACTCGGGAGATAGCAGGAAATATGAACATTGTGATCATAGACATGCTTTAGGAACAAGAGAATATATGTCCAGTGTTTTTGGAATTTAGCAAAGATTATACCAGATTGAAGCATGAGTTTTTGGAAAATAAAATATGCACACCATACAGATCAAACTGCATTTCATTCTTATTCGGATGCATAATTTAAAAAAGTCACAAACAAGTTCAAAAGTAAAAAAGAAAAAAAAAAGGAACTAATTATTTGTGGAACTCCATAACCCAAGTATGGTAAGCATTGCAAACAATTTCACAACCAGCAAAGCCCGACTCTATTGCCAAGGCCTCAAACTCCTTTTGTGTCCTCTCTTTTCCTCCAGGGCAATGAGTTAGCACGAATAAATCATGTGTGAAGGCAATATTAGAGCGGTAACTAGCTTCTGGAGCCATTGGAAGAATTGATTCAACAATGATCACTTTTCCTGACTTTGGTAGGGCTTTCCAACAGTTTCTCAAAATCTTTAAGCAATCTTCATCATTCCAGTCATGAAGTATCCACTACAAAAATCACGACAATTAAAATATATATATATATATTTGGAGACATTAAATCACGAAAGAACATATCGAAAATGTACCCTATAATACTGTGGATTTTAATTTCCTAAATACTCTCTGTCTATGTTTTATCACTTCCTTGATTTAAGGACTAAAAGACATTATGACTTTCTTGATTTGTAAACTTTATTTGCTTTAAATGACTTGATACTACAAAGAGATTCTTGGTGAATGTAATTCTCTTCTAGATATCGTGGGACATATCCAGTCTACCCCTCTCTAGACCTAAAAGAAGAACTAACCTTCATAAAAATGGCTTCTCCTTTGGGGACATATTCAAACATATCTCCTCGAACATGTTTCACACCTGTCCCATGGTTACAAATACTTTCTGAGTTTCTGTTAGCTGTTAGAAATTAAAGGAAGTAGAAAAGCTGGGTTTCTCTACTAATAATTATCAAGCCAAGCCAAATAAAATTCTTACCTGGGTAGGATGGTGCTGCTTCTATCACATGAAACAAATCAAAATTGATACCTTTGATTTGAGGATACCTAGATGTAATCATTTTTAGTGTGGTTCCATTCCCACCTCCCACGTCAACCACCTCTTTAAGACCTTCAAATCCCTTGTATGTGTCAAGAATCTTCTTCAAGACTATTGTGGTGTGACATGACATTCCCTTATTAAAGAATTCGTTAAACCTTGAATCTTTCTCACAGTACTGAAATAAGGTCATTCCATGTTCCTTATGGAAAGGAATTCCACCTTCCAATATAGCATCTCCCAGCCGGTACCTGCAAGCAGCGATAAAGTTCAGAGAGAATGTAGTGTTTTTTTTTTCTCCCGGAAATACAGAATGAATGTCACATAACGAGTGATGTTGGTGGTGGAATATTGTGCCCAAATCAGAGATCATAGCTCGGCAAGTAAGATCATACCAGCTATCCACGAGAGACTTTTCTTGTTGCAGTAGAACCAGGGGTCGAAGAGACACTCCGTCCTGGCTGTTGGTGAAAAATTTGCAGACAGGAGCCAAGCCATAACGCCTTTCAACTTGGTCATTGTCCCGTTTGACGAGAGAGCATTTAAGAACAGAGTAGCTCGTCAGTAGAGACAAGACACGGTCGAGCATGGTTGCTGCATCTGGGTTTTCAGTGTGAAGGTGCAAGGCAATCTCTGAAGCTGAGAGGTACGCATCAGGGCCAGCTCTAGATATGATCTCGAACACATCTAGTTCTGTAGTGACTTTCAAGGCCATAGGAAGCACTGAAGCACTTGCCAATTGCATGGCCGCCAATATACAGTTTTCTTCTTCTTTCTCTTCATTTGGGGTTTCAAAGTGATTACTGATGATTAAAGCCATACTCACTGTAGAGAAGAATTAGAAAGAAAGCTACACAGTTAGAATAAAGATAATCCCTCTCTCACCGCTCACAATCTCACAATTTATGAAATATATATAGGCTCGTCCATGATGCTAATGACATGTGATTTTAAGGCGTGATGTGATTTGTAGTTTGATGGCAACCACTACCAGCCATTAGGTAGGCTTCTACTTAGACTTTTGTTATTATTTTTTTTCTTTGGTTAACAGAATTTCACTTTTCACTCCACAGCAACAAAACAACAAAGCAAAGACAAGAAACACCAAAAAAAGAAATCACTTACTAGTACTACTAATTACTTAGACTCAGTTTGGAAAGAGTACAAATACAATTATGTAGTGTAAATTTGTACAAAATATAAGATTTTGTACTCTACATGTATATTTGTATTTGTACACTTTTCAAACTGAGCTTTTGGCTGCTTTTGGTTGCAACACAAAATTGTTTGCATTAGTATAAAAATGCATGGGAGTGCAAATGAAAATAATGCATATTTTGATTTAATTTTGTTTTGCACTTTATTTTATTCAGCTTCACATCTTATTTTACTTTATTTGAACTACAATCAAAGAAAATAAGGTAAATTTTGAAAAAAAAATCAGAATTTTCACCTAAATCATTTGCACTGCTATAACTTTGCATCAATACAAATTTATTTGCCTTGCAACCAAACACCGCCTTAGGAACAGAAACAAAAGTAATCAACTAAAATAGTTTATGAAATAGGACAAAGGGCATGCGTCCAACCACTCATTGAAGAGACCAAACCCCACTGGGCAAGGAGATGAGAAAGCCTATTCAAGTCTCGTTTAACAAAGAACAAAGAAACTAAAAGAACTTGGGCAAGGTTTAGATAGTCAAGTAACAAAAATACTATTTCTGACGCTGCCCTTCCTGTTGTCAACACAAATTTCGTGTTTAAATTTGGAGCACAAAAATTAATGTGCACAAATTCAAAGGAATTTTTTATTTTTTTTGCAAAAATTTAAATGGGATACAAACTCTCTTTTTCTTGGCAAAGAAAAATCCTCTGATTCTCTTGTCTTGGATGAAAGCTGAAATTGCGACTAGAACTTGCAATTGTGAGAAACAAGCAACGCCCAACCTTGTGTCAATGAAAATTTACTCATGCTAAATCAATGATTAGAACGTGAACAGCTGAAAGCAATGTTCTTGCTTGTAGAATTGACGGAATCCCTTTGAATCATGGGAATTTCACGGGTTAATGTGGCACGAAGATGTAGCAATTTCGATGCTTCAGCAATTCAAGAGTTGCGGCCTTTCTTCTTTCTTTCTTGATCATAGTGTAGTGCATTTCCTCTCTTTTTTCAAAAACTACGGAAGCAGTAGTTGAAAGGGGGGAGCCGAATGGGAGCTTCCTCTTGTTTTCTCCTCTATTTATAGAGGCTCACCAATAGACGATGAGTTGGATTGAAATATTTGAATTGACTTGAATGGTTTCAATTCAATTTATCACCATTTAATATTAATCGAAATGGGGGCACTAAATTGAGATATTGGTGATCATTTTGTTGACCTAATTAAGCTAATTAAGTCATTTAATTGAATTTAATTTCAATCCCTAACTGTACTTGGAACGAAGTGCCATTTGGCACATGGTTGGTTCTACACATAAAAGGAAATCCAATTGATTAATTGTAACATTCCTTCTTAACTTAGATTAAATTGGATGCCATTGAGATTCGATAATTCAATTTAAATGCTCTTCTCTAGACTAAAATGGCAATTGAATCAATCTTCCTTAATTACGGGGCCATGTTCAACTAATTGGGAAATCATTTATGAAGAAGTCACTTGTTAGCTAGGTGTAATAACACCTCATGGGTAATGTGGTCGGTCAAGATCCAACCAGAATTTCTTCCCCCCTCTTTTTGTTTATTATTTATTTTTTTGAATTCATGTTGGGCTCAATGGGACGGAAGGTTTTAGTGGGACCCAATGTATGGGCCCTCTATCGTATTAGCTCAAGGTGTTGGAGCCCAACACCTTATTTTTGTGCCAAAGATACGTTGGTCCCTCGAGCATGGAGTGCCTTTTTATAGCCAAAGATACGTATCCTGGCCAGAGGTACTCGAGATAGAGTCCCATTTCCTTGTGGAATCATCTTTTCTTACTCCTCCTTATCTGTAATTGTGCTCATCCCCATGACGTGTAGTTGACATGGCTGGAAGGATAAGACGGGGGCCACAATAATAGTATAGCTAGGCCGACGTGGCAAAGCCTGGATGACATGGTAGGGCGATAGCTAGGCAGCCACGTGTCTCGTAGGACCAGCTCAACCATGTCCCGAACACCACTCCCCTAGTTCTGAAGTCGAGGAATGAAGTAGTCCAATTCGTTCTCCAGCTGAAGAACTTCAAGTTCATGCCTGGATGGGCATCTGGCCCTTTTGGTGTTCCCTGGTGACTGTCGCAATCTTGAGAACCCGGCAATATGGAGAATGGTCGAGGAATCTTCCCATTGTTCGTTGCAGAACTCTAAAAGCTCTGACTTCGGAATTTGAACCACTCCTCGAAATGTTGTGCGGTTGTGTAGCATGGCGAAGGGCCAAAGTGTCAAACTGAGCTTCCGAGTCCATCCTGTTGGGGCCGAGGAATGACTCTGGTTCCAAGTGGAAGTCAAGCTTTGGTGCTGTAGTGATGCTCGTTCATGGTGCATCAAGATTTGGAATTGGATCCGTATTTCGGATTTGGGGTTTGTGTCATGCTCGGCTTTGATATGCCGACCTTCCGAAATCGAGGCTTAGCTCGACCGTATGCCGAGGAAAGGCCTTTTGCTGATGGTTGGAGGCCGATCTCTGGAATTGAGGTTGTGATGTTCGGCCACGGGGTGCCGGGCTGCGAAGACGGGTTTCTTCGGGATTTCTATGCTGCGAAGATGGGTTCCGCCGAAGTTTCGGTTCCCAAACCACTCCCCCAGTTCTGCTATTGAGGAGGGGAGTCCTCGGCTAGACTACTGCGTGGCCTTGTAGCCTTAAGCAACCTATCCGAGGACTTGAGTGCCCTAGCCGAGGGTTTACGTCGAAGGTTGGACCGGTACTGTGGCTCTCCGCGTCAAAGGTTGGACCGGTAGTGTAGTTGAACCGGTGCAATTAATAGGCATAACTACTGCTTGAGGAGGATGCCACATTGGTTTTCAAGGCTTCCCGTCATACGTTATTGGTCTTCCGAGGCATTGTTAGAGGTGCTTCATCTGCACCATTGATTTCTTCTCGATCTGTGCTCCTGATAGTTATAAAAGGGAAGACAGTGGAGAGCTCGACAACTAACACGACAGATAGCTTGGTGGTCTTCGCTCCTCAGCTGTTGTGAATTGCCCAATATGTACTTTTCATCTCATTAGTCCTCTTCCTCTTCCGGGTCCTTCAGTAGTTCCGGTTCCAGCTCTTCTTACGGCTCGAACTACGAGCCTTAGCTGAGAGATTTTGTGGCTGCCGAAGTTGAGGAGGCTAAGGTTGGTCCCTCCGAGATGGAAGCAGAGCTTTCTCTACAGGTAGGTCGTCGATTTGGCACAACGTCCTGCGTCTTGGCGCCCGGGGAGATGGCCACTGATTCTTAGCTCAGTGAACTATGTGTTTATGAGCACAGTTTGGAGGCTGGAATGAGGTTCCAATTGAGCGAGGGGTTTACCGAGGTGCTAAATGAAGGGATAGGATATCCATCACATGGACTTCCAAATCTTGCAGAATAAGGAGCGAATTTCAAAAATTTTTCTCTCCCTTCAACTGGGAATTGTATTGCCTATTTTAGAAAAACATATTTTTCCAGGATCAATCTTGAACCATTAACCAAATCAGATCTGAACCAAAAGAAGTAGGAGGGAGGATGTACCTGATACGGAGAAATAATATCTCCCAATGGAGGTGTTCATGCCCAAGGAAGGATCCAAAGACTGCTGCCACTGAAAATGGCACAGTGCAGGATGGAGCAGAATCAGCAATGATTTTCAAAAGAACTTGACCCTTGGTCATTTGTGCGGTCATGAACTGTTTCACGACCTTTTGTCGAGTAGAACGATTCTACTCTTCATACATCGTCCTGAGACTGTCCAATATGTCCTTGGCAAGTTCGATCTGATCGAACGGCCTCTGTATTGGGTTGTCCAAGGAGGCAATGATGTAACACCGGGCAAGGGAGTTTTTCTCCTCCCATTCTTGATAGTCTCTCCTTCGGGCCTCAGAAACCCTATCGTCCGGACGCTCCGGGGCCGGATTCTTTGCCACTTTGTCCAGCTTTTCAAATACTAGGACCAGCATAAGGTTCCTGTACCAGTCAGCATAGTTTGGGCCCTTCAACTTGTTATCATCAAGCAGTTTTGCAAAAGATCCATTTGCCATTTTCTAATAAAAGAGCAAACATCAGTCCACAACCTAATTTGATTCATGTTCATTTCATAGATATGGATTTTAATCTATGATCCATTTCCATTTATTTGCCTCTGAGATTTCCCTCCTTTCTCAATGACGAAGACTACGGGTTGTCCCTGGAAATGTGGAAAATCACATAGGGTGCATGGAGCCAACTGTTTCAGCTGCATAACCCCACCACCTTTCTGTGAAGGATCATATCCACTCATCATATGAGTTTTCCCTTTGGCTTCTGTCAGACAAGGTTCAGAGCCGTTTTCAGGTAAACCTTTCTGTCCAGTGAGTGTTTACCCATCATATTCGTGAACGCCAAGGTACTGTGAGAGAATTCCCATTTTCTGGTGAAGCCCCTCCCACATCGGTCTATGAAGCCCCTATCATCTTATGAAACACTCAGACAAGACCAACAGGAAATGGATAGCCCATTTTCTGGTGCGTTTCCTCATTACTGAAGGACCCATCCTCATGCTAATGATGGAAGGCTTTTAGAGAGTTCATCATATGAATCTCCCTATCACATGCATTCATATTAGCTAGAGGGAACAATTAATTACGCCCTAGTTCTTATTTTAGGTCAAACCAAAGTGGCTCCCACTGACTTTCATAAAGCCAGATTTCGGTGGGCCTAAATTGGCTAGGGTTCCGCACGTAACCTCTTGATGAGGTGTGAGGCCCCCCACTGAGGGAGGTCATCTAATGACCAAAAGGGACACCATGGCAATGATGTGCATTCATCCATGGTGTGCACAAGAGCCACTGCCGATTAAGCATGGGCCAAGTACTTAAGGCCCATGTACGTAGCACATCACACATCCATAAATCACATGTAGGGATAAATTGATCCAATAATAATCATGGTATGCTGCTACAGCTAACAGGATCCTAATGGATTTAAGCATGGCCACAGGCGAAAAAGGTTTCCTCATAATCGATGCCCTCTTTCTGAGTGTACCCTTTCGCCACCAAACAAGCTTTGAAGGTCTCAACCCTACCATCAGGGCCCTTCTTCCTCTTGTAAATCCATTTATAACCGATTGCTTTTACCCCAGAGGGTGGATCTACTAGAGTCCAGACTCCATTGAGTCCATCTCTGCTCTCATGGCCTCCACCCACTTCTGGGAATCTATGTTCAACATAGCTTCCGCATAAGTCACGGGATCCTCCTCACTAGTCAAGGTTTCCACCAGGTAACTATCCTAGTCATAACCATAACGGACTGGTGGCCTGGATACCCGAGTGGATCTTCTAGGTTGGTCACTACCTAGAACTTGTAGGACATCTTCCACTGCTCCTGAGCTCTCCTCATCAAGAACAACTTCCTAACGATGGGTGTCCAGGATGTAATCGGTTTCCAAGAATTGCGCATTTCGACTACAGAACATTTTCTACTCACTTGGGTCATAGAATAGGTAACGTACAGAGCCTTTTGGGTAGCCTACAAATAGGCAACAACTGGTCTTGGATTCCAACTTGTCTGCACTCGTTCTTTTAATGTATGCTGGACAACCCCAAATCTTCAAGTGTCTGACACTTGGTTTCTTTCCGGTCCAAAGTTCATATGGAGTATTCGAAACCGATTTGGTTGGAACCCGATTCAGCACGTAAATCGCAGCTTCTAATGCGTGACCCCAAAAGGATGTGGGTAACTCTGAGTGTATGAGAAGCGATTGTACCATATCCAATAAGGTCCTATTTCTCCTCTCTGAAACACCGTTAAGTTGTGGTGTAGCAGGAGGAGCTAACCGCGATACTATCCCATTGTCCTTTAAGTAGTCCCTGAATTCGTCAGAGAGATACTCGCCACCTCGATCTGATCGAAGGGCTTTAATTTCTCTCCCTAACTGTTTCTCGACCTCTTGTCTAAACTCTTTGAACTTTTCAAAGGATTCAGACTTGTGTCTCATTAGGTACACGTAACCATATCGTGAAAAATCATCTGTGAAGGTGATGAAATACACGTGTTGATTTCGTGTCCTAACACTCAGGGGACCACATACATCAGTATGTATTAGGTCAAGTGTGCCTGTACATCTTTCAGGCTTACCGTTAAATGGCCGTTTCGTCATCTTGCCTTGTAGCAAGGCTCACAGGTGGGAAGATCTTCTATAGTTAGAAAATCCAAAGGACCATCCTTTACCAACCTTGTGATTCGGTCAACACCGATGTGGCCAAGTCGGTAATTCCACAAACACGTGGGATTAACTGTATCACAGGCTCTCTTCTTGGGGATTTCAGCCGATGCAGTTTCGGTTATGTTAGTTTCTAGAGAAGGATGTAGAACATAGAGACCGTTCTCCAGTTCCCCGTATGTGATGAATTTGTTATTTCTTTTAATAGTAATCGTATTACTAAAGAAGACAGAATAACCATCTACACACAGTTTTGAGACAGAAATCAAATTTCTCCTTAAATTTTGTACATAAAGACAATCTTTCACTACAATTGTTCATTCTCTAAAAAGTAACTCCACGGTTCCTATGGCCACGTCTGCAACAGTTGCAGTAGTCCCCAAGTAGAGTGTAACTTCTCCTTCACTCAGCCTTCTGCTTACCTTGAACCCCTGCAGTGAGTTACACGCATGAGTTGAAGCCCTGGAGTCAATACACCAGGACGCAGAAGCTACCAACAGATTGGTTTCTATAACACAAGTTTTGAAAATACCTTTCTTGGATTCCAGGTAGGCAGGACAGTTTCTTTTCTAATGGCCGGTCATCTTGCAGAAGTGACAGGCATCCGATGCTTTGTCTTTCTTCTGCTTTTTGCCCTTAGTGGCTTTCTTCTGAGGCTTCTTTGCCTTCCTCTTTCTCTTGCCTGTCTTGCTAGCTTCAACAAGCATAGCTACAGGCTCATCCTTTCTAATTAGTTTCTTCAGCTCTTTGCAACATATTGCTGAGCTCTTGCAAACTGACATTCAGCTTGTTCATGTTATAGTTCATGATGAACGGATTAAAGGAAGGAGGCAAAGAATTAAGGATAGTATCTATCTGGGTTGCAAGGTCCAGCCTGGATCCAAGAGCCTCAGTTCGTTGATGTATCCCATCATCCGAAGACAATGGTCATGAACTTGTTGGCCCTTGGTCATTTGTGCAGTCATGAACTGTTTCAAGACCTTTTGTCGAGTAGAACGATTCTACTTTTCATACATCGTCCTGAGACTGTCCAATATGTCCTTGGCAAGTTCGATCTGATCGAACGGCCTCTGTATTGGGTTGTCCAAGGAGGCAATGATGTAACACCGGGCAAGGGAGTTTTTCTCCTCCCATTCTTGTTAGTCTCTCCTTCGGGCCTCAGAAGCCCTATCGCCCAGACGCTCTGGGCTAGGATTCTTTGCCACTTTGTCCAGATTTTCGGATACTAGGACCAGCATAAGGTTCCTGTACTAGTCAGCATAGTTTGGGCCCTTCAACTTGTTGTCATCAAACAATTTTGCAAAAGATCCGTTTGCCATTTTCTGATAAAAGAGCAAACATCAGTCCACAACGTAATTTGATTCATGTTCATTTCATAGATATGGATTTTAATCTACGATCCATTTCCATTTATTCGTCTCTGAGATTTCCCTCCTTTCTCAGTGACGGAGACTACGGGTTGTCTCTGGAAATGTGGGAAATCACATAGGATGCATGGAGCCAACTGTTTCAGCTGCATAACCCCACCACCTTTCTGTGAAGGATCATATCCACTCATCATATGAGTTTTCCCTTTGGCCTCTGTCAGACAAGGTTCAGAGCCGTTTTCAGGTAAACCTTTCTGTCCAGTGAGTGTTTACCCATCATATTCGTGAACGCCTAGGTACCGTGAGAGAGTTCCCATTTTCTGGTGAAGCCCCTCCCACATCGGTCTATGATGCCCCTATCATCTTATGAAACACTCAAACAAGCCCAACAGCAAATGGATAGCTCATTTTCTGGTGTGTTTCCTCATTACTAAAGGACCCATCCTCATGCTAATGATGGAAGGCCTTTAGAGAGTTCATCATATGAATCTCCCTATCACATGCATTCATATTAGCCGGAGGGAACAGTTAATTACGCCCTTGTTCTTATTTTAGGTCAAACCAAAGTGGCTCCCACTGTAGGTATAGACCGGTTTAATTCACACAATTTCTCCACAGTTCAGAACAACTGTGGATTATGGTGTGGTATGGATTAATCCTTGCAACAGGGTCTGATATGGAATGGCCCACATCCACACTACAGAACAGCCCCCAAATGTAAGAATAATGCTCAACCATTTGGTCTCTATCTATTTTTAATGAGCTGCCAATTATTATGAGCCAATACGAATAACCATTACAAAGCCATTTAATACCACATTCTATGGGGACTTGCCTATAAGTAGAATGAGAAACAACAATATCTCTCTTAATTACTCTATTACTCTTGTTCTCACTCTCACATCAATACCTCAATTTTAAAATTACTTCGGCTAACCTAGGTAGTGTTCAATTCCATGTATATCTCATGGGCAGGACTACAATATATCATGGACAAAGGACCATCCACCTAGCTATTTCTTGTCCCCAGCATTTTTCAATTGGCCAAAAGTCCATGTCTGATTCTATGCATTACATTTACCAAAACCTGGAATTAATTTTTGTTTCTTTTTATTTTAATTTATTTGTAAATTATTTTTAAAAATAAAGATAGCACATCCGTTTTCGAAAATATTCTTCTTAACATTTTTAGATTAAATTGTAGGATAAATTTCTTAAACTACTTTTGTTTAGCTAATTGACAAACTTTACCAGTGTAACAATTGTCATGTTGTTAAATGCTTACAAAAAAAATGAAATGTCAAATTTGACATTATTATTCTTCAAATCTTCAAAATAAAATTCAATTTACAAAAAATTTCATCAATCTCTCCAAGAGAAATGTTGCATCCCAGAAAGCCCATACCTGTAATAGGATTTGATTCTCTGTCCGATTAGTCTTGTGACGCCTTGTGCCGTGAGTACAACAAGCCGGATTTCAAAGAACTCGATTTGTGTTCATTGGTCTTGTAGCCAATGGGATTACTAACAATCATTTTTGTGGGCTTTCAGCTCGGCCGATAGATATGTTGTTAAAAGATCCGATTTTTGTTTTAAGCCTTTTACGTTCATCTCTGTTTTGGATCTTGAAACGTCCGAGAATTCAGATGCAATAGGCTGCCAAGGATGGAAATTTGAAGATAATTTACCATTCATAGAAGATTTTTTTTTTCCACCTAATACAGTGTTGGGAACTCTCTCCGACACCCCGGGGGATTTTGATCTCACGAATGAACTCTTATTAGGAGGGTGCTGGTTCGAGACATCTGGTGGGTCTGATTTCCTGCAACTGAGGTGGTTCAGTTGTTCTCTCTGATTCTTCATATTTTCTCCGTACACCTGAGTTCAATGCAGACAACAGGGTCGTCTTTCCTTGCAAACCAACCTCACGTTGAGACAGAAACAGAAGATTTCATCAAGACACCAAACACAGTCATAAGTACCAATTCTTCAGGAAGAGCAGAATGTTATCCATTCGAAGGAAGCTTCGAGTTAAACAAAAAATGGTGGATTGGTCCAAGTTCAAATCCGGGACTTTCAGTAAGAGACAGAGATTGATTCAGGCAGTTGGATATATCGATCAGAGAGTCCACGAAAGATAGAGATGTCCTTATCCAGATATGAGTTCCTGGAAAAAGAGGAGGTAATCATGTTCTTACAGTAGATGGCCAGCCAGTTCTCACTGGATCCAAACTGCCGAAGACTAGCAAATTACAGAAACGCCTCTCTAAACTATCAGTTCCTAGCTGAGGAGGATCCAAAGGGGACAATTGGGCTGCCTGGCCATGTTTTCTTAGGGGAGGTGCCTGAGTGGACCCTCGACGTTAGATTCTACAGCAGCGATGAGTACCCACGTATTGATTATTTCCAGGGGTGTAATGTTTGTGGAACTGTTAAGGGTCCATTGTAATCTCAGAACCATGAGTACAAGTCCTCTTACCTCTGTTTTCCATCGCCGGTGGACTGTCCACACAATTTTTGGCAATAGGGCGACGAGATTCATGGAAGAAACAACCGAAGCTTCCAGGGAGAAATGGCCGTCAGGAAACAAAGTCCAGGCTGTGTGGGAGAATGGAGGAAACAGCTACAGGAAACCAGACCCAATTGATTGTCTGCCTCCAGAAAACTGAGTAGATGAAACAGCATCGGAAAAGGTTTGCCGAAGAAATGGCTGCCGCCTCTCCTTTCCCCATGCGTCAGAAAACTGATTTATTGGATGCCTCATGACTCCATCTTTTACTCTTTTATCATGATGCAATATCATAAAAGAAGTTGTCTTTGTAGACAAAAACAACCTTTGAAGCCTCGGCTTTAGGGAAATAGAGTAGTATTTTCTTATCATTTGTTCTATGCTTGGTTTCACCATTACGCTTATCTTTCATCCATCTACAACCACCACATATTTTGCAATAATCGGATTCTATATCTTCCTTCCGGAATAACATGCAATCATGTTGGGCAAGTTATACTATAGTAGCATAAATGAATGTAAAACCAATCCCAGGACAGCAAGAACCTTTCCTTCAAATTTGTGTGTCAAAATTGGTTTGCCAACAACAATAATAACAAGTAAGCAATTCAGCCAAGTAATAGAAAAACAGATAATAGCACACCAGAATTTTTACGTGAAAAACCCTAAAATCGGGAAAAAACCACAGGACCTATGATCCGTAAAAGTCTTTCACTAATTCATAAATTAATGGGTACAAAAGTCTTCTCTAGTTGCAACTAGAGGCTTACAAACATCAATGAAATAATCCTTGGCTCACAAGAACAACATTAACATCACCAAATGCAAGGTGGATACAACACAAACAGAGGTTTAGATCTCACCAAGTTGCTATAAATTTGAATTGAGAAGTAGAGAAAGGAAGAAGAATCACCAAATCTGAACTAGAGTGGGATTCTTAACTCCAACACTTAATATCATCAAGAACGGGTTTGAAAGGCACCTCCGAACTTGATCTTGAATGGAATAGGAGCCAGCTTTTTCCTCTTCTTCACAAAACTCAAAGAACCAGAAACAATCCTTCGGTTCTGTATTTTTTTTTTCTTCATTTTTCTCTGTCGGGTGGTTACGAACTTGATGCCAAAAAACTGAAAGGTGGAAGCATTTTTTCCACTATACGGCTCCTTTTTGGGAGCAAATAAAGGTGGGGTGGGCCCCTCCATATGGGCTGGACCCACACCCAACAAGTCTCCCCTTCTAACTCATATGGGGGACTTCACCAAGCCCGCAACTTCTTTGCAGAATTCAAATTTGTCTCTAGGCAAAGACTTTGTTAACATATATGTGCCATTCTCATCAGTATGAATCTTCTCAATGTTCAACCACTTCATATCCAACACATCCCGAATCCAGTGGTACCTTACATCAATGTGTTTGGATTTTGAGTGAAAAGTAGTGGGTTCAGATTTAATAGCCACAATAGATGCATTATAACAAAGAGGAAGAGGATATCGGGTGACCAAAGAGGCCTCAGACTTCATGGATTGGGTAATCATAGAGTGAGTTTGCCAAATAGGAGCGGGGACTGGTTGCGTGGAGTATAAGAGATCCTGAACCAGCCGAGTTCGAGGTCAAGTGCGTGATAGGTCATCCGATGTGGAAGCAGGTCCAGCACTCTTAGCGTCAATGTTGCAGCTGTCCGATCTAGGTGTAGTAGGCATATCATCAGGCCTAGGAGATGTCATCGAAGGAGATGCAGGCGCAGACCCCCTTTGCTGATTTATACAAACTGGAAGTAGAGTGATGCTATCAGTACTAGAATCTAGAGATGATGTAGGTTGTGGCAAACTAGGAAACAACTCTTCATCAAAGAACCAGCTTTTGAATGGAATAAGAGCTAGCTTTTTCCTCCTCTTCACAACAACATGAGCAATATCAGGCCTCGTGCACACCATATCATTCATTAAACTGCTAACTGCCGAAGCATAAGGCACTTTCTCACTTGTAGGACATTGTTTAGTGTTGAGCTTGAAATGACTTGCAAGTAGAGTAATCATTGGTTTTGCATTGTTCATGTTGAACATCTCAAGAACCTTCTCAATATATTTTTCTTGAGATAACTATAACTTCCCATTCTATCTATCTCGAGAGATCTTCATACCAAGAATCTGTCTAACTGATCCCAAGTCCTTCATTGCAAATGACTTGCTAAGCTCATTTTTCAACCTATCAATCTTGTTAGAATCATGTCCAACTATCAACATATCATCAACATAAAGCAAGAGAATAATGATATCACCATTAGAAAATTTCTTTACGAATACGCAATGATCTGAAGTGGTCCTAGTATACCCATGATCAACTATGAAGGAGTCAAATTTGTTGTACCACTGTCTTGGTGCTTGTTTCAACCCATACAAGCTTTTCTTTAATCTGCACACCAAATGTTCTTTTCCTTTTTCTTTGAATCCCTCTGATTGCTCCATATAGATTTCTTATTTCAAATCACCATGAAGGAAAACAGTCTTCACACCAAGTTCATAGGTGTGATTCTCATGCAAGGATTTTAATTCCTCTTGCATTGCTTTCAACCACTTATCTTTCTTGTCATATGACATAGCCTCTTGATAAGTCTCTGGATTTCCCCCATCTATCAACATCACATATTCATGTGAAGGATAGCTAGTGGAAGGTCTTCTCTCTCTAGTTGATCTTCTAAACTGAACTTGTGGTGAAGGAACTGGAGGTACCTGTTCATTATGTACTTCCTCTGTATTTTCATTTATAGGAGTTTCATCACTAACTGTATCATCCTGTTCATTTGGTACAGCTCCCCCATGATCACCATCAACTGTAGGTGGGAAAACCGGATCCAAGTTAATTGGAACATCAATAGAGAATTTTGGCTTCTCAAATTTTTCTATATATTCAACTGTTTGATCCTAAAGAAATACAACATCTCTGTTTCTGATCACTTTCTTGTGTTAGACAGTTTTGTATGCCCTTAGCTTCAATCATTTTGATGTACTTTTGTTATTTAGTGGAAATAAATAAAGTGCATGTTTGATTCATGTTGTTTGGTTTAATTCTGTGTAAAACCCTAAAACTGGACATTTGTAGAGACTCATGTTAGTTTTAAATGTTCACAGCCGTTGGATAAGTCTGGGGAGATTTATCCTGCCAAGGCTGATACTGGTGTGCCACCAAGTGTTGGGATGGCCTGTCTCAGCCATCAGGGTAAGACCCGAGGCACATACAGCATGGGATTACTTGAACCCTTGAACCGGACCAGATTTCCAGTCTTGCCCTGGACCTTGGAGATAGATGGGCAAAACTGGAAAGTTACACCTAACCCCTAGACTCGATTATGACACTTCACTAGGTGCTGGATCAGGCTGCCTTTGATATGCCAATCAGTGAGATCCTTAGTGGGGATCAAAACCTGGGTATGTTGGGGCAGTTTGAGAATTCATCTGAGTGGGTGGTCATAGTGACAGAATCAGCCACTTTGTCGGACAAAGGGTAATGATCGGGAATGCACTCTCTCTGATGGAAACCAAACTGCCGGCAGTTGATTTCAATCGTTGGAATTTTGTTTTTGCAAAATTAATATATTTACAAATATATGTACGGTTTCAAAATGTTTGCAAATGGTTTTAATTCCCGGGATCCATGTGAGAGGAGAGTGCGGCACTGTTCCTTGCAGCCGAGGGAGAGGTCCTCTCTTGTCGGGCAGTGCTTGATCATTAAGGGCTGAGAGGTTAAGTGTAAGACCATTTAGGATAATACCTGATGGGCTAATCTTGCACCTGCCCACAGTCCCTGGGTTTTTATAAGATGGCTTGGCCCAGGGACCACTTAATGTAAGTGTTGGGCCCATAGGGTTCATACGATGGACTCAAGGGGTTCATTGAGGTTTTCAGTGAATTCGGCTGGGCCTTGTATTAAAGGCTGGGCCGAACCCATGTGGCTGGTGTGTAGATCAATGCTTGGGTCCCACGCCATACAAAGAAGCCCAACTGGGCAGCAGATTGGAAACTAATTAAACACTGAATACTTAATGGGCCTAAAGCCCATTTCGAAGTGGGCTGATATGATCACCCATCAATGGGGCGAATTTGAGATTGAAGTTGGCAAAAAGGATTGGGCTCTTAGCCTTATCCACTCTTAGAGACCAAATTCAAATCAGATTTGAATCTGGTAACCTCCTGATAAGATCAGGAGTAAGCTAACTCTATCTGGGAAAAGGATTAAGAGTATCCCCTATCCAAATACTGATTTGGATTGGGATAACTCCTAATTAGGAGATTTCTTAATCAAGAAGAAAGGAGGAGATTTGGAATGTACCAAGAGGGAGAGAAATCAGATTTCGATCCAAGGGGTTTTGGTAAGCAAGAAGGGTTCCTGCGAATTGAGATTAGATCTCATTCTCTCCAGAAAAGAAAACAGTTCAGCCTTTTCGTTTCTGGAAATCTCCTCCTGCCGCCGCCATCTGCATTGTTGCAAGATTTGATCTTTGCAGAAAAGAAAGTCAAGAAACCAGTTCTTGACATCAGTCTTGCAAGAAAGACTGAAAGAATTCAGTGTTTAGTACATCCAGGGGATTCTTGTGAAGGATCCAGTGTGTAGGACGCACCCTGCTGGTTCTGTTCCATCCACAGCTGTGTCATCTTCAGCAGGGACAGATCTTGGAGCATTCTTTGGGCGTGAACACCAACTTTGGGAGATACTGCTTCTCCGGATCAGGTATAATCCTCCCATTTATCTTTTGGTACAGATCTGGTTTGATTAGGGTTCAAGTAGATCCTTGAATATTGTATTCTAAATTCAGGGAATATGATTCCCAGTTGGGAGAAGGTAGGAAATTTTTTAAATTCGCCCCACCCATTCCGCAACCTTTATGGCGTCCATTAGATGGATCCTACCATTCTTTCATCTTGTCCACTGGATCTCATAACCTGTACCCAAACTCTTCGTGCCCATAGCCTAAGAAGATGCACTGCTTAGCTTTGTCATCAAGCTTGGATCTTTCATCTCTAGGAATATGAACAAATGCCCTACAGCCAAACACTTTCAAATGACTGTATGATATGGCTTTTCCTATCCAAACTCTTTTAAGAGTATCTTTATTCAAAGGAACTGAAGGAGAAAGGTTGATGAGGTCAAATGCAGTTCTCATAGCTTCACCCCAAAAGGATTTAGGTAATTTAGCATAGGAGAGCATACATCTGATTATGTCAGTAATTGTTCTGTTCATTCTCTCTGCTACTCCATTGTGTTGAGGAGTCTTATGAACATTTTTTTTAAGCCTGATACCATGGATCCTACAATATTCTTCAAAAGGACCCATATATTCACTACCATTATCAGCTCGGATGCACTTCAACTTATTCCCTGTTTCTCTCTCAACCATGGCATGAAAATACTTGAAAACATCCAACACCTGATCCTTAGATTTCAAGGCAAATGTCTACACTTTTCTGGAGTGGTCATCAATAAATGTCACAAGACATAATGCACCACCAAGAGATCTATCTATCATGTAGCAAACATCAGTGTGAACTAAATCTAAAACATGAGGCTTTCTAGATGGAGGAAATTTATGAAATGCAACTCTACTCTGTTTGCCAGCTAAGCAATGTACAAATGTTTCAAGAGGCATACCTTTCACATCAGGAATAAGATTTTCTCTGGAAAGTATCTGAAGCCCTTTTTCACTCAAATGTCCAAGCCTCTGATGCCAAAACTCATTGGATGAATCATGAACTGCATTCACCTCTCATTTGCTCAACCTTGCTTGCATCACATAAAGGGTATTATGCTTCTTTCCCTTTGCCACAATGAGTGAACCCCGACTGAGCTTCTATTTTCCATCACTGAAGGTATTTGCATAACCTTCATCATCTAACCTGTCAGTGGAAATCAGATTTAGGCGGATATGAGAAACATGTCTAACATTCTTCAAAATTAATTTGCAACCAGTATTGCATACATACATACATACATATATACATATTTACACATATATAAATATATATATATATATATATGTATGTATACATACATATTTACACATATACATATTATATATGTATAATATTAGAGTGGGTCCATTGATCTACCCAAGCCCAGCCCAAGCCTGAGCCCAACTTGAGTGCATCAAATTACAATGCAAGCTAGGCTCGGGTTGGGGAGGTTGGGCTTGACCTCGAGTTCAGGCCTTAAGCCCAAATTTTAGGGTCGGGCTACGGTTGACCATAAACCCAACCCAACCCGTCCAACTTGCACCCCTAATACACCTTGAATATGCACGCTTATCGGAGAAATATTAAGATATAGATAGATATGCATGAAAACACTATAAATACTTCAATATAATAAATCACAAAAATACATTAAAAACACTACATATAAAACCTCAATGATATATATATATATAAATTAAATTAATATATTTTAATGGTTTTATGAAAAAATACATTATAGTTAATTATAATTTCATTAATAAACCTACACTTAACTATGATTTATAAATATTCTTAAGTTTTATGGGATAGGAAAAACCCAACTCTCCTATCTAACCATAAAACATGCATTGACATGACTTCTAAGTGAAAATATAATTAATAATTATTTTTTTATTTTTATTTTTCCAAAATTATAAAAATTTAAAAATAAATAAACATTATACAATATATTCAAAAAAATAGTTATTAAAGAAGAAGTTTCAATTGCTTTGTGGATTTGATAGATCATTGATAAAATTATAATATATTCATTTATTGTAATATATCCATAGAATTATAATACTATTAATTATTACTTATTTTTAATTATAAAAATATAAAAATAAAAAAACATTAAAGAAAAAAATTCAATTGCTCTATGGATATGGTACATCATCCATAGAATTATAATATATTCAATCATTGTCATCAAATGATAAAATATAATTAATTATTATTTATTTTTTAATTCTAAAAAAAATAAAAAATATATATATATTAAAGAAGTAATTTCAATTGCTCTATGGATATGATAGATAAATCCATAGATCTAAAACATATTAAGTCTTTAAAGGTAGAGAAAAAACTATATTTTCGCCTTTTACTTTTTTCTAGTTTTTTGTCGTATCTTTTTCATAGCATACCGGTTGATAGCCTATCGATATGCCTCAATACACCCCAATACGCCCCGATACAGTCTTATATGGGTCCAATACAGTAGAAAAAAGACAATTAATATTGCCAAATTTCTACACTTCTAAAAATACAATAAGATACACCCCAATACACCACCATCATGTTTTCATCTAAAGTTGTCAAAACAGATGACGGATTTTTTGCCTTTTCACTTGGGAATCAGAGCATTGAGCTGTGAGAAAACATATATCATATAATATGGCAAGCTCATCATACCGACTAACCATGACCAACTTGTCCTGAATCAGTAGAAGCAGAGGTGCCAACGACATTCCATCCTGATTGCTAGTGAGAAATTTGCAGGGTGGTGCCAAGCCATAACGTCTTTCAATTTGGTCATTGTCCGGTTTGACGACAGAACATCGAAGAACAGAGTAGCTCGCCAGCAGAGACAAGAAACGGTCGAGCATAGTAGCTGCTTCTGGGTTGTCAGTGTGAAGATGCAAGGCGATCTCTGAAGCACGTCTAACTCTATAGCCACTTACAAGGCCAATAGGAAGCACCGAGGCGCTTGCCAATTTCATGACCAATAAAAAGTTTTCTTCTCCCTTCTCTTCATTTGAGGGTTCCAAGTGATTACTGGTTGAATCCATATTCATTGTAGATTAGAACTAGAACTAGAAATAGAAAGAAAGCTAGACGGTTAGAATAAAGGCAATCTCTTTCTCTCTCTCTCTCACAGCTCACAATCTCACAATTTATGAAATATATAGAGGCTCGTCGATGATCTAATGACATGTGATATGTATACATGATGTGATTTGTAGTTTTATGACAACCATTAGGTAGGCCTCTAAAATGGACAAAACCAGAAAAATCTATGAATAGGCTTTTGCTTTTTTCTGTGTTGGCAAAGGGAAATATCTTCTTTTTTTCATTGCTAAACAGAATTTCACTCCACAAGCAAGAAAACAACAGAGCAAAGACAAAGCAAGAAACATCACAACTGACAGAAACAACTAATTACTTAGGATTAGTTTGGAAGGAGTACAAATGCAAATATATAGAGTGCAAAACCTTGTATTTTGTATATATTTGCATTGTACATATTTGTATTTTTACTCAACTAAAAAGAATACAAATACAAATATGTAGTGTAAATATATCTACAAAATAATACAAAATATAAAGTTTTGTACTCTACATATTTGTATTTCTACTCTTACCAAACTGGGCCTTAGGCTTCTTTTGGTTGCAATACGAAATTATTTGCACAAGTATAAATGCATAGGAGCGCAAATGAAAGTAATACAAATTTTGGATTAATTTTGTTTTGGTTTTTATTTTATTCTCTTTGTACCTTATTTTACTTTATTTGTACTACAATAAAAGAAAGCAAGGTAAAATTTGAAACAAATATAAATCAGAATTTTCACCCAAATCATTTGCATTTCTATAGCTTTGCATTAGTATAAATTTATTTGCATTGCAACCAAATACAGCCTTAGGAATAGAAAGAAAACATAGGACAAAGGGCACGTGTCCAACCACTCATTTGAAGAGACCAAACCCCACTGGGCAAAGAGATGAGCAAGCCTATTGAAGTCTCGTTTAAGAAAGAAGAAAGAAACTGAAAGACGCCTGGGCAAGGTTTAGATAGTCATGTAACAAAAGCACTATTTTTGACACACAGCCCTTCCTGCTATTTGACAGCCAGCTAATGATCGACTTATAGGGCTGTTCACGGGTCGGGTTGGGTCGGTTTACTGAGGTTTTTCCAACCGACCCGACCTGGTCGGGTTACCTAAACTTGAAATCGAAACCGACCCAGTGTTAAGCAAAACCGACCTGGTCGGTTTGAGTCGGGTTGGGTCGGTTTGGGTCGGCTTCGGCTCTAAGTTCAACCATGCTTGACAGAAACTCAACTGCAATATATATGTGGAGACTGTGGCACCACAATATGTGAGGTAGTGAATGTGGGAAAAGCCTTATTTTTGATAAACAGGATATACCTCAAGTCCACAGATTGGACTTTGGAGAGGAGAAGAGCAAAACCCATATATAATAATAATGCCTATTATAGAGGTATATATGTTATATATCTTTTTAGTAATTAAGTTTTATCTCTAAAACGACCAACCTATTCCTTTGATTATATATTCATTTTGAAGTTTAATTGTCTTAATTGGGATTTGGGTGAATTCTCTAGGGAGACTTCAAGACAGTTAATTACAATCATTAATCAAGCCAATGTAATAGATTTGAAGAGGGACAATTAGTTATGGGGGCTTAATTAATTTAAATTTCATAAAGGGACAATTAGTCGGTTTGGTTCGGGTCGGTTTCGATTTTTACATAAGAAAATCGAAACCGACCTAAACCATTAGTTTATGATGTTTTACAACCCGAAACCGACCGGTGCTGAAGATAACCCGACCGACTCAGGTTGGGTCGGTCCGGGTTGGTCGGCTTGGTCGGGTTGGGGCTTCTTATGAACAGCCCTATCAACTTTCAACTTTAAATTATCACTCTTGATAGTTTCAGAAACTTAGGGCATGTTTGTTTTTTCTTTACTCTTATCTCTTAAGAGAAATCTTTTAACTTTAAGAGAAAATTGGTTGTTCATTTCCTTTTATCTCTTATCTCTTAAAGTGCAATTATACAACTTTTTGTTTTCCAATGATACCCTCAAAAGACAAACAAAAACTCTCATATATGGGGCCAAAATAGATATTTGATAATTTTTAGAATTCAGAATTCAGAATAATATTCTCTGCATTTCAGAGTTTAGAGGAAAGAAAAGTTCACCAAAACCAATATACATCTTAATGTAATTATTACACTATCAGAAACAACTATTACTTCCGCTTGAAGAGAGGAGGATACTGAGTTAGGCCTACACTTTGGCTATATGTTTGGTTCAACTCTCATTCTTTCTCATTATATATTATTATTATCCAAGATGAAATTTTAAAATGGATAAGAATGGTTAAAAATGATTAGAATGAGAAAATATTTCTATGAACTAAATACTTTTTTTCCTAAAAATTAATTTTTTCAAACTTGCAAATGCCTTATATTACTCATTTTCATTCTTAAAAAAAAAAATGGTGTAGAGATTATAAACCGCCTACCTAGCTAGGTCTCTGATGCTGTTATATGAACATAATTTGTGATTTCTATAATAATTCCTTGGTCACAGATTCTTATCTTCACACCAACAAGCCAGCAATATATGAAAATTATTTTTTTTCATTTCCATCGCTGGCATGTCTGTGTCGGCAGAAGATGACAACCATTTTGGTAACGTTTGTATTTTCATTTCCACATGTGGGTAAGCTTTCTCTCCAGATTCAGGATTGTCTACTTTTGGCCATTCCTTTCAAAATTGACCAAGCAATATATACTTGAGAACGACCCACAAATTATCATCAAGACTCCATTTGGAAGGAGTACATACAAAATACAAGTACAAATATATAGAGTAAAAAACCTTGTATTTTGTATATTTGTATTGTGAATATTTGTATTTGCATTCTTTTCAAACTGAGCCTAAGCTTCTGCAAGTGGACCATTTACATCTACTGTAACGATTTTGGGTTAACAACTGACCCATCTCCAAACCTCATTTTACCTGGGTTAATGTCAATTATGTCCTTAAAAATTTTAACAAGGTAGTGCATGTTTTCGCCAAAATATAATATCTTTCTCTCATCCAAGCTAAAACAAGACGGGATCCGTTTAGGCACACAAGTAAACATGTAATAGCTGTGTGAGAGTAAACATGTAATAGCTGTGTGACATATGTCCCAGTTAATGTGCCTTTCATCCAAACGTTTTTGTTCTGTTAGACAAAAATTATCTATTATCTTATTATCTTTGTCAAAATAATTAAAAATAAAAACAATGAAAAAAAAAAACCTAAACGTGTTAGGAGTTGGGACTCATTTATGTTTTCTTTTTTTATTGTTTTTTATTTTTAATTATTTTGACAAAAATTTGCATCATAAGACTTTATTACAATTGACAAGCCTTTATCATGTTAATTTGACAAAAAACCTTTAGCATGTTAATTTGCAAGGATAGTATAAGAATGGTGAAGAAAATCAAAGCAAGGCTGGATCGTCAGGAGACCCAAAATTAGTCTCATGTAGTAAATTGGTATTAATTAAAAGCATTGATTCATTCATCCAATCAAATTTTCATGTCAACTATGTTGTACCTTTTTATATTTTCTCTCAAATAAATCCTCTTAATTAGTAGAGATTTCTGGTGAGGGTATTTGATAATGTTTTCAACTTGTCTTTGATCGGAATGGTTGAACCGTTTAAAGTGTTACTTAATCCCTTTTTCAGTTCTAGTATTTTGAAAACAAAAAATTGACAAAATCCATTAACCCATTTGACCCCGTTACTTGGTCATGAGTTATATACTATATGTATATCTAAATTTTAGAGTCCATAACTTTGCACTCAATTGTCTAATTGGGTTATTTTAGTTAATGTTTTGAGATCTATACATTCTAAAGATCCTAAGGAACATAGCCTTGCTAATTTTGCTGAAAAAACCTTTTTTAACCTCAAATCCCAATTTCTAGCATTTCTTCATTTAGAAAATAAAAAATTGAAAAAAAAATAAAAGTTAAGACTAAAATAAAAAATAAGTCAGTTCAGCCATAGACCATAGTGGACTGACTTCATGCCATATCATGCTGTGTCAATGCCCATGGGTCGTGCTTGTATGGTCCATTTTGTCATGTCATGCGATACTAGCCTGTAGGCTTCAAAACCCAAGCCTGGAATGGTCCACTCTAAGAAATAGGCATCTCGGTCCAGCCAGTTATGTGCAGCATGTGAAACCACACGCCACTTTAAACATTTCAAAATTCCAAAACTAGTGCCTGATGATTAATAATAATAAAATAGTGCCATTAATAACAAATAATAGATTTTGTTCACTTCTATATATACTATATTATATATTATTCTTTCTAAACCTGATGATTAATAAGAAGTCAGTTTTGTTGTTGTTGTAGTAAAATTTTACTAGACATGGTAACCGTGGTTAACAATAGAGCTGCTCATGGTTTGCTTTAACTGAATTAGTAGCATCGGTTTTTGAAAATCCGCTAACCGAAGCCAACTGGTTAACCATTTGATTGGTTGAGCTAACCACCAGTTTATTAGTTCATCAGTTTTTTGGTTTTTTTATATTTATATTTAATAAATAAATGTATATTCATTTATAATATACATAAATATATATAATATATGAATATATATTTATTAATCGGTGAATTCAATTAATTGCCTATCTTTTATATGAATTAACTAAAATCAAACCGATAATCAAAGTTTTCAGCTTGATCCGGTTTTTCATGATCACCCCTAGTTAACAACATTTGACTAGAGTGTATATTTTTGAGAGTTCAAAATACTCAATTATCGCATTTTGAAGTTCAGGGTACTTATATATCGCTACCCCAAAGTACATGGTAATTGTATGTAATCTACCCAAAAGATAGGAATTGTAGAGGTTTCAATAAATTTTGTAAGATATTTCTACCGAATGGGTTACGTGGCAATTGTTTTTCCACCTAAAGTTGTGTGTGGAGATGAAGTAGTGAATGGCCATGTATGATAGATCCACCGACATCTTGTCTTATTTGTTGGTTGGATTTTTTTTCAACTTAACAAGGACAAGGATGTATTATTGTCTGTGTATGCTTAAAGGAATCTTCAACAAAGTGCTCTAGTTGCCCCAATAATCCTAAGCTATAAGCCATTTGTATATGTCTTGGACATATATAATATAACCTTGCATGAAAACCATTTTGTTTTTTTTTTTTTATATTTGAGTTAGGAGTAACAGGATTCACAATAATAATGGGTGGGTTTAATAATAAATGCTGTTAGGTAGGTATTATTTCAGCAATTCCCCTTTCTTATTTTTTCCTAGGCATCTAGAACCGTAAAAGTTGACTTTGGTTTTTGTTCATGCTTAGCATTTGAAAAAGTTTTATAAAGCTTCCACTAATGGTTAGATATTTTTCCACTATTACGCTGATTTGATGTCTAATGGTGCCTAATTGTTATAAACGATTATAATTATTACCCTCTTCGATTTTACAAACAAATAAAATACAATCATCGAATTAAAAAACATAAATAGAACCAATCGCATACTAAGTTCAAGAATGATATCTAGATTAATATAACTTTTAAAACCATACAAGATATTTGTTAGAGTCACGCATCACTAATTGATTTTGTGAATAATTAAGATCACCCAATTGCAAAGATTTTTTTCTCTTGGACATAAGGATTCCTAAAAATTGTATCATCGTGATCAATCACATCTATATGTTGGGAAGCTGAAAGTGACACTTTGCCTCCTGAATTTTCACTCGCAACAAAGACCCTCTTAAACTTTCAAATTCTAACACTTTCCCCCCTCCGTTAACATTCGTTCATGTGTTTGTTAAAAATTTCTAGATCCCCAAATTATCCTTCTTAATTTGTCGGACTATTTTGCCCTTTCTCTTATATATTTGTATACTCTTTACATACATTTCTTTCTTTTTATTCTATCAATCAAATGAGCAAAACAAAAATCAGTTTATCCTCTATTTGAAAACACTTAAAATAATAATTTATTCAAATATGAATTAATTTTAAGTGGTGGGACCCCACAATAAGCGAAAAATAAACACTTATTTCTGATCCACAAAATAACGTAAAATAAGTGATTATTTTGATAATAACACTTAAAGAATAAGCCAGAATTGGTTGGCTTTTTTAAGTGCTTGTTCCATTTTAGCTTCGGATTTTAAGTGCTTTAAGCTCACCCAATGTGCCTAATCGTATCCCGTCTTGTCTTATCTTGGATGAGAGAAACATCTTATTTTGGCGAAAAGATGCTCTACCTTGTTTTGATTTTTAAGGACATAATTGAGATTAACCCGGTAAAATGGTCCACTTGCAGAAGCTTAGACTGAGTTTGGAAAGAGTGTAAATATAAATTTTCACCTTTCATAGTATAAAAACATACAAAATACAAGGTTTCACACTCTACATTTTTGTAATTTCCATCTACTCCTTCCAAACTGAACCTTAATGATAATTTGTGGGTCGTTCTCAAGTATAAATTGCTTGGTCAATTTTGAAAGGAATGACCGAAACCAGGATATCCTGAATCTGGAGAGGAAAAGCTTAACCATAATATGGAAATGAAAATAAATCAGGTCGTGCCGCCCGCAGCCCAGCATGATGGCACATAGGTCATGCTAGGGCCGACACAGTCGTGTGGGTCATGTTGGGCCTGGGGTTTTTGGTCTGCGAGCCAAGCCAGGACGGCACAACCAAGCAGGCCGTGTTGCCCGTAGCCCATGTGCTGGCATGGCCCAGCATGACCCACACATCTATATATATATATATATATATATATATTATTGTATATAAGCAATTGTATACCTCAAAATTAATATAAAATTAAAATTTTAAGTTTTTTCAAATTTTTTAAATAAATAGCATTGGCATGATTCACGGCCCGGCCTGGCCCACGGCACGGGCTTGGGCCGTGGGTCTTGCCGGGCCTACCCCCATGTTATCCTAGGGGAGGACAGCAAGACCCATTTTACACCTCTAGTCGATCCTACCCATTCTAAATTGGGTCTAGATTTGACTTTAGGCCTGCAAGTTTGGATTTGGGCCCAAAACACCAGGCTTGATATTTGTTCATATTCTCTTTTTTACCAAGTAATAGTGAGATCTCTCATTATTGTTGGGTTTTGAGATCTCATTAGTGAGATCTCTCATTATCGGTGGATTCAATTAATCGCCTATCTTTTATATTAATTAACTAAAATCAAACCGATAATCAAAGTTTTCAGCTTGATCCGGTTTTTCATGATCACCCCTAGTTAACAACATTTGACTAGAGTGTATATTTCATGATCAAAGGTCATTCCATGTACCTTATGGAAAGGAATTCCACCTTCCAATATAACATCTCTCAGCTGGTACCTGCAAGCAGCGATAAAGTTCAGATAGAATCTAGTGTTTTTTTTTTTCTACAGAATGCATGTCACATAAGGAGTGATGTTGTGATGCCAGTGACTCCAAATGGTCCACTTGCACAAGCTTAATGATAATTAATTTGTCCGTTTCTCTCAAATATTGTTTGTTTGGTCTATTTTCAAAGAAAAGACCAAGGATAGGTGATAGGTCTTCCCAAAAAGATAAGCTTTTTATTTCATCCGGAGATAGGAAGATAAGCCTATCCACGTGGTCATCATGAGAGAAGCACATTTTCAGGTGATGTTTTCAATTGATTTCCGTCACTGGCGTGTTGGTGTTTCATCGTGGGTAAGAGTGTCAATTGGACTGAATTTGGTCCAATCTGATCCAGTCCAATGTGAGTCCATTATAAATGAATCAGTAGGTGTCAATGGATCAAATTTGGATCATTTTGGACTGGACTGGGCCGTCTAGTAACCTGTTCAAATTTGTTTTAATTATCCAAATTTGGTCCATTGACACCTATATTCTTATCTTTTACCAATGGATCAGATATTGACTCAATCCAACCCAATCTAATATAAATTCAATATGGATGGACCATGTCCAACCCAATCCAATAAATACTTTGGACTGGTCTAATTCATATATCTTATTGGTCTGTCCAATCCACACAAAATGAATTTGGTTTGAATGGGTCCAATCCAAAACTGGTCCATTGACACCCCTAATCATGGGGACTCGGGAGATAGCAGGAAATATGAACATCGTGATCATAGACATGCTTTAGGAACAAGAGAATATATGTCCAGTGTTTTTGGAATTTAGCAAAGATTATACCAGATTGAAGCATGTGTTTTTGGAAAATAAAATATGCACACCATAAAGATCAAACTGCATTTCATTCTTATTCGGATGCATAATTTAAAAAAGTCACAAACAAGTTCAAAAGTAAAAAAGAAAAAAAAAAGGAACTAATTATTTGTGGAACTCCATAACCCAAGTATGGTAAGCATTGCAAACAATTTCACAACCAGCAAAGCCCGAGTCTATTGCCAAGGCCTCAAACTCCTTTTCTGTCCTCTCTTTTCCTCCAGGGCAATGAATTAGCATGACTAAATCATGTGTGAAGGCAATATTAGACATTATGACTTTCTTGATTTGTAAACTTTATTTGCTTTAAATGACTTGATACTACAAAGAGATTCATGGTGAATGTAATTCTCTTCTAGATATCGTGGGACATATCCAGTCTACCCCTCTCAAGACCTAAAAGAAGAACTAACCATCATAAAAATGGCTTCTCCTTTGGGGACATATTCAAACATATCTCCTCCAACATGTTTCACACCTGTCCCATGGTTACAAATACTTTCTGAGTTTCTGTTAGCTGTTAGAAATTAAAGGAAGTAAAAAAGCTGGGTTTCTCTACTAATAATTATCAAGCCAAGCCAAATAAAATTCTTACCTGGGTAGGATGGTGCTGCTTCTATCACATGAAGCAAATCAAAATTGATACCTTTGATTTGAGGATAACTGGCTGTTGGTGAAAAATTTGCAGACAGGAGACAAGCCATAACGCCTTTCAACTTGGTCATTGTCCCGTTTGACGAGAGAGCATTTAAAAACAGAGTAGCTCATCAGTAGAGACAAGACACGGTCGAGCATGGTTGCTGCATCTGGGTTTTCAGTGTGAAGGTGCAAGGCAATCTCTGAAGCCTACGCATCAGGGCCAGCTCTAGATATGATCTCAAACACATCTAGTTCTGTAGTGACTTTCAAGGCCATAGGAAGCACTGAAGCACTTGCCAATTGCATGGCCGCCAATATACAGTTTTCTTCTTCTTTCTCTTCACTTGGGGTTTCAAAGTGATTACTGATGATTAAAGCCATACTCACTGTAGAGCAGAATTAGAAAGAAAGCTACACAGTTAGAATTAAGATAATCCCTCTCTCACGGCTCACAATCTCACTGTTTATGAAATATATAGAGGCTCGTCCATGATGCTAATGACATGTGATATGAATGCTTATGTGATTTGTAGTTTGATGGCCACGTAGGCTTCTACCTATACTTTTGTTTCTTTTTTTTTCTTTCTTAGCAACGAAAATATCTTCTTTTTTTTTCTTTGGTTAACAAAATTTCACTCCACAAGTAAGAAAACAACAAAGCAAATACAAGAAACACCAAAAAAATGAAATTACTTATTTGTATTACTAACTACTTTGACTCAGTTTGCAAAGAGTACAAATACAATTATATATTGTAAATATATAAAAAATACAGGATTTTGTACTCTATATGTCTATTTATATTTGTACTCTTTTAAAACTAAGCTTTAGGCTGCTTTTGGTTCCAACACAATCAGCCATTAGGTAGGGTAATGACATGTGATGTGAATGCGTGATGTGATTTATCGTTTGATGGCAACCACTACCAGCCATTAGGTAGGCTTCTACCTATACTTTTGTTTTCTTTTATTTTTTGTTAGCAACGAAAATATTTCTTTTTTTCTTTGATTAACAGAATTTCACTCCACGAGTAAGAAAACAATAGAGCAAAGAGGAGAAACACCAAAAAAATAAATTACATACTAATACTACTAACTACTTTGGCTCAATTTGAAAAGAGTACAAATACAATTACGTAGTGTATATATTTATAAAATACCAGATTTTGTACTCTACATTTATATTTGTATTTGTACTCTTTTCAAACTGAGCTTTAGGTTGCTTTTGGTTGCAATACAAAATTGTTTGCACCCATATAATAATGCATGAGAGTACAAATGAAAATAATGTATATTTTGATTTAATTTTGTTTTGCGCTTTATTTTATTCTGCTATAACTTTGCATCAATACAAATTTATTTGCCTTGCAACCAAACACCGCCTTAGGAACAGAAACAAAATTAATCAACTAAAATAGTTTAAGAATAGGACAAAAGGCATGCGTCCAACCACTCATTTGAAGTGCCCAAACCCCACTAGAAAAGGAGATGAGAAAGCCTATTCAAGTCTCGTTTAACAAAGAACAAAGAAACCGAAAGAACTTGGGCAAGGTTTAGATAGTCAAGTAACAAAAATACTATTTCTGACGCTGCCCTTCCTGCTGTCAACACAAATTTCGTGTTTAAATTTGGAGCACAAAAATTAATGTGCACAAATTCAAAGGAATTTTTTTTTTTTTTGCAAAAATTTAAATGGGATACAAACTCTCTTTTTCTTGGCAAAGAAAAATCCTCTGATTCTCTTGTCTTGGACGAAAGCCGAAATTGCGACTAGAACTTGCAATTATGAGAAACAAGCAACGCCCAACCTTGTGCCAATGAAAATTTACTCATGCTAAATCAATGATTAGAACGTGAACAGCTGAAAGCAATGTTCTTGCTTGTAGAATTGACGGAATCCCTTTGAATCATGGGAATTTCACGGGTTAATGTGGCACGAAGATGTAGCAATTTCGATGCTTCAGCAATTCAAGAGTTGGGGCCTTTCTTCTTTCTTTCTTGATCTTAGTGTAGTGCATTTACTCTCCTTTTTCAAAAACAATGGAAGCGATCGAAGACAAACGAAAGCAGTAGTTGAAAGGGGGGAGCCGAATAGGAGATTCCTCTTGTTTCCTCATTTATTTATAGAGGCTAACCAATAGACAATGAGCTGGTTTGAAATATTTGAATTGATTTGAATGGTTTAAATTCAATTCATCACCATTTAATGTTGATTGAAATGGGGGCACTAAATTGACATATCGGTGATCATTTCGTTGACCTGATTAAGGTAATTAAGTCATTTAATTAAAATTAATTTCAATCCCTAATTGTATTTGGAACCAAATGCCACTTGGCACATGGTTGGGCCTACACATAAAAGGAAATCCAATTGATTAATTGTAACATTCCTTCTTAACTTAGAATAAATCGGATGCCATTGAGATCCGATAATTCAATTTAAATGCTCTTCTCTAGACTGAAACGACAATTGAATCAATCTCCCTAAATTAAGGGGCCATGTTTAGCTAATTGGGAAATCATTTGTGAAGAGGCCACTTGTTAGATAGGTGTAATAACACCTCATGGGTAATGTGGTCGGTCAAGATCCAACCAGAATTTCTTCCCCCCTCTTTTTGTTTATCATTTATTTTCTTGAATTCATGTTGGGCTCAATGGGATGGAAGGTTTTAGTGGGACCCAATGTATGGGCCCTCTATCGTATTAGCCCAAGGTGTTGGAGCCCAACATTAATTGAAAAAAATAAATAATAAACAAAAAGAGGGGGGAAGATATTCTGGTTGGATCTTGACCAACCACATTACCCACAAGGTGTTATTACACCTAGCTAACAAATGGCCTCTTCACAAATGATTTCCGAATTAGTTGAATGTGGCCCCTTAATTAAGGGAGATTGATTCATTTGCTATTTCAGTCTAGAGAAGAACATTTAAATTGAATTATCGGATCTCAATGGCATCTAATTTAATCCAAATTAAGAAGGAATGTTACAATTAATCAACTGGATTTCCATTTATGTGTAGGCTCAAACATGTGCCAAGTGGCAGTTGGTTCCAAGTACAGATAAAGAGTGAAATTAACTTCAATTAAAAGACCTAACAATTAGATCAACAAAGTGATCACCGATATTTCAATTTAGTGCCCCCATTTCAATCAACATTAAATGGTGATTAATTGAGTTGAAACCATTCAAATCAATTCAAATCTTTCAAACCATGCCATGTCAGTCGTTGCCGAGAAGTCTTTCGCTCGTCGGCTGCAGAACTAAAATGAGATCCGAAGTTTCGGTTCCCAAACCACTCCCCCAGTTCTGCTGTCAAGGAGAGGAGTCCTCGACTAGACTACTGCGTGGCCTTGTAGCCTTAAGTAGCCTATCTGAGGACTTGAGTGGCCTAGCCGAGGGTTTGCTGCGAAGGTTGGACTGGTACTACAGTCTCCGCGTCAAAGGTTGGACCAGTAGTGTAGTTGAACCGGTGCAATTAATAGGCGTAATTGTTGCCTGCGGACGATGCCACATCGGTTTTTGAGGCTTCCCGTCATACGTTGTTGGTCGCGTCGGTTGGTCTTTCGTGGCATTGTTAGAGATGCTTCATCTACACTGTTGATCTCTTCTCGGTCTGTGCCCCTGATGGTTATAAAAGGGAAGACAGTGGATAGCTCGACAACTAACATGGCAGATAGCTTGGTGGTCGTCGCTCCTCAGCTCTTGTGAATTGCTCGGTATGTCCTTTTCATCTCATCAGTCCTCTTCCTTTTTGGGTCCTTCAGTAGTTCCTGTTCCATCTCTTCTCACGGCTCGAACTACAAGCCTGAGCTGAGAGATTTTGTGGCTGCCGAAGTTGAGGAGGCTGAGGCTGGTCCCTCCGAGATGGAAGCAGAGCTTTCTCTATAGTCAAGTCGTCGGTTTAGCACCACGCCCTACGTCTTGGCGCCCGGGGATATGGCTCGGATCCGAGCTACGTACGCCATTCCCACAGAATACCAAATGAGGTGTCCACTTCCCAGGGAGATGGCCACTGATGCTCAGCTCAGTGAACTGTGTTTATGAGCACAGTTTGGAGGTTGGGCTGAGGATCCCGTTGAGCGAGGGGTTCGTCGAGGTGCCAAACTGGTACAGGGTGTTGCCGGTGTAGCTGATGCCAAACTCCTTTAGGTTCCTTCTTGGACTTAAGTCCTATCGTGCCGTCTGTGATGTCGAGCTGACCCTGGTGATGGTGAACGCTCACTTAGGAGTCGTTCTTCTTCGTGCGCATTCCAAAGGGTCCCCCTTTTCCTGCCCAGTTGCGTGAGTCGACGACAACTCTGCTACAACCCCAATGGTCAACGCTCACTTAGGAGGAGAGGTCGGTCCTGAGCATAATTCATGAAATCGACGTTATCGTTCATCAAGTTAAATTTATCTTGCCTGCCTTTTACTTACATTGGGTATCCTATGTTGTAGGTATAAGTATGGTTAGCGAGGAAGAGATTGTTCACCGGATGAAGACACTTCGACAAAGATAGGAGCAAGCCGGTGTGCAACCGGAAGCTCGATCCAAGACAGGAGAATGGCCACATTCTGCAAATAGGGGGGGCTTGTCGGCAACAAAGAGTCCGACAACGGGAGGTTGAGGAGGACGACGTTGTCATGGTCAACCCTGAAGGGGTTTGTCATCCCATAGGCACATCGCTATCTAAGGCATGCAGTAGCTCGGGTCTGCACGTGCCAAGGTGGTCAATTCGTTTGGACGACAATCTGGAGATGTCTGGGGTTCCCAATGTTAGACAGTTTATGTATGCCCTTAGCTTCAATCTAATTTGATGTACTTTTGTTATTTAGTGGAAATAAATAAAGTGCATGTTTGATTCATGTTGTTTGGTTTAATTCTGTGTAAAACCCTAAAACTGGATATTTGTAGAGACTCATGTTAGTTTTAAATGTTCACAGCCGTTGGATAAGTTTGGGGAGATTTATCCTGCCAAGGCTGATGCTGGTGTGCCACCAAGTGTTGGGATGGCCTGTCTCAGCCATCAGGGTAAGACCCGAGGCACATGCAGTATGGGATTACTTGAATCCTTGAACCGGACCAGATTTCCAGTCTTGCCCTGGACCTTGGAGATAGATGGGCAAAACTGGAAAGTTACACCTGACCCCTAGACTCGATTATGACACTTCACTAGGTGCTGGATCAGGCTGCCTTTGATATGCCAATCAGTGAGATCCTTAGTGGGGATCAAAACCTGGGTATGTTGGGGCAGTTTGAGAATTCATCTGAGTGGGTGGTCATAGTGACAGAATCAGCCACTTTGTCGGACAAAGGGTAATGATCGGGAATGCACTCTCTCTGATGGAAACCAAACTGTCGGCAGTTGATTTCAATCGTTGGAATTTTGTTTTGCAAAATTAATATATTTACATATATATGTACGGTTTCAAAATGTTTGCAAATGGTTTTAATTCCCCGGATCCATGTGAGAGGAGAGTGCGGCACTGTTCCTTGCAGCCGAGGGAGAGGTCCTCTCTTGTCGGGCAGTGCTTGATCATTAAGGGCTGAGAGGTTAAGTGTAAGACCATTTAGGATAATACCTGATGGGCTAATCTTGCACCTGCGCACAGTCCCTGGGATTTTATAAGATGGCTTGGCCCAGGGACCACTTAATGTAAGTGTTGGGCCCATAGGGTCCATACGATGGACTCAACGGGCTCATTGAGTTTTTTAGTGAATTCGGCTGGGCCTTGTATTAAAGGCCAGGCCGAACCCATGTGGCTGGTGTGTAGATCAATGCTTGGGTCCCACGCCATACAAAGAAGCCCAACTGGGCAGCAGATTGGAAGCTAATTAAACACTGAACACTTAATGGGCCAAAAGCCCATTTCGAGGTGGGCTGATATGATCACCCATCCAGGGGGCGAATTTTAGATTGAAGTTAGTAAAAGGATTGGGCTCTTAGCTCTATCCACTCTTAGAGACCAAATTTAAATCAGATTTGAATCTGGTAACCTCCTGATAAGATCAGGAGTAAGCTAACTCTATCTGGGAAAGGGATTAAGATCATCCCCTATCCAAATACTGATTTGGATTGGGATAACTCCTAAGGAGGAGATTTCTTAATCAAGAAGAAAGGAGGAGATATCGAACCAACTAAGAGGAAGAAATATCAGATTTTGAACCAAGCAAGATCGCAAGAAGGGTTCCTGCGATTTGAGATTAGATCTCATACTCTCCAGAAAAGAAAAACAGTTCAGCCATTTTCGTTTTCTGGAGATCTCCTCCTGCCGCCACCATCTGCAATATTGCAAGATTCGATCTTTGCAGAAAAGAAAGTCAAGAAACCAGTTCTTGACATCAGTCTTGCAAGAAAGACTGAAAGAATTCAGTGTTTAGTACATCCAGGGGATTCTTGTGAAGGATCTAGTGTGTAGGACGCACCCTGCTGGTTCTGTTCCATCCACAACTGTGTCATCTTCAGCAGGGACAGATCTTGGAGCATTCTTTGGGCGTGAACACCGACTTTGGGAGATACTGCTTCTCCGGATCAGGTATAATCCTCCCATTTATCTTTTGGTACAGATCTGGTTTGATTAGGGTTCAAGTAGATCCTTGAATATTGTATTCTAAATTTAGGGAATATGATTCCCAGTTGGGAGAAGGTAGGAAATTTTTGAAATTCGCCCACCCATTCCGCAACCTTGATGGCGTCCATTAGATGGATCCTACCATTCTTTCAGTGGTATCAGAGCCATAGGTTCGAATCTTGAACCAAAAGAAAATCAGATCTGACCCTGCGCAGATGGATAGAAGGTGTTCTTTCAAGATTTGCGTAGATTGTTTTCTTTTTCAAGAAACTGTTTCTTGTTTAGGGCGATTGATCTGAAATTAATTTTATTAAATCCAAAATTTATTTAGAATTGTTCTTTATATATTTTGATTTAATGGACTGTTCGAACCTGGAGATCGCAGTGCAGATTTAGCGCAGATGGTCTACGCACCCTTTTTCTTTTCCTTTTATTTATTTCATTTAATTCGGTCTGTAAATAATTTTTTTTTATTTTAGACTGAATGTATAGGATTTGATCAAGGATGTAATTAATAGAAATAGGTTTTCTGTTTTTTTTCTTGAGAAAAGAAAGAAGAAAGAAGAAGGCGGCGGCAGGAGATTTGCAGTTGGAAAAATCGCTTTCTGCGATTTGCAGTTTCTGAAACTGCAACCCTTGTGATTAACCTCTGTTTTGCAGGTGGTGCGAACAGTCCATAATTGTTTTGTGTTTGTTTGAAATCAAAACTATTAATTTCAGATCTTTCAATAATTAATTCTTGAATTGAAAATCAGTTTTGGACCATTTCGGACTAGATTGGACCAAAACTGTTTGGACCGAATCCGGGGTTCGAAGGGGGCTGTTTTCAGTCCAATTGTCTCACACCTTTTGTTCCAAATCTGATGTTCAATTACAGGGATTAATTCGGCCCACCTGTAAAGCCTAGTTTTAAAGGGTTAAAACTGCAAAAGCCCATTATTGTGAGATAAGCTGTATGGGCCGAACTGCTATCTGCGATTCAGCCCATACACCTAGTGGACATTAATCGTTAATGACTTGTTTTTTTTAAATGGGTCATTGAATGGGCTTTACAGCAATTAATTGATTGGATCAATTCCTCCTTTACATGTGATGTTTGGATGTTTGATGTGCTGCGACCATGGGCCATAAGTACTTGGCCCGTGATGACTCGTTAGTGGCTCTTGCGCACACCATGGCTGAATGCACATCATTGCCATGGTGTCCCTGAAGGTCATTGGATGACCCCTCTTTGCCTGGTGGGCCCCACAACCCTGAAAAGGGATGCGTACGGAACCCCTAGCCGATTAAGGCCCACCAAAAATCTGACTTTATGAAAGTCAGTGGGAGCCACTTTGGTTTGACCTAAATCAGAACTAGGGCGTAATTTTGTTCCCTCCAGCAAATATGAATGCAAGTGATAGGGAGATCCATATGATGGACTCTCTAAAGGCCTTCCGTCATTAGCACAATGATGGGTCCATCAGTAATGAGGAAACGCACCATAAAATTGGGCTATCCATTTGCTGTTGGATCTGTTATAGTGTTTCATAAGATGATAGGAGCGTCATAGACCGATGTTGGAGGGGCTTCACCAGAAAATGGGAACTCTCTCACAGTACCTTGGCGTAATCTGAATATGATGGGTGTGCACTCACTGGACAGAAGGGTTTACCTGAAAACGGCTCTGAACCTTGTCTGACAGAGGCCAAAGGGAAACTCATTTGATGAGTAGATATGATCCGTCACAGAAATGTGGTGGGGTTATGCAGCTGAAACAGTTGGCTTCACGCACCCCATGTGATTTCCCACATTTCCAGAGACATTTCGTCGTCTCCGTCACTGAGATAGGAGGGAAATCTCAGAGATGAACAAATGGGAATGGAACATAGATTAAAAGCCATATCTATGTAGGTAAACATGAATCAAACTAAGGTTGTGGACTAATGATTTTGCTGTTTTATCAGAAAATGGCAAACGGTCAATTTGCAAAGCTTCTAGACGATAACAAGCTTAAGGGCCCAAACTATGCCGACTGGTACAGAAATCTTATGCTGGTCCTAACTTCCGAAAAGTTAGACAAGGTAGTGAAAAATCCTGCCCCGGAACGTCCGGGTGATAGGGCTTCTGAGGCTCGTAGGAGGGACTACCAAGATTGGGAGGATAAGAACTCCCTAGCCCGCTGCTTTGTCATTGCCTCATTAGACAACTCAATACAGAGGCAGTTCGATCAGGTCGAACTAGCCAAGGACATATTGGACAGTCTAAGGACAATGTATGAAGAGCAGAACCGTTCTACTCGACAGAAGGTCCTGAAATTGTTCATGACCGCGCAGATGACCAAAGGGCAGAAAGTTCTTGACCATTGTCTACGGATGATGGGATACATTAATGAACTTGAAGCTCTTGGATCCGGGCTAGATCTTGGCACGCAAGTGGATGCCATCCTAAATTCTTTGCCCTCTTCCTTCAATGCGTTCACAATGAACTACAACATGAATAAGCTGAATGTCAGCGTCCAGGAACTCAGCAATATGTTGCAGAGAGCCGAGGATCTACTCAAGAAGGATGAGCCTGTGGTTATGCTTGCTGAAACTAACAAATCAGGCAAGAAAAAGAGAAAGGCAAAGAAGCCTTAGAAGAAAGCTACCAAACCTAAGAAGCAGAAGAAGAACAAGGCATCTGATGTCTGTCACTTCTGCAAGCAGACCAGCCACTGGAAGAGGAACTGTCCTGTCTACCTGGAATCTAAGAAAGGTAATATTGAAACTTGGGTCATAGAAACTAATATGTTAGTTACTTCAGTGTCCTGGTGTGTTGACTCCGGGGCTTCAACTCATGCGTGTAACTCACTGCAGGGGTTCAAAGTTAGCAGAAGATTGAGTGAAGGTGAAGTGACACTCTTCTTGGGAACGACTGCAAGCGTTGCAGCTGCGGCAATAGGAACCGTAGAATTAGTTTTTAAAGAAAGAGTCATTGTACTTAAAGATTGTCTTTATGTACAGAACTTGAGAAGGAATTTAATTTCTATTTCAAAAATTGTGTGCTGATGGATATACTGTTTACTTTAGTAATATGATTACTGTTAAACGGAATAATAAATTCATCGCATGCGGGGAACTAGAGAACGGTCTCTATGTTCTGCACCCTTCTTTGGAAACTAACTTAACCGAAACTACGTCGGTCGAAAATCCCAAGAAAAGGAATCGTAATACAGTAAGTCCCACGTGCCTCTGGCATTACCGACTTGGCCATATCGGTATTGACCGAATCACAAGGCTGGTAAAGGATGGTCCTTTGGATTTTCTAGCCGTAGAAAATCTTCCCACTTGTGAACCTTGCCTCCAAGGTAAGATGACTAAGCGGCCATTTGACAGTAAGCCTGAAAGATCTGCAGGCACACTTGACCTAATACATACTGATGTATGTGGTCCCCTGAGTGTTAGGACACGGAATCAACACGTGTACTTCATCACCTTTACAGATGATTTTTTACGATATGGTTACGTGTACCTAATGAGACACAAGTCTGAATCATTTGAAAAGTTCAAAGAATTCAGACAGGTCGAGAAACAGCTAGGGAGAGAAATTAAGGCCCTTCGATCAGATCGAGGTGGCGAGTATCTCTCTGACGAATTCAGGGACAACTTAAAGGCCAATGGGATAGTGTCACAACTAGCTCCTCCTGCTACACCTCAACTCAATGGTCTTTCAGAGAGGAGGAATAGGACCTTGTTGGACATGGTCCGGTCACTTCTCGTACGCTCAGAACTACCCACATCCTTTTGGGGATACGCATTAGAGACTGCTATCTACGTGCTGAATCGGGTTCCAACCAAATCAGTTCCGAAAACTCCATATGAGCTTTGGACCGGAAGGAAGCCTAGTGTAAGACACTTGAAGATTTGGGGTTGTCCTGCACACGTTAAAAGAACAAGTGCAGACAAGTTGGAATCTAAAACCAGCCGTTGCCTGTTTATAGGCTACCCAAAGGATTCGGTGGGTTATCTATTCTATGACCCAAGTGAGCAGAAAGTGTTCTGCAGTCGAAACGCCCAATTCTTAGAAACTGATTACATCCTGGACACCCATCGTCAGGAAATAGTTCTTGATGAGGAGAGCTCAGGAGCAGTGGGAGATGTCCCACGAGTTCTAGGTAATGACCAACCTAGAAGGTCCACCCGGGTATCCAGACCACCAGTCCGATATGGTTATGACCAGGACAGTTACTTGGTGGAAGCCTTGACTAGTGAAGAGGATCCCGTGACTTACGCGGAAGCTATGTTAGACATAGACTCCCAGAAGTGGGTGGAGGCCATGAGAGCCGAGATGGACTCAATGGAGACCAATGGAGTCTGGACTCTGGTGGATCCGCCCTCCGGGGTAAAAGCAATTGGTTGCAAATGGATCTACAAGAGGAAGAAGGGCCCCGATGGCAGGATTGAGACCTTTAAAGCTCGTTTGGTGGCGAAAGGGTATACTCAGAAAGAAGGCATCGACTATGAGGAAACCTTTTCGCCGGTGGCCATGCTTAAATCCATTAGGATCCTGCTAGCTGTAGCAGCGTGCCATGATTACGAGATTTGGCAAATGGATGTCAAAACAGCATTCCTGAATGGAGATCTTAGTGAAGATATCTACATGCAGCAGCTGCAAGGCTTCATTGCTGCTGGTCAGGAACACATGGTATGTAAACTTAATAGATCCATATATGGACTTAAGCAGGCTTCTAGGAGTTGGAACATCCATTTTGATTCTGCAGTCAAAACGTTTGACTTTGAGCAGAATCCGGATGAGCCCTGTGTTTACAGGAAATCCAGTGGGGATAAGATCACCTTTTTGGTCTTGTATGTGGACGATATCCTACTCATTGGGAATGATGTAGGAATGTTGACTTCGGTCAAGGTATGGCTATCACAGCAGTTCTCCATGAAAGATCTTGGAGAAGCTTCATACATACTGGGTCTTCGACTCTATAGAGATAGATCGAAGCGGATAATTGGATTATCCCAGGCTGCTTATATTGACAAGATTGTCAAAAGATACAGCATGGAAAACTCCAAGAAAGGAAACGTTCCTTTCAGGCACGGAGTCACTCTCTCCAAGAAGATGTCTCCCAAGACTTCTGAGGAGATTGAGAGCATGAGAGACGTTCCCTATGCCTCAGCCGTAGGGAGCATCATGTATGCCATGTTGTGCACTCGCCCGGACATAGCTCAGGCGGTGAGTGTGGTAAGCAGATTCTAGGCAAACCCAGGATAGGAGCATTGGACTGCTGTGAAGAAAATACTCAAATACCTTCGAATGATGAAAGAGTTTTGTCTGGTATTCGATGGTAGTTCACTGCAAGTTCTAGGGTATACCGATGCCGATTTCCAGTCGGATCCAGATGATAGAAAGTCTACATCTGGGTATGTTTTCACGATAGGATCGTGTGCTGTTTGCTGGAAAAGCAGCAAACAGGGGTCCACTGCAGACTCCACAACCGAGGCCGAGTACATTGCCGCAAGTGAAGCTGCCAAGGAAGCCGTGTGGATGAAGAAGTTCATACACGAATTGGGAGCGATTCCATCCAGCACATCACCCATCCCGTTGTTGTGTGACAACAATGGAGCGATCGCCCAGGCTAAAGAGCCTCGGGCCCACTCGAAGTCAAAGCACATCGAGAGGAAGTACCATGTACTACGGGAGATCGTTGGTAGAGGGAACGTCCTAATTCAGAAAGTAGCATCAGCGGACAATGTGGCAGACCCATTGACTAAGCCACTGACACAGAAGGTGTTTGAGGAACACGTGGAAAGTATGGGACTCCGGCTTTTACCAGATTGGACCTAAGTGCAAGTGGGAGCTGTTAGACAGTTTATGTATGCCCTTAGCTTCAATCTAATTTGATGTACTTTTGTTATTTTGTGGAAATAAATAAAGTGCATGTTTGATTCATGTTGTTTGGTTTAATTCTGTGTAAAACCCTAAAACTGGACATTTGTAGAGACTCATGTTAGTTTTAAATGTTCACAGCCGTTGGATAAGTCTGGGGAGATTTATCCTGCCAAGGCTGATGCTGGTGTGCCACCAAGTGTTGGGATGGCCTGTCTCAGCCATCAGGGTAAGACCCGAGGCACATGTAGTATGGGATTACTTGAATCCTTGAACCGGACCAGATTTCCAGTCTTGCCCTGGACCTTGGAGATAGATGGGCAAAACTGGAAAGTTACACCTGACCCCTAGACTCGATTATGACACTTCACTAGGTGCTGGATCAGGCTGCCTTTGATATGCCAATCAGTGAGATCCTTAGTGGGGATCAAAACCTGGGTATGTTGGGGCAGTTTGAGAATTCATCTGAGTGGGTGGTCATAGTGACAGAATCAGCCACTTTGTCGGACAAAGGGTAATGATCGGGAATGCACTCTCTCTGATGGAAACCAAACTGCCGGCAGTTGATTTCAATCGTTGGAATTTTGTTTTGCAAAATTAATATATTTACATATATATGTACGGTTTCAAAATGTTTGCAAATGTTTTTAATTCTCGGGATCCATGTGAGAGAAGAGTGTGGCACTGTTCCTTGCATCCGAGGGAGAGGTCCTCTCTTGTCGGGCAGTGCTTGATCATTAAGGGCTGAGAGGTTAAGTGTAAGACCATTTAGGATAATACCTGATGGGCTAATCTTGCACCTGCCCACAGTCCCTGGGTTTTTATAAGATGGCTTGGCCCAGGGACCACTTAATGTAAGTGTTGGGCCCATAGGGTCCATACGATGGACTCAAGGGGTTCATTGAGTTTTTCAGTGAATTCGGCTGGGCCTTGTGTTAAACGCCAGGCCGAACCCATGTGGCTGGTGTGTAGATCAATGCTTGGGTCCCACGCCATACAAAGAAGCCCAACTGGGCAGCAGATTGGAAGCTAATTAAACACTGAACACTTAATGGGCCAAAAGCCCATTTCGAGGTGGGCTGATATGATCACCCATCCAGGGGGCGAATTTTAGATTGAAGTTAGTAAAAGGATTGGGCTCTTAGCTCTATCCACTCTTAGAGACCAAATTCAAATCAGATTTGAATCTGGTAACCTCCTGATAAGATCAGGAGTAAGCTAACTCTATCTGGGAAAGGGATTAAGATCATCCCCTGTCCAAATACTGATTTGGATCGGCATAACTCCTAAGGAGGAGTTTTCTTAATCAAGAAGAAAGGAGGAGATATCGAACCAACTAAGAGGAAGAAATATGAGATTTCGAACCAAGCAAGATCGCAAGAGGGGTTCTTGCGATTTGAGATTAGATCTCATACTCTCCAGAAAAGAAAAACAGTTCAGCCTTTTTTTCGTTTTCTGGAGATCTCCTCCTGCCGCCGCCATCTGCAATATTGCAAGATTCGATCTTTGTAGAAAAGAAAGTCAAGAAACCAGTTCTTGACATCAGTCTTGCAAGAAAGATTGAAAGAATTCAGTGTTTAGTACATCCAGGGGATTCTTGTGAAGGATCTAGTGTGTAGGACGCACCCTGCTGGTTCTGTTCCATCCACAGCTGTGTCATCTTCAGCAGGGACAGATCTTGGAGCATTCTTTGGGCGTGAACACCGACTTTGGGAGATACTGCTTCTCCAGATCAGGTATAATCCTGCCATTTATCTTTTGGTACAGATCTGGTTTGATTAGGGTTCAAGTAGATCCTTGAATATTGTATTCTAAATTTAGGGAATATGATTCCCAGTTGGGAGAAGGTAGGAAATTTTTGAAATTCGCCCACCCATTCCGCAACCTTTATGGCGTCCATTAGATGGATCCTACCATTCTTTCAGATTGAGCTATCGAGTTGTCGAGGAACCAGCCCTAGTAGCCCAAAGATCCACTTCTTGGGGTAATCTCCTCGATCACTAGTGGGTCGACAATGGTTGGCTGGATGTAGGTCATTGGCAAGAAGGATGACAATCCAGGAGTTGAAGGGCAAAGAAAAGAACCCCCTGAAGAGGCCTAGACCGAGGAGATGATTTACTTTAATGAGGACAATCTATGAAGAATCCACCATCCCCACAATGATGCCCTAGTCATCAAGTTGATCATTGCCAATTACGGGGTAAAGCATATATTTGTTGATAATGGCAATTCAACTAATAGTTTATTTGTAGAAGCATTCAACAAAATCAAGCTGGATAGGAAGGATCTCATCCTTACCAACATACCACTAGTTGGTTTCAATGGGACATCATCGGCCCTATTGAGAGGTTTAACTAGTTGGTAACAACAAGGACCACATTGAATATGATTTCTTTAAATCACAAGTTTTTGATTGTTGACATACTATCACCCTACAACACTATTCTTAGCCGCCCTATCTTGCATGCACTTTGAGCTATGGTATCAACATACCACTTGACAATGAAGTTCCCAACCAAGCAAGCAATTGTGGTAGTGTGGGGAGACCACCTAGAGTCCCAAAAATGTTACATGTGGGCCTTGAAAGGAAAAGGAAAGTAGTTGTTGGTGGTCGACCTAGACCTCAAACCACTACTAGAGTCCAACAAAGACTGAGGACACCTTGTGGAGAGTGTTATCTCAGTTCCAATCTCAAAAGTTGTGCTTGAGAAGACAATGTAGATTGGATCATACCTCGAAGAGCCTCTAAAAAGCAAACTCACTTGAAAAGCAAAGAAATGGAACTTCACCCCATAGCAATGAAGGACCATTGACGAGGAGGTTGGGAAGCTCTTCAGTACCACATTCATTATAGAAGATAGAATACCTATGCTAGATAGCAAACATGGTGCTCATTAGGGGTGGCAACGAGCCAATATTTTCACGAGCTGCTCGAGCTCGACTCATGAAAAGCTTGGTTTGGCTCGATTTCAATCGAGCTCGAGCTCGAGCTCAAGCCCAATTCAGTGGCTCGATTAATAAACGAGCTAGACTCGAGCCTACTAGATCTTGGCTCGTGAGGCTCGTGAGCCGGATCAAATATATATAATATATATAATAATATATATAATAAAATTATATAAAATAATATATATATAATAAAAATATTATAATTATTAATGATTATAATTCTTTATTTTTAAATATAAAATAAATTTTTTATATATAATTTTTATTTTTATAAAACATAAATAAAATATATAATAAATATTTTTATAAAATATAAAACGAGCCGAGCCGAGCTGAGCTCGAGCCTGGTACTATTCATCTCGGCTCGGCTCGAATCCACCCCTAGTGCTCATTAAAAAGGCAAATAGGAAGTGGCATATGTGTATAGATTACACCGACCTAAAGAGAGCTAGCCCAAATGATAGCTTCCCCCTCCCTAGAATAGATCAGTTAGTAGACGCCACCTCGAAGTTTAAGATGTTAAGTTTCATGGATGCCTATTCCGGTTACAACTAAATCCAGATGGATCATACAAACTAAGAGAATACTACTTTTGTAATTGAAAGTGGTCTATATTGTCACAAGGTTTTGCCCTTTAGGAAATAAAATTGAAGTTTATGTTGCCGATATGGTTGAAAAAAATAGGTTTTTAAACTCCCACATTGTTGATTTAACCAACATATTTAAAGTTTTAAGAAAATATGACCTGAAGCTCAATCTTAACAAATGTGTGTTCAGCGTTACATTGAGTGAGTTCCTTGGTTATATGGTTAAACCCAACATGGAATTAAAGCCAAACCTGAGAAGATCCAAGCAATCTTGGATATGCAACCTCTGAGGTCGGTGAAGGAAGCCCAAAATCTCACTTGTTAAGTCACCACCCTCGACCGCTTTATGTCTAAGTTGACAAGGCAATACCTACCCTTTTTTCAAGAAATAAAAAAAGCCAAAGACTTCCAATGGATCAAGGAGTGCCAGCTCGCTTTTGATGAACTTTAACAGTACCGCGTCTCGTCATTGTTATTGACAAGGCCCAAGCTGGGGGATGAACTTACTGTTTTACTATCAATAAGCAATAAGGTAGTCAACTTGATACTGTCCCTAAATGTAGACAAAGTGCAATGATTTGTTTACTGCATAAGCAAGGTCATACATGTAGCCAAGAGTAGGTACCCTAACCTAGAGAAGCTTGTCTTTACATTTATAGTATCAACTCAGAAACTATAAGCCTACTTCCAAGTGTACATCATTGTCGTCTTCACTGATCAACCTCTCCACTAAGCCCTATAGAAGTCTAAAGTCTCAAGAAGAGTGACAAAGTGGGCTATCGAGCTCTACGAATACGAATAGACAAAGTGGGCTATCGAGCTCTACGAATAGACAAAGTGGGCTATCGAGCTCCACTAAGCCCTATAGGGATCAAGGCATAGGTCTTAGCATATCTTATTGTAGAATGTATGTTCAGCATGCCAGCCTTGGAACCGGATAAGCCAACAACAAGCTTGGAGGCATTCACTAGCATTAAACCTTCATTCGGTTGGGAAGAAGAACCCTAGATCCTCTATGTGGACGGCTCGTCTAATCAAAGAGAAAGCGGAGCTAGACTTATCTTGCTAAATCCAGACAAAGTGAAGTAGGAGTACACACTCAAATTTGGGTTCCAAGTGTCGAACAATGAAGTTGAATATGAAGCCCTCATCATCGATTTAATTCGAAAACTAAACCGATTAAGTGCATTTTCCAATTCGGTTTTCTCATTTCAATTCGATTTTTTTGGTTTTTCGATTTTTCATGGACACCCCTAACGACAATGGCGGCCACCACCGTTGTCCTTGCCATCATCGTTAGAAGGGGCGAATAGAAAAAGCATTGAAAAGAATGGGAGATGACTCTGATGTACTTGTGAAGAGAAGGGAATTTGTGCCACTTGATTTCCATACACCTATCTTGGTTTACACTAGGAACGATGATTTCGAAGTTTGTCTTCAACCCACTCCTCAATCCCAATGCAACGACTTGGTTTTCTTCAACAATTGGAAGCTTGAGCCATGACTTAAAGTAGAGGCTGTTGTTAAAAGAACTTTGTAGATGTTAGAGCAGAATTTCCTTTCCTTTTGATGGTTATATAAGGGAGATAGGTACGCTAATTTTTTGTTGCATACTATTATCTTTACTTCCAAGTTGTGATTAGCATTTCCCCTTCAATTATTTGTATCTTTTTTAACGTGATTGTTAATTTTTATTAATATTATTTATTAATCTTTTTATTGTGTCTAAATTTTTTTATTGTTAAAATATTTTATATTATTTATTGTTTAATATTATTTCTTATTTTTATCAATAATGTTTATTTATCTTTTAATATTATTTATTTATCATTTTATTATTTTTAAATTTTTATTTTATCATTTCTTAAAATTTCAGTTTTTTATTATTTTATGATATTTTCTATAATATTATAATATTTTAATCATTTTCATTTTTTGTTTTTTAAATAATAATTTGAAGGGTAAAAGATGAAATGCAAATTTTCCATGAATTGCTTTTATAGATTTTTTGTCTTTAACATCAAATTTATTGAACTATTAAGAGGAAAACGTTTGAATTAGAAGTGGTTTCATTTGGGCAGAAGTAGACTGCATCGGTAGTTAATATGCCTAGAAAAAATTTGCATCATAAGACTTTATTACAATTGACAAGCCTTTATCATGTTAATTTGACAATAAACCTTTAGCATGTTAATTTGCAAGGATAGTATAAGAGTGGTGAAGAAAATCAAAGCAAGGCTGGATAGTCAGGAGACCCAAAATTAGTCTCATGTAGTAAATTGGTATTAATTAAAAGCATTGATTCATTCATCCAATCAAATTTTCATGTCAACTATGTTGTACCTTTTTATATTTTCTCTCAAATAAATCCTCTTAATTCGTAGAGATTTCTGGTGAGGGTATTTGACAATGTTTTCAACTTGTCTTTGATCGGAATGGTTGAACCGTTTAAAGTGTTACTTAATCCCTTTTTCAGTTCTAGTATTTTGAAAACAAAAAGTTGACAAAATCCATTAACCCATTTGATCCCGTTACTTGATCATGAGTTATATACTATATGTATACCTAAATTTTAGATTCCATAACTTTGCACTCAATTGTCTAATTGGGTTATTTTAGTTAATGTTTTGAGATCTATACATTCTAAAGATCCTAAGTAACATAGCCTTGCTAATTTTGCTGAAAAAACCTTTTTTAACCTCAAATCCCAATTTCTAGCACTTCTTCATTTAGAAAATAAAAAATTGAAAAAAAAATAAAAGTTAAGACTAAAATAAAAAATAAGTCAGTTCAGCCATAGACCATAGTGGACTGACTTCATGCCATATCATGCTGTGTCAATGCCCATGGGTCGTGCTTGTATGGTCCATTTTGTCATGTCATGCGATACTAGCCTGTAGGCTTCAAAACCCAAGCCTGGAATGGTCCACTCTAAGAAATAGGCATCTCGGTCCAGCCATAACTATTCCGTCAGTTATGTGCAGCATGTGAAACCACACGCCACTTTAAACATTTCAAAATTCCAAAACTAGTGCCTGATGATTAATAATAATAAAATAGAGCCATTAATAACAAATAATAGATTTTGTTCACTTCTATATATACTATATTATATATTATTCCTTCTAAACCTGATGATTAATAAGAAGTCAGTTTTGTTGTTGTTGTAGTAAAATTTTACTAGTCATGGTAACCGTGGTTAACAATAGAGCTGCTCACGGTTTGCTTTAACTGAATTAGTAGCATCGGTTTTTGAAAATCCGCTAACCGAAGCCAACTGGTTAACCATTTAATAAATAAATGTATATTCATTTATAATATACATAAATATATATAATATATGAATATATATTTATTAATCGGTGGATTCAATTAATCGCCTATCTTTTATATTAATTAAAACTAAAATCAAACCGATAATCAAAGTTTTCAGCTTGATCCAGTTTTTCATGATCACCCCTAGTTAACAACATTTGACTAGAGTGTATATTTTTGAGAGTTCAAAATACTCAATTACCGCATTTAAAAGTTCAGGGTACTTATATATCGCTACCCTAAAGTTGTGTCTCTCTTTAGACATTCGTTATACCTTGAATCTTTCTCACAGTACTGATGCAGTAGAAGCAGGGGTCGAAGAGACACTCCGTCCTGGCTGTTGGTGAAAAATTTGCAGACAGGAGCCAAGTCATAACGCCTTTCAACTTGGTCATTGTCCCGTTTGACGAGAGAGCATTTAAGAACAGAATAGCTCGTCAGTAGAGACAAGACACGGTCGAGCATGGTTGCTGCATCTGGGTTTTCAGTGTGAAGGTGCAAGGCAATCTCTGAAGCCGAGAGGTACGCATCAGGGCCAGCTCTAGATATGATCTCGAACACATCTAGTTCTGTAGTGACTTTCAAGGCCATAGGAAGCACCGAAGCACTTGCCAATTGCATGGCCGCCATATACAGTTTTCTTCTTCTTTCTCTTCATTTGGGTTTCAAAGTGATTACTGATGATTAAAGCCATACTCACTGTAGAGCAGACCGAGAAAGAAAGCTACACAGTTAGAATGAAGATAATCCCTCTCTCACGGCTCACAATCTCACTATTTATGAGATATATAGAGGCTTGTCCATGATACTAATCACATGTGATGTGAACGCGTGATGTGATTTGTAGTTTGATGGCAACAACTACCACCCATTAGGTAGGCTTCTACCTAGACTTTTGTTTCTTTTTTTTTTTTTTCTTTCTTAGCAACGAAAATATCTTCTTTTTTTTCTTTGGTTAACAGAATTTCACTCCACAAGTAAGAAAACAACAGAAACACCAAAAAAGCAAATTACTTACTAGTACTACTAACTACTTCATAGCAGTGCAACTCACTCACCGATCAAATTCCATCGACACTAGGGCATTACCCTCCCTGAAATCGTTAAACCTATTGAATAATCAGTTAACGGGATCAATTCCGGTGAGTCTATCTTCTCTTAGGCTTAGCCTTTTCAATGTGTCGCACAAGAGCATGCATTGTCAAAAGACTCTTAGAATGTAAAATCATTTTGTGTGTTGAGTTTGAACAAAGAAGATATATTGAATTCGACAAAAGAGGAGAAATTGATTGGGAAGGAAGGGTCTGGGGAATGTTTATAAGGTGATTCTGGGGAACGGAAGGAGCTGGCGATAAAACACATGGAATTCAAAATCCGAGGGCCGGAAAAGCCAGAGTAGTAGAACGACAATGTTGAAGAAGAGATCAGGAAACCCATCGGAATTCGACGCAGAGGTGACGACTTATCTCTCTGCATCTCTCTGCGATCGTGTCAAATGATAGTACTGCTCACGGCTCTGGCTGCAGAGCGAGATGGTGTACTGGATCTCCGATATGAATTCGAAGGTCCAAATATCAGAAGATGTGGTGTCTAAGGTGGGAGTGTGCCGAGAAGATGTGGTAAAATAGGTATTTTAAAAAGATGATCATCTCTTTCACTTGTTCCGTTTTGGTCATAGTAGAATACTAAAAGATGCGATGTCATTGGGACACCATCATCAAGGCCCAAAGAACACAAGGTCAGGAGGGTGAAGCTGGCTTGCAAGTTAGAGAGAAAACCACAAGACCAAATACTATGTGAGGCGGAGGTCCGAGGTTTGAGGAGCTACAAGGCAGAGATGTTAGAACCATCATATCCATTATAGTTTTAGTTTGTAATTGTATTAGTTATTAATGATTCTTTTAGATGAAAGTGTAAAATGACATTTTTGACACGAATGCAATCAAACCAAATTAATAATTGAAAAAGAAAATAAGGGATTTAAGCCTATTTTTTTTTGAAGAGTAGAAACCGAACCGTTGAATGACATTGGATAGTTGTCCTTTTCCACAGTATTCAAAGTCTAAAACCATGCTAGAAGCTCCCAAAGTTCCTAGAGCAGCATCAACAGCAAATGGGTATATATGTGGCCAACCGTTAATTCATAATAGTCCTGAGGGCTTCGACAACATGACAATTATAACTCAATTAGGAAAAAGAGAAAGCTATTTTGACATTTACACAAGAAGGCTAAAGTATGGATGAGAATTTGGAAAAAAATCTTCATAAAACAACTTCCTTTCTGAGTAAAAGTTATAGAACAAATATGATTGTTCTTTGTGTTGAATCTTTCTAAGAAGTTTGTTCTTGAAGTTTCTCTCCTGCAAATCCATTTTGGTTGTAAAGATTCTACAGATGCACCTTCATCACCATCTTGCAATTTGCAAATGATTACTTAATTTTTGCAAAAAGTATTATTCCATCTTGCCTTGAAATTATAGATATTCTGTAAAAATTTGTTGGCGCCTCTGTACAATGTCCATTTTTTTCTAAATCTACGCTCAAATCAGAGTATTTAGATTTGCCTAATTCATATGAAATAAAATATCTATTGAATATAAATTCACACTCTTTTTAAGAATTTAAACCTCCACCAATGGAGATGTTTTAATTTGCAATTCTCTTAGAGATGATTTGCAGTTTTATTTCAGTCAAAAGGCATTATGGCTATTGAAGTGGAGTGGTAATAATTAAGGCATTCGTTGATATCCTCCTTGGGAAATGAGAAGTTTGCTATACCTTAGATTCTTGAAAGATCATCTTTTTCTTTTTTCCAAATTAAAAGAATGGGACCGGCTAGGTCTTTTAATTTTTGTCACACTCTAAGGGGGGGACGTTCTTTTTTTGGATTTTGAGAGTGGGAAAGTTGGTCAATGCGAATCCCCTTGATCAATAATCCCATGTTCTTTTGTCAGCTTTATGTGGGGACCCGGGAAAGTATATTTTCTTAGGTATTACTTACACAGAAAAGTGATACCCATCTCTTAGATGGGTAAATATCTTTCCCACACAAGGGGAAAGTTACCAACACTTGAATGGGACAAAAAATCTCCCTTTTAATAATTAATTTCTATGGCTAAAATGGTCATTCCCTTATTTTCCTGGGAAATAATAGAAAATAGGTAAAAGCACTTACCCGAGTAAGTGTTTTCCAAGAATAACTTACCTAGGTAATTGCATTTACCTGGGTAAGTAACTTACTAAAAAGTGAATGGGGCCTAAGAAGGAAACTGTGTTGCAAACTGCTCCACTAATAAAGGTATTGATCAACGGAACTTTTTTACCTATACCTCGATGCATCCAATTCCAAATGACAATGCAAAGCTTCTTAGAGAAGACTACCAACAACTTCTCATTCTTTGAATGGGGTAGTGCTTTTGTTTCTCTTAACCTTATGTATTAACTAGTCGGGACTCATACACTACATGGGTTTTATTTATAAGAAAAATTGATGATGGAATTCTATGACATTTCTAATTAAGTAGTACCCATCTATGTTCAATTCAAGTATTATTTATTGAGTTATGTCTAGTTTATCCAATCACAATATAAATTACGCTTTTGTGAGAATGGTCAATTTCCTATTCTCTAGATAAGTTTGTTTTCTTTTTTTTGAAAAAATTATTAGTTTTATTGGTTTAATTTATTATTATTTTTGTATTATTTTTAGGTAAAATAATATTGGAAACTTCAAAAGAAAACACCAAATCTATCAGACTGTCAATACAGGGTCAGAGTTTGTATGCCCAAAGTACTGTTGGGGTAGGTGCCAACTTGGAATTGATGCCTATTCACGGGCGGGCATTGGTGCATAGAGTGTGAGTTGTTGCCATTTTAAATATTCATACCTCTGCAGTGAAAATCAAAAATCTACATTAAGCCTGTCCATACTTTTCCGAAAAAAAAAATAAAAATAAAAAATAAAAAATAAAAAACTATTGTGATGCCAGTGACTCCAAATGGTCCACTTGCACAAGCTTAATGATAATTAATTTGTCCGTTTCTCTCAAATATTGTTTGTTTGGTCTATTTTCAAAGAAAAGACCAAGGATAGGAGATAGGTCTTCCCAAAAAGATAAGCTTTTTATTTCATCCGGAGATAGGAAGATAAGCTTATCCACGTGGTTATCATGAGAGAAGCACATTTTCAGGTGATGTTTTCAATTGATTTCCATCACTGGTGTGTTGGTGTTTCATCGTGGGTAAGAGTGTCAATTGGACTGGATTTGGTCCAATCTGATTCAGTCCAATGTGAGTCCATTATAAATAAATCAGGTCCAATCCAATCTAATGAATATTTTGGATCATTTTGGATTGGTCCAATTAATGTTTGGGCCGTTTAATAACCTGTTCAAATTTGTTTTAATTATCTAAATTTGGTCCATTTTCACTTATATTCTTATCTTTTATCAATGGATCAGATATTGGCTCAATCCAACCCAATCTAATATAAATTCATTATGGATGGACCATGTCCAACCCAATCCAATAAATACTTTGGACTGGTCTAATTCATATATCTTATTGGTCTGTCCAATCCACACAAATTGAATTTGGTTTGAATGGGTCCGATCCAAAACTGGTCCATTGACACCCCTAATCATGGGGACTCGGGAGGTAGCAGGAAATATGAACATTGTGATCATAGACATGCTTTAGGAACAAGAGAATATATGTCCAGTGTTTTTGGAATTTAGGAAAGATTATACCAGATTGAAGCATGTGTTTTTGGAAAATAAAATATGCACACCATAAAGATCAAACTGCATTTCATTCTTATTCGGATGCATAATTTAAAAAAGTCACAAACAAGTTCAAAAGTAAAAAAGAAAAAAAAAGGAACTAATTATTTGTGGAACTCCATAACCCAAGTATGGTAAGCATTGCAAACAATTTCACAACCAGCAAAGCCCGAGTCTATTGCCAAGGCCTCAAACTCCTTTTGTGTCCTCTCTTTTCCTCCAGGGCAATGAGTTAGCATGACTAAATCATGTGTGAAGGCAATATTAGAGCGGTAACTAGCTTCTGGAGCCATTGGAAGAATTGATTCAACAATGATCACTTTTCCTGACTTTGGTAGGGCTTTCCAACAGTTTCTCAAAATCTTTAAGCAATCTTCATCATTCCAGTCATGAAGTATCCACTACAAAAATCACGAAAATTAAAATATATATATATAGATATATATATATTTGGAGTCATTAAATCACAAAAGAATATATCGAAAATGTACCCTATAATATTGTGGATTTTAATTTCCTAAATACTCTCTGTCTATGTTTTATCACTTCCTTGATTTAAGGACTAATAGACATTATGACTTTCTTGATTTGTAAACTTTATTTGCTTTAAATGACTTGATACTACAAAGAGATTCATGGTGAATGTAATTCTCTTCTAGATATCGTGGGACATATCCAGTCTACCCCTCTCAAGACCTAAAAGAAGAACTAACCTTCATAAAAATGGCTTCTCCTTTGGGGACATATTCAAACATATCTCCTCCAACATGTTTCACACCTGTCCCATGGTTACAAATACTTTCTGAGTTTCTGTTAGCTGTTAGAAATTAAAGGAAGTAGAGAAGCTGGGTTTCTCTTCTAATAATTATCAAGCCAAGCCAAATAAAATTCTTACCTGGGTAGGATGGTGCTGCTTCTATCACATGAAGCAAATCAAAATTGATACCTTTGATTTGAGGATACCTAGATGTAATCATTTTTAGTGTGGTTCCATTCCCACCTCCCACGTCAACCACCTCTTTAAGACCTTCAAATCCCTTGTATGTGTCAAGAATCTTCTTCAAGACTATTGTGGTGTGACCTGACATTCCCTTATTAAAGAATTCGTTATACCTTGAATCTTTTTCGCAGTACTGAAATAAGGTCATTCCATGTTCCTTATGGAAAGGAATTCCACCTTCCAATATAGCATCTCTCAGCTGGTACCTGCAAGCAGCGATAAAGTTCAGATAGAATCTAGTGTTTTTTTTTTCTCCTGGAAATACAGAATGAATGCCACATAAGGGGTGATGTTGGTGGTGGAATTATTGTGCCCAAATCAGAGATCATAGCTCGGCAAGAAGATCATACCAGCTATCCATGAGCAACTTGTCCTGATGCAGTAGAAGCAGGGGTCGAAGAGACACTCCGTCCCGGCTGTTGGTGAAAAATTTGCAGACAGGAGCCAAGCCATAACGCCTTTCAACTTGGTCATTGTCCCGTTTGACGAGAGAGCATTTAAGAACAGAGTAGCTCGTCAGTAGAGACAAGACACGGTCGAGCATGGTTGCTGCATCTGGGTTTTCAGTGTGAAGGTGCAAGGCAATCTCTGAAGCCGAGAGGTACGCATCAGGGCCAGCTCTAGATATGATCTCGAACACATCTAGTTCTGTAGTGACTTTCAAGGCCATAGGAAGCACTGAAGCACTTGCCAATTGCATGGCCGCCAATATACAGTTTTCTTCTTCTTTCTCTTCACTTGGGGTTTCAAAGTGATTACTGATGATTAAAGCCATACTCACTGTAGAGCAGAATTAGAAAGAAAGCTACACAGTTAGAATAAAGATAATCCCTCTCTCACGGCCTACAATCTCACTGTTTATGAAATATATAGAGGCTCGTCCATGATGCTAATGACATGTGATATGAATGCTTGATGTGATTTGTAGTTTGATGGCCAGGTACCTATACTTTTGTTTCTTTTTTTTTTCTTTCTTAGCAACGAAAATATCTTCTTTTTTTTCTTTGGTTAACAAAATTTCACTCCACAAGTAAGAAAACAACAAAGCAAATACATGTGATGTGATTGCGTGATGTGATTTGTCGTTTGATGGCAACCACTACCAGCCATTAGGTAGGCTTCTACCTATATTTTTGTTTTCTTTTATTCTTTGTTAGCAACGAAAATATTTATTTTTTTTTGATTAACAGAATTTCACTCCACGAGTAAGAAAACAATAGAACAAAGAGGAGAAACACCAAAAAAAATAAATTACATACTACTACTACTAACTACTTTGGCTCAATTTGAAAAGAGTACAAATACAATTACGTAGTGTATATATTTATAAAATACCAGATTTTGTACTCTACATTTATATTTGTATTTGTATTCTTTTCAAACTGAGCTTTAGGCTGCTTTTAGTTGTAATACAAAATTGTTTGCACCAGTATAATAATGCATGAGAGTACAAATGAAAATAATGCATATTTTGATTTAATTTTGTTTTGCGCTTTATTTTATTCTGCTATAACTTTGCATCAATACAAATTTATTTGCTTTGCAACCAAACACCTCCTTAGGAACAGAAACAAAATTAATCAACTAAAATAGTTTAAGAATAGGACAAAAGGCATGCGTCCAACCACTCATTTGAAGTGACCAAACCCCACTAGGCAAGGAGATGAGAAAGCCTATTCAAGTTTAGTTTAACAAAGAACAAAGAAACTGAAAGAACTTGGGCAAGGTTTAGATAGTCAAGTAACAAAAATACTATATTTGACGCTGCCCTTCCTGCTGTCAACACAAATTTCATGTTTAAATTTGGAGCACAAAAATTAATGTGCACAAATTCAAAGGAATTTTTTTTTTTTTTTGCAAAAATTTAAATGGGATACAAACTCTCTTTTTCTTGGCAAAGAAAAATCCTCTGATTCTCTTGTCTTGGACGAAAGCCGAAATTGCGACTAGAACTTGCAATTATGAGAAACAAGCAACACCCAACCTTGTGTCAATGAAAATTTACTCATGCTAAATCAATGATTAGAACGTGAACAGCTGAAAGCAATGTTCTTGCTTGTAGAATTGACGGAATCCCTTTGAATCATGGGAATTTCACGGGTTAATGTGGCACGAAGATGTAGCAATTTCGATGCTTCAGCAATTCAAGAGTTGGGGCCTTTCTTCTTTCTTTCTTGATCTTAGTGTAGTGCATTTCCTCTCCTTTTTCAAAAACAAGGGAAGCGATCGAAGACAAACGAAAGCAATGGTTGAAAGGGGGGAGCCGAATAGGAGCTTCCTCTTGTTTTCTCCTTTATTTATAGAGGCTAACCAATAGACAATGAGCTGGTTTGAAATATTTGAATTGATTTGAATGGTTTAAATTCAATTCATCACCATTTAATGTTGATTGAAATGGGGGCACTAAATTGACATATCGGTGATCATTTTGTTGACCTGATTAAGGTAATTAAGTCATTTAATTAAAATTAATTTCAATCCCTAATTGTATTTGGAACCAAATGCCACTTGGCACATGGTTGGGCCTACACATAAAAGGAAATCCAATTGATTAATTGTAACATTCCTTCTTAACTTAGAATAAATAGGATGCCATTGAGATCCGATAATTCAATTTAAATGCTCTTCTCTAGACTGAAACGACAATTGAATCAATCTCCCTAAATTAAGGGGCCATGTTTAGCTAATTGGGAAATCATTTGTGAAGAGGCCACTTGTTAGATAGGTGTAATAACACCTCATGGGTAATGTGGTCGGTCAAGATCCAACCAGAATTTCTTCCCCCCTCTTTTTGTTTATCATTTATTTTCTTGAACTCATGTTGGGCTCAATGGGATGGAAGGTTTTAGTGGGACCCAATGTATGGGCCCTCTATCGTATTAGCCCAAGGTGTTGGAGCCCAACATTAATTGAAAAAAATAAATAATAAACAAAAAGAGGGGGGAAGATATTCTGGTTGGATCTTGACCAACCACATTACCCACAAGGTGTTATTACACCTAGCTAACAAATGGCCTCTTCACAAATGATTTCCGAATTAGTTGAATGTGGCCCCTTAATTAAGGGAGATTGATTCATTTGCTATTTCAGTCTAGAGAAGAACATTTAAATTGAATTATCGGATCTCAATGGCATCTAATTTAATCCAAATTAAGAAGGAATGTTACAATTAATCAACTGGATTTCCATTTATGTGTAGGCTCAAACATGTGCCAAGTGGCAGTTGGTTCCAAGTACAGATAAAGAGTGAAATTAACTTCAATTAAAAGACCTAATTACCTTAATTAGGTCAACAAAGTGATCACCGATATGTCAATTTAGTGCCCCCATTTCAATCAACATTAAATGGTGATTAATTGAGTTGAAATCATTCAAATCAATTCAAATCTTTCAAACCATGCCATGTCAGTCGTTGCCGAGAAGTCTTTCGCTCGTCGGCTGTAGAACTGAAATGAGATCTGAAGTTTCGGTTCCCAAACCATTCCCCCAGTTCTGCTGTCAAGGAGGGGAGTCCTCGACCAGACTACTGCGTGGCCTTGTGGCCTTAAGCAGCCTATCTGAGGACTTGAGTGGCCTAGCCGAGGGTCTGCTGCGAAGGTTGGACCGGTACTACAGTCTCCGCATCAAAGGTTGGACCAGTAGTGTAGTTGAACCGGTGCAATTAATAGGCGTAATTGCTGCCTGCGGACGATGCCACATCGGTTTTTAAGGCATCCCGTCATACGTTGTTGGTCGCGTCGGTTGGTCTTTCGCGGCATTGTTAGAGATGCTTCATCTACACCGTTGATCTCTTCTCGGTCTGTGCTCCTGATGGTTATAAAAGGGAAGACAGTGGATAGCTCGGCAACTAACATGGCAGATAGCTTGGTGGTCGTCGCTCCTCAGCTCTTGTGAATTGCCCGGTATGTCCTTTTCATCTCATCAGTCCTCTTCCTCTTTTGGGTCCTTCAGTAGTTCCGGTTCCATATCTTCTCACGGCTCGAACTACGAGCCTGAGCAGAGAGATTTTGTGGCTGCCGAAGTTGAGGAGGCTGAGGCTGGTCCCTCCGAGATGGAAGCAGAGCTTTCTCTACAGTCAAGTCGTCGGTTTGGCACCATGCCCTGCGTCTTGGCGCCCAGGGATATGGCTCGGATCCGAGCTACGTACGCAATTCCCGCAGAATACCAAATGAGGTGTCCACTTCCCGGGGAGATGGCCACTGATGCTCAGCTCAGTGAACTATGTGTTTATGAGCACAGTTTGGAGGCTGGGCTGTGAAAGAATGGTAGGATCCATCTAATGGACGCCATAAAGGTTGCGGAATGGGTGGGGCGAATTTCAAAAATTTCCTACCTTCTCCCAACTGGGAATCATATTCCCTGAATTTAGAATACAATATTCAAGGATCTACTTGAACCCTAATCAAACCAGATCTGTACCAAAAGATAAATGGGAGGATTATACCTGATCCGGAGAAGCAGTATCTCCCAAAGTTGGTGTTCACGCCCAAAGAATGCTCCAAGATCTGTCCCTGCTGAAGATGACACAGCTGTGGATGGAACAGAACCAGCAGGGTGCGTCCTACACACTGGATCCTTCACAAGAACCCCCTGGATGTACTAAACACTGAATTCTTTCAGTCTTTCTTGCAAGACTGATGTCAAGAACTGGTTTCTTGACTTTCTTTTCTGCAAAGATCAAATCTTGCCACAATGCAGATGGCGGCGGCAGGAGGAGATTTCCAGAAACGAAAAGGCTGAACTGTTTTCTTTTCTGGAGAGAATGAGATCTAATCTCAATTCGCAGGAACCTTTCTTGCTTACCAGAACCTCTTGGATCGAAATCTGATTTCCATGTATTGGTTCATTCGAAAATCTCCTCTCTTTTCTTCTTGATTAAGAAATCTCCTAATTAGGAGTTATCCCAATCCAAATCAGTATTTGGATAGGGGATAATCTTAATCCCTTTCCCAGATAGAGTTAGCTTACTCCTGATCTTATCAGGAGGTTACCAGATTCAAATCTGATTTGAATTTGGTCTCTAAGAGTGGATAAGGCTAAGAGCCCAATCCTTTTTGCTAACTTCAATCTCAAATTCGCCCCATTGATGGGTGATCATATCAGCCCACTTCGAAATGGGCTTTTGGCCCATTAAGTATTCAGTGTTTAATTAGTTTCCAATCTGCTGCCCAGTTGGGCTTCTTTGTATGGCGTGGGACCCAAGCATTGATCTACACACCAGTCACATGGGTTCGGCCCAGCCTTTAATACAAGGCCCAGCCAAATTCACTGAAAATCTCAATGAACCCCTTGAGTCCATCGTATGAACCCTATGGGCCCAACACTTACATTAAGTGGTCCCTGGGCCAAGCCATCTTATAAAAACCCAGGGACTGTGGGCAGGTGCAAGATTAGCCCATCAGGTATTATCCTAAATGGTCTTACACTTAACCTCTCAGCCCTTAATGATCAAGCACTGCCCGACAAGAGAGGACCTCTCCCTCGGCTGCAAGGAACAGTGCCGCACTCTCCTCTCACATGGATCCCGGGAATGAAAACCATTTGCAAACATTTTGAAACCGTACATATATATGTAAATATATTAATTTTGCAAAAACAAAATTCCAACGATTGAAATCAACTGCCGGCAGTTTGGTTTCCATCAGAGAGAGTGCATTCCCGATCATTACCCTTTGTCCGACAAAGTGGCTGATTCTGTCACTATGACCACCCACTCAGATGAATTCTCAAACTGCCCCAACATACCCAGGTTTTGATCCCCACTAAGGATCTCACTGATTGGCATATCAAAGGCAGCCTGATCCAACACCTAGTGAAGTGTCATAATCGAGTCTAGGGGTCAGGTGTAACTTTCCAGTTTTGCCCATCTATCTCCAAGGTCCAGGGCAAGACTGGAAATCTGGTCCGGTTCAAGGATTCAAGTAATCCCATGCTGTATGTGCCTCGGGTCTTACCCTGATGGCTGAGACAGGCCATCCCAACACTTGGTGGCACACCAGTATCAGCCTTGGCAGGATAAATCTCCCCAGACTTATCCAACGGCTGTGAACATTTAAAACTAACATGAGTCTCTACAAATGTCCAGTTTTAGGGTTTTACACAGAATTAAACCAAACAACATGAATCAAACATGCACTTTATTTATTTCCACTAAATAACAAAAGTACATCAAAATGATTGAAGCTAAGGGCATACAAAACTGTCTAACAGCTCCCACTTGCACTTAGGTCCAATCTGGTACAAGCCGGAGTCCCATACTTTCCACGTGTTTCTCAAACACCTTCTGTGTCAGTGGCTTAGTCAATGGGTCTGCCACATTATCCGCTGATGCTACCTTTTGAATTAGGACGTCCCCTCTACCAACGATCTCCCGCAGTACATGGTACTTCCTCTCGATGTACTTTGACTTCGAGTGGGCCCGAGGCTCTTTAGCCTGGGCGATCGCTCCATTGTTGTCACACAACAACGGGATGGGTGATGTGCTGGATGGAATCGCTCCCAATTCATGTATGAATTTCTTCATCCACACGGCTTCCTTGGCAGCTTCACTTGCGGCAATGTACTCGGCCTCGGTTGTGGAGTCTGCAGTGGACCCCTGTTTGCTGCTTTTCCAGCAAACAGCACACGATCCTATCGTGAAAACATACCTAGATGTAGACTTTCTATCATCTGGATCCGATTGGAAATCGGCATCGGTATACCCTAGAACTTGCAGTGAACTACCATCGAATACCAGACAAAACTCTTTCGTCCTTCGAAGGTATTTGAGTATGTTCTTCACAGCAGTCCAATGCTCCTGTCCTGGGTTTGCCTGGAATCTGCTTACCACACTCACCGCCTGAGCTATGTCCGGGCGAGTGCACAACATGGCATACATGATGCTCCCCACAGCTGAGGCATAGGGAACGTCTCTCATGCTCTCAATCTCCTCAGAAATCTTGGGAGACATCTTCTTGGAGAGAGTGACTCCGTGCCTGAAAGGAACGTTTCCTTTCTTGGAGTTTTCCATGCTGTATCTTTTGACAATTTTGTCAATGTAAGCAGCCTGGGATAATCCAATTATCCGCTTCGATCTATCTCTATAGAGTCGAAGACCCAGTATGTATGAAGCTTCTCTAAGATCTTTCATGGAGAACTGTTGTGATAGCCATACCTTGACCGAAGTCAACATTCCTACATCATTCCCAATGAGTAGGATATCGTCCACATACAAGACTAAAAAGGTGATCTTATCCCCACTGGATTTCCTGTAAACACAGGGCTCATCCGGATTCTGCTCAAAGTCAAACGTTTTGACTGCAGAATCAAAACGGATGTTCCAACTCCTAGAAGCCTGCTTAAGTCCATATATGGATCTATTAAGTTTACATACCATGTGTTCCTGACCAGCAGCAATGAAGCCTTGCAGCTGCTGCATGTAGATATCTTCACTAAGATCTCCATTCAGGAACGCTGTTTTGACATCCATTTGCCAAATCTCGTAATCATGGTACGCTGCTACAGCTAGCAGGATCCTAATGGATTTAAGCATGGCCACCGGTGAAAAGGTTTCCTCATAGTCGATGCCTTCTTTCTGAGTATACCCTTTCGCCACCAAACGAGCTTTAAAGGTCTCAATCCTGCCATCGGGGCCCTTCTTCCTCTTGTAGATCCATTTGCTACCAATTGCTTTTACCCCGGAGGGCGGATCCACTAGAGTCCAGACTCCATTGGTCTCCATTGAGTCCATCTCGGCTCTCATGGCCTCCACCCACTTCTGGGAGTCTATGTCTAACATAGCTTCCGCGTAAGACACGGGATCCTCTTCACTAGTCAAGGCTTCCACCAGGTAACTATCCTGGTCATAACCATATCGGACTGGTGGTCTGGATACCTGGGTGGACATTCTAGGTTGGTCATTACCTGGAACTTGTGGGTCATCTCCCACTGCTCCTGAGCTCTCCTCATCAAGAACTATTTCCTGACGATGGGTGTCCAGGATGTAATCGGATTCTAAGAATCGGGCGTTTCGAGTGTCTCACACTTGGGTCATAGAATAGATAACCCACCGAATCCTTTGCGTAGCCTATAAACAGGCAACGGCTGGTTTTAGATTCCAACTTGTCCGCACTTGTTCTTTTAACGTGTGCAGGACAACCCCAAATCTTCAAGTGTCTCACACTTGGCTTCCTTCTGGTCCAAAGCTCATATGGAGTTTTCGGAACTGATTTGGTTGGAAGCCTATTTAGCACGTAGATAGCAGTCTCTAATGCGTATCCCCAAAAGGATGTGGGTAATTCTGAGCGTACGAGAAGTGACCGGACCATGTCTAATAAGGTCCTATTTCTCCTCTCTGAAACACCGTTGAGTTGAGGTGTAGCAGGAGGAGCTAGTTGTGACACTATCCCATTGGCCTTTAAGTAGTCCCTGAATTCGTCAGAGAGATACTCGCCACCTCGATCTGATCGAAGGGCCTTAATTTCTCTCCCTAACTGTTTCTCGACTTCCTGTCTGAACTCTTTGAACTTTTCAAATGATTCAGACTTATGTCTCATTAGGTACACGTAACCATATCGTGAAAAATCATCTGTAAAGGTGATGAAGTACACGTGTTGATTCCGTGTCCTAACACTCAGGGGACCACATACATCAGTATGTATTAGGTCAAGTGTGCCTGCACATCTTTCAGGTTTACCGTCAAATGGCCGCTTAGTCATCTTACCTTGAAGGCAAGGTTCACAAGTGGGAAGATTTTCTACGGTTAGAAAATCCAAAGGACCATCCTTTACCAGTCTTGTGATTCGGTCGACACCGATGTGGCCAAGTCGGTAATGCCAGAGGCACGTGAGATTTACTGTATCACGAGTCCTTTTCTTGGGATTTTCGACCGACGTAGTTTCGGTTAAGTTAGTTTCCAAAGAAGGATGCAGAACATAGAGACCGTTCTCTAGCTCCCCGCATGCGATGAATTTATTATTCCGTTCAACAGTAATCATATTACTAAAGTAAACAGTATATCCATCAGCACACAATTTTGAAACAGAAATTAAATTCCTTCTCAAGTTCTGTACATAAAGACAATCTTTAAGTACAAGGACTCCTTCTTTAAAAACTAATTCTACGGTTCCTATTGCCGCAGCTGCAACACTTGCAGTTGTTCCCAAGAACAGTGTCACTTCACCTTCACTCAACCTTCTGCTAACTTTGAACCCCTGCAGTGAGTTACACGCATGAGTTGAAGCCCCGGAGTCAACACACCAGGACACAGAAGTAACTAACATATTAGTTTCTATGACACAAGTTTCGATATTACCTTTCTTAGATTCCAGGTAGGTAGGACAGTTCCTCTTCCAGTGGCCGGTCTGCTTGCAGAAGTGACAGACATCAGATGCCTTGTTCTTCTTCTGCTTCTTGGGTTTGGTAGTCTTCTTCTGAGGCTTCTTTGCCTTTCTCTTTCTCTTGCCCGATTTGTTAGCTTCAGCAAGCATAACCACAGGCTCATCCTTCTTGAGTAAATCCTCGGCCCTCTGCAACATATTGCTGAGTTCCTGGACGCTGACATTCAGCTTATTCATATTGTAGTTCATAGTGAACGCATTGAAGGAAGAGGGCAAAGAATTTAGGATGGCATCCACTTGCGTGCCAAGATCTAGCCCGGATCCAAGAGCTTCAAGTTCGTTGATGTACCCCATCATCCGAAGACAATGGTCATGAACTTTCTGCCCTTTGGTCATCTGCGCGGTCATGAACAATTTCAGGACCTTCTGTCGAGTAGAACGGTTCTGCTCCTCATACATTGTCCTTAGACTGTCCAATATGTCCTTGGCAAGTACGATCTGATCGAACTGCCTCTGTATTGAGTTGTCTAATGAGGCAATGACAAAGCAGCGGGCTAGGGAGTTCTTATCCTCCCAATCTTGGTAGTCCCTCCTACGGGCCTCAGAAGCCCTATCACCCGGACGTTCCGGGGCAGGATTTTTCACTACCTTGTCTAACTTTTCAGAAGTTAGGACCAGCATAAGATTTCTGTACCAGTCGGCATAGTTTGGGCCCTTAAGCTTGTTATCGTCTAGAAGCTTTGCAAATTGACCGTTTGCCATTTTCTGATAAAACAGCAAAATCATTAGTCCACAACCTTAGTTTGATTCATGTTTACCTACATAGATATGGCTTTTAATCTATGTTCCATTCCCATTTGTTCATCTCTGAGATTTCCCTCCTATCTCAGTGACGGAGACGACGAAATGTCTCTGGAAATGTGGGAAATCACATGGGGTGCGTGAAGCCAACTGTTTCAGCTGCATAACCCCACCACCTTTCTGTGACGGATCATATCCACTCATCAAATGAGTTTCCCTTTGGCCTCTGTCAGACAAGGTTCAGAGCCGTTTTCAGGTAAACCCTTCTGTCAGTGAGTGCACACCCATCATATTCAGGTTACGCCAAGGTACCGTGAGAGAGTTCCCATTTTCTGGTGAAGCCCCTCCCACATCGGTCTATGACGCCCCTATCATCTTATGAAACACTCTAACAGATCCAACAGCAAATGGATAGCCCAATTTTATGGTGCGTTTCCTCATTACTGATGGATCCATCATTGTGCTAATGACGGAAGGCCTTTAGAGAGTCCATCATATGGATCTCCCTATCACTTGCATTCATATTTGCTGGAGGGAACAAAATTACGGCCTAGTTCTAATTTAGGTCAAACCAAAGTGGCTCCCACTGACTTTCATAAAGTCAGATTTCTGGTGGGCCTTAATCGGCTAGGGGTTCCGTACGCATCCCTTTTTCAGGGTTGTGGGGCCCACCAGGCAAAGAGGGGGGTCATCCAATGACCTTCAGGGACACCATGGCAATGATGTGCATTCAGCCATGGTGTGCGCAAGAGCCACTAACGAGTCATCACGGGCCAAGTACTTATGGCCCATGGTCGCAGCACATCAAACATCCAAACATCACATGTAAAGGAGGAATTGATCCAATCAATTAATTGCTGTAAAGCCCATTCAACGGCCCATTTAAAAACCAAGTCATTAACGATTAATGTCCACTAGGTGTATGGGCTGAATCGCAGATAGCAGTTCGGCCCATACAGCTTATCTCACAATAATGGGCTTTTGTAGTTTTAACCCTTTAAAACTGGGCTTTACAGGTGGGCCGAATTAATCCCTGTAATTGAACATCAGATTTGGAACAAAAGTGTGAGACAATTGGACTGAGAACAGCCCCTTTCGAAACCCAGATTTGGTCCAAACAGTTTTGGTCCAATCTAGTCCGAAATGGTCCAAAACTGATTTTCAATTCAAGAATTAATTATTGAATGATCTGAAATTAATAGTTTTGATTTCTAGCAAACACAAAACAATTATGGACTGTTCGCACCACCTGCAAAACAGAGGTTAATCACAAGGGTTGCAGTTTCATAAACTGCAAATCGCAGAAAACGATTTCTCCATCTGCAAATCTCCAGCGCCGCCATCTTCTTTAATCAAGAAAAATAACAGAAATCCTATTTCTATTAATTACATTTTTGATCAAATCCTATACATTCAGTCTAAAAATAAAAAAAAATTATTTACAGACCGAATTGAATGAAATAAATAAATAGAAAAGAAAAAGGGTGCGCAGACCATCTGCGCTAAAACTGCACTGCGATCTCCAGGTTTGAACAGTCCATTAAATCAAAATAAATAAAGAACAATTCCAAATAAATTTTGGATTTAATAGAAATTAATTTCAGATCAATCGCCCTTAACAAGAAACAATTTCTTGAAAAAAAAAAAAACAATCTGCGCAATCTTGAAAGAACACCTTCTATCCATCTACGCAGGGTCAGATCTGATTTTCTTTTGGTTCAAGATTCGAACCTGTGGCTCTGATACCACTGAAAGAATGGTAGGATCCATCTAATGGACGCCATAAAGGTTGCGGAATGGGTGGGGCGAATTTCAAAAATTTCCTACCTTCTCCCAACTGGGAATCATATTCCCTGAATTTAGAATACAATATTCAAGGATCTACTTGAACCCTAATCAAACCAGATCTGTACCAAAAGATAAATGGGAGGATTATACCTGATCCGGAGAAGCAGTATCTCCCAAAGTTGGTGTTCACGCCCAAAGAATGCTCCAAGATCTGTCCCTGCTGAAGATGACACAGCTGTGGATGGAACAGCTGTGGTGCGTCCTACACACTGGATCCTTCACAAGAATCCCCTGGATGTACTAAACACTGAATTCTTTCAGTCTTTCTTGCAAGACTGATGTCAAGAACTGGTTTCTTGACTTTCTTTTCTGCAAAGATCAAATCTTGCAACAATGCAGATGGCGGCGGCAGGAGGAGATTTCCAGAAATGAAAAGGCTGAACTGTTTTCTTTTCTACAGAATGAGATCTAATCTCAATTCGCAGGAACCTTTCTTGCTTACCAGAACCTCTTGGATCGAAATCTGATTTCCCTGTATTGGTTCATTCGAAAATCTCCTCTCTTTTCTTCTTGATTAAGAAATCTCCTAATTAGGAGTTATCCCAATCCAAATCAGTATTTGGATAGGGGATAATCTTAATCCCTTTCCCAGATAGAGTTAGCTTACTCCTGATCTTATCAGGAGGTTACCAGATTCAAATCTGATTTGAATTTGGTCTCTAAGAGTGGATAAGGCTAAGAGCCCAATCCTTTTTGCTAACTTCAATCTCAAATTCGCCCCATTGATGGGTGATCATATCAGCCCACTTCGAAATGGGCTTTTGGCCCATTAAGTATTCAGTGTTTAATTAGTTTCCAATCTGCTGCCCAGTTGGGCTTCTTTGTATGGCGTGGGACCCAAGCATTGATCTACACACCAGCCACATGGGTTCGGCCCAGCCTTTAATACAAGGCCCAGCCAAATTCACTGAAAATCTCAATGAACCCCTTGAGTCCATCGTATGAACCCTATGGGCCCAACACTTACATTAAGTGGTCCCTGGGCCAAGCCATCTTATAAAAACCCAGGGACTGTGGGCAGGTGCAAGATTAGCCCATCAGGTATTATCCTAAATGGTCTTACACTTAACCTCTCAGCCCTTAATGATCAAGCACTGCCCGACAAGAGAGGACCTCTCCCTCGGCTGCAAGGAACAGTGCCGCACTCTCCTCTCACATGAATCCCGGGAATGAAAACCATTTGCAAACATTTTGAAACCGTACATATATATGTAAATATATTAATTTTGCAAAAACAAAATTCCAATGATTGAAATCAACTGCCGGCAGTTTGGTTTCCATCAGAGAGAGTGCATTCCCGATCATTACCCTTTGTCCGACAAAGTGGCTGATTCTGTCACTATGACCACCCACTCAGATGAATTCTCAAACTGCCCCAACATACCCAGGTTTTGATCCCCACTAAGGATCTCACTGATTGGCATATCAAAGGCAGCCTGATCCAACACCTAGTGAAGTGTCATAATCGAGTCTAGGGGTCAGGTGTAACTTTCCAGTTTTGCCCATCTATCTCCAAGGTCCAGGGCAAGACTGGAAATCTGGTCCGGTTCAAGGATTCAAGTAATCCCATGCTGTATGTGCCTCGGGTCTTACCCTGATGGCTGAGACAGGCCATCCCAACACTTGGTGGCACACCAGTATCAGCCTTGGCAGGATAAATCTCCCCAGACTTATCCAACGGCTGTGAACATTTAAAACTAACATGAGTCTCTACAAATGTCCAGTTTTAGGGTTTTACACAGAATTAAACCAAACAACATGAATCAAACATGCACTTTATTTATTTCCACTAAATAACAAAAGTACATCAAAATGATTGAAGCTAAGGGCATACAAAACTGTCTAACAGGCTGAGGATCCCATTGTGCGAGGGGTTCGTCGAGGTGCCAAATTGGTACAGGGTGTTTCCGGTGTAGCTAATGCCAAACTCCTTTAGGTTCCTTCTTGGACTTATGTCCTATTGTGCCGTCTATGATGTCGAGCTGACCCTGGTGATGGTGAATGCTCACTTAGGAGTCGTTCTTCTTCGTGCGCATTCTAAAGGGTCCCCCTTTTCCTGCCCAGTTGCGTGAGTCGATGATGACTCTGCTACAACCCCAGTGGTCAACGCTCACTTAGGAGGAGAGGTCGGTCCTGAGCATGATTCATGAAATCGACGTTATCGCATACACATCCTCGAAGATGTTGATGCTCGTCGGGATGATGGAGAGGGTGGCTGGTCTGTTTCCTTTACTATTCGTTCATCAAGTTAAATTTATCTTGCTTGCCTTTTACTTACATTGGGTATCCTGTGTTGTAGGTATAAGTATGGTTAGCGAGGAAGAGATTGTTCACCGGATGAAGGCACTTCGACAAAGATAGGAGCAAGCCGGTGTGCAACCGGAAGCTCGATCCAAGACAGGAGAATGGCCACATTCTGCAAATAGGGGGGCTTGTCGGCAACAGAGAGTCCGACAGCGGGAGGTTGAGGAGGACGACGTTGTCATGGTCATCCCTGAAGGGGTTCGTCATCCCATAGGCACGTCGTTAACTAAGGCAGGCAGTAGCTCGGGTCTGCACGTGCCAAGGTGGTCAGTTCGTTTGGACGACAATCTGGAGATGTCTGGGGTTCCTAAGCAATTATTGCGGGGAATCATGACAATGTCCTTAGCTTGGGAATCAATTGGAGTTGGCAGCGGAGCACTGGAGTGTGCACTGCTATGGTCTATGGCACAAGTAAGTCTCCTTTCCTTATTCCTTGTGTTTCATTCTTTTTCTTGTTATACTTATCATGTTCGTCTGCAAAATGCTTGTGCAACGATCGCGCTGGTTGATTATCATCGAGACCTCAAGTCATCGTACAAACGGGAACACTCTAAGTATCTATGGCAGAAGGCCCAGTTGGCCGAGCTGTAGGCTGCTGGGGAGAGATCGCTCTTAAGAGGGAGGTTGCCGAGCTAAAGGTATAGTTGGCCGGGCAGACCAGCCTTGTCCGGGACCTGAAGCGAGAGATCACTGAGCTTAAGGCAGAGCGAGATAGGTTGAGGCAGGAGGCTACCGATGAGGCAGCCAGCCAGTACAAGGCATTAGAGGAGATGTAGCTGCAAATGGACGAATACACCAAAGCTTCCTTTGTAGCTAGGTTCAACCTCTTTTGTCGAATGTTCCTTCGTCGCCATCTGGAGTTGGCCGATGAATCACAGGGCTGGGGTGCTTTCGATCTGGATTCTCCGCAAGGATCCGCCGAGGGAGCTGATGTTGAAATCGAAGCTGTTAATGGTGCTACTGACTCTACCACCGAGGATTGAGCGGCTTCCTTCTCTCTCTTTTTTCTGTTGTTTTGAGTTTTTTTTGGGCCCAAGCCTTAAGCGATGTAATGAACGATTTTGAGTTGAATATTTATTGTTTCTTTTGTCTGCCCATATGTTGCTATCCTAGTGCCTTTTTCTTTCCCCAGTCGAGGCAAGTCTAACTGGGCTATTGTGTGTCGGGCTGGGTTATGCCTCGGCATCTTATTATACAATTTTTTATTGGCCTTATTGTACCATTTTCTGTTAGCTGGGGTAGCTTGTGCCTTGGGTGACCTCTTTGTACTCCTGTGATTTTAGTTCGTTGGTCGAGGCATAGCCAACCGAGCAACAACTCAGCGTCCACAGTTGTGTGCCGACTGAGATGTAGTTGCCCGAGGCATAGCTGGTTGGGTTATGCCTTGGCCTCCCCAGTCTTGTCGCGACCGAGGTGTAGTTGGCCGAGGCATAGCCATCCGGGTTATGCCTCAATATCCCCGCTCTGGTGCCGACCGAGGTGTAGTTGCCTGAGATCTTTCGTTTCCCGAGTTCTCAACCATGGGACGCTTAGTTTCCGGTCTTAGGAGCCTTTGGAGCCTTCTAGGGCTAACCGTTTCCCAGCTAGCTCGAACGTTAAGCTAGAGGAAGTGCGGAGTTTCTCAACCGCCCTCAGGCCTAGGTGGGCGGGGGCATTCTTCCTCCACGTTTAGGCTCAGCCGTTTTCAGCTGAGTAGGGTAGCTTAGTCGGTGATACACTACTGAGCTGGGCATAATGGGCTCAGCCATTCAGGGACAACCAAAGTCAACTCATTTGGAGGTGCGGCTCACCATGTGTATGTGCAATGTGTGCGGTGGGCTTGTGCGCGCCTTGGGGTCAGAGCTGTAGCTTAAAAGGAAGGAAACTTTTATTACTTGCAAGTCTACTAGTAGTACATCCTGAGATTTCCCGAGTTCCAACTCCTCAATATTGGTCTACCATCCTGGTCTTCAAGCCTGTAGGTGCCTAGGCCCAGGACCTTGGTGACTCTATACGGCCCTTTCCAATTTGGTCCAAGCTTTCCTTCTTTGGGCGCGGGTACTATGACTTTGTAGAGGATGAGGTCGCCATCCTCTGCTGTTGTGCAACCATCCTGACATATGCTCGGACCCGGGCTTCCTCGATCAAGTCCTATTCGGCGCGGAGGTCCTCGTCGTTCTGGTCTCCATCGAAGAACTCGGTCTGGAGGGTTGGAGAACCTATCTCTACAGGAACCATAACCTCGGCCCCATAGGTCAAGATAAAGAGGGTCTCACTAGTGGTTGCCCACGGAGTAGTCCTGTAAACCCAAAGTATGCTCGGCAATTCCTCAGCCCACCTCCCCTTGGCTTGGTCTAGCCAAGTCTTCAGGCCGTGCAACAAGGTTCGGTAGGTTAACTCGGTCTGCCCATTGCTCTAGGGTAGGTGTACAGCCGTGGTCCGATGATCGATCTTTAGGTCAGAGCAGAGGGCTTCAAACTCTCGGTCGGTGAACTGTGTCTTGTTATCTGTGATGAGGATCCATGGAATACTGAATCGGCAGACAATACTTTGCCAGAAAAAATTTCAAGCATTATGCGCAGTAATGCATGCTAGAGCTTTGGCTTCTACGCATTTGGTGAAGTAATCCACCGCCACCAAAAGGAACTTCTTCTATGAAATCGCAGTGGGAAAGGGGCCGAGGATGTTCATCCCCCATTGCGTGAATGACCACGGGCTGGTAATTGGTTTCAGGGGAACTACAAGCTTGTGGTGGAGATTAGAGTGTCGCTGGCAACTATCGCATCTCCAAACCAATTGAGTCGCATCCTGTTTCATCGTCGGCTAGAAATAACCTTGCCGGAGTGCCTTGTGTGCCAGCGTGCATGCGCCAAGATGGTCTCCGCAAATGCCTTTGTGGATCTCCTTGACGACGTAGTCTGTCTCGAATAGGGAGAGGCATTTCAGGTAGGGGAGAGTATGTGACCAGCAATAGAGTTGACCCTGGATAAGGCAATACCGGGCCGATGTGTGTTGGAGTTTCTTTGCTTCTGTCCAATCTTTTGGAAGTGTGCCTTTACGGAGGTACTGTGTTATAGGGTCCACCCAGAATGAGTAATGTTGTACCAGGAGGACGAGGAGAGTTATCTACGTGATGTTCGACTGGGCCAGGGTGTCCAAGTGTGCTGATTTGCCAAGGTCAGTTCTTAGGGAGCTGGCCATCATGGATGTTCTCGTCTCAAATTGTCTGTGGATCTGGTTCTACTAGTTGAGAGTCACTGAAGGCTTCTATTCTCTAAGCTCCCAGGTCTAGGGCGAGGCGTAGCCCGACAATCATAACCACATACTCAACCTCGTTGTTGGATACTTTAAACTCGAACCTGAGGGCATGCACTAATATCGTGTCATCCGGGCCGAGGAGAATAAGATCGGCTTTGTTGCCTTGTTGATTGGATGAGTCGTCCATGTGTAGGGTCCATATTTGCGACAACGGGGTAGGATCCTCGGTGGTAAATGCACATTCGGCAATGAAGTCAGCTTGGGACTGAGCTTTAATCACAGGCCGGGGTGCATACTCGATGTCGAACTCACTAAACTCCATGCTCCATTTGATCAAGCGGCCATATGCTTCCGGCCTTTGGAGGACCAGCCTAAGCAGCTGGTTTGTGAGCACTCGAATAGTGTGGGCCTTAAAGTATGGTCTGAGCTTTATTGCTGAGGTGAACAGAGCCAGAGCTATTTTCTCCAAATTAGAGTACAGGGTTTTTGCGCCACCAAGGACTCAACTGGTATAGTAAATTGGCTTCTATACCCGGTCTTCCTCCTTGACTAATACTGAGTTGACGACCTCATCCCTGACTGAGAGGTAAAGCAATAGCTCATCCCCTGGGCTCGGCTTGGTGAAGAGAGGCAGCGAACTTAGGTACTGCTTTAGTTCTTGAAAGGACTATTCACATTCCTTGGTCCATTGGAAGTCCTTCGGTCGTTTGAGGGCTTTGAAGAAGGGTAGACACCGGTGCACAGATTTGGACATGAACCAGCTAAGGGCAAATGTTCTACCGGTGAGCCGTTGTTTATCTTTGTCGGTTCGAGGGGATTGCAGGTCCAGGATGGCCTGTATTTTCTCTGGGTTTGCCTCAATCCCCCTTTGTGTCCCCATGAACCCCAGGAATTGACCAGAGCCAACACCGAAAGCACATTTCGGCAAGGTGCTACTCAGCCTTCTTGCTCTTCACTAGAATGTTATCGACGTACGCTTCTACATTTCGGCAGAGCTGATCTTTGAACACCTCATTCACCAGCCTTTGGTAAGTTGCGTTGGCATTCTTGAGGCCAAAGGGCATGACCTTGTAACAATACAAACCACGATCGATGATAAAGGCTATTTTCTCCTGGTCATCGGGATGCATTCGAATTTGATTGTACCCTGAGAAGGCATCCGTAAAGGTTAGGAGTTCAAGGCCCGCTGTTGCATCAACAAGTTGGTCGATCATTGGTAAAGGAAAGTTGTATTTGGGGTAGGGCTTGTTTAGGTTAGTGAAGTCGATGCATATTCTCCACTTCCTGTTGGCTTTTTTCACCATTACTACATTGGCCAGCCAGTCGAGATACTTGACATCCCGAATGAATCCGGCGTCGAGTAGCTTTTGTACTTTGTCTGCAATCACCTTCCACCATTCTGTTGCGAAATTCCTCTTCCTCTACTTGACAGGTCAGTAGGGGGGTCAACATTCAAACGGTGTGTGATGACTTTGGGGTTGATCCCCGACATATCGGCTATCGTCAGGCAAATACATCGGCGTGGTCTCTTAGTAGCTATACAAGCTCTTCCCATAGGTGGTCATTTAAGAGAGAGCCGACCTGGACTCTCCTCTCGGGATCTCCTTCGTTAAGCGGTACATGGATGAGGTCTTCGACAGGTTGGCCACGACATGTCCTCACCTCATCTCGGAAGTCATATGCTTCTGTCATTCTGTTGCCGGATGTGGTCCTCACCAGGAGAGTAGGTAGAACTGCCACGCAATTATTTGATCTCCATGTGCTACCCCTATATCATATTCGATTGGGAACTACATAGCAAGATGGAATGTGGAGACTGCAGCTTGTAGAGCATTAAGGGTTAGCCTACCAAGGATGGCGTTTTACGAAGAGGGGCAACGAACCACAGTGAAGTCCACCATGGTCATCATAGTAACGTCACCATCTTCAATTAGTAAGGGAAGAGTTATTCTCCCAATGGGCAGGAGGGACTCCCCAGAGAAGCCCATTAGGGGACTGTTGACGGGGGTGAGGCGCTTTTTGTCCATTCCAAGCTTTTCAAGCGCATCCTCGAAGAGTACATCAGTAGAGCTACCCGTGTCAACCAGGACCCGTCTTATCTCGAAGTTGGTCACCTTGGTCGTGATGACCAAGGCATCGTCATGTGGGGTCTGAACCCCCTGGAGATCATCGTCGGTGAATGTGATGATCTAGCCGCGCATCTTCTTGTGCCCCGATTGTCGATCTCGCACAGTCGTGCATACTTCTTGCGCCCCGAGCTACTCTCCCCTCCTGCAGCGATTCCACCTGATATGATGTGGATCACACCAACAGGGGGAGCTCGGGGCGGCGATCAAGCATCCTCCGTGCGCTATTCTTCCTGTGTCGAGTTCTTGCTCTTGACGAAACCGTCGAGGTATCCACGCCTAATTAGATCTTCATTGTGGTTGCGCACGTCGAAGAAGTTCTCCATGTCATGGCCATGATCTCTATGGAACTCGCAATATTTGTTGTGATTCCTCTTGTTGCTTTGCGTTTTCATCTTCTCGGGCCAACAAACATAGTTACGGTCACGGATTTGCCTCAACACTTTAGACCACGACATATTGAGCAGAGTGAAGTTCCGATAGGTTGGCAGGGGTGTCTATGGTTTGTGGTCGGGTTGGCGGTCTTGCCTCTTATAATCTACTCCTCTTGTCGGGACTCTCTTCCTCAGCCCGTAGTTGTGTCTGTGCTTCTTCTGCAATGATATACTTCTGTGCATGGCTTGTCAGTGTAGCCAGGGTTTGTGTAGGGTGTTTGGAGATGGAAAAGTTGAATGGGGATAGGCGGAGGCCATGCTAGATAGAGGTGACAGCCACGGACTGGTTCAGGTTCCTAACCTATAGCGCTTCCTTATTGAATTTGGCCAGGTAGTCCTTGAGGGACTCGTTTTTCCTCTATCACACCTGCATGAGGCTGGCTGAGGTCTTCTAATGCTTTTGACTCATTGTGAATTGAGCGCAAAACTGGGTCTCCAGTTGCTCCCACGACGCTATTGAGCGTGGGGGCAAGGAGGAATACCAAATTAGGGCTGGACCTGCGAGAGTGGCCACTAAGGTGTTGCACATCAAGCCCTCGGAGGATCCGTGCAACATTAACTGAGCCTTTAATTCTTCGATATGGTCAGCGGGATCAGTGTTTCCATCGCACTTGTCAAGCGGGGGTTCCCGACATCCTGTGGGAGGTACCTCGTCCACAATTTCTTGGGTGAAGGGTGACTCCTTGGCCATGGGCACGAGTGGTGGCACCGACCGATCTTCAACTGGTGTCGTGCTTCTCTAGCTGCGCTCTAACTCCTCTAAGCGCTGGCAGAGTTCTTGAATCTTCTCATCCCTTTGGTCTAAAGCCACAGTGTGCGTCGCCCTTTCCCTCTTGGGGCGCACTACACGGTCCTTCACGGAGCTGGACTCGGCAACGTAGACCACGGATGGAGGGGGCCGACCTTCTTGTTGTATCTTGCTTTTCTTGGTTGGGCCGTGCTATGCCCTTATCTGCTCGGCACACTTTGGGGTCCTCGAGATGAGGACCATCCTTCGTGCATGTCTTGCTAGGGGGTGCTATGGGTCCTAGGTTCTCCATCATTTTGAAGATCTTGTCAATTTTTTCTTGCATTACTCGGAATTGCTCAGGATCAATCGCGGTTGGGGGCTGTGGAATTTCTTGATGCGGAGAACTACAGTGGCGAGACTCCCAAGATGGGGATCGGCCTGTTGAACGCTCGGACTGGTTCTTGGGCATCTTGGTCTCTTTCTTGATTGCGTGGTAAGAAAAGATTTTTGGGGTGGCTTTTTGTACTTTCCCACAAACAGCGCCAATCTAATGCTGCTCAATCCGAGGTGGTGCACAAACTGAGGAGAGCAAGCAAATAGTCCTTCCTGACAGGGTGAGGCCGAGCTACAAGGATGAGACCATGCTTCAAGACCTGTGATCAAGAAAGAAATCAGAGGCCCGAGGAGTTATCTCTGGGTAAGTACTTCGACAGTCAAGTCAGTAAGAGGTGGTGGGTGGTCGGGCCAAGCTATGAGGATGCTGGTCTGAGCTACGTAGCAGTACTGGTATCAAAAGTAGGATCCCTTACCTCGTGCATGGAGTGCCTTTTTATAGCCGAAGATCCGTATCCTAGCTGAATTGGGCTTTCGGGGTTGTCGGGGTGAGGTTAGCCGCCGAGGTACTCGATATAGAGTCCCATTCCCTAACGGAGTCGTCTTTCCTTACTCCCCCTTATCTATAATTGTGCTCATCCGCATGACGTGTAGTTGACGTGGCTAGAAGGATAAGACAGGGGGCCACAGTAATAGTATAGCTTGGTCGAGCTAGGCCGACGTTGCTGGAGTTGGATGATGTGGCAGGGCGATAGCTGGGCTGCCACGTGTCTCATAGGACCAGCTCAGCCATGACTTGAACAGCTTTAATCATCAGTAATCACTTTGAAACCCCAAATGAAGAGAAAGAATAAGAAAACTATATGTTGGCAGCCATGCAATTTGCAAGTGCGTCAGTGCTTCCTAGGGCCTTGAAAGTCACTACAGAACAAGATGTGTTCGAGATCATATCTTGAGCTGGCCTTGATGCATACCTCTCGGCTTCAGAGATTGCCTTGCACCTTCACATTGAAAACCTAGATGCAACAACCATGCTCGACCGTGTCATGTATCTACTAACGAGCTACTTTGTTCTTAAATGCTCTCTCGTCAACCGGGACAATGACCAAGTTGAAAGGCATTATGGCTTGGCTCCTATTTGCATTTTTTTCACTAACAACCAGGATGGAATGTCGCTTCAACCCCTGCTTCTACTGATTCAGGACAAGTTGATCATCATGGGGACTGATCAGGAGATTGTAACACATATGAACTTTGTGATCATAAACTTTCTTTATTAGGTGTTAGACAGTGTATGCCATTAGCTCAATCAGCATGATGTACATTATGACATTTATTGAAAATGAATAAAGTACATATTTGATTCATGTTATTATGGTGTGTTTCTATGTAATACGCTTAAACTGGACACATATGAGACTCATGTTAGTTCAGAATCTTCACAGTCGTTGGATAGATCTGAGGAGATTTATCCTGTCAAGGCTGACACGATGTACCACCAAGTTGGTTGGGGTGGCTTGTCTCAACTGCCAGGGTGAGACCTGAGGTACATGCAGTGTGGGCTTTCTTGAAACCCTAAACTTGACCAAAATTCCAATATTGCCTTGTACCTTGGAGATAGAAGGGAAAAATTGGAATGTTACACCTGACCCCTAGACTCGATTATGATACTGCACTAGGTGTCGGATTGGCCTATCTTTGATATGCCAATCAATGATATCCTTAGAACGGGTCAAAACCTAAGTATGTTGGAATAGTCCAAGAATTCATTTGAGTGGGTGATCATAGTGACAGGATCAACCCCTTTGTCAGACAAATTGAATGATCGGGGATGCACTCTCTCTGATGGAAACCTAAACTGCTGGCAGTTGATTTCAACCGTTGAAATTTTGTTTTGCAAAATATATTTATATAGAGATATACATATATATATATTATGGTTTCAAAATGTTTGCAAAAGGTTTTAATTCCCAGGATCCATGTGAGTAGAGAGTGTAGCATTATACCTTGCAGCTGAGGGAGAGGTCCTTTCTTGTCGGGCAGTGTTTGATAATTATGGGCTAAGAGGATAAGTGTAAGACCTTTGAGGATTATACCTGATGGGCTAATCTTACATCTGCCCACAGTCCTTGGGCTTCATAAGATGGCTAGACCCAATGACCATTTAGTGTAAATGTTAGGCCCATTAAGAGTCCATTCAACCTGAAAGCTTAAGCTATTAGGTGAGGTCCCAAATTAGGTTTTTATTCTCTAACACAACCCATCATGTGAAAATCTATTGGGTTTGAAGCATGAAGCATGAACAAGGGGAGTCCAATCCATACCTTATACTGAAATTTAATTAATTATAGTGGGGTGACAAGGATTGAACATTAGACCACTTCCTCAAATAGGCTCCGATAACCATTTAACATAAAAGTTTAAGCTATTAGATAAGAAAAAAAACAAAACAATAATGTACAAGAAAGTGAGCACACACAGAGGATTTTTAACGTGGAAAACTCTTCTAAAAACTTAATGGAAAAAAACACAGGACACTAGTCCAGAAAAATTCCACTATCTCTTTAAAATAGGGGGATTACAATCTTTCTGGACTCTATCAAAGGATAATAATGACAAGAAGATGAGCTTTGCATCCATGTTATAGAGGATGACCTTGTTGTTCACACATCACACTAATTATTATGGCCAATACAATCTTGTTCACGCACACCGCTATTCTATGTAAATAATATACACAAATAAATAGAACTTCTCATTCTTTGAATGGGGTAGTGCTTTTGTTTCTCTTAACCTTATATATTAACTAGTCGGGACCCGTGCACTACATGGGTTTTATTTATAAGAAAAATTGAGGATGGAATTCTATGACATTTCTAATTAAGTGGTACCCATCTATGTTCAATTCAAGTATTATTTATTGAGTTATGTCTAGTTTATCCAATTACAATATAAATTACGCTTTTGTGAGAATGGTCAATTTCCTATTCTCTAGATAAGTTTATTTTCTTTTTTGTCTTAACGCTAATTTATTATTATTTTTTTCAAAAAATTATTAATTTTATTGGTTTAATTTATTATTATTTTTGTATTATTTTTAGGTAAAATAATATTGGATACTTCAAAAGAAAAAACCAAATCTATCAGACTGTCAATTCAACTCTGTATTCAAAACAAGGTAAAAAAAGGAAGAATGACGGTTCAATACAGGGTCAGAATTTGTAGGCCCAAAGTACTGTTGGGGTAGGTGCCAACTTGGAATTGATGCCTATTCACGGTCGAGCATTGGTGCATAGAGTGTGGGTTGTTGCCATTTTGAATATTCATAGCTCTGCAGTGAAAATCAAAAATCTGCATTAAGCCTGTCCATACTTTTCTGAAAAAAAAAAAAAAAAAAAGCATTGTGATGCTAGTGACTCCAAATGGTCCACTTGCACAAGCTTAATGATAATTAATTTGTCCATTTCTCTCAAATATTGTTTGTTTGGTTGATTTTCAAAGAAAAGACCAAGGATAGGTGATAGATCTTCCCAAAAAGAAAAGCTTTTTATTTCATCCGGAGATAGGAAGATAAGCTTATCCACGTGGTCATCATGAGAGAAGCACATTTTCAGGTGATGTTTTCAATTGATTTCTGTCACTGGCGTGTTGGTGTTTCATCGTGGGTAAGAGTGTCAATTGGACTGGATTTGGTCCAATCTGATCCAGTCCAATGTGAGTCCATTATAAATAAATCAGGTCCAATCCAATCTAATGAATATTTTGGATCATTTTGGAATGGTCCAATTAATGTCTGGGCCGTTTAATAACCTGTTCAAATTTGTTTTAATTATCCAAATTTGGTCCATTTACACTTATATTCTTATCTTTTATCAATGGATCAGATATTGGCTCAATCCAACCCAATCTAATATAAATTCATTATGGATGGACCATGTCCAACCCAATCCAATAAATACTTTGGACCATTAAGTCTGGACTGATCTAATTCATATATGTTATTGGTCTGTCCAATCCATCCAAATTGATTTTGGTTTGGATGGGTCCCATCCAAAACTGGTCCATTGACACCCCTAATCATGGGGACTCAGGAGATAGCAGGAAATATGAACTTTGTGATCATAGACTTTCTTTAGGAACGAGAGAATATATGTCCAGTGTTTTTGGAATTTGGGAAAGATTATACCAGATTGAAACATGTGTTTTTGGAAAATAAAATATGGACACCATAAAGATCAAACTGCATTTCATTCTTATTCGGATGCATAAGAATGAGGTCGCCATGGGTGCCTGGGCCCAGGACCTTGGTGACTCTATACGGCCCTTCCCAATTTGGTTCAAGCATTCCTTCTCTGGGCGCGGGTACTATGACTTTGTAGAGGATGAGGTCGCCATCCTCTGCTGTTATGCTACGATCCTAACATATGCTCGGACCCGGGCTTCCTCGATCAGGTCTAACTTTGCGCGGAGGTCCTCATCATTCTGGTCTCCATCGAAGAGCTCGGTCTGGAGGGTTGGAGAACCTATCTCTACAGGAACCATAGCCTCGGCCCCATAGGTCAAGCTAAAGAGGGTGTCACCAGTGGTTGCCCGTGGAGTAGTCCTGTATGTCCAAAGTATGCTCGACAGTTCCTCAGCCCACCTCCCCTTGGCTTGGGCTAGCCGAGTCTTCAGGCCGTGCAACAAGGTTCGGTTGGTTAACTCGATCTGCCCATTGCTCTGGGGTCGGTGTATAGCCGTGGTTCGATGGTCGATCTTTAGGTCGGAGCAGAGGGCTTCAATCTTTCGATCGGTGAACTGTGTCCTGTAATCTATGACGAGGATCCGTGGAATACTGAATCGGCAGACAATACTTTGCCAGAAAAAGTTTCAGGCATTGTGTGCAGTAATGCGTGCTAGAGCTTCTTTTCCTACCCATTTGGTGAAGTAATCCACCGCCACCAGAAGGAACTTCTTCTGAGCAATCGAAGTGGGAAAGGGGCCGAGGATGTTCATCCCCCATTCCGCGAACGGCCACGAGCTGGTAATTGGCTTCAGGGGAACTATAGGCTTGTGGTGGAGATTGGAGTGTCGTTGGCAACTGTCGCATCTCCAAACCAATTGGGCTGCATCTTGTTTCATCGTCGGCTTGAAATAACATTGCCGGAGTGCCTTGTGTGCCAGCGTGCATGCGCCAGGATGGTCTCCGCAAATACCTTCGTGGATCTACCTGAGGACGTAGTCTGGCTCAGATAGGGAGAGGCATTTCAGGTAGGGGAGGGTATGTGACCGATGATAGAGTTGACCTTGGATAAGGCAATACCGGGCCGATTTGTGTTGGAGTTTCTTTGCTTCTGTCCAATCTTTTGGAAGGGTGCCTTTGCGGAGGTACTGTGTTATAGGGTCCACCCAGAATGGGTCATGCTGTACTACGAGGATGAGAAGAGTTATCTACGTGATGGTTGACTGGGCCAGGGTGTCCAACCGTGCTGATTTGCCAAGGTCGGTTCTTAGGGAGCTGGCCATCATGGACGTTCTCATCTCAAATTGTCCGGGGATCTGGTTAACTACTAGTTGAGAGTCACTGAAGGCTTCTTTTCTCTGAGCTCCCAGGTCTAGGGCGTGGCGTTGCCCGACGATCATAACCTCATACCCAACCTCGTTGTTGGATGCTTTAAACTCGAACCTAAGGACATGCACTAAGATCGTGTCATCTGGGCCAAGGAGAATAAGATCAGCTTTGCTGCCTTGTTGATTGCATGAGCCATCGATGTGTAGGGTCCATATTTGCAACGATGGGATAGGATCCTCGGTGGTGAATGTGCATTCGGCAATGAAGTCAGCTAGGGACTGAGCTTTGATCGCAGGCCGGGGTGCATACTCGATGTCGAACTCACTAAACTCCATACTCAATTTGATCAAGTGGCCACATGCGCCCGGCCTTTGTAGGACCTGCCTAAGCAGCTGGTCAGTGAGCACTCAAATAGTGTAGGTCTGAAAGTATGGTCTAAGCTTTATGGCTGAGATGACCAAAGCCTGAGCTATTTTCTACAAGTTATAGTACTGGGTTTTTTGCGCCAGAACTATAGTAAATCGGCTTGTGTACCCGGTCTTCCTCCTTGACTAATACTGAGTTGACGACCTCATCCTCGGCTGAGAGGTAAAGCAATAGCTCTTCCCCTAGGCTCGGCTTGGTGAAGAGAGGCAGCGAACTTAGGTACTGCTTTAGTTCTTGAAAGAACAAATCACATTCCTTGGTCCATTGAAAGTCCTTCAGTCGTTTCAGGGCTTTGAAGAAGGGCTGACACCGGTCCACAGATTTGGACATGAACCTGCTAAGGGCAAATATTCTACCGGTGAGCCGTTGTATATCATTGTGGGTTCGAGGGGATTGCATGTCCAGGATGGCCTGTATTTTCTCTAGGTTTGCCTCAATCCCCATTTCTTTCACCATGAACCCTAGGAATTTACCTGAGCCAACACCGAAAGCACATTTGGTCGGACTCAGCTTCATCTTATACTTCTTGAGGGTATTGGAAGACTTCCTTTAGGTCGGCAAGGTGCAGCTCGGCCTTCTTGCTCTTCACTAGCATGTTGTCAACGTCCGCTTCTACATTTCGGCAGAGTTGATTTTTGAACACCTCATTCACCAGCCTTTGGTAAGTGGTGCTGGCGTTCTTGAGGCCATAGGGCATGACCTTGTAGCAATACAAGCCACGATTGGTGATAAAGGCTATTTTCTCCTGGTCATCGGGATGCATTCGAATCTGATTGTACCCTGAGAACGCATCCATAAAGCTTAGGAGTTCAAGGCCCACTGTTGCATCAACAAGTTGGTCGATCATTGGTAAAGGAAAGTTGTATTTGGGGCAGGGCTTGTTTATTCAGTGAAGTCGATGCATATTCTCCACTTCCTGTTGGCTTTTTTAACCATTACTACATTGGCCAGCCAGTTGAAATACTTGACATCCCGAATTAAGCTGACATCGAGTAGCTTTTGTACTTCGTCTGCAATAACCTTCCATCATTCTGTTGCAAAATTCCTCTTCCTCAACTTGGTAGGTCGGGAGCAGGGGTCAGCGTTCAAATGGTGTGTGATGACTTCGGGGTCGATCCCCGACATATCTATTGTCGACAGGCAAATACATCGGCGTGGTCTCTTAGTATCTATATAAGCTCTTCCCAGAGGTGGTCATTTAATAAAGAGCTGACCTGGACTATCCTCTCGGGGTCTCCTTCATTAAGCGGTACCTGGATGAGGTCATCGATAGGTTGGCCATGACGTGTCCGCACCTCACCTCGGAAGTCATAAACTTCTGTCATTTTGTGGCCGGTCGTGGTCCTCGGCAGAAGAGCAGGTAGAACTGCCACCCAATTATTTGATCTCCACGTGCTACCCCTATATCATATTCGATGGGGAACTTCGTAGCGAGATGGAATGTGGAGACTGCAGCTTGCCAAGGATGGCGTTGTACGAAGAGGGGCAACAAACCACAGTGAAGTCCACCATGGTCGTCGTAGTAACGTCACAATCTTCAATCAGTAGGGGAAGAGTTATTCTTCCAATGGGAAGGGGGAACTCCCCAGAGAAGCCCATTAGGGGAGTGTTGACGGGGTGAGGCACTTTTTGTCGATTCTGAGCTTTTCAAGCGCATCCTCGAACAGTAGATCAGTAGAGCTACCCGTGTCAACCAGGACCCATCTTATCTCAAAGTTGGTCACCTTGGTCGTGATGACCAAGGCGTCGTCATGTGGGGTCTGAACCCCCCGGAGATCATTGTCGGTGAGTGTGATGATCTAGTCGCGCATCTTCTTGTGCCCCGATTGTCGATCTCGCACAGTCGTGCTTACTTCTTGCGCCCCGAGCTACTCTCCCCTCCTGCAACGATTCCACCTGATATGATGTGGATCACACCTACAGGGGGAGCTCGGGGTGGCGATCGAGCATCCTTCGTGCGCTATTCTTCTTGTGTTGGGTTCTTGCTCTTGACGAATCCGCCGAGGTATCCGTGCCTGATTAGGTCTTCAATGTGGTTGTGCAGGTCGAAGAAGTTCTCTGTGTCGTGGTCATGATCTCTATGGAACTCGCGATATTTGTCACAATTCCTCTTGTTGCTTTGCGTTTTTATCTTCTCGGGCCAATGAACATAGTTACGGTCACGGATTTGCCTCAACACTTTAGACCATGGCATATTGAGCAGCATGAAGTTCCGATAGCTTGGCAGGGGTGTCCGTGGTTTGTGGTCGGGTCGGCGGTCTTGCCTCTTATAATCTCCTCCTCTTGTCGGGTCTCTTCCTCAGCCCGTAATTGTGTTGGTGCTTCTTCTGCATTGATATACTTCTATGGGTTTGTGTAGGGTATTTGGAGATGGAAAAGTTGAATGGGGATGGGCGGAGGCCATGCTAGATAGAGGTGACAGCCACGGACTGGTTCAGGTTCCTAACCTGTAGCACTTCCGTATTGAATCTGGCCAGGTAGTCCTTGAGGGACTCGCTTTTCCTCTATCACACCTGCATGAGGCTGGTTGAGGTCTTCCAATGCTTTTGACTCGTTGTGAATTGAGCACAAAACTGTGTCTCCAGTTACTCCCACAACGCTATTGAGCATGGGGGCAAGGAGGAATACCAAATTAGGGTTGGACCTGCGAGAGTGGCCACTTGGGTTTTGCGCGTCAAGCCCTCGGAGGATCCGTGCAACATTAACTGAGCCTTTAATTCTTTGATATGGTCGGTGGGATCAGTGTTTCCATCGCACTTGTCAAGCGGGGGTACCCGACATCTTGTGGGAGGTACCTCGTCCACAATTTCCTGGGTGAAGGGTGACTCCTTGGCCATGGGCACGAGTGGTGGCACCGAGCGATCTTTAACTGGTGTCGTGCTTCTCTAGCTGTGCTCTAACTCCTCTAAGCGCTAGCAGAGTTCTTGAATCTTGTCATCCCTTTGGTTCAGAGCCATATTGTGTGTCGCCCTTTCCCTCTTGGGGCCCACTACACGGTCCTTCAAGGAGTTGGACTCTACAATGGAGACCACGTGAAGTGGCGTCAATCTGTCGAGCCTCTCTTTGGCCGGGATCTGCAGATGGAGTGGGCCGACCTTCTTGTTTTATCCTGCTTTTCTTGGTTGGGCTTAACTAAGACCCACCTCGGCATTAGCAAAACCTTGGAAACCAATAGTTAAATTAGAGAAAGGTGACTAGGCTTTCCCCAAACTTTATACTAAGGTTACATGTGAAAGTTCCAAGTGAGGAGGCCTATGGAGTCAACTCCCAAAATATAGGAGTAAGTTTTTTGAGGTTGGACATAGTTAGTAGTCAACTATCCATAAGGCAATAATTGACTACTTGTGACAGCTGAGACTAGTGTCACTAAGTAGATGATTACCTATAATAGTTTTATAGAGCCCGGTGTCACACTAGTAGTCAACTAATGAAATGGCAGTATTCGACTAAGTCTAACAACTGAGAACAAGTTGCATCAAGTAATCGACTACCAAAAATAAAAGATTTTTTCATGCTAGTAGTCTTCTACTTGGACTTGATAATTGACTATCTACTTCTAATAAGATTGAAGCAGTTGATTACTTGTTCATGCTATCCAACTACTTCATGAAGTAAAAGAAGATTTTTTATCATTTGTAGACTCAATGGATCTTTTCACATCTAGTAAGCCTTCCCAATGGTTCTCTAATGGTCAATCTCTCTAATCTTGATTCATACTATATATGCATAAGTTTCAGCTGAAAATTCAAAGAAGTAATTTGTGCTAAAAATTTCTAAGTGATAAAGAAAGCAATAACAACAAAGAAACTTAGACTGAAGAGATTCTAAGTTGAAAAGGTTTTATCCTTGGAGAAAATCATAAAAACTATTTATGCTTCATTGATTCTTTGTAAGAATCATGGGTCTCTTCAAGTGCAATAGCTATGTTTGTTTGTTCTCATTCTTACATTTGAATAGTTTGTTCTATATTTGTATATCAAACTAATAGAAGCATTTTATTATGCTTTATTTTTTAGAATTGTATAAAAGGGAAGTAAAAACCATGATAGAAAAATAAGACATAAACTTGCATTGTATGATACCCTAGCAAAGTCCCATGTAGAGGTGTTAAACGAGTCGTGCTGGAAGGGCCAAGCCAAGCTGGCTCACAAGCCATTTCAGGCCCTCCCTCCCTTAGGATATTTTGGGGGGTCGTCCCGAGCCCCCCTTGTCGTGTCATAGATTGGATTGGTCCATGAGCCGAGCATTAGGCTAGGTCGGGCCATGGACTCGGCCAAAGCTATTTAATTAAGAAATTAAAAAAAAAACTTAAAATTTGTATTTTATATAAATTTTGATGGATACAATTGTTTATTTTATTAATATATTATATACTATATATTGTTATAAAATTATAATTTATATAATATATAATATATTATATATTATATATTATATATACTATATATATAAATATATAGTATATAAATATTATATATATAAGATATAATATATATATATGGGTCGTGCTGGGTCGTGCCGCCTGTAGCTTGGCACAACCCGATTTACACCTCTAGTCCCATGCACAATTTTTACTTGTCTTTGAAATTTATTTCCAATTATCTACATCAATAGGAAATAATTTTCCATTGTGTGCCAAAGTACCAAGAAATTGTGCTATCATGCCCCTTACATCACCTACTCCTTGACCTAAGCTATTCATGGGCACAAAGATCCTCTAACCATAAGCCACATTATAAATAACATCACCTACTCCTTGTCCAAATTATGGTTATTGAATTGATTGTGATGTTTCTTCATAAGCCCCTTCTTACAATTATAATTGGGAACTAGCAAATTGCAACCTCCTTTTTAATGACCTAAAACAATAAAATATATGTCAATTCAAACCTCAAACAAATGGAATTTTAAAGAAAATAATACATCTAGCATCTTTGATTCCAATAAATGATATAAAACAAAGAAGAAAATAAGGAATACACAAAAAGAAAAATCTACAAAGCATGTTATTATGAACTATCAAAATGCAATCACTTCCTTTTTAATGATATAAACCAATAACATATATGTCAATCCAAATCTAAATCTTGAACAATTAAAACGTTGAAAAAAATACATCTACCATATTAGATCCCAATAAATAGTGCAAAACAAACAAGAGAACACATACCGAATACAAAAGAAAAGACACATCTATAAAGCATGTCACTATGAAATTTAATCATATAATATAATTAGATCTTAGGCTAAATTACAAAGACCCACTTGTACTATGGGGTTAGTGACAAATACCCCCCATGAACTTTCATTTGCCGCAAAGACCCCTTGAACTTTCACTTTGTGACAATAATACCTTGTGACCATTAAGCCAAATGACAAAATGTGTTAAATTACCAAAATACATACTTAAACTTTTCTTATTTTCTTTTTCTTGTCATTTTCCCTACAACCCTAATTGACAAAAATACCTCAATTTTCTCCAAATGAAACCATCTAAAATAACGAGAATCATTTCACTAGAATAGAATCAATTCATTTCATTTACATGAATGTCTCTCTTCATCTTAAGATATAAAAATTATCCACTCTTTTCTCTAATAATTCAAGAAAAAACAAACAAATCTATAAATTTATATCTATTAGAAGGAAACCTCAACCATTTCATTTGATTATTGAATCCAGCCAAAAATCTGCACAGATTTATTGGAGAAATCAAGAGGGCTTCAATGTTATATTTAGAAAACTAATTGAATTATAAATCATTCAAATAAAAAAGAATAGGGTAGTTTGGAGATTTAAAATTTGTAAATAATAGAATGAGATTTTTATACAATTAACTAATGGAGCTCTAACAGACGGGGGTAGTTGTCACAAAGTGAAAGTTTAGAGTGTTTTTATTGCAAATAAAAGTTGAGGGGGTAATTATCATTGATCCCATAGTACATGGGGTCTTTGTAATTTACCTTAGATTATATTTGTCAAAAATTATTGCCAACTAGCACCCGGGTGGCACCTTAGCACCATCTAAATTATAAGATGGAAGTCAGTTACATTAAAATATTTTATACTTTTCATAATTTAAATTTTCATAACATACCAAAACCGTTCTTTGAATTCTAGATTCTTTTAAGGTTAAGTGGGTATACCGAACCCGTTATATAGTCCATAGATATAGCTAAAAATCGGTAAATAGAAAGTGAGACCTAATGTTAACTGCCTTGTATAAAAGAGTGTTTTTTAATGTAATGAAACCTCTTTCTACTTTCTTATTTAAAAAATGTCAAAAGGTTAGGACTGTTCCAATCTATCCCTCCCAATAACCTACTAGATTTCCAAATATAATCAGATAATCTAATAGAGGTAATGCAAGCCCCCAATGAACCAATTAATAATACATTATATTACATTTCTTAAAAAAATAATTCAGGTGTATGTATGAATTAAGAGAAATAGTTTATCAATAAAAAATAATTTAATAATTCATGTGTAATTAATACTAAAATATTAAAATTATTAATTAAGTCATGGGTATTAATAAAGTATAATATTAATAATGACATATAAACTAAAAAAATGTAACTTATTAATTAACTAAAATAATTATTTAACAATTTATGGATTTTAAATAATTAATATGTAATTTGTTAGATAGTGTATGCCCTTAGATCCAATCAGATTGATGTATCTTTTGATATTTACTGTAAATGAATAAAATACATAATTGATTCATGTCATTGTAGTGTGTTTCTGTGTTAGTTTAGAATATTCACAACCATTGGATAGATCTGCGGAGATTTATCCAGCCAAGGCTGATAGTGAGGTACTGCCAAGTTGGTTGGGGTGACTTGTCTCAGCTGCTAGGGTAAGACTTGAGGTACATGTAGTGTGGGTTTCTTGAAACCCTGAACTGGACCAAAATTCCAATACTGCCCTAGACCTTAGAAATAGATGGGCAAAACTGAAATCTTACACCTGACCCCTAGACTCGATTATGATACTGCACTAGGTGTCGGATTGGACTGTCTTTGATGTACCAATCAATTAGATCCTTAGAGGGGGTCAAAACCTGGGTATGTCAGACAAAGTGAATGATCGGAGAATGCACTATCTCTGTTGGAAACCTAAACTGTCGGCAATTGATTTCAAACATTGAGATTCTGTCGAGCCTTGTCAAAGAAGATGTTGAGCTCCCTCTTCGTCCTCCGTCTACATGCCTTCCAACAGCTACATCTCCGATAACATCTCCGACGGTCTCGAGTGACAATAAATTTAGGTTTTTCATTCTTTCATGATTTTGATTTATTTTTCATCATTTTCTCCTTATTTTGGTTGAGTTCTAACCCTTTCCCATCTCAACATCTCGCTCCTCCAACCCTGGTCATCGGACCATACTTTTCATCGCAAGTAAGTAGTGCATGGGTCATTTTTAGCATTATTGTGCCAAATCTATACCTATTAGCATCATATTTTCTGTCAACAAACCAAACAAACCATATCTTCCATCGTTTCGTTGTTCCATATCTATCGTTGTTAGCATCGGTCTTCCATATCTATCATTGTTAGCAACGTATTTTCTATCGATTAAACATATCTCACATTGTTTAGTTGTTCCAGAACTACCACCTTTAGGATCGGTGTTCTAGGTTTACCATTTATGTATAGAGATCTGCCACCCAAGTTCATATGCAGTGGTCATCTCCTTTGTTTGCCGGTTGGATTCATGTCTTCAATTTTCTTTCCATTTTAGTCTTGTTTTCCTTATTTTCATGTATTGTTTTTTTTTAATTCTTTTTTCCAAGTTGAATAAGAAAACAAGTGGGATCCTCCAATTGGTTCAGCCTGAAGTAACAAATCCCCTGTTGTGCATCCTTATACTGATCTCCTTTAGAGTTCCATTTTTGTTATCGCCAATGAAGCAATGGTATGTTAGTCTGTCCCTTGAAATATTGGTAAATGAGAACTGCAATGGAAAGGTTGATCAATGGATCTTCTATTTTGTTGATTAAATTTTCCTAGAAAACAAATGTTGGAAGATGAATTTGGTCATATTATTTCTCAAAAAAGAAACACGAGATGCAAAATTAAGAAAAAAAAATACATTCCTTTCTCATCCCATCTCATCTCATCCCACCCTTTCTCAAAAATCAAATGGACCATAAGAGAATTTTTACTACGGTGGCTCTAGTAATAGATGATCTGCCTCGAGTTAACTATTTGTCCGTTAATTTTCTAATATTGACTTATTAGAGATTCTAATGGAATAGGGTTGAGTTGAACCATTACCCATAAGAGGACCAATTGTTGGAAGGGTTAGAATCCAATTGATGGATGGTCGAACCATGCTAGATGGATGGGTGAAATTTCAAAAATTTCCTAGCCCTTATAGGAATCGATTTCCTAATGTTTTGAAAAAATTGCAATTTTTCGAATCAATCTTGTACTAAACCATAATAGAATTGAAATCAAATCAAGAAGGGAGAATTGTACTTGATATGGATACCACAAATCTAAATCCCAAGGTAGAAGTTTACGCCCAAATCATTCATAAAACTAGCCTCCACTAAAGATAACATAGTGTATAGGTGAAGTCGGTTCAGTAACATGGTTTTCAGCAAAACTGTGATCCAACTTGCTTGAATTGAATGAGGTGAGTGAACCTAAAATTTTTTTGTCTTTCTTGCAAAAAAAAATAAGAAAATTGATCTAAATTAGTTCTTTAAAGCTTAGGTCGTGATAGGGCTTCTTGGGAGACAAAGAAAGGAAGAGAGAGAGGTATTCTATTCTAGTTTGCCCTCTTCTTCTTTTATCGTCTTATGGATCACTCTCCTAATCAAATTAGGAGATTATCCAAATCTGATTTGGATATGGACTCTATTAAGAGATAAGATGTATCCTCTTGAGAGGATAGGTTCTCCATACTTATCACCAAACTTAAATTTGACCAAGAGCAAGCTATCATGTGACAACTTAATTAATCTTACTAATTATGGGCCTTAGGCCCATTTACTTCAAAAGCTCACGACCTAAGGTGTTGCATGACCATTTTAGGCTCGATATTGTATGATGTGAGACCCTACAATGATCTTACTTAAGCCCACATGGGTTCGGCCTATCCTCTAAAAGAGGTTAAGCCGAATTCATTGCTCAAGGTAGTGAACCACTGACTGAATTAGCAATGGTCCAGTTTGGGCCCAACATTTATATCCAAATGATCCTTTCATTCAACCACCCTATGAAAACCCAAGAATAATGGACTTAAGTGAGATAAAATCCATCAGTTAATCAACCTAGTAATGGTTTCTTACACTTATCCTCTCGGCCCATAATGATCAAAACACTAACTGATAGGGAACAACCTCTCCCCTAGCTGCAAGGTACAGTATCATACTCTCTACTCAAATGGATCTCGGGATTAAAACATTTTGCAAAACTTTTTCCATAAAATAGTAATATATAACATATAAATACATTTTTCAAGAACATATTTCAAATATAGTTGAAATCCACCAGTAGCAGTTTAGGTTTTCATCAAAGGGAATGTAAACATTGATGTTCACTTTGTCCAACAAAAGAGTCGATCCTATTACTATGATAACCCACTTAGGTGAATTCCCAAACTGCCCCAACATGCCCAGGTGTTGACCTTAGATGGTCTCACTGATTGGCACATCAAAGATAGCCTAGCCCAACATCTAGTAGAATACCATAATCAAGTTTGGGGTTATGTGTAACTTTTCATTTTTGTCCATCTATCTCCAAGGTTTAGGGCATAACTAGAAATCGGTTTGGGTTTAGTGTTTCTTTCAAATACACATTGCCTGTGCTTAGGGTTTAATCCTAGCAGCTAAGACAAGCTACTCCAACTATTTGGTAGCACACCAATATCAGCCTTGGTAGGATAAACTCCCAAAGTCTATTCAACGGCTAAAAACATTCTAAGCTAATACGAGTCTTATAAGTGTCCAGTTTAAAGGATAATTCATAGAAAACATACAAATACAAACATGAAACAATAATATACTTTATTCATTTACAAATAAATGTTCATGTGCATCAATCTGATTGGAACTAAGGCATACACTGCCTAACACCAATTAATTGATCTAACAATGGCCCTGTTTTAGTAAATCGTGCAATAAATAAGCATGCATACTAGCTCAACCCAATGAAGATGAGTTATGAGAATAATTAGCCCAGCCCAGCCCATTAAACGTTATGGAATGCTTAACATGATTACAAGAACAAGTACAATATATGAAATTCACTATTTGGACCACTAGGAACAACACTAAGAAAATCCTAGAATTCAACTTGTAGGTGGATTTTAAAATCAAATTGGACTAAGGAATTGAGTAGAGAATCTATACGCAGACTATGAACCTAAAACCTCATATTCTTACTACAATCTGATTTTGAACAGAATCTAGGATTAATAGAATGTTATTGAGGAATATAAGAGGAAACAGAATATAAGAGGAAACAGAAAATTATTGGTTTCTTTGTCAAACCAAAGATAACCTAAAACCTTAGTTGAGAATTTGAGGGTAGGAATTAGACCATGAAGGGTTCCAAAATGTTTTCATGGGGTTAAAGTATTACCAGAAGGTCCATTTGGTGGTATTTGACAAACTTGATAATCCTAAAGAAAAGGTTGGATGAGTTTCTTTTAAGCATGGTTTTGGAACCGTTGTTGTCTTGGACAGTCAGACCCTTTGGCCTAGAAATCATCCAAGCAACGTGTTCAGTTTCACCCCTGACCTGGTTGTTGTCAAAAATTGTTGACTTGGTTAACGACCCACTGACCCAGGTGGTTGGGTTATCAACCTGTTTGACTCGTACAGTGGCTTTTGGCCATTATTTTTGTTTTAATTAGTTTTTATATTTTATTATTTTTTAATTACAATGGGCTGCTGTTCAGATTGGATTGTTGAACCACTGACTCAGAGATTGATGGCCAAAATAGTTCCAGTTCTATGTTAGTTTTTAAAACATTGCTTTTAAGTAGGTGTTTGGCATTAATGTCGTTGCCTCAAAGCTGTTTTCTGCGAAAATAGTGCTGTGTGGATGATGGTCTGTTGCACTATTGTTTGGGAAAATGACTCCTTTTTTTGTTTGGCATCAATGATGCCACATATGATGTTTTTTGGGGAAATGACACTGATATTTGTTTGGTACCAGTGTTCATTTTCAGCATTAGTCCATATTATCAAATGCTTCACATGCCTTTGTATTCTCTTGCATCCAAGGGTGCAAAAACACCCACGTTTATCATACAGTCCCCATTAATAGCATTTACATTATAAAATATTAGAAAACTTATGAGGAAAATGACAAAGAAATAACAACAAATTGGAAGAAGTAACAAAAAATTGCAAATAAAAATACAAAATAATAGCAAGAAGATGCAAGCTACCAAGGAAAAATTCGGAAAATAAGTGCAGAAATAGTGACTTGCAGAAAATGGATAAAATTTCAAGAAAAACAAATCCGTAAAAGAGTTGTAGAAATTGGGAAATTCTACAATTCGATGGCCCGAGAAGTGTTGGAAAGTTGATGTTGCTAGAGATCCTTTCCGGCAAGCTCATGCCTCAGACCTCATCCACCTTTGATGGAGAAGCTCCATCACTGTGGAAGAGACACTCAGGTTCAATGCCAAGCTCTGGTTAAGGCAGCCACATTCACAGCTGAGCTCCATGGTGAAGTCATTGATGGAGGAGTAGGCCTGAGCAATGTCGCGGGGACACAAACAAGTCCACCCCGGCAGCTGAGAAAGGAAAGAAACCCTATGAAATAAAATATGGTGTTAGGGTTTGTTTTACACAGATATACACATGTTATGGTGCACCATATCATTTTAAATGTAAACCACATCAAATGATACTTGGTGCCATGTCATGTTACCATTGACAACAACGGTTATAAAAACGAAACCATGTCTTCCCAAATTCTAAGGTATGATTGTTTTCTTTGTATTTTTTAAAAAAACGAAACCAAACAAGCCTTAGTTTCTTGATACACCATTTTTTTCGATGTAGCGTCAATGTGGAGCCTTTTTTTGAGGCAACAGCATCGAACCCAAAGACCACCTAAGTTATCCTTGTACAACTTAACACCACTAGACAAGTTGGTTGGCAGTTTGGCAAATACCCCGACGCCCTTTTGAGTGGGAAACATTTAGCTCCTACCTGGTTGGAGGATGTGTGTCCGATCCAATACAATTTATACTCTGGTTTTGGGGTTTAGGGTTGGAGTTTAGGCTCAGTTTGAATGGAGTATAAAACCTTGTATTTTGTATTATTTTTTATATATTTGCATTGTATATATTTATATTTGTATTCTTTCCAAACTGAGCCTTAAACGTTTAATTAAGGTTTAAAATTTAGGATTTGGATATGAAAAATGAAGAGGTGGTTGGATGAAAGGCTGCCGCCCCTTCCTCCTTTTATAGATTTAAAGGTATCAGCTCCTAATCCTATTAGGAGCTGCTGATCCAAATTATATTTGGATTAGAAGTCCCTTTAAGTGATAAGGGAAAACCCTTATCTTATCTGTAGATCAGATCAATCATCTCCAAATCTAATTAGGAGGCTCCAGATCTAAATCTTATTTAGATCTTGGACTCTCTAAGTGGATAGGGTCTAGGCCCAATCCTATGAGCTAATCCACATCAGAATTCGCCCCTTTTAATTGACTGATCAAATCAGCCCAGTTCAAAATGGACTTAAGGCCCAATTAAGGTTATGTACTCACTTAGTCTTCCAAACTGCTGCCCAGTTGGGCTTCCTTGTATGGCGTGGGACCCAAACATTGATCTACACATCAGCCACATGGGTTTAGCTCAGCCTTTGATACAAGGCCTGGCCGAATACACTGTTATGGACAGTGCACCCCCTGAAACCCATCTTATGGGCTCTATGGGCCCAACACTTACCCTAAGTGGTCCCTGGGCCAAGCCACCTTGTAACACCCAGGGACAGTGGGCAGATGCAAGATTAGCCCATCAGGTATTATCCTCAATGGTTTTACACTTAACCTCTCAGCCCATAATGATCATACACTGCCCGACAAGAGAGGACCTCTCCCTCGGCTGCAAGGAACAGTGTTGCACTCTCTGCTTACATGGATCTCGGGAATTAAAACCTTTTGCAAATCATTTTGAAACCATAGCATATATATATATAAATAAATTTTGCAAAAACAAATCTCAACGATTGAAATTGGTTACCGGCAGTCTTGGTTTCCATCAGAGAGAGTGCATCCCCGATCACTATGATCACCACTCAGATGAATTATCGGACTGTCCCAATATACCCAAGTTTTGACCCCTGCTAAGGATCTCACTGATTGGTATATCAAAGACAGCCCAATCTGACACTTAATGCAATAACATAATCGAGTCTAGGGGTCAGGTGTAACTTTCCAGTTTTGCCCATCAATCTCCAAGGTCCAGGCCAATACTGGAAATCTGGTATAGTTCAAAGATTTAATTAATCATACACTGTATGTGCCTAGGGTCTCACCCTAGCAGCTGAGACAGGCCACCCCAACCGACTTGGTGGCACCACAGTGTCAGCCTTGTCAGGATAGATCTCCCCAGACCGACCCACTAGCTGCGAACATTCTAAACAAATACGAGTCTCATTAAGTGTCCAGTTTAAGGGTATTACACAGAAATATACCAAGGGAACATGAATCAAATATGCACTTTTATTCATTTACAATAAACTCATAAAGTACATCATTCTGATTGAAGCTAAGGGCATACAAAACTATCTAACAGCTCCCACTTACAATTAGGTCCAATCAGGTACAAGCCAGAGTCTCATGCTTTCCACGTGTTTCTCAAACACTTTCTGTGATAGTGGCTTCATCAATGGGTCTGCTACATTTTCCGCTGACGCTACCTTCTGAATCAGGATGTCCCCTCTACCAACAATCTCCCACAGTACGTGGTACTTCCTCTCGATGTGCTTTGACTTCGAGTGGGCTCGTGGCTCCTTAGCTTGAGCAATGGCTCCATTGTTGTCACACAACAATGGGGATGGGTGATGTGCTGGATGGAACTACTCCCAACTCGTGAACGAACTTCTTCATCCACACGGCTTCTTTGGCAGCCTCACTTGCGGCAATGTACTCGGCCTCGACCGTGGAGTCTGCAGTGGACCCCTGTTTGCTGCTTTTCCAACAAAAAGCACACGATCCTATCATGAAAACATATCCAGATGTAGACTTTCTATCATCTGGATCCGACTGAAAATCGGCATCTGTATACCCTTGGATCTGTAGTGAGCTATCGTCGAATACTAGACAAAACTCTTTTGTCCTTCGAAGGTACTTAAGTATGTTTTTCACAGCAGTCCAATGCTCCTGCCCTAGGTTGGCCTGAAATCTGCTTACTACACTCACTGCCTGAGCAATGTCAGGACGAGTGCAAAGCATGGCATACATGATGCTCCCTACGGCAGAGGCATAGGGAACATCTTTCATGTCATCTATCTCCTCAGAAGTCTTGGGAGACATCTTCTTGGAGAGAGTGACTCCGTGCCTGAAAGGAACATTTCCTTTTTGGAGTTTTCCATGTTGTATCTTTTGACTATTTTGTCAATGTAAGCAGATTGGGATAATCCTATTATCCGCTTCGATCTATCTCTATAGAGTCGAAGACCCAGTATATACGAGGCTTCTCCAAGATCTTTCATGGAGAATTGTTGTGAAAGCCATACTTTCACTGTAATTAACATTCGTACATCATTCCCAATGAGTAGAATGTCATCTACATACAGAACCAAGAACGTAACCTTGTCACCACTGGTCTTCCTGTAAACACAGGGTTCATCCGGATTCTGTTCAAAGTCAAACGATTTGACAGCAGAGTCAAAATGGATGTTCCAACTTCTAGAAGCTTGCTTAAGTCCATAAATAGATCTATTAAGTTTACATACCATGTTTTCCTGACTTGCAGCAATGAAGCCTTGCGGCTGCTGCATATAGATATCTTCAGTAAGATCTCCATTTAGGAATGCAATTTTGACATCCATCTGCCAAATCTCATAATCATGGTATGCTGCTACAGCTAGCAGGATCCTAATGGATTTAAGCATGGCCACAGGCGAAAAAGGTTTCCTCATAATCGATGCCCTCTTTCTGAGTGTACCCTTTCGCCGCCAAACGAGATTTGAAGGTCTCAACCCTACCATCGGGGCCCTTCTTCCTCTTGTAAATCCATTTACAACCGATTGCTTTTACCCCGGAGGGTGGATCTACTAGAGTTCAGACTCCATTGAGTCCATCTCTGCTCTCATGGCCTCCACCCACTTCTGGGAATCTATGTTCAACATAGCTTCCGCATAAGTCACGAGATCCTCCTCACTAGTCAAGGTTTCCACCAGGTAACTATCTTGGTCATAACCATAACGGACTGGTGGCCTAGATACCCGAGTGGATCTTCTAAGTTGGTCACTACCTGGAACTTGTAGGACATCTTCCACTGCTCCTGAGCTCTCCTCATCAATAACAACTTCCTGACGATGGGTGTCTAGGATGTAATCGGTTTCCAAGAATTGTGCATTTCGACTGCAGAACATTTTCTACTCACTTGGGCCATAGAATAGGTAACGTACAGAGCCTTTTGGGTAGCCTACAAAAAGGCAACAGCTGGTCTTGGATTCCAACTTGTCTGCACTCATTCTTTTAACGTGTGCTGGACAACCCCAAATCTTCAAGTGTTTGACACTTGGTTTCTTTCCGGTCCAAAGTTCATATGGAGTATTCGGAACCGATTTGGTTGGAACCCGATTCAGCACGTAAATCGCAACCTCTAATGCGTGACCCCAAAAGGATGTGGGTAACTCTGAGTGTATGAGAAGCGACTGTACCATATCCAATAAGGTCCTATTCCTCTTCTCTGAAACACCGTTAAGTTGTGGTGTAGCAGGAGGAGCTAACTACGATACTATCCCATTGTCCTTTAAGTAGTCCCTGAATTCGTCAGAGAGATACTCGCCACCTCGATCTGATCGAAGGGCTTTAATTTCTCGACCTCTTGTCTAAACTCTTTGAATTTTTCAAAGGATTCAAACTTGTGTCTCATTAGGTACACGTAACCATATCGTGAAAAATCATCTGTGAAGGTGATGAAATACACGTGTTGTTTTCGTGTCCTAACACTCAGGGGACCACATACATTAGTATGTATTAGGTCAAGTGTATCTCTCTGTACACCTGAGTTCAATGCAGACAACAGGGTCGTCTTTCCTTGCAAACCAACCTCACGTTGAGACAGAAACAGAAGATTTCATCAAGACACCAAACATAGTCATAAGTACCAATTCTTCAGGAAGAGCAGGATGTTATCCATTCGAAGGAAGCTTTGAGTTAAACAAAAAATGGTGGATTGGTCCAAGTTCAAATCCGGGACTTTCAGTAAGAGACAAAGATTGATTCAGGCAGTTGGATATATCGATCACAGAGTCCACGAAAGATAGAGATGTCCTTATCCAGATATGAGTTTCTGGAAAAAGGGGAGGTAAGCATGTTTTTATAGTAGATGGCCAGCCGGTTCTCACTGGATCCAAACTGCCGAAGACTAGCAAATTACAGAAACGCCTCTCTAAACTATCAGTTCCTAGCTGAGGAGGATCCAAAGGAGACAATTGGGCTGCCTGGCCGTGTTTTCTTTGGGGAGGTGCCTGAGTGGACTCTCGATGTTAGATTCTACAGCAGCGATGAGTACCCATGTATTGATTTTGCCCAGGGGTGTAATGTTTGTGGAACTGTTAAGGGTCCATTGTAATCTTAGAACCATGAGTACAAGTCCTCTGTCCTCTGTTCTCCATCGCCGGTGGGCTGTCAACACAATTTTTGGCAACAGGGCGACAAGATTCATGGAAGAACAACCGAAGCTTCCAGGGAGAAAAGGCCATCATGAAACTGAGTCCAGGTTGTGTGGGAGAATGGAGGAAACAGCTACAGGAAACCAGACCCAATTGATTGTCTGCCTCCAGAAAACTGAGTAGATGGAACAACGTCGGAAAAGATTTGCCGAAGAAATGGTCGCCGCCTCTCCTTTTCCCATGCATCGGAAAACTGATTTATTGGATGCCTCATGACTCCATCTTTTACTCTTTTATCATGATGCAATCTCATAAAAGTTGTCTATGTAGACACAAACAACCTTTGAAGCCTCGGCTTTAGGGAAATAGAATAATATTTTCTTATCATTTGTTCTCTGCTTGGTTTCACCATTACGCTTATCTTTCATCAATCTACAAGCACCACATATTTTGCAATAATCGGATTCTATATCTTCCTTTCAGAATAGCATGCAATCATGTTGGGCAAGTTACACTATAGTAGTTTTACAATAGATGCATTATAACAAAGAGGAAGAGGATACCGGATGACCAAAGAGGCCTCAGACTTCATGGATTGGGTAATCATAGAGTGAGTTTGCCAAATAGGGGCGGGGACTGGTTGCGTGGAGTATAAGAGATCCTGAACCAGCTGAGTTCGAGGTCAAGTGCGTGATAGGTCATCCGATGTGGGAGCAGGTCCAGCACTCTTAGCGTTAGTGTTGCAGCTGTTCGATCTGGGTGTAGTAGGCATATCATCAGGCCTAGGAGATGTCATCGAAGGAGATGTAGGAGCATACCCCCTTTGCTGATTTATACAAACTGGAAGTAGAGTGATGCTATCAGTACTAGAATCTAGAGATGATGTAGGTTGTGGCAAACCAGGAAACAACTCTTCATCAAAGAACCAGCTTTTGAATGGAATAAGAGCTAGCTTTCTCCTCTTCTTCACAACAACATGAGCAATATCAGGCCTCGTGCACACCATATCATACATTAAACTACCAACTGCCGAAGCATAAGGCACTTTCTTCATTTCAGCTTTGTCTTTCTCACTTGTAGGACATTGTTTAGTGTTGAGCTTGAAATGACTTGCAAGTAGAGTAGTCATTGGTTTTGCATTGTTCATGTTGAACATCTCAAGAACATTCTCAATATATTTTTCTTGAGATAGCCATAACTTCCCATTCTATCTATCTCGAGAGATCTTCATACCAAGAATCTGTCTAACTGATCCCAAGTCCTTCATTGCAAAAGACTTGCTAAGCTCATTTTTCAACCTATCAATTATGTTAGAATCATGTCCAACTATCAACATATCATCAACATAAAGAAAGAGAATAATGAAATCACCATTAGAAAATTTCTTTACGAATACGCAATGATCTGAAGTGGTCCTAGTATACCCATGATCAACCATGAAAGAGTCAAATTTGTTGTACCACTGTCTTGGTGCTTGTTTCAACCCATACAAGCTTTTCTTTAATCTGCACACCAAATGTTCTTTTCCTTTTTCTTTGAATCCCTCTAGTTGCTCCAAATAGATTTCTTCTTTCAAATCACCATGAAGGAAGACAGTCTTCACATCAAACTGTTCATGTTCCAAATTTAGACTTGCAACTAGTCCAAGCACAACTCGAATAGAAGACATTTTCACCACAGGAGAGAATATCTCTTCAAAGTTGACACCCTTTTCTGACTGAAACCCTTCACAACCAGCCTTACCTTGTATTTTAGTTGTGAGCCACTCTCATCAGATTCCAATTTATAAACCCATTTGTTTTTGAGTGCCCTTTCTCCCCTTTGGTAATTTCACCAAATCATAGGTGTGATTCTCATGCAAGGATTTTAATTCCTCTTGCATTGCTTTCAACCACTTATCTTTCTTGTCATGTGACATAGCCTCTTGATAAGTCTCTGGATTTCCCCCATCTATCAACATCACATATTCATGTGAAGGATAGCTAGTGGAAGGTCTTCTCTCTCTAGTTGATCTTCTAAACTGAACTTGTGGTGAAGGAACTGGAGGTACTTGTTCATTCTGTACTTCCTCTGTATTTTCATTTATAGGAGTTTCATCACTAACTGTATCATCCTGATCATTTGGTACAGCTCCCCCATGATCACCATCAACTGTAGGTGGGAAAACCGGATCCAAGTTAATTGGAACATCAATAGAGAATTTTGGCTTTTCAAATTTTTCTATATATTTAATTGTTTGATCCTCAAGAAATACAACATCTCTGCTTCTGATCACTTTCTTGTCCACTGGATCCCATAACCTGTACCCAAACTCTTCGTGCCCATAGCCTAAGAAGATGCACTGTTTAGCTTTGTCATCAAGCTTGGATCTTTCATCTCTACGAATACGAACAAATGCCCAACAGCCAAACACTTTCAAATGACTGTATGATATGGTTTTTCCTGTCCAAACTCTTTTAAGAGTATCTTTATTCAAAGGAACTGAAGGAGAAAGGTTGATGAGGTCAAATGCAGTTCTCATAGCTTCACCCCAAAAGGATTTAGGTAATTTAGCATAGGAGAGCATACATCTGATTATGTCAGTAATTGTTCTGTTCATTCTCTCTGCTACTCCATTGTGTTGAGGAGTCTTATGAACACTTTTTTCAAGCCTGGTACCATGGATCCAACAATATTCTTCAAAAGGACCCATATATTCACTACCATTATCTGCTCGGATGCACTTCAACTTATTCCTTGTTTCTCTCTCAACCATGGCATGAAAATACTTGAAAACATCCAACACCTGATCCTTAAATTTCAAGGCAAATGTCTACACTTTTCTGGAGTGGTCATCAATAAATGTCACAAGACATAATGCACCACCAAGGGATCTATCTATCATGTACAAACATCAGTGTGAACTAAATCTAAAACATGAGGCTTTCTAGATGGAGGAAATTTATGAAATGCAATTCTACTCTGTTTGCCAGCTAAGCAATGTACAAATGTTTCAAGAGGCATACCTTTCACATCAGGAATAAGATTTTCTCTAGAAAGTATTTGAAGCCCTTTTTCACTCAAATGTCCAAGCCTCCGATGCCAAAACTCAATGGATGAATCATGAACTGCATTCACCTCTCATTTGCTCAACCTTGCTTGCATCACATAAAGGGTATTGTGCTTCTTTCCCTTTGCCACAATGAGTGAACCCCGACTGAGCTTCCATTTTCCATCACTGAAGGTATTTGCATAACCTTCATCATCTAACCTGTCAGTGGAAATCAGATTTAGGCGGATATGAGGAACATGTCTAACATTCTTCAAAATTAATTTGCAACCAGTATTGCATACATACATACATACATATATACATATTTACACATATATAAATATATATATGTATGTATACATACATATTTACACATATACATATTATATATGTATAATATTAGAGTGGGTCCATTGATCTACCCAAGCCCAGCCCAGGCCCGAGCCCAACTTGAGTGCATCAAATTACAATGCAAGCTAGGCTCGGGTTGGGGAGGTTGGGCTTGACCTCGAGCTCAGGCCTTAAGCCCAAATTTTAGGGTCGGGCTGCAGTTGACCATAAACCCAACCCAACCCGTCCAACTTGCACCCCTAATACACCTTGAATATGCATGCTTATCGGAGAAATATTAAGATATAGATAGATATGCATGAAAACACTATAAATACTTCAATATAATAAATCACAAAAATACATTAAAAACACTACATATAAAACCTCAATGATATATATAGATATACATTAAATTAATATATTTTAATGGTTTTATGAAAAAATACATTATAGTTAATTATAATTTCATTAATAAACCTACACTTAACTATGATTTATAAATATTCTTAACTTTTTTGGGATAGGAAAAACCCAACTCTCCTATCTAACCATAAAACATGCATTGACACAACTTCTAAGTGAAAATATAATTAATAATTATTTATTTATTTTTATTTTTCAAAAATTATAAAAATTTAAAAATAAATAAACATTATACAATATATTCAAAAAAATAGTTATTAAAGAAAAAGTTTCAATTGCTTTGTGGATTTGATAGATCATTGATAAAATTATAATATATTCATTTATTGTAATATATCCACAGAATTATAATACTATTAATTATTACTTATTTTTAATTATAAAAATATAAAAATAAAAAAACATTAAAGAAAAAATTTCAATTGCTCTATGGATATGGTACATCATCCATAGAATTATAATATATTCAATCATTGTCATCAAATGATAAAATATAATTAACTATTATTTATTTTTTAATTCTAAAAAAAATAAAAAATATATATATTAAAGAAGTAATTTCAATTGCTCTATGGATATGATAGATAAATCCATAGATCTAAAATATATTAAGTCTTTAAAGGTAGAGAAAAAACTATATTTTCGCCTTTTACTTTTTTCTAGTTTTTTGTCGTATCTTTTTCATAGCATACCGGTTGATAGTCTATCGATATGCCTCAATACACCCCAATACGCCCCGATACAGTCTTATATGGGTCCAATACGGTAGAAAAAAGACAATTAATATTGCCAAATTTCTACACTTTTAAAAATACGGTAAGATACACCCCAATACACCACCATCATGTTTTCATCTAAAGTTGTCAAAACAGATGACGGATTTTTTGCCTTTTCACTTGGGAATCAGAGCATTGAGCTGTGAGAAAACATATATCATATAATATGGCAAGCTCATCATACCGACTATCCATGACCAACTTGTCCTGAATCAGTAGAAGCAGAGGTGCCAACGACATTCCATCCTGATTGCTAGTGAGAAATTTGCAGGGTGGTGCCAAGCCATAACGTCTTTCAATTTGGTCGTTGTCCAGTTTGACGACAGAACATCGAAGAACAGAGTAGCTCGCCAGTAGAGACAAGACACGGTCGAGCATATTAGCTGCTTCTGGGTTGTCAGTGTGAAGATGCAAGGTGATCTCTGAAGCCGAGAGGTACGCACCAGGGCCAACTCTAGATATGATCTCAAGCACGTCTAACTCTATAGCCACTTTCAAGGCCAATAGGAAGCACCGAGGCACTTGCCAATTTCATGACCAATAAAAAGTTTTCTTCTCCCTTCTCTTCATTTGAGGGTTCCAAGTGATTACTGGTTGAATCCATATTCATTGTAGATTAGAACTAGAACTAGAAATAGAAAGAAAGCTAGATGGTTAGAATAAAGGCAATCTCTTTCTCTCTCTCTCTCACGGCTCACAATCTCACGATTTATGAAATATATAGAGGCTCGTCGATGATGCTAATGACATGTGATATGTATACATGATGTGATTTGTAGTTTTATGACAACCATTAGGTAGGCCTCTAAAATGGACAAAACCAGAAAAATCTATGAATAGGCTTTTGCTTTTTTCTGTGTTGGCAAAGGGAAATATCTTCTTTTTTTCATTGCTAAACAGAATTTCACTCCACAAGCAAGAAAACAACAGAGCAAAGACAAAGCAAGAAACATCACAACTGACAGAAACAACTAATTACTTAGGATTAGTTTGGAAGGAGTACAAATGCAAATATATAGAGTGCAAAACCTTGTATTTTGTAGATATTTGCATTGTACATATTTGTATTTTTACTCAACTAAAAAGAATACAAATACAAATATGTAGTGTAAATATATCTACAAAATAATACAAAATATAAAGTTTTGTACTCTACATATTTGTATTTCTACTCTTACCAAACTGGGCCTTAGGCTTCTTTTGGTTGCAATACAAAATTATTTGCACAAGTATAAATGCATAGGAGCGCAAATGAAAGTAATACAAATTTTGGAATAATTTTGTTTTGGTTTTTATTTTATTCTCTTTGTACCTTATTTTACTTTATTTGTACTACAATAAAAGAAAGCAAGGTAAAATTTGAAACAAATATAAATCAGAATTTTCACCCAAATCATTTGCATTGCTATAGCTTTGCATTAGTATAAATTTATTTGCATTGCAACCAAATACAGCCTTAGGAATAGAAAGAAAACATAGGACAAAGGGCACGTGTCCAACCACTCATTTGAAGAGACCAAACCCCACTGGGCAAAGAGATGAGCAAGCCTATTGAAGTCTCGTTTAAGAAAGAAGAAAGAAACTGAAAGACGCCTGGGCAAGGTTTAGATAGTCATGTAACAAAAGCACTATTTTTGATGCACAGTCCTTCCTGCTATTTGACAGCCAGCTAATGATCGACTTATAGGGCTATTCACGGATCGGGTTGGGTCGGTTTACTGAGGTTTTTCCAACTGACCTGACCTGGTCGGGTTACATGAACTTGAAATCGAAACCGACCCAGTGTTAAGCAAAACCGACCTGATCGGTTTGAGTCGGGTTGGGTCGGTTTGGGTCGGCTTCGGCTCTAAGTTCAACCATGCTTGACAGAAACTCCACTGCAATATATATGTGGAGACTGTGGCACCACAATATGTGAGGTAGTGAATGCGGGAAAAGCCTTATTTTTGATAAACAGGATATACCTCAAGTCCACAGATTGGACTTTGGAGAGGAGAAGAGCAAAACCCATATATAATAATAATGCCTATTATAGAGGTATATATGTTATATATCTTTTTAGTAATTAAGTTTTATCTCTAAAACCACCAACCTATTCCTTTGATTATATACTCATTTTGAAGTTTAATTGTCTTAATTGGGATTTGGGTGAATTCTATAGGGAGACTTCAAGACAGTTAATTACAATCATTAATCTAGCCAATGTAATAGATTTGAAGAGGGACAATTAGTTATGGGGGCTTAATTAATTTAAATTTCATAAAGGGACAATTAGTCGGTTCGGTTCGGGTCGGTTTCGATTTTTACACAAGAAAATCGAAACCGACCCGAACCATCAGTTTATGATGTTTTACAACCCGAAACCGACCGGTGCTGAAGATAACCCGGCCGACTCAGGTTGGGTCAGTCCGGGTTGGTCGGTTTGGTCGGGTTGGGCCTTCTTATGAACAGCCCTATCGACTTTCCACTTTCAATTATCACTCTTGATAGCTTCAAAAACTTAGGGCATGTTTGTTTTTTCTTTACTCTTATCTCTTAAGAGAAATCTTTTAATTTTAAGAGAAAATTGGTTGTTCATTTCCTTTTATCTCTTATCTCTTAAAGTGCAATTATACAACTTTTTGTTTTCCAATGATACCCTCAAAACACAAACAAAAACTCTCATATATGGGGCCAAAATAGATATTTGATAATTTTTAGAATTCAGAATTCAGAATAATATTCTCTGCATTTCAGAGTTCAGAGGAAAGAAAAGTTCACCAAAACCAATATACATCTTAATGTAATTATTACACTATCAGAAACAACTATTACTTCCGCTTGAAGAGAGGAGGATACTGAGTTAGGCCTACACTTTGGCTATATGTTTGGTTCAACTCTCATTCTTTCTCATTATATATTATTATTATCCAAGATGAAATTTTAAAATGGATCAGAATGGGTAAAAATGATTAGAATGAGAAAATATTTCTATGAACTAAATACTTTTTTTCCTAAAAATTAATTTTTTCAAACTTGCAAATGCCTTATATTACTCATTTTCATTCTTAAAAAAAAATGTTTTAGAGATTATAAACCGCCTACCTAGCTAGGTCTCTGATGCTGTTATATGAACATAATTTGTGATTTCTATAATAATTCCTTGGTCACAGATTCTTATCTTTTGTAATCTATTGCAACACCATTATGAAACACCAACAAGCCAGTATTATGTGAAAATTATTTTTTTTCATTTCCATCGCTGGCATGTCTGTGTCGGCAAAAGATGACAACCATTTTGGTAACGTTTGTATTTTCATTTCCACATGTGGGTAAGCTTTCTCTCCAGATTCAGGATTGTCTACTTTTGGCCATTCCTTTCAAAATTGACCAAGCAATTTATACTTGAGAACGACCCACAAATTATCATCAAGACTCCATTTGGAAGGAGTACATACAAAATACAAGTACAAATATATAGAGTAAAAAACCTCGTATTTTGTATATTTGTATTGTGAATATTTGTATTTGCATTCTTTTCAAACTGAGCCTAAGCTTCTGCAAGTGGACCATTTACATCTACTGTAACGATTTTGGGTAAACAACTGACCCATCTCCAAACCTCATTTTACCTGGGTTAATGTCAATAATGTCCTTAAAAATTTTAACAAGGTAGTGCATGTTTTCGCCAAAATATAATATCTTTCTCTCATCCAAGCTAAAACAAGACGGGATCCGTTTAGGCACACTAAGTAAACATGTAAAAGCTGTGTGACAGGAGTAAACATGTAATAGCAGTGTGACATATGTCCCAGTTAATGTGCCTTTAATCCAAACGTTTTTGTTCCGTTAGACAAAAATTATCTATTATCTTATAATCTTTGTCAAAATAATTAAAAATAAAAACAATGAAAAAGAAAAACCTAAACGTGTTGGGAGTTGGGACTCATTTATGTTTTCTTTTTTTTTATTGTTTTTTATTTTTAATTATTTTGACAAAGATAATTTCTATTTAACGGAAAAAAAAAGTTTGGATGAAAGGCACATTAACTAGGACATGTGTCACACAGCTATTACGTGCTCACTCATTGCGCTTACCTAATGTGCCTACTACATCCAGACCCTACTACTACAGCTATTTACCGGCGAAAACAAAGCTACATATTAAACAAATTTTTAAAATAACACGTGCTTTAAGCTTTAATATTTTGAACCAAGTTTATTATAGGCTTTTTCTAATTGATACTATACCGATTACAATTTTGAATAAGAAATAAAATAATTAATTAATCAATGTAATAAGTACACTTTCTAATTTAAGCCATATTTTAAATCTTCTACAGTTTTCAAATGTTTACCAAATATGTATCCTGATAGTTTGCACTACACATAATTTATTAAAATATGTAATTTCTATAGTTTTTTTTTTGAAAAGCGTAAGGTGAAAAAAGCATTAAAAGAATATGAAAAATGGTACAAAACACAAAGGCCAAGTTCCAGAGAAATAATAGGACCAACAGAGAACAAATGAGAAACTCTGTAGGCTAATAAACAAAAGAACCATTAAACCTCAAACAAAACCAGCAGAAACAAACAAGCCATGTCAAAAGACTCGAACTAGTTATGTATCGCACAAGTTATGATCGACATGATATATATATATACCTCCATATTGGGTTGTATTGTGCCATCTTTGAATAGTACAATACAGACTAATAGAGAAGTGTACCAATGCCGAATTTGACAAAACTGTCTGTTGTCAACTTTTGGATTGTTTCTGAACTTTAATAAAAATTATAAATTATAAATATAAGAACTAAAATAAATGATTTATATGCTTTATTTTACCAATAAATTACATGTTAAAAATGAAAGTATAGCTATTATTTAAAAAATAGAATTACTATATAAATAATAATTTTCAACAAAATTATTAAAAGTAGAAAATTATGATTATGAAAACTAAAAGTAAAGTTATAACTATAGAAACTGAATTAAATAATTTAAGATTTAATTTTCCCCTAAAATTTAATAAAAACTTAAAGTTAGTAATAATTTATTTTATCTTACTTAAATGATATATATGTTTTGTTTTACAATTATATGTACAATAAAACAATTGTTTGTTAAAATTGAAGGTTGGTGTTGGCTCTCATAAGGCTAACAATGGTTTCCTCCTCCATAGCCCGAAATAGATCTCTAGCAAATTCTTCATCGTTGAGGAAAAACAACCTTATTGTCTTGGAAACCAATTTTACCCAATGATCCTTCAAGCCATCTTCCTCTGATGACCCAACAATCAATTGACCGAAGGTCCCCTCATTAATTGGAGAAGTCTATTCATTATCCATTAACTGGCAATTTTCAACCTCAACCTCCCTAACTTCAAAGAGCACTAATCACTCTTAACCCTTTGAACTCTTAGGCAGCTCTAGTCTTTTCCATCTAGAGAAACCAAACCAAAAGCCCCAAGGGACAAGCTTTCCAAGGGAAGCTTGGAAATCCAAAGAAAAACCAAACCAAAAACATATTCTTCTCCTTCATGCCTTGCGTTCAAGTCCAAAGAGAGGGAATCTAACTTTACTTCCAAAAATCTTTCTTTTTCATCGATCTTCGCAGAGGAAGCCACTGATTTCGAACAATCTTTCTTCTTTGTCTCTCTTGCACAAGGGAAGACAGTCGTCCATTTAGAAACCCCATTTCAAGTTTCTTCAAGAATAACCCATTTCATCGGCCATTCCCTTCCAAATGATAAAGATTCTTCTTGCGCAAGACCTTGAAGCCATGCCTTACTGGGAGATTCTGAAGAGGGTCAAACGACTGAAACCGCATGAGCCATCACTAGGGACTCTTGGGTTTTTATTTCTTACAACCTTGTGCTTTATGTGTTGCTTCTTTTACTTTGAGTACACTATTGTCACTAGAGGGCTTTGCATTTGTGGACAGTTGAAGAAGTTCATGTGGTTGGGTTTTGATGTTATTGCTCGGGATGAAAGGGCAGGGTTCCTAGGAGAGGATGGGGACAGATCGACCCATGAGGCCATGACCCATTGACCAAACGTTTATCCCGTTTAAGTGTCACAACATTTTTTGCCCCTTTTGGTCTTATTGGGTCTTTGGGGGAACTGATCAACCCAAGCCCAATGCACTCTACAGCTAAGTTCTTTGTTAAGTTCAAACTATATATTGGCATCCAATGCACTCTACAGTTCATGCTTGAAGTGGCATGTAAATGAAGCATATTCTGAAATTCATAGTATGTATATTGGGTTTGAGACTTTAGGTCATAAGTATTTGGTTGTGAGCATTACAATAATAGCTTGGGAGATCTGTAGATGTTGTTGATCATAGTGGCTTCATTAGTTTTTGAGCTGGGTAAAATCGACATGAGGTAAATATGGGTTCATCTTATCCTCTTTCAAGAGCAACTGATGGATAGATATTGCTGCAGCCCAACAGAACCAATACATAATACATTCTTCTCATCATCTTTCATGACTTCAACATGATTATCCAACGCTCTGTGTTTAGACTCCAAGTGCCAGCCATTCCCATATGTTCCAAGGAGTGGCAGCCTCAGGTTCCACGGAAGAATTAATGGCGGCCAATGGTTGAGTGGCCTCACCAAGCACCCCAATCGTGACCAGAAGACTACAATCCCTTAGATTCAAAGCCAACTTTGCATACCAGACAACAACCTCTTTGATTCAATCTTCTTTACACGCGAATATAGAAAGGATACAAGAAAAACTTTACCAAATTCATTTTCAAACAAAACCCAAAATTACACTCTGTTTCACAGCCGTAAAAGCCTGGATTTCTGGATGATAAGAACAATATTAACGACACGAATAGAAAGAAGAAAACTTACCCAAATTCCTTCTTGAACAAAACCCATAACAACCCGTGTGCCATTTTGCTGTACCAGGCCGCTAGTGGCACAATCCAATTTACACCTCTACTCACTAGTGGGGTGTCCCAAGAGATTACAGCTGATTTGGATTCTGCGATCATTGGGCTTGCGCTAGGAATGGCAGAGTCTGTCCATATAGTTTGGACTTCAGAAAAAAGGTTCTATCAGGGCGAGGCATGTGTTTTGGGAAAGATTCTACTTGTATACGCTAACACCCCACAAATTAGAAAAGTATTTGTAAATATGACTCAATGAACAAAATGTTTAGACATGACAGAATATGCACACCATAAGATCAAACAGACTACTTTCTTATAATGGTGAAAATTTAAAAACCAAGTGTGGTAAGCACAACAAACAATTTCACATTTAGCAAAACCAGAGCTTATTGCCAAGGCCTCAAACTCCTTATACGTCCTCTCTTTTCCTCCGGAGCAAAAAGCTAGCATGACTAAATCATATTGGAAGGCAACCTTAGAGGCGTTACTATTCTCTGGAGCCATTGGAAGAATTGATTCCACAACAATCACTTTTCCCGATTTTGGTAGGGCTTTCCAACAGTTGTTCAAAAGCTTCAAGCAATGTTTCATCACTCCAATTGTGAAGTATCCACTACAAATATCAAGAAAACTAGAATAGTATTTCATTAAATAGAACAACAGAAAACAGATATTTGAAACAAAATGTAAAGGACTGATTCATCTCCTATTCTGAATTAGTAATGAACCAATATTATGGAGCCATTAAATCACAAAAGAATAGAACAGAAAGTACCCTGGCATAACCCTGTGCATTTTAATTTCCTAAATATATACCCTGTCTATATTTTGTTACCTATGATTGAAGGGCCAATGATGGACCCAGTTTGTTGCACTAACTCTTATAACGAAATTGCAACATTCTGAATAAAAAACAACTATATAAGAAAAGGAAAAATCTATGATATGGGATAAGAAAATGATGCAGTCGTGCGGGGGGACCACCTAGAGTCCCAAAAATGTTACATGTGGGCCTTGAAAGGAAAAAGAAAGTAGTTGTTGGTGGTTGACCTAGACCTCAAACCACTACTAGAGTCCAACAAAGACCGAGGACACCTTGTGGAGAGTGTTATCTCAGTTCCAATCTCAAAAGTTGCGCTTGAGAAGACAATGTAGATTGGATCATACCTCGAAGAGCCTCTAAAAAGCAAACTCACTTGAAAAGCAAAGAAATGGAACTTCACCCCATAGCAATGAAGGACCATTGACGAGGAGGTTGGGAAGCTCTTCAGTACCACATTCATTATAGAAGATAGAATACCTAAGCTAGATAGCAAACAAGGTGCTCATTAGGGGTGGCAACGAGCCAATATTTTCACGAGCTGCTCGAGCTTGACTCATGAAAAGCTTGGTTCGGCTCGATTTCAATCGAGCTCGAGCTTGAGCTCAAGCCCAATTCAGTGGCTCGATTAATAAACGAGCTAGACTCGAGCCTACTAGAGCTTGGCTCGTGAGGCTCGTGAGCTAGATCAAATATATATAATATATATAATAATATATATAATAAAATTATATAAACTAATATATATATAATAAAAATATTATAATTATTAATGATTATAATTCTTTATTTTTAAATATAAAATAAATTTTTTATATATAATTTTTATTTTTATAAAATATATAATAAATATTTTTATAAAATATAAAAACGAGCCGAGCCGAGCTAAGCTCGATCCTGGTACTATTCATCTCGGCTCGGCTCGAATCCACCCCTAGTGCTCATTAAAAAGGCAAATAGGAAGTGGCATATGTGTATAGATTACACTGACCTAAAGAGAGCTAGCCCAAATGATAGCTTCCCCCTCCCTAGAATAGATCAGCTAGTAGACGCCACCTCGAAGTCTAAGATGCTAAGTTTCATGGATGCCTATTCCGGTTACAACTAAATCCAGATGGATCATACAAACTAAGAGAATATTACTTTTATAATTGAAAGTGGTCTATATTGTCACAGGGTTTTGCCCTTTAGCCTTAAGAATGTCGGGGCAACCTACCAACATATTGTAGACAAGATTTTTTTCTGAATTAATAGGAAATAAAATTGAAGTTTATGTTGCCGATATGGTAGAAAAAAATAGGTTTTTAAACTCCCACATTGTTGATTTAACCAACATATTTAAAGTTTTAAGAAAATATGACCTGAAGCTCAATCTTAACAAATGTGTGTTCAGCGTTACATTGAGTGAGTTCCTTGGTTATATGGTTAAACCCAACATGGAATCAAAGCCAAACCTGAGAAGATCCAAGCAATCTTGGATATGCAACCTCTGAGGTCGGTGAAGGAAGTCCAAAATCTCACTTGTTAATTCACCACCCTCGATCGCTTTATGTCTAAGTTGACAAGGCAATACCTACCCTTTTTTCAAGAAATAAAAAAAGCCAAAGACTTCCAATGGATCAAGGAGTGCCAACTCGCTTTTGATGAACTTAAACAATACCGCGTCTCGTCATTGTTATTGACAAGGCCCAAGCTGGGGGATGAACTACTATTTTAGTATCAATAAGCAATAAGGTAGTCAACTCGATACTGTCCCTAAATGTAGACAAAGTGCAATGACTTGTTTACTGCATAAGCAAGGTCATACATGTAGCCAAGACTAGGTACCCTAACATAGAGAAGCTTGTCTTTACTCTTATAGTATCAACTCAGAAACTATAAGCCTACTTCCAAGTGTACATCATTGTCGTCTTCATTGATCAACCTCTCCACTAAGCCCTATAGAAGTCTAAAGTTTCAAGAAGACTGACAAAGTGGGCTATCGAGCTCTGCAAATACGACATTCAGTTTGAGACGCGCCTAGGGATCAAGGCATAGGTCTTAGCATATTTTATTGTAGAATGTATGTTCAGCATGCAAGCCTTGGAACCGGATAAGCCAACAACAAGCTTGGAGGCATTCACTAGCAATAAACCTTCATTCGGTTGGGAAGAAGAACCCTAGATCCTCTATGTGGACGGCTCGTCTAATCAAAGAGAAAGCGGAGCTAGACTTATCTTGCTAAATCCAGACAAAGTGAAGTAGGAGTACACACTCAAATTTGGGTTCCAAGTGTCGAACAATGAAGTTGAATATCAAGCCCTCATCATCGATTTAATCGAAAACTAAACCGATTAAGTGCATTTTCCAATTTGGTTTTCTCATTTCAATTTGATTTTTCTGGTTTTTCGATTTTTCATGGACACCCCTAACGACAATGGCGGCCACCACCGTTGTCCTTGCCATCATCGTTAGAAGGGGCGAATAGAAAAAGCATTGAAAAGAATGGGAGATGACTCAGATGTACTTGTGAAGAGAAGGGAATTTGTGCCACTTGATTTCCATACACCTATCTTGGTTTACACTAGGAACGATGATTTCGAAGTTTGTCTTCAACCCACTCCTCAATCCCAATGCAACGACTTGGTTTTCTTCAACAATTGGAAGCTTGAGCCATGACTTAAAGTAGAGGCTGTTGTTAAAAGAACTTTGTAGATGTTAGAGCAGAATTTCCTTTCCTTTTGGTGGTTATATAAGGGAGATAGGTATGCTAATTTTTGGTTGCATACTATTACCTTTACTTCCAAGTTGTGATTAGCATTTCCCCTTTGTATCTTTTTTAACATGATTGTTAATTTTTATTAATATTATTTATTAATCTTTTTATTATGTCTAAATTTTTTTATTGTTAAAATATTTTATATTATTTATTGTTTAATATTATTTCTTATTGTTATCAATAATGTTTATTTATCTTTTAATATTATTTATTTATCATTTTATTATTTTTAAATTTTTATTTTATCATTTCTTAAAATTTCAGTTTTTTATTATTTTATGAGTGGTGAAGAAAATCAAAGCAAGGCTGGATCGTCAGGAGACCCAAAATTAGTCTCATGTAGTAAATTGGTATTAATTAAAAGCATTGATTCATTCATCCAATCAAATTTTCATGTCAACTATGTTGTACCTTTTTATATTTTCTCTCAAATAAATCCTCTTAATTAGTAGAGATTTCTGGTGAGGGTATTTGACAATGTTTTCAACTTGTCCTTGATCCCGTTACTTGGTCATGAGTTATATACTATATGTATATCTAAATTTTAGAGTCCATAACTTTGCACTTAATTGTCTAATTGGGTTATTTTAGTTAATGTTTTGAGATCTATACATTCTAAAGATCCTAAGGAACATAGCCTTGCTAATTTTGCTGAAAAAACCTTTTTTAACCTCAAATCCCAATTTCTAGCATTTCTTCATTTAGAAAATAAAAAATTGAAAAAAAAATAAAAGTTAAGACTAAAATAAAAAATAAGTCAGTTCAGCCATAGACCATAGTGGACTGACTTCATGCCATATCATGCTGTGTCAATGCCCATGGGTCGTGCTTGTATGGTCCATTTTGTCATGTCATGCGATACTAGCCTGTAGGCTTCAAAACCCAAGCCTGGAATGGTCCACTCTAAGAAATAGGCATCTCGGTCCAGCCAGTTATGTGCAGCATGTGAAACCACACGCCACTTTAAACATTTCAAAATTCCAAAACTAGTGCCTGATGATTAATAATAATAAAATAGAGCCGTTAATAACAAATAATAGATTTTGTTCACTTCTATATATACTATATTATATATTATTCTTTCTAAACCTGATGATTAATAAGAAGTCAGTTTTGTTGTTGTTGTAGTAAAATTTTACTAGACATGGTAACCGTGGTTAACAATAGAGCTGCTCACGGTTTGCTTTAACTGAATTAGTAGGATCGGTTTTTGAAAATCCGCTAACCGAAGCCAACTGGTTAACCATTTGATTGGTTGAGCTAACCACCAGTTTATTGTTTGTGTATGCTTAAAGTGCTCTAGTTGCCCCAATAATCCTAAGCTATAAGCCATTTGTATATGTCTTGGACAATGAGACTGGACATATATAATATAACCTTGCATGAAAACCATTTTGTTTTTTTTTGTTTTTATATTTGAGTTAGGAGTAACAGGATTCACAATAATAATGGGTGGGTTTAACAATAAATGCTGTTAGGTAGGTATTATTTCAGCAATTCCCCTTTCTTATTTTTTCCTAGGCATCTAGAATGGTAAAAGTTGACTTTGGTTTTTGTTCATGCTTAGCATTTGAAAAGTTGACTTTGGGCCTGGGGTTTTAGGTCTGCGAGCCAAGCCCACACGGCACAACCAAGCAGGCTGTGTTGCCCGTAGCCCATGTGCTGGCATGGCCCAATTAATTATTTTGGATTATTTTGGATTGGTCCAATTAATGTCTGGGCCGTTTAATAACCTGTTCAAATTTGTTTTGATTATCCAAATTTGGTCCATTTTCACTTATATTCTTATCTTTTCTTAATGGATCAGATATTGGCTCAATCCAACCCAATCTAATATAAATTCATTATGGATGGACCATGTCCAACCCAATCCAATAAATACTTTGGACCATTAAGTCTGGACTGGTCTAATTCATATATCTTATTGGTCTGTCCAATCCACACAAATTGAATTTGGTTTGAATGGGTCCAATCCAAAACTGGTCCATTGACACCCCTAATCATGGGGACTCGGGAGATAGCAGGAAATATGAACATTGTGATCATAGACATGCTTTAGGAACAAGAGAATATATAAGATTATACCAGATTGAAGCATGTGTTTTTGGAAAATAAAATATGCACACCATAAAGATCAAACTGCATTTCATTCTTATTCGGATGCATAATTTAAAAAAGTCACAAACAAGTTCAAAAGTAAAAAAGAAAAAAAAAAGGAACTAATTATTTGTGGAACTCCATAACCTAAGTATGGTAAGCATTGCAAACAATTTCACAACCAGCAAAGCCCGACTCTATTGCCAAGGCCTCAAACTCCTTTTGTGTCCTCTCTTTTCCTCCAGGGCAATGAGTTAGCACTAATAAATCATGTGTGAAGGCAATATTAGAGCGGTAACTAGCTTCTGGAGCCATTGGAAGAATTGATTCAACAATGATCACTTTTCCTGACTTTGGTAGGGCTTTCCAACAGTTTCTCAAAATCTTTAAGCAATCTTCATCATTCCAGTCATGAAGTATCCACTATAAAAATCACGAAAATTAAAATATATATATATATATATATATTTGGAGACATTAAATCACGAAAGAACATATCGAAAATGTACCCTATAATACTGTGGATTTTAATTTCCTAAATACTCTCTGTCTATGTTTTATCACTTCCTTGATTTGAGGACTAATAGACATTATGACTTTCTTGATTTGTAAACTTTATTTGCTTTAAATGACTTGATACTACAAAGAGATTCTTGGTGAATGTAATTCTCTTCTAGATATCGTGGGACATATCCAGTCTACCCCTCTCAAGACCTAAAAGAAGAACTAACCTTCATAAAAATGGCTTCTCCTTTGGGGACATATTCAAACATATCTCCTCCAACATGTTTCACACCTGTCCCATTCTTATTCAAACATATCTCCTCCTTTGTGGTGTGACCTGACATTCCCTTATTAAAGAATTCGTTAAACCAGGAATCTTTCTCACAGTACTGAAATAAGGTCATTCCATGTTCCTTATGGAAAGGAATTCCACCTTCCAATATAGCATCTCCCAGCCGGTACCTGCAAGCAGCGATAAAGATCAGAGAGAATGTAGTGTTTTTTTTTTCTCCCGGAAATACAGAATGAATGTCACATAACGAGTGATGTTGGTGGTGGAATATTGTGCCCAAATCAGAGATCATAGCTCGGCAAGTAAGATCATACCAGCTATCCATGAGCGACTTTTCTTGTTGCAGTAGAAGCAGGGGTCGAAGAGACACTCTGTCCTGGCTGTTGGTGAAAAGTTTGCAGACAGGAGCCAAGCCATAACGCCTTTCAACTTGGTCCTTGTCCCGTTTGACTAAAGAGCATTTAAGAACAGAGTAGCTCGTCAGTAGAGACAAGACACGGTCGAGCATGGTTGCTGCATCTGGGTTTTCAGTGTGAAGGTGCAAGGCAATCTCTGAAGCCGAGAGGTACGCATCAGGGCCAGCTCTAGATATGATCTCGAACACATCTAGTTCTGTAGTGACTTTCAAGGCCATAGGAAGCACTGAAGCACTTGCCAATTGCATGGCCGCCAATATACAGTTTTCTTCTTCTTTCTCTTCATTTGGGGTTTCAAAGTGATTACTGATGATTAAAGCCATACTCACTGTAGAGAAGAATTAGAAAGAAAGCTACACAGTTAGAATAAAGATAATCCCTCTCTCACCGCTCACAATCTCACAATTTATGAAATATATATAGGCTCGTCCATGATGCTAATGACATGTGATTTTAATGCGTGATGTGATTTGTAGTTTGATGGCAACCACTACCAGCCATTAGGTAGGCTTCTACTTAGACTTTTGTTATTATTTTTTTTCTTTGGTTAACAGAATTTCACTTTTCACTCCACAGCAACAAAACAACAAAGCAAAGACAAGAAACACCAAAAAAAGAAATCACTTACTAGTACTACTAATTACTTAGACTCAGTTTGGAAAGAGTACAAATACAATTATGTAGTGTAAATTTGTACAAAATATAAGATTTTGTACTCTACATGTATATTTGTATTTGTACACTTTTCAAACTGAGCTTTTGGCTGCTTTTGGTTGCAACACAAAATTGTTTGCATTAGTATAAAAATGCATGGGAGTGCAAATGAAAATAATGCATATTTTGATTTAATTTTGTTTTGCACTTTATTTTATTCAGCTTCACATCTTATTTTACTTTATTTGAACTACAATCAAAGAAAATAAGGTAAATTTTGAAAAAAAAAATCAGAATTTTCACCTAAATCATTTGCACTGCTATAACTTTGCATCAATATAAATTTATTTGCCTTGCAACCAAACACCGCCTTAGGAACAGAAACAAAAGTAATCAACTAAAATAGTTTATGAAATAGGACAAAGGGCATGCGTCCAACCACTCATTGAAGAGACCAAACCCCACTGGGCAAGGAGATGAGAAAGCCTATTCAAGTCTCGTTTAACAAAGAACAAAGAAACTGAAAGAACTTGGGCAAGGTTTAGATAGTCAAGTAACAAAAATATTATTTACGATGCTGCCCTTCCTGTTGTCAATACAAATTTCGTGCGTAAATTTGGAGCACAAAAATTAATGTGGATAAATTCAAAGGAATTGAATTTTTTTTTTCAGAAATTTAAATGGGATACAGACTCACTTTTTCTTGGCAAAGAAAACCCTCTGATTCTCTTGCCTTGGACGAAAGCCAAAACTGTGACTAGAACTTGCAATTATGAGAAGCAAGCAACGCCCAACCTTGTGTCAATGAAAATTTACTCATGCTCAATCAATGATTAGAACGTAAACAGCTGAAACAATGTTCTTGCCTGTAGAATTGACAGAAGACCTTTGAATCATGGGAATTTCACGAGTTGATGTGGCACGAAGTTGTAGCAATTTCGGTGCTTCGGCAATTCAAGAGTTGGGGCCTTTCTTCTTTTTTCCTTGATCTTAGTGCAGCGCATTTCCTCTCCTTTTTCAAAAACTACGGAGTAGTAGTTGAAAGGGGGGAGCCGAATGGGAGCTTCCTCTTGTTTTCTCCTCTATTTATAGAGGCTCACCAATAGACGATGAGTTGGTTTGAAATATTTGAATTGACTTGAATGGTTTCAATTCAATTTATCGCCATTTAATATTAATTAAAATGGGGGCACTAAATTGACATATCGGTGATCATTTTGTTGATCTAATTAAGCTAATTAAGTCATTTAATTGAATTTAATTTCAATCCCTAACTGTACTTGGAACGAAGTGCCATTTGGCACATGGTTGGTTCTACACATAAAAGGAAATCCAATTGATTAATTGTAACATTCCTTCTTAACTTAGATTAAATTGGATGCCATTGAGATCCGATAATTCAATTTAAATGCTCTTCTCTAGACTGAAATGGCAATTGAATCAATCTCCCTTAATTACGGGGCCATGTTCAACTAATTGGGAAATCATTTATGAAGAAGCCACTTGTTAGCTAGGTGTAATAACACCTCATGGGTAATGTGATCGGTCAAGATCCAACCAGAATTTCTTCCCCCCTCTTTTTGTTTATTATTTATTTTTTTGAATTCATGTTGGGCTCAATGGGACGGAAGGTTTTAGTGGGACCCAATGTATGGGCCCTCTATCGTATTAGCCCAAGGTGTTGGAGTCCAACACCTTATTTTTGTGCCAAAGATACGTTGGTCCCTCGAGCATGGAGTGCCTTTTTATTAGCCAAAGATACGTATCCTGGTCAGAGGTACTCGAGATAGAGTCCCATTTCCTTGTGGAATCATCTTTCCTTACTCCTCCTTATCTGTAATTGTACTCATCCCCATGACGTGTAGTTGACATGGCTGGAGGATAAGACGGGGGCCACAATAATAGTATAGCTAGGCCGACGTGGCAAAGCCTGGATGACATGGCAGGGCGATAGCTAGGCAGCCACGTGTCTCGCAGGACCAGCTCAACCATGACCCGAACACCACTCCCCCAGTTCTGAAGTCGAGGAATGAAGTAGTCCAATTCGTTCTCCAGCTGAAGAACTTCAAGTTGATGTCTGGATGGGCATCTGGCCCTTTTGGTGTTCCCCAGTGACTGTCGCAATCTTGAGATCCAGGAAATATGGAGAATGGTCGAGGAATCTTCCCATTGTTGGCTGCAGAACTCTAAAAGCTCTGACTTCAGAATTCGAACCACTCCCCAAAATGTTGTGCGGTTGTGTAGCTTGGCGAAGGGCCAAAGTGTCAAACTGAGCTTCCGAGTCTATCCTGTTGGGGCCGAGGAATGACTCTGGTTCCAAGTGGAAGTCAAGCTTTGGTGCAGTGGTGATGCTCGGCCATGGTGCATCGAGATTTGGAGTTGGATCCGTATTTCGGATTTGGGGTTTGTGTCATGCTCGGCTTTGATATGCCGACCTTCCGAAATTGAGGCTTAACTCGACCGTATGCCGAGGAAAGGCCTTTTGCTGATGGTTGGAGGCCGAGCTCTAGAATTGAGGTTCTGATGTTCGGCCACGGGGTGCTGGGCTGCGAAGACGGGTTCCTTCGGGATTTCTATGCTGCGAAGACGGGTTCCACCGAAGTTTCGGTTCCCAAACCACTCCCCCAGTTCTGCTATTGAGGACGGGAGTCCTCGGCTAGACTACTGTGTGGCCTTGTAGCCTTAAGCAACCTATCCGAGGACTTGAGTGCCCTAGCCGAGGGTTTACGTCGAAGGTTGGACCGGTACTGTGGCTCTCCGCGTCAAAGGTTGGACCAGTAGTGTAGTTGAACCGGTGCAATTAATAGGCATAACTGCTGCTTGAGGAGGATGCCACATCGGTTTTCAAGGCTTCCCGTCATACGTTATTGGTCTTCCGAGGCATTGTTAGAGGTGCTTCATCTGCACCATTGATTTCTTCTCGATCTGCGCTCCTGATAGTTATAAAAGGGAAGACAGTGGAGAGCTCGACAACTAACACGACAGATAGCTTGGTGGTCTTCGCTCCTCAGCTCTTGTGAATTGCCCAATATGTACTTTTCATCTCATTAGTCCTCTTCCTCTTCCGGGTCCTTCAGTAGTTCCGGTTCCAGCTCTTCTTACGGCTCGAACTATGAGCCTTAGCTGAGAGATTTTGTGGCTGCCGAAGTTGAGGAGGCTAAGGTTGGTCCCTCCGAGATGGAAGCAGAGCTTTCTCTACAGGTAGGTCGTCGATTTGGCACAACGTCCTGCGTCTTGGCGCCCGGGGATATGGCTCGGATCCGAGCAATGTATGTCATTCCCGCGGAATACCAAATGAGGTGTCCACTTCCTGGGGAGATGGCCACTGATTCTTAGCTCAGTGAACTATGTGTTTATGAGCACAGTTTAGAGGCTGGACAGAGGTTCCAGTTGAGCGAGGGGTTCACCGAAGTGCTAAATGAAGGGATAGGATATCCATCACAACGACTTCCAAATCTTGCGGAATAAGGGGCAAATTTCAAAAATTTTTCTCTCCCTTCAACTGGGAATTGTATTGCCTATTTTAGAAAAACATATTTTTCCAGGATCAATCTTGAACCATTAACCAAATCAGATATAAACCAAAAGAAGTAGGAGGGAGGATGTACCTGATTCGGAGAAATAATATCTCCCAATGGAGGTGTCCACGCCCAAGGAAGGATCCAAAGACTGCTTCCACGAAAAATGGCACAGTGCAGGATGGAGCAGAATCAGGAATGTTTTTCAAAAGAACTTGACCCTTTGCAAGAATCAACTGGATGGCTTGTGAGTACAACTCCAATCAATCTTTTCCCAAAAGATTGATATCAAGATCAGATCTTGATTTCTCCCAAGAACTAGAGATCGAACTGGAGATAATGGCGGCGACAGGAAGGAGGCGGCTAGAGAGATTTCGTAGGGTGCAGAATTCTCCCTTCTTGTGATTTCAGCTCTGAAGACAAGAGTTTTGGGTTGCATGTCTAAAGGCTGCCGCCCCTTCCTCCTTTTATAGATTTAAAGGGATCAACTCCTAATCCTATTAGGAGCTCCTGATCCAAATTATATTTGGATTAGAAGTCCCTTTAAGTGATAAGGGAAAACCCTTTTCTTATCTGCAGATCAGATTAGCCATCTCCAAATCTAATTAGGAGGCTTCCAGATCTAAATCTTATTTAGATCTTGGACTCTCTAAGTGGATAGGGTCTACGCCCAATCCTATGAGCTAATCCACATCAGAATTCGCCCCTTTTAATTGACTGACCAAATCTCATAATCATGGTATGCTGCTACAGCTAGCAGGATCCTAATGGATTTAAGCATGGCCACAGGCGAAAAATGTTTCCTCATAATCGATGCCCTCTTTCTGAGTGTACCCTTTCGCCACCAGACGAGGTTTGAAGGTCTCAACCCTACCATCGGGGCCCTTCTTCCTCTTGTAAATCCATTAACAAACGATTGCTTTTACATTGGAGGGTGGATCTACTAGAGTCCAGACTCCATTGGTCTCCATTAAGTCCATCTCTGCTCTCATGGCCTCTACCCACTTCTGGGAATCTATGTTCAACATAGCTTCCGCATAAGTCACGGGATCCTCTTCACTAGTCAAGGTTTCCACCAGGTAACTATCCTGGTCATAACCATAACGGACTGGTGGCCTGGATACCCGAGTGGATCTTCTAGGTTGGTCACTACCTGGAACTTGTAGGACATCTTCCACTGCTCCTGAGCTCTCCTCATCAAGAACAACTTCCTGATGATGGGTGTCCAGGATGTAATCGGTTTCCAAGAATTGTGCATTTCGACTGCAGAACATTTTCTACTCACTTGGGTCATAGAATAGGTAACGTACAGAGCCTTTTGGGTAGCCAACAAATAGGCAACAGCTGGTCTTGGATTCTAACTTGTCTGCACTCGTTCTTTTAACGTGTGCTGGACAACCCAAAATCTTTAAGTGTCTGACACTTGGTTTCTTTCCGGTCCAAAGTTCATATGGAGTATTGGAAACCGATTTGGTTGGAACCCGATTCAGCACGTAAATCGCAGCCTCTAATGCGTGACCCCAAAAGGATGTGGGTAACTCTGAGTGTATGAGAAGCGACTGTACCATATCCAATAAGGTCCTATTCCTCCTCTCTGAAACACCGTTAAGTTGTGGTGTAGCAGGAGGAGCTAACAGCGATACTATCCCATTGTCCTTTATGTAGTCCCAGAATTCGTCAGAGAGATACTCGCCACCTCGATCTGATCGAAGGGCCTTAATTTCTCTCCCTAACTGTTTCCCAACCTCTTGTCTAAACTCTTTGAACTTTTCAAAGGATTCAGACTTGTGTCTCATTAGGTACACGTAACCATATCGTGAAAAATCATCTGTGAAGGTGATGAAATACACGTCTTGATTTTGTGTCCTAACACTCAGGGGACCACATACATCAGTATGTATTAGGTCAAGTGTGCCTGTACATCTTTCAGGCTTACCATTAAATGGCCGTTTCGTCATCTTGCCTTGTAGGCAAGGCTCACAGGTGGGAAGATCTTCTACAGTTAGAAAATCCAAAGGACCATCCTTTACCAACCTTGTGATTCGGTCAACACCGATGTGGCCAAGTCGGTAATGCCACAGACACGTAGGATTAACTGTATCACAGGCTCTCTTCTTGGGGATTTCAGCCGACGCAGTTTCGGTGATGTTAGTTTCTAGAGAAGGATGTAGAACATAGAGACCGTTCTCCAGTTCCCCGTATGCGATGAATCTGTTATTTCTTTTAATAGTAATCGAATTACTAAAGAAGACAGAATAACCATCTGCACATAGTTTTGAGACAGAAATCAAATTTCTCCTTAAATTTTGTACATAAGGACAATTTTTCAGAATAGTTGATCCTTCTCTAAAAGGTAATTCCACGGTTCCTATGGCCACCTCTGCAACAGTTGTAGTAGTCCCCAAGTAGAGTGTAACTTCTCCTTCACTCAGCCTTCTGCTTACCTTGAACCCCTGCAGTGAGTTACACGCATGAGTTGAAGCCTTGGAGTCAATACATCAAGACGCAGAAGCTACCAACAGATTGGTTTCTATAACACAAATTTCAAAATTACCTTTCTTGGATTCCAGGTAGGCAGGACAGTTCATTTTCTAATGGCCGGTCATCTTGCAGAAGTGACAGGCATCCGATGCTTTGTCTTTCTTCTGCTTTTTCCCCTTAGTGGCTTTCTTCTGAGGCTTCTTTAACTTCATCTTTTTCTTGCCTGTCTTGCTAGCTTCAACAAGCATAGCTACAGGCTCATCCTTTCTAATCAGTTCTTCAGCTCTTTGCAACATATTGCTGAGCTCTTGCAAACTGACATTCAGCTTGTTCATGTTATAGTTCAGGATGAACAGATTAAAGGAAGGAGGCAAAGAATTAAGGTAGCATCTATCTGGGTCACAAGGTCCAGCCCGGATCCAAGAGCCTCAGTTCGTTGATGTATCAATCATCCGAAGACAATGGTCGTGAACTTGTTGGCCCTTGGTCATTTGTGCGGTCATGAACTATTTCAAGACCTTTTGTCGAGTAGAACGATTCTACTCTTCATACATCGTCCTGAGACTGTCCAATATGTCCTTGGCATGTTCGATCTGATCGAACGGCCTCTGTATTGGGTTGTCCAAGGAGGCAATGATGTATCACCGGGCAAAGGAGTTTTTCTCCTCCCATTCTTGATAGTCTCTCCTTCGGGCCTCTGAAACCCTATCGCCCGGACGCTCCGGGGCAGGATTCTTTGCCACTTTGTCCAGCTTTTCAAATACTAGGACCAGCATAAGGTTCCTGTACCAGTCAGCATAGTTTGGGCCCTTCAACTTGTTGTCATCAAGTAGTTTTGCAAAAGATCCATTTGCCATTTTCTGATAAAAGAGCAAACATCAGTCTACAACCTAATTTGATTCATGTTCATTTCATAGATATGGATTTTAATCTATGATCCATTTCCATTTATTTGCCTCTGAGATTTCCCTCCTTTCTCAGTGACAGAGACTACGGGTTGTCTCTGGAAATGTGGAAATTCACATAGGGTGCATGGAGCCAACGGTTTTAGCTGCATAACCCCACCACCTTTCTGTGAAGGATCATATCCACTCATCATATGAGTTTTCCCTTTGGCCTCTGTCAGACAAGGTTCAGAGCCGTTTTCAGGTAAACCTTTCTGTCCAGTGAGTGTTTACCCATCATATTCGTGAATGCCAAAGTACCGTGAGAGAATTCCCATTTTCTGGTGAAGCCCCTCCCACATCGGTCTACGACGCCCCTATCATCTTATGAAACACTCAGACATGCCCAACAGCAAATGGATAGCCCATTTTCTGGTGCGTTTCCTCATTACTGAAGGACCCATCCTCATGCTAATGATGGAAGGCTTTTAGAGAGTTCATCATATGAATCTCCCTATCACATGCATTCATATTAGCCGGAGGGAACAATTAATTACGCCCTAGTTCTTATTTTAGGTCAAACCAAAGTGGCTCCCACTGACTTTCATAAAGCCAGATTTCGGTGGGCCTAAATCGGCTAGGGTTCCGCACGTAACCTCTTGATGAGGTGTGGGGCCCCCACTGAGGGAGGTCATCCAATGACCAAAAGGGACACCATGGCAATGATGGGCATTCATCCATGGTGTGCGCAAGAGCCACTGTCGATTAAGCATGGGCCAAGTACTTAAGGCCCATGTACGTAGCACATCACACATCCATACATCACATGTAGGGATTAATTGATCCAATCATAATCACGGTATGCTGCTACAGCTAACAGGATCCTAATGGATTTAAGCATGGCCACAGGCGAAAAAGGTTTCCTCATAATCGATGCCCTCTTTCTGAGTGTACCCTTTCGCCACCAAACAAGCTTTGAAGGTCTCAACCCTACCATCGGGGCCCTTCTTCCTCTTGTAAATCCATTTATAACCGATTGCTTTTACCCCGGATGGTGGATCTACTAGAGTCCAGACTCCATTGAGTCCATCTCTGCTCTCATGGCCTCTACCCACTTCTGGGAATCTATGTTCAACATAGCTTCCGCATAAGTCACGGGATCCTCCTCACTAGTCAAGGTTTCCACCAGGTAACTATCCTAGTCATAACCATAACGGACTGGTGGCCTGGATACCCGAGTGGATCTTCTAGGTTGGTCACTACCTGGAACTTGTAGGACATCTTCCACTGCTCCTGAGCTCTCCTCATCAAGAACAACTTCCTAACGATGGGTGTCCAGGATGTAATCGGTTTCCAAGAATTGTGCATTTCGACTGTAGAACATTTTCTACTCACTTGGGTCATAGAATAGGTAACGTACAGAGCCTTTTGGGTAGCCTACAAATAGGCAACAACTGGTCTTGGATTCCAACTTGTCTGCACTCGTTCTTTTAATGTATGCTGGACAACCCCAAATCTTCAAGTGTCTGACACTTGGTTTCTTTCCGGTCCAAAGTTCATATGGAGTATTCGAAACCGATTTGGTTGGAACCCGATTCAGCACGTAAATCGCAGCCTCTAATGCGTAACCCCAAAAGGATGTGGGTAACTCTGAGTGTATGAGAAGCGATTGTACCATATCCAATAAGGTCCTATTTCTCCTCTCTGAAACACCGTTAAGTTGTGGTGTAGCAAGAGGAGCTAACCGCGATACTATCCCATTGTCCTTTAAGTAGTCCCTAAATTCATCAGAGAGATACTCGCCACCTCGATCTGATCGAAGGGCTTTAATTTCTCTCCCTAACTGTTTCTCGACCTCTTGTCTAAACTCTTTGAACTTTTCAAAGGATTCAGACTTGTGTCTCATTAGGTACACGTAACCATATCGTGAAAAATCATCTGTGAAGGTGATGAAATACACGTGTTGATTTCGTGTCCTAACACTCAGGGGACCACATACATCAGTATGTATTAGGTCAAATGTGCCTGTACATCTTTCAGGCTTACCGTTAAATGGCCGTTTCGTCATCTCGCCTTGTAGGCAAGGCTCACAGGTGGGAAGATCTTCTATAGTTAGAAAATCCAAAGGACCATCCTTTACCAACCTTGTGATTCGGTCAACACCGATGTGGCCAAGTCGGTAATGCCACAAACACGTGGGATTAACTGTATCACAGGCTCTCTTCTTGGGGATTTCAGCCGACGCAGTTTTGGTTATGTTAGTTTCTAGAGAAGGATGTAGAACATAGAGACCGTTCTCCAGTTCCCCGTATGCGATGAATCTGTTATTTCTTTTAATAGTAATCGTATTACTAAAGAAGACAGAATAACCATCTGCACATAGTTTTGAGACAGAAATCAAATTTCTCCTTAAATTTTGTACATAATGACAATCTTTCACTACAATTGTTCATTCCCTAAAAGGTAACTCCACGGTTCCTATGGCCACGTCTGCAACAGTTGCAGTAGTCCCCAAGTAGAGTGTAACTTCTCCTTCACTCAGCCTTCTGCTTACCTTGAACCCCTGCAGTGAGTTACACGCATGAGTTGAAGCCCTGGAGTCAATACACCAGGACGCAGAAGCTACCAACAGATTGGTTTCTATAACACATGTTTCGAAATTACCTTTCTTGGATTCTAGGTAAGCAGGACAGTTCCTTTTCTAATGGCCGGTCATTTTGCAGAAGTGACAGGCATCCGATGCTTTGTCTTTCTTCTGCTTTTTGCCCTTAGTGGCTTTCTTCTGAGGCTTCTTTGCCTTCCTCTTTCTCTTGCCTGTCTTGCTAGCTTAAACAAGCATAGCTACAGGCTCATCCTTTCTAATCAGTTCTTCAGCTCTTTGCAACATATTGCTGAGCTCTTGCAAGCTGACATTCACCTTGTTCATGTTATAGTTCATGATGAACGGATTAAAGGAAGGAGGCAAAGAATTAAGGATAGCATCTATCTGGGTTGCAAGGTCTAGCCTGGATCCAAGAGCCTCAGTTCGTTGATGTATCCCATCATCCGAAGACAATGGTCATGAACTTGTTGGCCCTTGGTCATTTGTGCGGTCATGAACTGTTTCAAGACCATTTGTCGAGTAGATCGATTCTACTCTTCATACATCGTCCTGAGACTGTCCAATATGTCCTTGGCAAGTTCGATCTGATCGAACGGCCTCTGTATTGGGTTGTCCAAGGAGGCAATGATGTAACACCGGGCAAGGGAGTTTTTCTCCTCCCATTCTTGATAGTCTCTCCTTCGGGCCTCAGAAGCCCTATCGCGCAGACGCTCCGGGGCTGGATTCTTTGCCACTTTGTCCAGCTTTTCAGATACTACGACCAGCATAAGGTTCCTGTACCAGTCAGCATAGTTTGGGCCCTTCAACTTGTTGTCATCAAGCAATTTTGCAAAAGATCCGTTTGCCATTTTCTGATAATAGAGCAAACATCAGTCCACAACCTAATTTGATTCATGTTCATTTCATAGATATGGATTTTAATCTACGATCCATTTCCATTTATTCGTCTTTGAGATTTCCCTCCTTTCTCAGTGACGGAGACTACGGGTTGTCTTTAGAAATGTGGGAAATCACATAGGATGCATGGAGCCAACTGTTTCAGCTGCATAACCCCACCACCTTTCTGTGAAGGATCATATCCACTCATCATATGAGTTTTCCCTTTGGCCTCTGTCAGACACGGTTCAGAGCCGTTTTCAGGTAAACCTTTCTGTCCAGTGAGTGTTTACCCATCATATTCGTGAACGCCAAGGTACCGTGAGAGAGTTCCCATTTTCTGGTGAAGCCCCTCCCACATCGGTCTATGATGCCTCTATCATCTTATGAAACACTCAAACAAGCCCAACAGCAAATGGATAGCTCATTTTCTGGTGTGTTTCCTCATTACTGAAGGACGCATCCTCATGCTAATGATGGAAGGCCTTTAGAGAGTTCATCATATGAATCTCCCTATCACATGCATTCATATTAGCCGGAGGGAACAGTTAATTACGCCCATGTTCTTATTTTAGGTCAAACCAAAGTGGCTCCCACTGTAGGTATAGACCGGTTTAATTCACACAATTTCTCCACAGTTCAGAACAACTGTGGATTATGGTGTGGTATGGATTAATCCCTGCAACAGGGTCTGATATGGAATGGCCCACATCCACACTATAGAACAGCCCCCAAATGTAAGAATAATGCTCAACCATTTGGTCTCTATCTATTTTTAATGAGCTGCCAATTATTATGAGCCAATACGAATAACCATTACAAAGCCATTTAATACCACATTCTATGGGGACTTGCCTATAAGTAGAATGGGAAACAACAATATCTCTCTTAATTACTCTATTACTCTTGTTCTCACTATCACATCAATACCTCAATTTTAGAATTACTTCGGCTAACCTAGGTAGTGTTCAATTCCATGTATATCTCATGGACAAAGGACCATCCACCTAGCTATTTCTTGTCCCCAGCATTTTTCAATTGGCCAAAAGTCCATGTTTGATTCTATGCATTACATTTACCAAAACCTGGAATTAATTTTTGTTTCTTTTTATTTTAATTTATTTGTAAATTATTTTTAAAAATAAAGATAGCACATCCGTTTTCGAAAATATTCTTCTTAACATTTTTAGATTAAATTGTAGGATAAATTTCTTAAACTACTTTTGTTTAGCTAATTGACAAACTTTATAGTCTAACAATTGTCATGTTGTTAAATGCTTACAAAAAAAATGAAATGTCAAATTTGACATTATTATTCTTCAAATCTTCAAAATAAAATTCAATTTACAAAAAATTTCATCAATCTCTCCAAGAGAAATGTTGCATCCCAGAAAGCCCATACCTGTAATAGGATTTGATTCTCTGTCCGATTAGTCTTGTGACGCCTTGTGCCGTGAGTACAACAAGCCGGATTTCAAAGAACTCGATTTGTGTTCATTGGTCTTGTAGCCAATGGGATTACTAACAATCATTTTTGTGGGCTTTCAGCTCGGCCGATAGATATGTTGTTAAAAGATCCGATTTTTGTTTTAAGCCTTTTACGTTCATCTCTGTTTTGGATCTTGAAACGTCCGAGAATTCAGATGCAATAGGCTGCCAAGGATGGAAATTTGAAGATTATTTACCATTCATAGAAGATTTTTTTTTTCCACCTAATACAGTGTTGGGAACTCTCTCCGACACCCCGGGGGATTTTGATCTCACGAATGAACTCTTATTAGGAGGGTGTTGGTTCGAGACATCTGGTGGGTCTGATTTCCTGCAACTGAGGTGGTCTTTCCTTGCAAACCAACCTGAGTTCAATGCAGACAACAGGGTCGTCTTTCCTTGCAAACCAACCTCACGTTGAGACAGAAACAGAAGATTTCATCAAGACACCAAACACAGTCATAAGTACCAATTCTTCAGGAAGAGCAGAATGTTATCCATTCGAAGGAAGCTTCGAGTTAAACAAAAAATGGTGGATTGGTCCAAGTTCAAATCCGGGACTTTCAGTAAGAGACAGAGATTGATTCAGGCAGTTGGATATATCGATCAGAGAGTCCACGAAAGATAGAGATGTCCTTATCCAGATATGAGTTCCTGGAAAAAGAGGAGGTAAGCATGTTCTTACAGTAGATGGCCAGCTGGTTCTCACTGGATCCAAACTGCCGAAGACTAGCAAATTACAGAAACGCCTCTCTAAACTATCAGTTCCTAGCTGAGGAGGATCCAAAGGGGACAATTGGGCTGCCTGGCCGTGTTTTCTTAGGGGAGGTGCCTGAGTGGACCCTCGACGTTAGATTCTACAACAGCGATGAGTACCCACGTATTGATTATTTCCAGGGGTGTAATGTTTGTGGAACTGTTAAGGGTCCATTGTAATCTCAGAACCATGAGTACAAGTCCTCTTTCCTTTGTTTTCCATCGCCGGTGGACTGTCAACACAATTTTTGGCAATAGGGCGACGAGATTCATGGAAGAAACAACCGAAGCTTCCAGGGAGAAATGGCCGTCAGGAAACAAAGTCCAGGCTGTGTGGGAGAATGGAGGAAACAGCTACAGGAAACTAGACCCAATTGATTGTCTGCCTCCAGAAAACTGAGTAGATGGAACAGCATCGGAAAAGGTTTGCCGAAGAAATGGCTGCCGCCTCTCCTTTCCCCATGCATCGGAAAACTGATTTATTGGATGCCTCATGACTCCATCTTTTACTCTTTTATCATGATGCAATCTCATAAAAGAAGTTGTCTTTGTAGACAAAAACAACCTTTGAAGCCTCGGCTTTAGGGAAATAGAGTAGTATTTTCTTATCATTTGTTCTATGCTTGGTTTCACCATTACGCTTATCTTTCATCCATCTACAAGCACCACATATTTTGCAATAATCGGATTCTATATCTTCCTTCCGGAATAACATGCAATCATGTTGGGCAAGTTATACTATAGTAGCATAAATGAATGTAAAACCAATCCCAGGACAGCAAGAACCTTTCCTTCAAATTTGTGTGTCAAAATTGGTTTGCCAACAACAATAATAACAAGTAAGCAATTCAGCCAAGTAATAGAAAAATAGATAATAGCACACCAGAATTTTTACGTGAAAAACCCTAAAATCGGGAAAAAACCACAGGACCTATGATCCGTAAAAGTCTTTCACTAATTCATAAATTAATGGGTACAAAAGTCTTCTCTAGTTGCAACTAGAGGCTTACAAACATCAATGAAATAATCATTGTCTCACAAGAACAACATTAACATCACCAAATGCAAGGTGGATACAACACAATTAGAGGTTTAGATCTCACCAAGTTGCTGTAAATTTGAATTGAGAAGTAGAGAAAGGAAGAAGAATCACCAAATCTGAACTAGAGTGGGATTCTTAACTCCAGCACTTAATATCATCAAGAACGGGCTTGAAAGGCACCTCCGAACTTGATCTTGAATGGAATAGGAGCCAGCTTTTTCCTCTTCTTCACAAAACTCAAAGAACCAGAAACAATCCTTCGGTTCTGTATTTCTTTTTTCTTCGTTTTTCTCTGTCGGGTGGTTACGAACTTGATGCCAAAAAGCTGAAAGGTGGAAGCATTTTTTCCACTATACGACTCCTTTTTGGGAGCAAATAAAGGTGGGGTGGGCCCCTCCATATGGGCTGGACCCACACCCAACAATTCTCCCCTTCTAACTCATATGGGGGACTTCACCAAGCCCGCAACTTCTTTGCAGAATTCAAATTTGTCTCTAGGCAAAGACTTTGTTAACATGTCTGTGCCATTCTCATCAGTATGAATCTTCTCAATGTTCAACCACTTCATATCCAACACATCCCGAATCCAGTGGTACCTTACATCAATGTGTTTGGATTTTGAGTGAAAAGTAGTGGGTTCAGATTCAATAGCCACAATAGATGCATTATAACAAAGAGGAAGAGGATATCGGGTGACCAAAGAGGCCTCAGACTTCATGGATTGGGTAATCATAGAGTGAGTTTGCCAAATAGGAGCGGGGACTGGTTGCGTGGAGTATAAGAGATCCTGAACCAGCCGAGTTCGAGGTCAAGTGCGTGATAGGTCATCCGATGTGGGAGCAGGTCCAGCACTCTGAGCGTCAATGTTGCAGCTGTCCGATCTAGGTGTAGTAGGCATATCATCAGGCCTAGGAGATGTCATCGAAGGAGATGCAGGAGCAGACCCCCTTTGCTGATTTATACAAACTGGAAGTAGAGTGATGCTATCGGTACTAGAATCTAGAGATGATGTAGGTTGTGGCAAACCAGGAAACAATTCTTCATCAAAGAACCAGCTTTTGAATGGAATAAGAGCTAGCTTTTTCCTCTTCTTCACAACAACATGAGCAATATCAGGCCTCGTGCACACCATATCATACATTAAACTGCCAACTGCCGAAGCATAAGGCACTTTCTCACTTGTAGGACATTGTTTAGTGTTGAGCTTGAAATGACTTGCAAGTAGAGTAATCATTGGTTTTGCATTGTTCATGTTGAACATCTCAAGAACCTTCTCAATATATTTTTCTTGAGATAACCATAACTTCCCATTCTATCTATCTCGAGAGATCTTCATACCAAGAATCTGTCTAACTGATCCCAAGTCCTTCATTGCAAATGATTTGCTAAGCTCATTTTTCAACCTATCAATCTTGTTAGAATCATGTCCAACTATCAACATATCATCAACATAAAACAAGAGAATAATGAAATCACCATTAGAAAATTTCATTACGAATACGCAATGATCTGAAGTGGTCCTAGTATACCCATGATCAACCATGAAGGAGTCAAATTTGTTGTACCACTGTCTTGGTGCTTGTTTCAACCCATACAAGCTTTTCTTTAATCTGCACACCAAATGTTCTTTTCCTTTTTCTTTGAATCCCTCTGGTTGCTCCATATAGATTTCTTATTTCAAATCACCATGAAGGAAGACAGTCTTCACACCAAGTTCATAGGTGTGATTCTCATGCAAGGATTTTAAATCCTCTTGCATTGCTTTCAACCACTTATCTTTCTTATCATATGACATAGCCTCTTGATAAGTCTCTGGATTTCCCCCATCTATCAACATCACATATTCATGTGAAGGATAGCTAGTGGAAGGTCTTCTCTCTCTAGTTGATCTTCTAAACTGAACTTGTGGTGAAGGAACTGGAGGTACCTGTTCATTCTGTACTTCCTCTGTATTTTCATTTATAGGAGTTTCATCACTAACTGTATCATCCTGTTCATTTGGTACAGCTCCCCCATGATCACCATCAACTGTAGGTGGGAAAACCGGATCCAAGTTAATTGGAACATCAATAGAGAATTTTGGCTTCTTAAATTTTTCTATATATTCAATTGTTTGATCCTCAAGAAATACAACATCTCGGTTTCTGATCACTTTCTTGTCCACTGGATCCCATAACCGGTACCCAAACTCTTCGTGCCCATAGCCTAAGAAGATGCACTGTTTAGCTTTGTCATCAAGCTTGGATCTTTCATCTCTAGGAATATGAACAAATGCCCTACAGTCAAACACTTTCAAATGACTGTATGATATGGCTTTTCCTGTCCAAACTCTTTTAAGAGTATCTTTATTCAAAGGAACTGAAGGAGAAAGGTTGATGAGGTCAAATGCAGTTCTCATAGCTTCACCCCAAAAGGATTTAGGTAATTTAGCATAGGAGAGCATACATCTGATTATGTCAGTAATTGTTCTGTTCATTCTCTCTGCTACTCCATTGTGTTGAGGAGTCTTATGAACACTTTTTTTAAGCCTGATACCATGGATCCTACAATATTCTTCAAAAGGACCCATATAATCACTACCATTATCAGCTCGGATGCACTTCAACTTATTCCCTATTTCTCTCTCAACCATGGCATGAAAATACTTGAAAACATCCAACACCTGATCCTTAGATTTCAAGGCAAATGTCTACACTTTTCTGGAGTAGTCATCAATAAATGTCACAAGACATAATGCACCACCAAGAGATCTATCTATCATGTAACAAACATCAGTGTGAACTAAATCTAAAACATGAGGCTTTCTAAATGGAGGAAATTTATGAAATGCAACTCTACTCTGTTTGCCAGCTAAGCAATGTACAAATGTTTCAAGAGGCATACCTTTCACATCAGGAATAAGATTTTCTCTGGAAAGTATCTGAAGCCCTTTTTCACTCAAATGTCCAAGCCTCTGATGCCAAAACTCATTGGATGAATCATGAACTGCATTCACCTCTCATTTGCTCAAACTTGCTTGCATCACATAAAGGGTATTGTGCTTCTTTCCCTTTGCCACAATGAGTGAACCCCGACTGAGCTTCTATTTTCCATCACTGAAGGTATTTGCATAACCTTCATCATCAAACCTGTCAGTGGAAATCAGATTTAGGCGGATATGAGGAACATGTCTAACATTCTTCAAAATTAATTTGCAACCAGTATTGCATACATACATACATACATATATACATATTTACACATATATAAATATATATCTATGTATGTATACATACATATTTACACATATACATATTATATACGTATAATATTAGAGTGGGTCCACTGATCTACCCAAGCCCAGCCCAAGCCCGTGCCCAACTTGAGTGCATCAAATTACAATGCAAGCTAGGCTCGGGTTGGGGAGGTTGGGCTTGACCTCGAGCTCAGGCCTTAAGCCCAAATTTTAGGGTCGGGCTGCGGTTAACCATAAACCCAACCCAACCCGTCCAACTTGCACCCCTAATACACCTTGAATATGCACGCTTATCGGAGAAATATTAAGATATAGATAGATATGCATGAAAACACTATAAATACTTCAATATAATAAATCACAAAAATACATTAAAAACACTACATATAAAACCTCAATGATATATATATATATATATATATATATATATATATATATAAATTAAATTAATATATTTTAATGGTTTTATGAAAAAATACATTATAGTTAATTATAATTTCATTAATAAACCTACACTTAACTATGATTTATAAATATTCTTAAGTTTTATGGGATAGGAAAAACCCAACTCTCCTATCTAACCATAAAACATGCATTGACACGACTTCTAAGTGAAAATATAATTAATAATTATTTATTTATTTTTATTTTTCAAAAACTATAAAATTTTAAAAATAAATAAACATTATACAATATATTCAAAAAAATACTTATTAAAGAAGAAGTTTCAATTGCTTTGTGGATTTGATAGATCATTGATAAAATTATAATATATTAATTTATTGTAATATATCCATAGAACTATTAATTATTACTTATTTTTAATTATAAAAATATAAAAATAAAAAAACATTAAAGAAAAAATTTCAATTGCTCTATGGATATGGTACATCATCCATAGAATTATAATATAATCAATCATTGTCATCAAATGATAAAATATAATTAATTATTATTTATTTTTTAATTCTAAAAAAAATAAAAAATATATATATATTAAAGAAGTAATTTCAATTGCTCTATGGATATGATAGATAAATCCATAGATCTAAAACATATTAAGTCTTTAAAGGTAGAGAAAAAACTATATTTTCGCCTTTTACTTTTTTCTAGTTTTTTGTCGTATCTTTTTCATAGCATACCGGTTGATAGCCTATCGATATGCCTCAATACACCCCAATACTCCCCGATACAGTCTTATATGGGTCCAATACAGTAGAAAAAAGACAATTAATATTGCCAAATTTCTACACTTCTAAAAATACAGTAAGATACACCCCAATACACCACCATCATGTTTTCATCTAAAGTTGTCAAAACAGATGACGGATTTTTTGCCTTTTCACTTGGGAATCAGAGCATTGAGCTGTGAGAAAACATATATCATATAATATGGCAAGCTCATCATACCGACTATCCATGACCAACTTGTTCTGAATCAGTAGAAGCAGAGGTGCCAACGACATTCCATCCTGATTGCTAGTGAGAAATTTGCAGGGTGGTGCCAAGCCATAACGTCTTTCAATTTGGTCATTGTCCGGTTTGACGACAGAACATCAAAGAACAGAGTAGCTCGCCAACAGAGACAAGACACGGTCGAGCATAGTAGCTGCTTCTGGGTTGTCAGTGTGAAGATGCAAGGCAATCTCTAAAGCCGAGAGGTACGCACCAGGGCCAACTCTAGATATGATCTCAAGCACGTCTAACTCTATAGCCACTTACAAGGCCAATAGGAAGCACCGAGGCGCTTGCCAATTTCATGACCAATAAAAAGTTTTCTTCTCCCTTCTCTTCATTTGAGGGTTCCAAGTGATTACTGGTTGAATCCATATTCATTGTAGATTAGAACTAGAACTAGAAATAGAAAGAAAGCTAGACGGTTAGAATAAAGGCAATCTCTTTCTCTCTCTCTCTCACGGCTCACAATCTCACAATTTATGAAATATATAGAGGCTCGTCGATGATCTAATGACATGTGATATGTATACATGATGTGATTTGTAGTTTTATGACAACCATTAGGTAGGCCTCTAAAATGGACAAAACCAGAAAAATCTATGAATAGGCTTTTGCTTTTTTCTATGTTGGCAAAGGGAAATATCTTCTTTTTTTCATTGCTAAACAGAATTTCACTCCACAAGCAAGAAAACAACAGAGGAAAGACAAAGCAAGAAACATCACAACTAACAGAAACTACTAATTACTTAGGATTACTTTGGAAGGAGTACAAATGCAAATATATAGAGTGCAAAACCTTGTATTTTGTATATATTTGGATTGTATATATTTGTATTTTTACTCAACTAAAAAGAATACAAATACAAATATGTAGTGTAAATATATCTACAAAATAATACAAAATATAAAGTTTTGTACTCTACATATTTTATTTCTACTCTTACCAAACTGGGCCTTAGGCTTCTTTTGGTTGCAATACAAAATTATTTGCACAAGTATAAATGCATAGGAGCGCAAATGAAAGTAATACAAATTTTGGATTAATTTTGTTTTGGTTTTCATTTTATTCTCTTTGTACCTTATTTTACTTTATTTGTACTACAATAAAAGAAAGCAAGGTAAAATTTGAAACAAATATAAATCAGAATTTTCACCCAAATCATTTGCATTGCTATAGCTTTGCATTAGTATAAATTTATTTGCATTGCAACCAAATACAGCCTTAGGAATAGAAAGAAAACATAGGACAAAGGGCACGTGTCCAACCACTCATTTGAAGAGACCAAACCCCACTGGGCAAAGAGATGAGCAAGCCTATTGAAGTCTCGTTTAAGAAAGAAGAAAGAAACTGAAAGACGCCTGGGCAAGGTTTAGATAGTCATGTAACAAAAGCACTATTTTTGACGCACAGCCCTTCCTGCTATTTGACAGCCAGCTAATGATCGACCTATAGGGCTGTTCACGGGTCGGGTTGGGTCGGTTTACTGAGGTTTTTCCAACCGACCCGACCTGGTCGGGTTACCTGAACTTGAAATCGAAATCGACCCAGTGTTAAGCAAAACCGACCTAGTCGGTTTGAGTCGGGTTGGGTCGGTTTGGGTCGGCTTCGGCTCTAAGTTCAACCATGCTTGACAGAAACTCAACTGCAATATATATGTGGAGACTGTGGCACCACAATATGTGAAGTAGTGAATGCGGGAAAAGCCTTATTTTTGATAAACAGGATATACCTCAAGTCCACATATTGGACTTTGGAGAGGAGAAGAGCAAAACCCATATATAATAATAATGCCTATTATAGAGGTATATATGTTATATATCTTTTTAGTAATTAAGTTTTATCTCTAAAACCACCAACCTATTCCTTTGATTATATATTCATTTTGAAGTTTAATTGTCTTAATTGGGATTTGGGTGAATTCTATAGGGAGACTTCAAGACAGTTAATTACAATCATTAATCAAGCCAATGTAATAGATTTGAAGAGGGACAATTAGTTATGGGGGCTTAATTAATTTAAATTTCATAAAGGGACAATTAGTCGGTTTGGTTCGGGTTGGTTTCGATTTTTACACAAGAAAATCGAAACCGACCCGAACTATCAGTTTATGATGTTTTACAACCCGAAACCGACCGGTGCTGAAGATAACCCGGCCGACTCAGGTTGGGTCGGTCTGGGTTGGTCGGTTTGGTCGGGTTGGGCCTTCTTATGAACAGCCCTATCGACTTTCAACTTTCAATTAACTCTTGATAGCTTCAGAAACTTAGGGCATGTTTGTTTTTTCTTTACTCTTATCTCTTAAGAGAAATCTTTTAACTTTAAGAGAAAATTGGTTGTTCATTTCCTTTTATCTCTTATCTCTTAAAGTGCAATTATACAACTTTTTGTTTTCCAATGATACCCTCAAAAGACAAACAAAAACTCTCATATATGGGGCCAAAATAGATATTTGATAATTTTTAGAATTCAGAATTCAGAATAATATTCTCTGCATTTCAAAGTTTAGAGGAAAGAAAAGTTCACCAAAACCAATATACATCTTAATGTAATTATTACACTATCAAAAACAACTATTACTTCCGCTTGAAGAGAGGAGGATACTGAGTTAGGCCTACACTTTGGCTATATGTTTGCTTCAACTCTCATTCTTTCTCATTATATATTATTATTATCTAAGATGAAATTTTAAAATGGATAAGAATGGTTAAAAATGATTAGAATGAGAAAATATTTCTATGAACTAAATACTTTTTTTCCTAAAAATAAATTTTTTCAAACTTGCAAATGCCTTATATTACTCATTTTCATTCTTAAAAAAAAATGGTGTAGAGATTATAAACCGCCTACCTAGCTAGGTCTCTGATGCTGTTATATGAACATAATTTGTGATTTCTATAATAATTCCTTGGTCACAGATTCTTATCTTCACACCAACAAGCCAGCAATATGTGAAAATTATTTTTTTGAATTTCCATCGCTGGCATGTCTATGTCGGCAGAAGATGACAACCATTTTGGTAACGTTTGTATTTTCATTTCCACATGTGGGTAAGCTTTCTCTCCAGATTCAGGATTGTCTACTTTTGGCCATTCCTTTCAAAATTCACCAAGCAATTTATACTTGAGAACGACCCACAAATTATCATCAAGACTCCATTTGGAAGGAGTACATACAAAATACAAGTACAAATATATAGAGTAAAAAACCTTGTATTTTGTATATTTGTATTGTGAATATTTGTATTTGCATTCTTTTCAAACTGAGCCTAAGCTTCTGCAAGTGGACCATTTACATCTACTGTAACGATTTTGGGTTAACAACTGACCCATCTCCAAACCTCATTTTACCTGGGTTAATGTCAATTATGTCCTTAAAAATTTTAACAAGGTAGTGCATGTTTTCGCCAAAATATAATATCTTTCTCTCATCCAAGCTAAAACAAGACGGGATCCGTTTAGGCACACAAGTAAACATGTAATAGCTGTGTGAGAGTAAACATGTAATAGCTGTGTGACATATGTCCCAGTTAATGTGCCTTTCATCCAAACGTTTTTGTTCTGTTAGACAAAAATTATCTATTATCTTATTATCTTTGTCAAAATAATTAAAAATAAAAACAATGAAAAAGAAAAACCTAAACGTGTTGGGAGTTGGGACTCATTTATGTTTTCTTTTTTTATTGTTTTTTATTTTTAATTATTTTGACAAAGATAATAAAATAATAGATAATTTCTATTTAACGGAACAAAAAAGTTTCGATGAAAGGCACATTAACTAAGACATGTGTCACACAGCTATTACGTGCTCACTCATTGCGCTTACCTAACGTGCCTACTACATCCATACCCTACTACTACAGCTATTTACCGGCGAAAACAAAGCTACATATTAAACAAATTTTTAAAATAACACGTGCTTTAAGCTTTAATATTTTGAACCAAGTTTATTATAGGCTTTTTCTAATTGATACTATATCGATTACAATTTTGAATAAGAAATAAAATAATTAATTAATCAATGTAATAAGTACATTTTCTAATTTAAGCCATATTTTAAATCTTCTACAATTTTCAAATGTTTCCCAAATATGTATCCTGATAGTTTGCACTACACATAATTTATTAAAATATGTAATTTCTATAGTTTTTTTTTGAAAAGTGTAAGGTGAAAAAAGCATTAAAAGAATATGAAAAATGGTACAAAACACAAAGGCCAAGTTCCAGAGAAAAAGTAAGACCAACAGAGAACAAATGAGAAACTCTGTAGGCTAAGAGACAAAAGAACCATTAAAACCCAAACAAAACCAGCTGAAACAAACAAGCCATGTCAAAAGACTCGAACTAGTTATGTATCGCACAAGTCATGATCGACATGATATATATATATACCTCCATATTGGGTTGTATTGTGCCATCTTTGAATAGTACAATACAGACTAATAGAGAAGTGTACCAATGCCGAATTTGACAAAACTGTATGTTGTCAACTTTTGGATTGTTTCTGAACTTTAATAAAAATTATAAATTATAAATATAAGAACTAAAATAAATGATTTATATGTTTTATTTTACCAATAAATTACATGTTAAAAATGAAAGTATAGCTATTATTTAAAAAATAGAATTACTATATAAATAATAATTTTCAACAAAACTATTAAAAGTTGAAAATTCTGATTATGAAAACTAAAAGTAAAGTTATAATTATAGAAACTGAATTAAATAATTTAAGATTTAATTTCCCCCTAAAATTTAATAATAACTTAAAGTTAGTAATAATTTATTTTATCTTACTTAAATGATTTATATGTTTTGTTTTACAAAAATATGTACAATAAAACAATTGTTTGTTAAAATTGAAGGTTGGTGTTGGCTCTCATAAGGCTAACAATGGTTTCCTCCTCCATAGCCCGAAATAGATCTCTAGCAAATTCTTCATCGTTGAGGAAAAACAACCTTATTGTCTTGGAAACCAATTTTACCCAATGATCCTTCAAGCCATCTTCCTCTGATGACCCAACAATCAATTGACCGAAGGTCCCCTCATTAATTGGAGAAGTCTATTCATTATCCATTAACTGGCAATTTTCAACCTCAACCTCCCTAACTTCAAAGAGCACTAATCACTCTTAACCCTTTGAACTCTTAGGCAGCTCTAGTCTTTTCCATCTAGAGAAACCAAACCAAAAGCCCCAAGGGACAAGCTTTCCAAGGGAAGCTTGGAAATCCAAAGAAAAACCAAACCAAAAACATATTCTTCTCCTTCATGCCTTGCGTTCAAGTGCAAAGAGAGGGAATCTAACTTTAATTCCAAAAATCTTTCTTTTTCATCGATCTTCGCAGATGAAGCCACTGATTTCGAGCAATCTTTCTTCTTTGTCTCTCTTGCACAAGGGAAGACAGTCGTCCATTTAGAAACCCCATTTCAAGTTTCTTCTAGAATAACCCATTTCATCGGCCATTCCCTTCCAAATGATAAAGATTCTTCTTGCTCAAGACCTTGAAGCCATGCCTTACTGGGAGATTCTGAAGAGGGTCAAACGACTGAAACCGCATGAGCCATCACTAGGGACTCTTGGGTTTTTATTTCTTACAACCTTGTGCTTTATGTGTTGCTCCTTTTACTTTGAGTACACTATTGTCACTAGAGGGCTTTGCATTTGTGGACAGTTGAAGAAGTTCATGTGGTTGGGTTTTGATGTTATTGCTCGGGATGAAAGGGCAGGGTTCCTAGGAGAGGATGGGGACAGATCGACCCATGAGGCCATGACCCATTGACCAAACGTTTATCCCGTTTAAGTGTCACAACATTTTTTGGCCCTTTTGGTCTTATTGGGTCTTTGGGGGAACTGATCAACCCAAGCCCAATGCACTCTACAGCTAAGTTCTTTGTTAAGTTCAAACTATATATTGGCATCCAATGCACTCTACAGTTCATGCTTGAAGTGGCATGTAAATGAAGCATATTCTGAAATTCATAGTATGTATATTGGGTTTGAGACTTTAGGTCATATGTATTTGGTTGTGAGCATTACAATAATAGCTTGGAAAATCTGTAGATGTTGTTGATCATAGTGGCTTCATTAGTTTTTGAGCTGGGTAAAATCGACTTGAGGTAAATCGACTTCAAGAGCAACTGATGGATAGATATTGCTGCAGCCCAACAGAGCCAATACATAATACATTCTTCTCATCATCTTCCATGACTTCAACATGATTATCCAACGCTCTGTGTTTAGACTCCAAGTGCCAGCCATTCCCATATGTTCCAAGGAGTGGCAGCCTCAGGTTCCACGGAAGAATTAATGGCGGCCAATGGTAGAGTGGCCTCACCAAGCACCCCAATCGTGACCAGAAGACTACAATCCCTTAGATTCAAAGCCAACTTTGCAGACCAGACAACAACCCCTTTGATTCAATCTTCTTTACTCGCGAATATAGAAAGGATACAAGAAAAACTTTACCAAATTCATTTTCGAACAAAACCCAAAATTACACTCTGTTTCACAGCCGTAAAAGCATGGATTTCTGGATGATAAGAACAATATTAACAACACGAATAGAAAGAAGAAAACTTACCCAAATTCCTTCTTGAACAAAACCCATAACAACCCGTGTGCCATTTTGCTGTACCAGGCCGCTAGTGGCACAATCCGATTTACACCTCTACTCACTAGTGGGGCGTCCCAAGAGATTACAGCTGATTTGGATTCTGCGATCATTGGGCTTGCGCTAGGAATGGCAGAGTCTGTCCATATAGTTTGGACTTCGGAAAAAAGGTTCTATTAGGGCGAGGCATGTGTTTTGGGAAAGATTCTACTTGTATACTCTAACACCCCACAAATTAGAAAAGTATTTGTAAATATGACTCAATGAACAAAATGAAGTTTAGACATGACAGAATATGCACACCATAAGATCAAACAGACTACTTTCTTATAATGGTGAAAATTTAAAAACCACTATCTTTCAAAGGTAAAAATATGTGATCATTTGTGGAACTCCATAAGCCAAGTGTGGTAAGCACAACAAACAATTTCACATTTAGCAAAACCAGAGCTTATTGCCAAGGCCTCAAACTCCTTATACGTCCTCTCTTTTCCTCCGGAGCAAAAAGCTAGCATGACTAAATCATATTGGAAGGCAACCTTAGAGGCGTTACTATTCTCTGGAGCCATTGGAAGAATTGATTCCACAACAATCACTTTTCCCGATTTTGGTAGGGCTTTCCAACAGTTGTTCAAAAGCTTCAAGCAATGTTTCATCACTCCAATTGTGAAGTATCCACTACAAATATCAAGAAAACTAGAATAGTATTTCATTAAATAGAACAACAGAAAACAGATATTTGAAACAAAATGTAAAGGACTGATTCATCTCCTATTCTGAATTAGTAATGAACCAATATTATGGAGCCATTAAATCACAAAAGAATAGAACAGAAAGTACCCTGGCATAACCCTGTGCATTTTAATTTCCTAAATATATACCCTGTCTATATTTTGTTACCTATGATTGAAGGGCCAATGATGGACCCAGTTTGTTGCACTAACTCTTATAATGAAATTGCAACAATCTGAATAAAAAACAACTATATAAGAAAAGGAAAAATCTATGATATGGGATAAGAAAATGATGCCGTACTAATTGATGATTTTTTAGTTGATTTCAAAATTTTATTTGCTTTAATGACTTGAGCCTACAAAGAAATTCATAATGAAGTAATGGTCTTCTAGAGATCATGGATTATTATTATTATTTCTTTTGATAAGTGATTAAATATGGCTAATCTGCCTAATATGATGAATAACCCTACAATTTAGTTAATAAATAAACAAAAGAGCTAATTTACCTTCATAAAAATGGCTTCTCCTCTTGGGACACATTCAAACATATCCCCTCCAACATGTTCCACACCTGCCGCATAGTTATAATTATTCTATTAGAAATCTATAAACAGAAGTTATATTTATTTTTTCTAATATAATAATAATTAAATCAAGACAAAGAAAGCTCTTACCAGCATAGGATGGAGCTTCTGCTATGACATGAGGCAAATCAAAATTGATACCTTTGATCTGAGGATACTTGGATGTAATCATTTCTAGGGTGGTTCCAGTCCCACCCCGCACATCAACCACCTCTTTGAGACTCTCAAATCCATTGTTAGTCACCAGGTTGGAAAGAGTTCAAGTCAAGGTGAAAGAATCTAATTTTTCATACGTTACAATGAAAAAAAAAAAAAAGAACATTACTTCATAGAGAGATGAAAATAAGTTCATTAGAATTTGAACGCCATATTTATTTCTGCAGCTTTAATTGTTTCTAATTAGCTGCATATCCAAACTGAGAAGATAGAAGGGAAGTGATTTCGGCACATCACATTTATCATAAAATGGGGCGCACCCTTCATTATGAAACCAAGTGATGAATGTTTGAAACGAAAAATGTACAAGAGCGCTGAGTGCTGTGAGAAATTTACAGAGTAAGCTCATACCAGGAATCCAGGATCAGCTTGTCATGATTTATTAGCAGCAGAGGTACAAGAGAAATTCCATTCGGATTGCGAGTGAGAAATTTACAGACAGGAGCCAAGCCATAACGCCTTTCAACTTGGTCATTGTCCCGTTTGACGAGAGAGCATTTAAGAACAGAGTAGCTCGTCAGTAGAGACAAGACACGATCGAGCATGGTAGCTGCATCTGGGTATTCAGTGCGCAGGTGGAAGGCGATCTCTGAAGCCGAGAGGTAGGCATCAGGGCCAGCTCTAGATATGATCTCAAACATGTCTAGCTCCGTAGCCACTTTCAGAGCCATAGGAAACACTACAGCAGTTGCCAATTGCATGGCCACCAACATACAGTTCTCTACATTTGAGGGTTCAAAGTGATTACTGCCCCTGGTGAGAACCATATTCACTATATATTGGAACAGAAAATAGTTAAAAGTGAGAGCTATCTTCTCCCTTTTAGCTGGGAGCCTCAGAGGTTATGAAATAATATATAGAGGCTCCATGATACTAATGAGGTGTACGTATACGTATGATCTGATTTGTTTGATTTTATGACAAACAATAGGCTGCTAGTATCTGATTGAAAGTTCAAATGCTAATAACATTAGTTGGATGACATGTACATAAGAGAAGAGATAAGAGAGTAGAACTGAATAATAAAGTAGGAGAAGAGAAAGATTACAGGGAGAACATCTGTCACATTAGATGAAGTGTCTGTCTATATTGGTGGGGCCACAACAAATAAATCTAAGGCCACGATTCTTGGTTTTAGCCCTGTGCCAGGACCCCTTGTATTGGCATGCAGCTCACACTTTAGCTGAGGTAGATGTGGCATGAACAAAAGCCACACAACCCCTTGGCCTGAGCCCCCAAGAGTGGGCTCAACCAGAAGAAGAAGATCACAAAATGAGCCCGAAGAAAGACCAAAAAGCTAGCCGGTTTGACACCTTGAGATCCGTGTTGAGCCTCAGCCCTAGGACTTCAAGGCTCTGAACCTGGAGTCAAATGATGGGTTGGATTAACTCCTCGATCACATGGAGAGCTTCCAACCACATTCTATCAAATAACTCAGGTGTGGTACTCGGGTTTGGCACCGGGCTCAATTAAAAGCTGGAAGTAGTTTATGGATCTCCTGACCACCCATTATTTTTCCACTAGCTGATGTCATCCGAAGACCACATCAAGTCTCATGATGGTTTACCAGCTTTTTGACAAGGACATCCAAGAGTAATTGTGGAGGTTTAATCTGAGTCCCTATAGGTCTAGAACCTTGACCCGACTATATTGGTGACTACAAAAATCCATGGCATCGAAGACCCTAACCTGAGGTTTTCGTTGGCGAAGAAACCTCTAGATAACATGAAAGGTTTCCTTGTCGGAGCTTATAAATAAATGAATGTTGAGGAGTTGTCCATGTGCAAAGTGAACCAAGCAAGAAGAGGAAAAGAATGGATTAGTCTATTCTATCAAAATTAGTATTCTATATTTATCTCCTTAATTCTAGGAGAGATATTTCTAATCTAATTAGCTATATATATCTTATTTCTTTCTTTTTTATATACTAAATTAAGTCGCCCATCTTGTTTCCTGATTGTATTCCTAACTCTATTATAAATACGTTGTAACCTATTGAATTCAACATTAAGAAATATTATTTTCTCCATTTATCTTCTTTGTTTTTTCGTATCAAGGATGATGATCAAGGTGAGGTAACCACAAAAGATGCTGCCATGATAACATGTCGTCCATGCGTTTTAGATCACTTGGTCGATGCTCCAGGACTCCCCCCGATAAAGCACCAAAATTACACTCCACTAAATGCGATGAGGGGGGAGATCCTGTTGCAGATGAAGTTTGTTAACTACTTCAAGTGGCCTTCTCTCCTAAAGCGAAAACAACAAATAAGAACCAGGACCGCTACTACCACTTCCACAAGGCTAAGGGGCATGACACGAAGAACTGCTGGATCCTAAAGGTCAAGATTGAGGAGTTGATCCACTATGGGTACTTGAAGTAGTTCATGAAGGAGGATTGAGCTATCGAGTTGTCGAGGAACCAGCCCTAGTAGCCCAAAGATCCACTTCTTGGGGTAACCTCCATGATCACTAGTGGGTCGACAATGGTTGGCTGGATGTAGGTTATTGGCAAGAAGGATGACAATCTAGGAGTTGAAGGGCGAAGAAAAGAACCCCCTGAAGAGGCCTAGACCGAGGAGATGATTTACTTTAATGAGGACAATCTATGAAGAATCCACCATCCCCACAACGATGCCCTAGTCATCAAGTTGATCATTGCCAATTACGAGGTAAAGCATATATTTGTTGATAATGGCAATTCAACTAATAGTTTATTTGTAGAAGCATTCAACAAAATCAAGCTGGATAGGAAGGATCTCATCCTTACCAATATACCACTCGTTGGTTTCAATGGGACATCATCGACCCTATTGAGAGGTTTAACTTGTTGGTAACAACAAGGACCACATTGAACATGATTTCTTTAAATCACAAGTTTTTGATTGTTGACATACTATCACCCTACAACACTATTCTTAGCCGCCCTATCTTGCATGCACTTTGAGCTATGGTATCAACATACCACTTGACAATGAAGTTCCCAATCAAGCAAGCAATTGTGGTAGTGTGGGGGGACCACCTAGAGTCCCAAAAATGTTACATGTGGGCCTTGAAAGGAAAAGGAAAGTAGTTGTTGGTGGTCGACCTAGACCTCAAACCACTACTAGAGTCCAACAAAGACCGAGGACACCTTGTGGAGAGTGTTATCTCAGTTCCAATCTCAAAAGCTGTGCTTGAGAAGACAATGTAGATTGGATCATACCTCGAAGAGCCTCTAAAAAGCAAACTCACTTGAAAAGCAAAGAAATGAAACTTCACCCCATAGCAATGAAGGACCATTCACGAGGAGGTTGGGAAGCTCTTCAGTACCACATTCATTATAGAAGATAGAATACCTATGCTAGATAGCAAACATGGTGCTCATTAGGGGTGGCAACGAGCCAATATTTTCACGAGTTGCTTGAGCTCGACTCATGAAAAGCTTGGTTCGGCTCGATTTCAATCGAGCTCGAGCTCGAGCTCAAGCCCAATTCAGTGGCTCGATTAATAAACGAGCTAGACTCGAGCCTACTAGAGCTTGGCTCGTGAGGCTCGTGAGCCGGATCAAATATATATAATATATACAATAAAATTATATAAAATAATATATATATAATAAAAATATTATAATTATTAATGATTATAATTCTTTATTTTTAAATATAAAATAAATTTTTTATATATAATTTTTATTTTTATAAAATATTAATAAAATATATAATAAATATTTTTATAAAATATAAAACGAGCCGAGTCGAGCTGAGCTCGAGCCTGGTACTATTCATCTCGGCTCGGCTCGAATCCACCCCTAGTGCTCATTAAAAAGGCAAATAGGAAGTGGCATATGTGTATAGATTACACCGACCTAAAGAGAGCTAGCCCAAATGATAGCTTCCCCCTCCCTAGAATAGATCAGCTAGTAGACGCCACCTCGAAGTTTAAGATGCTAAGTTTCATGGTTGCCTATTCTGGTTACAACTAAATCTAGATGGATCATACAAAATAAGAGAATACTACTTTTGTAATTGAAATTGGTCTATATTGTCACAAGGTTTTGCCCTTTAGCCTTAAGAATGTTGGGAAAACCTACCAACATATTGTAGACAAGATTTTTTTCTGAATTAATAGGAAATAAAATTGAAGTTTATGTTGCCGATATGGTAGAAAAAAATAGGTTTTTAAACTCCCACATTGTTGATTTAACCAACATATTTAAAGTTTTAAGAAAATATGACCTGAAGCTCAATCTTAACAAATGTGTGTTCAGCGTTACATTGAGTGAGTTCCTTGGTTATATGGTTAAACCCAACATGGAATCAAAGCCAAACCTGAGAAGATCCAAGCAATCTTGGATATGCAACCTCTGAGGTCGGTGAAGGAAGTCCAAAATCTCACTTGTTAAGTCACCACCCTCGACCGCTTTATGTCTAAGTTGACAAGGCAATTCCTACCCTTTTTTCAAGAAATAAAAAAAGCCAAAGACTTCCAATGGATCAAGGAGTGCCAGCTCGCTTTTGATGAACTTAAACAGTACCGCGTCTCGTCATTCTTATTGACAAGGCCCAAGCTGGGGGATGAACTACTGTTTTAATATCAATAAGCAATAAGATAGTCAACTTGATACTGTCCCTAAATGTAGACAAAGTGCAATGACTTGTTTACTGCATAAGCAAGGTCATACATGTAGCCAAGACTAGGTACCCTAACATAGAGAAGCTTGTCTTTACACTTATAGTATCAACTCAGAAACTATAAGCCTACTTCCAAGTGTACATCATTGTCGTCTTCACTGATCAACCTCTCCACTAAGCCCTATAGAAGTCTAAAGTCTCAAGAAGACTGACATTCGGTTTGAGCCGCGCCTAGGGATCAAGGCATAGGTCTTAGCATATTTTATTGTAGAATGTATGTTCAGCATGCCAGCCTTGGAACCGGATAAGCCAACAACAAGCTTGGAGGCATTCACTAGCATTAAACCTTCATTCGGTTGGGAAGAAGAACCCTAGATCCTCTATGTGGACGGCTCGTCTAATCAAAGAGAAAGCGGAGCTAGACTTATCTTGCTAAATCCAAACAAAGTGAAGTAGGAGTACACACTCAAATTTGGGTTCCAAGTGTCGAACAATGAAGTTGAACATGAAGCCCTCATCATCGATTTAATCGAAAACTAAACCGATTAAGTGCATTTTCCAATTCGGTTTTCTCATTTCAATTCGATTTTTCTGGTTTTTCGATTTTTCATGGACACCCCTTACGACAATGGCGGCCACCACCGTTGTCCTTGCCATCATCGTTAGAAGGGGCGAATAGAAAAAGCATTGAAAAGAATGGGAGATGACTCTGATGTACTTGTGAAGAGAAGAGAATTTGTGCCACTTGATTTCCATACACCTATCTTGGTTTACACTAGGAACGATGATTTCGAAGTTTGTCTTCAACCCACTCCTCAATCCCAATGCAACGACTTGGTTTTCTTCAACAATTGGAAGCTTGAGCCATGACTTAAAGTAGAGGCTGTTGTTAAAAGAACTTTGTAGATGTTAGAGCAGAATTTCCTTTCCTTTTGGTGGTTATATAAGGGAGATAGGTATGCTAATTTTTTGTTGCATACTATTACCTTTACTTCCAAGTTGTGATTAGCATTTCAACTTCAATTATTTGTATCTTTTTTAACATGATTGTTAAAAACCCAAGCCTGGAATGGTCCACTCTAAGAAATAGGCATCTCGGTCCAGCCAGTTATGTGCAGCATGTGAAACCACACGCCACTTTAAGCCTGGAATGGTTTCAATAAATTTTGTAAGATATTTCTACCGAATGGGTTACGTGGCAATTGTTTTTCCACCTAAAGTTGTGTGTGGAGATGAAGTAGTGAATGGCCATGTATGATAGATCCACCGACATCTTGTCTTATTTGTTGGTTGGATTTTTTTTCAACTTAACAAGGACAAGGATGTATTATTGTCTGTGTATGCTTAAAGGAATCTTCAACAAAGTGCTCTAGTTGCCCCAATAATCCTAAGCTATAAGCCATTTGTATATGTCTTGGACATATATAATATAACCTTGCATGAAAACCATTTTGTTTTTTTTTGTTTTTATATTTGAGTTAGGAGTAACAGGATTCACAATAATAATGGGTGGGTTTAACAATAAATGCTGTTAGGTAGGTATTATTTCAGCAATTCCCCTTTCTTATTTTTTCCTAGGCATCTAGAACCGTAAAAGTTGACTTTGGTTTTTGTTCATGCTTAGCATTTGGAAAAGGTTTATAAAGCTTTCACTAATGGTTAGGTATTTTTTCACTATTACGCTGATTTGATGTCTAATGGCGCCTAATTGTCATAAACGATTATAATTATTACCCTTTTCGATTTTACAAACAAATAAAATACAATCATCGAATTAAAAAACATAAATAGAACCAATCGCATACTAAGTTCAAGAATGATATCTAGATTAATATAACTTTTAAAACCATCCAAGATATTTGTTAGAGTCACGCATCATTAATTGATTGTCTATTTTGTTTGTTATTTCGTCCAAAGGTTACACTGTAGAGTATACAAATGATGAATGAGACTCATCATGGGAGATCTAGGTGGTGATATCTCAACTATCGAAGTGAGTCTTCATGCGCACCGATGCTAATCCAATTGACCCTCTTAAACTTTCAAATTCTAACACTTTCCCCCCTCCATTAACATTCGTTCATGTGTTTCTTAAAAATTTCTAAATCCCCAAATTATCCTTCTTAATTTGTCGGACTATTTTGCCCTTTCTCTTATATATTTGTATACTCTTTACATACATTTCTTTCTTTTTATTCTATCAATCAAATGAGCAAAACAAAAATCAGTTTATCCTCTATTTGAAAACACTTAAAATAATAATTTATTCGAATATGAATTAATTTTAAGTGATGGGTATATATGTGGCCAACCGTTAATTCATAATAGTCCTGAGGGCTTCGACAACATGACAATTATAACTCAATTAGGAAAAAGAGAAAGCTATTTTGACATTTACACAAGAAGGCTAAAGTATGGATGAGAATTTGGAAAAAAATCTTCATAAAACCACTACCTTTCTGAGTAAAAGTTATAGAACAAATATGATTGTTCTTTGTGTTGAATCTTTCTAAGAAGTTTGTTCTTGAAGTTTCTCTCCTGCAAATCCATTTTGGTTGTAAAGATTCTACAGATGCACCTTCATCACCATCTTGCAATTTGCAAATGATTACTTAATTTTTGCAAAAAGTATTATTCCATCTTGCCTTGAAATTATAGATATTTTGTAAAAATTTGTTGGCGCCTCTGTACAACTCAACGTCCCCAGTTGTGTGCCGACTGAGATGTAGTTGCCCGAGGCATAGCTGGTTGGGTTATGCCTTGGCATCCCCAGTCTTGTCACGACCGAGGTGTAGTTGGCTGAGGCATAGCCATACGGGTTATGCCTCAGCATCCCCGCTCTGGTGCCGACCGAGGTGTAGTTGCCCGAGATCTTTCGTTTCCCGAGTTCTCAACCATGGGACGCTTAGTGTCCGGTCTTAGGAGCCTTTGGGGCCCTTCTAGGGCTAGCCGTTTCCTAGCTAGCTCGAACGTTAAGCTGGAGGAAGTGCGGAGTTTCTCAACTGCCCTCAGGCCTAGGTTGGCGGGGGCTTTCTTCCTCCACGTTTAGGCTCAGCTGTTGTCAATTGAGTTGGGTAGCTTAGTCGGTGATACGCTACTGAGCTGGGCGTAATGGGCTCAACCATTCAGGGACAACCGGAGTCAACTCATTTGTAGGTGCGGCTCACCATGTGTATGTGTAGTGTGGGCGGTGGGCTTGTGCGCGCCTTGGGGTCAGAGCTGTAGCTTAAAAGGAAGGAAACTTTTATTACTTGCAAGTCTACTAGTAGTACATCCTGAGATTTCCCGAGTTCCAACTCCTCAATATTGGTCTGCCATCCTGGTCTTCAAGCCTGTAGGTGCTGGGCCCAGGACCATGGTGACTTTATATGGCCCTTTCCAATTTGGTCCAAGCTTTCCTTCTCCGGGCGCGGGTACTATGACTTTGTAGAGGATGAGGTCGCCATCCTCTACTATTGTGCAACCATCCTGACATATGCTCAGACCCGGGCTTCCTTGATCATGTCTTATTCGGCGCGGAGGTCCTCGTCGTTCTGGTCTCCATCGAAGAGCTCGGTCTGGAGGGTTGGAGAACCTATCTCTACAGGAACCATAACCTTGGCCCCATAGGTCAAAATAAAGAGGGTCTCACTAGTGGTTGCCCACGGAGTAGTCCTGTATTCCCAAAGTATGCTCGGCAGTTCCTCAGCCCACCTCCCCTTGGCTTGGTCTAGCCAAGTCTTCAGGCCATGCAACAAGGTTCGGTTGGTTAACTCGGTTTGCCCATTGCTCTAGGGTAGGTGTACAGCCGTGGTCCGATGATCAATCTTTAGGTCGGAGCAGAGGGCTTCAAACTCTCGGTCGGTGAACTGTGTCTTGTTATCTGTGATGAGGATCCAGGGAATACTGAATCGGCAGACAATACTTTGCCAGAAAAAATTTCAAGCATTATGCGCAGTAATGCATGCTAGAGCTTTGGCTTCTACCCATTTGGTGAAGTAATCCACCGCCACCAAAAGGAACTTCTTCTATGAAATTGCAGTGGGAAAGGGGCCGAGGATGTTCATCCCCCATTGCGTGAATGACCACCAGCCACATTGATCTACACACCAGCCCGACATCCTGTGGGAGGTACCTCGTCCACAATTTCTTGGGTGAAGGGTGACTCCTTGGCCATGGGCACGAGTGGTGGCACCGACCGATCTTCAACTCGTGTCGTGCTTCCTAGCTGCGCACTAACTCCTCTAAGCGCTGGCAGAGTTGTTGAATCTTGTCATCCCTTTGGTCTAAAGCCACAGTGTGCATCGCCCTTTCCCTCTTGGGGCGCACTACACAGTCCTTCACGGAGCTGGACTCGGCAACGGAGACCATGTGAAGTGGCGTCAGTCTATCGAGCCTCTCTTTAGCCAGGATCCACGGATGGAGGGGGCCGACCTTCTTGTTGCATCTTGCTTTTCTTGCTTGGGCCGTGCTATGCCCTTATCTGCTCGGCACACTTTGGGGTCCTCGAGATGAGGACCATCCTTCGTGTATGTCTTGCTAGGGGGTGCTATGGGTCCAAGGTTCTCCGTCATTTTGAAGATCTTGTCAATTTTTTCTTGCATTACTCGGAATTGCTCAGGATCAATCGCAGTTGGGGGCTATGGAATTTCTTGATGTGGAGAACTGCAGTGGCGAGACTCCCAAGATGGGGATCGGCCTGTTGAACGCTCGGACTGGTTCTTGGGCATCTTGGTCTCTTTCTTGATTGCACGATAAGAAAAGATTTTTGGGGTGGCTTTTTGTACTTTCCCACAAACGGCGCCAATCTAATGCTGCTCAATCCGAGGTGGTGCACAAACTGAGGAGAGCAACCAAATAGTCCTTCCAGACAGGGTGAGGCCGAGCTACAAGGATGAGACCGTGCTTCAAGACCTGTGATCAAGAAAGAAATCAGAGGCCCAAGGAGTTATCTCTGGGTAAGTACTCCGACAGTCAAGTCAGAGTGCACTGCTATTTTGATTGCAACACAAAATTGTTTGCACTAGTATAAAAATGCATGGGAGTGCAAATGAAAACAATGCATATTTTGATTTAATTTTGTTTTGCACTTTATTTTATTCAGCTTCACATCTTATTTTACTTTATTTGAACTACAATCAAAGAAAATAATGTAAATTTTGAAAAAAAAAATCAGAATTTTCACCCAAATCATTTGCATTGCTATAACTTTGCATCAATACAAATCCATCGAAGAGCTCGGTCTGGAGGGTTGGAGAACCTATCTCTACAGGAACCATAACCTTGGCCCCATTGGTCAAGATAAAGAGGGTCTCACTAGTGGTTGCCCACGGAGTAGTCCTGTATTCCCAAATTATGCTCGGCAGTTCCTCAGCCCACCTCCCCTTGGCTTGGTCTAGCCAAGTCTTCAGGCCATGCAACAAGGTTCGGTTGGTTAACTCGGTTTGCCCATTGCTCTAGGGTAGGTGTACAGCCGTGGTCCGATGATCAATCTTTAGGTCGTAGCAGAGGGCTTCAAACTCTCGGTCGGTGAACTGTGTCTTGTTATCTGTGATGAGGATCCATGGAATACTGAATCGGCAGACAATACTTTGCCAGAAAAAATTTCAAGCATTAGGCGCAGTAATGCATGCTAGAGCTTTGGCTTCTACCCATTTGGTGAAGTAATCCACCGCCACCAAAAGGAACTTCTTCTATGAAATTGCAGTGGGAAAGGGGCCGAGGATGTTCATCCCCCATTGCGTGAATGACCACGGGCAGGTAATTGGCTTCAGGGGAACTACAAGCTTGTGGTGGAGATTAGAGTGTCGCTGGCAACTATCGCATCTCCAAACCAATTGAGTCGCATCCTATTTCATCATCGGCTAGAAATAACCTTGCCGGAGTGCCTTGTGTGCAAGCGTGCGTGCACCAGGATGGTCTCCGCAAATGCCTTTGTGGATCTCCTTGAGGACGTAGTCTGCCTCGAATAGGGAGAGGCATTTCAGGTAGGGGAGAGTATGTGACCAGCAATAGAGTTGACCCTTGATAAGGCAATACCGGGCCGATGTGTGTTGGAGTTTCTTTGCTTCTGTCCAATCTTTTGGAAGTGTGCCTTTGCGGAGGTACTGTGTTATAGGGTCCACCCAGAATGGGTAATGTTGTACCAGGAGGACGAGGAGAGTTATCTACGTGATGTTCGATTGGGCCAGGGTGTCCAAGTGTGCTGATTTTCCAAGGTCAGTTCTTAGGGAGCTGGCCATCATGGACGTTCTCGTCTCAAATTGTCTATGGATCTGGTTAACTACTAATTGAGAGTCACTGAAGGCTTCTATTCTCTAAGCTCCCTGGTCTAGGGCGAGGCGCAGCCCGGCAATCATAACCTCATACTCAACCTCGTTGTTGGATGCTTTAAACTCGAACCTGAGGGCATGCACTAATATCGTGTCATCCGGGCCGAGGAGAATAAGATCGGCTTTGTTGCCTTGTTGATTGGATGAGTCATCCATGTGTAGGGTCCATATTTGCGACGGCGGGGTAGGATCCTCGGTGGTGAATGCACATTCGGCAATGAAGTCAGCTAGGGACTGAGCTTTGATCACAGGCCGGGGTGCATACTCAATGTCGAACTCACTAAACTCCATGCTCCTTTTGATCAAGCGGCCATATGCTTCCGGCCTTTGGAGGACTAGCCTAAGCAGCTGGTTAGTGAGCACTCGAATAGTGTGGGCCTGAAAGTATGGTCTGAGCTTTATTGCTGAGGTGAACAAAGCCAGAGCTATTTTCTCCAAATTAGAGTATCGGGTTTTTGCGCCACCAAGGACTCTACTGGTATAGTAAATTGGCTTCTATACCCGGTCTTCCTCCCTGACTAATACTGAGTTGACGACCTCATCCCTGACTGAGAGGTAAAGCAATAGCTCATCCCCTGGGCTCGGCTTGGTGAAGAGAGGCAGCGAACTTAGGTACTGCTTTAGTTCTTGAAAGGACTATTCACATTCCTTGGTCCATTGGAAGTCCTACGGTCGTTTGAGGGCTTTGAAGAAGGGCAGACACCGGTCCACAAATTTGGACATGAACCAGCTAAGGGCAAATGTTCTACCGGTGAGCCATTGTTTATCTTTGTCGGTTCGAGGGGATTGCATGTCCAGGATGGCCTATATTTTCTCTGGGTTTGCCTCAATCCCCCTTTGTGTCCCCATGAACCCCAGGAATTGACCAGAGCCGACACCGAAAGCACATTTCGGCAAGGTGCTACTCGGCCTTCTTGCTCTTCACTAGCATGTTATCGACGTACGCTTCTACATTTTGGCAGAGCTGATCTTTGAACACCTCATTCACTAGCCTTTGGTAAGTTGCGCTGGCGTTCTTGAGGCCAAAGGGCATGACCTTGTAGCAATACAAACCACGATCGATGATAAAGGCTATTTTCTCCTGGTCATCGGGATGCATTCGAATTTGATTGTACCCTGAGAAGGCATCCATAAAGGTTCGGAGTTCAAGGCACGCTGTTGCATCAACAAGTTGGTCGATAATTGGTAAAGGAAAGTTGTATTTGGGGTAGGGCTTGTTTAGGTCAGTGAAGTCGATGCATATTCTCCACTTCCTGTTGGCTTTTTTCACCATTACTACATTGGCCAGCCAGTCAAGATACTTGACATCCCGAATGAATCCGGCATCGAGTAGCTTTTGTACTTCGTCTGCAATCACCTTCCACAATTCTGTTTCGAAATTCCTCTTCCTCTACTTGACAGGTCAGTTGGGGGGTCAACATTCAAACGGTGTGTGATGACTTCGGGGTTGATCTCCGACATATCTGCTGTCGTCAGGCAAATACATTGGCGTGGTCTCTTAGTAGCTATACAAGTTCTTCCCATAGGTGGTCATTTAAGAGCGAGCCGACCTAGACTCTCCTCTCGGGGTCTCCTTCATTAAGCGGTACATGGATGAGGTCTTCGACAGGTTGAACACGACGTGTCCTCACCTCATCTCGGAAGTCATAAGCTTCTGTCATTCTGTGGCCGGACGTGGTCCTGACCAGGAGAGTAGGTAGAACTGCCACGCAATTATTTGATCTCCATGTTTTACCCCTATATCATATTTGATCGGGAACTTCATAGCAAGATGGAATGTGGAGAGTGCAGCTTGCAGAGCATTAAGGGTTAGCCTACCAAGGATGGCATTTTACGAAGAGGGGCAACGAACCACAGTGAAGTCCACCATGGTCGTCGTAGTAACGTCACCATCTTCAATCAGTAAGGGAAGAGTTATTCTCCCAATGGGTAGGAGGGACTCCCCAGAGAAGCCCATTAGGGGACTGTTGACGGGGGTGAGGCGCTTTTTGTCCATTCCAAGCTTTTCAAGCGCATCCTCGAAGAGTACATCAGTAGAGCTACCCGTGTCAACCAGGACCCGTCTTATCTCGAAGTTGGTCGCCTTGGTCGTGATGACCAAGGCGTCGTCATGTGGGGTCTGAACCCCCCAGAGATCATCATCGGTGAATGTGATGATCTGGCCGCGCATCTTCTTGTGCTCCGATTGTCGATCTTGCACAGTCGTGCATACTTCTTGCACCCCGAGCTACTCTCCCCTCCTGCAGCGATTCCACCTGATATGATGTGAATCACACCAACAGGGGGAGCTCGGGGTGGCGATCATGCATCCTCCGTGCGCTATTCTTCCTGTGTCGAGTTCTTGCTCTTAACAAATCCGTCGAGGTATTCGTGCCTAATTAGATCTTCAATGTGGTTGCGCAAGTCGAAGAAGTTCTCGATGTCGTGGCCATGATCTCTATGGAACTCGCCATATTTGTTTTGATTCCTCTTGTTGCTTTGCGTTTTCATCTTCTCGGGCCAATGAACATAGTTACGGTCACAGATTTGCCTCAACACTTCAGACCATGGCGAATTGAGCAGTGTGAAGTTCCGATAGGTTGGCAGGGGTGTCTGTGGTTTGTGGTCGGGTCGGCGGTCTTGCCTCTTATAATCTCCTCCTCTTGTCGGGACTCTCTTCCTCAGCCCGTAGTTGTGTCTGTGCTTCTTCTGCAATGATATACTTCTGTGCATGGCTTGTCAGTGTAGCTAGGGTTTGTGTAGGGTGTTTGGAGATGGAAAAGTTGAATGGGGATAGGCGGAGGCCATGCTAGATAGAGGTGACAGCCACGTACTGGTTTAGGTTCCTAACCTATAGAGCTTCCTTATTGAATTTGGCCAGGTAGTCCTTGAGGGACTCTTTTTTCCTCTATCACACCTGCATGAGGCTGGCTGAGGTCTTCTAATGCTTTTGACTCATTGTGAATTGAGCGCAAAACTGGGTCTCTAGTTGCTCCCACGACGCTATTGAGCGTGGGGGCAAAGAGGAATACCAAATTAGGGCTGGACCTGCGAGAGTGGCCACTAAGGTGTTGCACATCAAGCCCTCGAAGGATCCGTGCCACATTAACTGAGCCTTTAATTCTTCGACATGGTCGGCGGGATCAGTGTTTCCATCGCACTTGTCAAGCGGGGGTTCCCGACATCCTGTGGGAGGTACCTCGTCCACAATTTCTTGGGTGAAGGGTGACTCCTTGGCCATGGGCACGAGTGGTGGCACCGACCGATCTTCAACTCGTGTCATGGTTCCTAGCTGCGCACTAACTCCTCTAAGCACTGGCAGAGTTGTTGAATCTTGTCCTCCCTTTGGTCTAAAGCCACAGTGTGCATCGCCCTTTCCCTCTTGGGGCGCACTACACAGTCCTTCACGGAGCTGGACTCGGCAACGGAGACCATGTGAAGTGGCGTCAGTCTGTCGAGCCTCTCTTTAGCCAGGATCCACGGATGGAGGGGGCCGACCTTCTTGTTGCATCTTGCTTTTCTTGCTTGGGCCGTGCTATGCCCTTATCTGCTCGGCACACTTTGGGGTCCTCGAGATGAGGACCATCCTTCGTGCATGTCTTGCTAGGGGGTGCTATGGGTCCAAGGTTCTCCGTCATTTTGAAGATCTTGTCAATTTTTTCTTGCATTACTCGGAATTGCTCAGGAACAATCGCAGTTGGGGGCTATGGAATTTCTTGATGTGGAGAACTGCAGTGGCGAGACTCCCAAGATGGAGATCGGCCTGTTGAACGCTCGGACTGGTTCTTGGGCATCTTGGTCTCTTTCTTGATTGCACGGTAAGAAAAGATTTTTGGGGTGGCTTTTTGTACTTTCCCACAAACGGCGCCAATCTAATGCTGCTCAATCCGAGGTGGTGCACAAACTGAGGAGAGCAACCAAATAGTCCTTCTTGACAGGGTGAGGCCGAGCTACAAGGATGAGACCGTGCTTCAAGACCTGTGACCAAGAAAGAAATCAGAGGCCCAAGGAATTATCTCTGGGTAAGTACTCCGACAGTCAAGTCAGAGTGCACTGCTATTTTGATTGCAACACAAAATTGTTTGCACTAGTATAAAAATGCATGGGAGTGCAAATGAAAACAATGCATATTTTGATTTAATTTTGTTTTGCACTTTATTTTATTCAGCTTCACATCTTATTTTACTTTATTTGAACTACAATCAAAGAAAATAAGGTAAATTTTGAAAAAAAAAATCAGAATTTTCACCCAAATCATTTGCATTGCTATAACTTTGCATCAATACAAATTTATTTGCCTTGCAACCAAACACCACCTTAGGAACAGAAACAAAAGTAATCAACTAAAATAGTTTATGAAATAGGACAAAGGGCATGCGTCCAACCACTCATTTGAAGAGACCAAACCGCACTGGGCAAGGAGATGAGAAAGCCTATTCAAGTCTCGTTTAACAAAGAACAAAGAAACTGAAAGAACTTGGGCAAGGTTTAGATAGTCAAGTAACAAAAATATTATTTACAACGCTGCCCTTCCTGTTGTCAATACAAATTTGGAGCACAAAAATTAATGTGGATAAATTCAAAGGAATTGAATTTTTTTTTTCAGAAATTTAAATGGGATACAGACTCACTTTTTCTTGGCAAAGAAAACCCTTTGATTCTCTTGCCCTGGATGAAAGCCGAAACTGTGACTAGAACTTGCAATTATGAGAAGCAAGCAACGCCCAACCTTGTGTCAATGAAAATTTACTCATGCTCAATCAATGATTAGAACGTAAACAGCTGAAACAATGTTCTTGCTTGTAGAATTGACAGAAGCCCTTTGAATCATGGGAATTTCACGAGTTGATGTGGCACGAAGTTGTAGCAATTTCGGTGCTTCGGCAATTCAAGAGTTGGGGCCTTTCTTCTTTTTTCCTTGATCCTAGTGCAGCGCATTTCCTCTCCTTTTTCAAGAACAACGGAAGCAGTAGTTGAAAGGGGGGAGCCGAATGGGAGTTTCCTCTTGTTTTCTCCTCTAATTATAGAGGCTCACCAATAGACGATGAGTTGGTTTGAAATATTTGAATTGACTTGAATGGTTTCAATTCAATTCATCACCATTTAATGTTAATTGAAATGGGGGCACTAAATTGACATATCGGTGATCATTTTGTTGACCTAATTAAGGTAATTAAGTCATTTAATTGAAGTTAATTTCAATTCCTAACTATACTTGGAACGAAATGCCATTTGGCACATGGTTGGTTCTACACATAAAAGGAAATCCAATTGATTAATTGTAACATTCCTTCTTAACTTAGATTAAATTGGATGCCATTGAGATCCGATAATTCAATTTAAATGCTCTTCTCTAGACTGAAATGGCAATTGAATCAATCTCCCTTAATTATGGGGCCATGTTCAACTAATTGGGAAATCATTTATGAAGAAGCCACTTGTTAGCTAGGTGTAATAACACCTCATGGGTAATGTGGTCGGTCAAGATCCAACCAGAATTTCTTCCCCCCTCTTTTTGTTTATTATTTATTTTCTTGAATTCATGTGGGGCTCAATGCGATGGAGGGTTTTAGTGGGACCCAATGTATGGGGCCCTCTATCGTACTAGCCCAAGGTGTTGGAGCCCAACACCTTATTTTTGTGCCAAAGATACGTTGGTCCCTCGAGCATGGAGTGCCTTTTTATAGCCAAAGATACGTATGCTGGCCAGAGGTACACGTGATAGAGACCCATTTCCTTGTGGAATCATCTTTCCTTACTCCTCCTTATCTGTAATTGTGCTCATCCCTATGACGTGTAGTTGACATGGCTGGAAGGATAAGACGGGGGCCACAATAATAGTATAGCCAGGCCGACGTGGAAAAGCCTGGATGACATGGCAGGGCAATAGCTAGGCAGCCACGTGTCTCGCAGGACCAGCTCAACAATGAACCGAACACCACTCCCCCAGTTCTGAAGTCGAGGAATGAAGTAGTCCAATTCGTTCTCCAGCTGAAGAACTTCAAGTTGATGTCTGGATGGGCATCTGGCCCTTTTGGTGTTCCCCGGTGACTGTCGCAATCTTGAGAACCAGGCAATATGGAGAATGGTCGAGGAATCTTCCCATTGTTGGCTGCAGAACTCTAAAAGCTCTGACTTCGGAATTCGAACGACTCCCCGAAATGTTGTGCGGTTGTGTAGCTTGGTGAAGGGCCAAAGTGTCAAACTGAGCTTCCGAGTCCATCCTGTTGGGGCCGAGGAATGACTCTGGTTCCAAGTGGAAGTCAAGCTTTGGTGCAGTGGTGATGCTCGGCCATGGTGCATCGAGATTTGGAGTTGGATCCGTATTTCGGATTTGGGGTTTGTGTCATGCTCGGCTTTGATATGCCGACCTTCTGAAATTGAGGCTTAGCTCGACCGTATGCCGAGGAAAGGCCTTTTGTTGATGGTTGGAGGCCGAGCTCTGGAATCGAGGTTGTGATGTTTGGCCACGGGGTGCCGGGCTGCGAAGACGGGTTCCTTCGGGGTTTCTGTGCTGTGAAACTAAAGTCATCATGATTCGCCCATGCCATGTTAGTCGTTGTCGAGGAGTCTTTCGCTCGTCGGCTATAGAACTTAAATGAGAACCAATTTTTCGGTTCCCAAACCAATCCCCAGTTCTGCTGTCGAGGAGGGGAGTCCTCGGCTAGACTACAGCATGGCCTTCTAGCCTTAAGCAACCTATCCGAGGACTTGAGTGCCCTAGCCGAGGGTTTACGTCGAAGGTTGGACCGGTACTGTGGCTCTCCGCGTCAAAGGTTGGACCGGTAGTGTAGTTGAACCGGTGCAATTAAAAGGCGTAACTGCTGCTTGAGGAGGATGCCACATCGGTTTTCAAGGCTTCCCGTCATACGTTATTGGTCTTCCGTGGCTTTGTTAGAGGTGCTTCATCTGCACCATTGATCTCTTCTCGATCGGCGCTCCTGATAGTTATAAAAGGGAAGATAGTGGAGAGCTCGACAACTAACACGACAGATAGCTTGGTGGTCTTTGCTCCTTAGCTCTTGTGAATTGCCCAATATGTACTTTTCATCTCAATAGTCCTCTTCCTCTTCTAGGTCCTTCAGTAGTTCCAGTTCCAGCTCTTCTTACGGCTCGAACTACGAGCCTTAGCAGAGAGATTTTGTGGCTGCCGAAGTTGAGGAGGCTGAGGATGGTCCCTTCGAGATGGAAGCAGAGCTTTCTCTATGGGTAGGTCATCGATTTGGCACAACGTCCTGCGTCTTGGCGCCCGGGGGTATGGCTCGGATCCGAGCAATGTATGCCATTCCCGCGGAATAGCAAATGAGGTGTCCACTTCCAGGGGAGATGGCCACTGATTCTTAGCTCACTGAACTATGTGTTTATGAGCACAGTTTGGAGGCTGGACTGAGGTTCCAGTTGAGCGAGGGGTTCACCGAGGTGCTGAATGAAGGGATAGGATATCCATCACATGGACTTCCAAATCTTGCGGAATAAGGGGCGAATTTCAAAAATTTTTCTCTCCCTTCAACTGGGAATCGTATTCAATATTTTTGAAAAACATATTTTTCAAGGATCTATCTTGAACCATTAACCAAATCAGATATGAACCAAAAGAAGTTGGAGGGAGGATTAACTGATACGGAGAAATAATATCTCCCAATGGAGGTGTTCACGCCCAAGGAAGGATCCAAAGACTGCTCCCACTGAAAATGGCACAATGCAGGATGGAGCAGAATCAACAATGTTTTTCAAAAGAAGTTGACCCTTTGCAAGAATCAACTGGATGGCTTGTGAGTAAAACTCCAATCAATCTTTTCCCAAAAGATTGATATCAAGATCAGATCTTGATTTCTCCCAAGAACTGGAGATCGAACTGGAGATAATGGCGGCGACAGGAAGGAGGTGGCAAGAGAGATTTCATAGGGTGCAGAATTCTCCCTTCTTGTGATTTCTGCTCTGAAGACAAGAGTTTTGGGTTGCATGTCTAAAGGCTGCCGCCCCTTCCTCCTTTTATAGATTTAAAGGGATCAGCTCCTAATCCTCTTAGGAACTGCTGATCCAAATTATATTTGGATTAGAAGTCCCTTTAAGTGATAAGGGAAAACCCTTATCTTATCTGCAGATCAGATCAACCATCTCCAAATCTAATTAGGAGGCTTCCAGATCTAAATCTTATTTAGATCTTGGACTCTCTAAGTGGATAGGGTCTAGGCCCAATCCTATGAGCTAATCCACATCAGAATTCGCCCCTTTTAATTGACTGATCAAATCAGCCCAGTTCAAAATGGGCTTAAGGCCCAATTAAGGTTATGTACTCACTTAGTCTTCCAAACAGTTGCCCAGTTGGGCTTCCTTGTATGGCGTGGGACCCAAACATTGATCTACACATCAGCCACATGGGTTCAACCCAGCCTTTGTTACAAGGCCTGGCCGAAAACACTGTTATGGATAGTGCACCACTTGAAACCCATCTTATGGGCTCTATGGGCCCAACACTTACCCTAAGTGGTCCCAGGGCCAAGCCACCTTGTAACACCCAAGGATAGTGGACAGATGCAAGATTACCCCATCAGGTATTATCCTCAATGGTTTTACACTTAACCTCTCAGCCCATAATGATCATACACTGCCCGACAAGAGAGGACCTCTCCCTCGGCTGCAAGGAACAGTGTTGCACTCTCTGCTTACATGGATCTCGGGAATTAAAACCTTTTGCAAATCATTTTGAAACCATAAAATATATATATATGAATATATTTTGCAAAAACAAATCTCAACGATTGAAATTGGTTGCCGGCAGTCTTGGTTTCCATCAGAGAAAGTGCATCCCCGATCATTACCATTGTCCGACAAAGGGGCTGATCCTGTCACTATGATCACCACTTAGATGAATTCTCGGACTGTCCCAATATACCCAGGTTTTGACCCCCGCTAAGGATCTTACTGATTGGTATATCAAAGACAGTCCAATTCGACACCTTGTGCAATAACATAATCGAGTCTAGGGGTCAGGTGTAACTTTCCAATTTTGCCCATCAATTTCCAATGTCCAGGGCAATACTGGAAATCTGGTCCAGTTCAAAGATTCAATTAATCATACATTGTATGTGCCTAGGGTCTCACCCTGGCAGCTGAGACAGGCCACCCCAACTGACTTGGTGGCACCACAGTGTCAGCCTTGTCAGGATAGATCTCCCCAGACCGACCCACTGGCTGCGAACATTCTAAACAAATACGAGTCTTGTTAAGTGTCCAGTTTAAGGGTATTACACAGAAATTGTTAGACAGTTTTGTATGCCCTTAGCTTCAATCATTTTGATGTACTTTTGTTATTTAGTGGAAATAAATAAAGTGCATGTTTGATTCATGTTGTTTGGTTTAATTCTGTGCAAAACCCTAAAACTGGACATTTGTAGAGACTCATGTTAGTTTTGAATGTTCACAGCCGTTGGATAAGTCTGGGGAGATTTATCCTGCCAAGGCTGATACTGGTGTGCCACCAAGTGTTGGGATGGCCTGTCTCAGCCATCAGGGTAAGACCCGAAGCACATACAGCATGGGATTACTTGAATCCTTGAACCGGACCAGATTTCCAGTCTTGCCCTGGACCTTGGAGATAGATGGGCAAAACTGGAAAGTTACACCTGACCCCTAGACTCGATTATGACACTTCACTAGGTGCTGGATCAGACTGCCTTTGATATGCCAATCAGTGAGATCCTTGGTGGGGATCAAAACCTGGGTATGTTGGGGCAGTTTGAGAATTCATCTGAGTGGGTGGTCATAGTGACAGAATCAGCCACTTTGTCGGACAAAGGGTAATGATCGGGAATGCACTCTCTCTGATGGAAACCAAACTGCCGGCAGTTGATTTCAATCGTTGGAATTTTGTTTTTGCAAAATTAATATATTTACATATATATATGTACGGTTTCAAAATGTTTGCAAATGGTTTTAATTCCCGGGATCCATGTGAGAGGAGAGTGCGGCACTGTTCCTTGCAGCCGAGGGAGAGGTCCTCTCTTGTCGGACAGTGCTTGATCATTAAGGGCTGAGAGGTTAAGTGTAAGACCATTTAGGATAATACCTGATGGGCTAATCTTGCACCTGCCCACAGTCCCTGGGTTTTTATAAGATGGCTTGGCCCAGGGACCACTTAATGTAAGTGTTGGGCCCATAGGGTTCATACGATGGACTCAAGGGGTTCATTGAGATTTTCAGTGAATTTGGCTGGGCCTTCTATTAAAGGCTGGGCCGAACCCATGTGGCTGGTGTGTAGATCAATGCTTGGGTCCCACGCCATACAAAGAAGCCCAACTGGGCAGCAGATTGGAAACTAATTAAACACTGAATACTTAATGGGCCTAAAGCCCATTTCGAAGTGGGCTGATATGATCACCCATCAATGGGGCGAATTTGAGATTGAAGTTGGCAAAAAGGATTGGGCTCTTAGCCTTATCCACTCTTAGAGACCAAATTCAAATCAGATTTGAATCTGGTAACCTCCTGATAAGATCAGGAGTAAGCTAACTCTATCTGGGAAAAGGATTAAGAGTATCCCCTATCCAAATACTGATTTGGATTGGGATAACTCCTAATTAGGAGATTTCTTAATCAAGAAGAAAGGAGGAGATTTCGAATGTACCAAGAGGGAGAGAAATCAGATTTCGATCCAAGAGGTTCTGGTAAGCAAGAAGGGTTCCTGCGATTTGAGATTAGATCTCATACTCTCCAAAAAGAAAACAGTTCAGCCTTTTCGTTTCTGGAGATCTCCTCCTGCCGCCGCCATCTGCATTATTGCAAGATTTGATCTTTGCAGAAAAGAAAGTCAAGAAACCAGTTCTTGACATCAGTCTTGCAAGAAAGACTGAAAGAATTCAGTGTTTAGTACATCCAGGGGATTCTTGCGAAGGATCCAGTGTGTAGGACGCACCCTGCTGGTTCTGTCCCATCCACAGCTGTGTCATCTTCAGCGGGGACAGATCTTGGAGCATTCTTTGGGCATGAACACCAACTTTGGGAGATACTGCTTCTCCGGATCAGGTATAATCCTCCCATTTATTTTTTGGTACAGATCTGGTTTGATTAGGGTTCAAGTAGATCCTTGAATATTGTATTCTAAATTCAGGGAATATGATTCCCAGTTGGGAGAAGGTAGGAAATTTTTGAAATTCGCCCCACCCATTCCGCAACCTTTATGGCGTCCATTAGATGGATCCTACCATTCTTTCAGAAATATACCAAGGGAACATGAATCAAATATGCACTTTTATTCATTTACAATAAACTCATAAAGTACATCATTCTGATTGAAGCTAAGGGCATACAAAACTATCTAACAGCTCCCACTTGCACTTAGGTCCAATTAGGTACAAGCCGGAGTCCCATGCTTTCCACGTGTTTCTCAAACACTTTCTGTGATAGTGGCTTCATCAATGGGTCTGCTACATTTTCCGCTGACGCTACCTTCTGAATCAGGATGTCCCCTTTACCAACAATCTCTCGCAGTATGTGGTACTTCCTCTCAATGTGCTACGACTTCGAGTGGGCTCGTGGCTCCTTACTTGAGCAATGGCTCCATTGTTGTCACACAACAATAGGGATGGGTGATGTGCTGGACGGAACAACTCCCAACTCGTGATCGAACTTCTTCATCCATACGGCTTCTTTGGCAGCCTCACTTGCGGCAATGTACTCAGCCTCGGTCGTGGAGTCTATAGTGGACCCCTGTTTGCTGCTTTTCCAGCAAAATGCACACGATCCTATCATGAAAACATATCCAGATGTAGACTTTCTATCATTTAGATCTGACTAGAAATCGGAATCTGTATACCCTTGGCTCTGTAGTGAGCTATCGTCGAATACTAGACAAAACTCTTTTGTCCTTCGAAGGTACTTAAGTATGTTTTTCACAGCAGTCCAGTGCTCCTGCCCTAGGTTGGCCTGAAATCTGCTTACTACACTCACTGCCTGAGCAATGCCAGGACAAGTGCAAAGCATGGCATACATGATGCTCCCTACGGCAGAGGCATAGGGAACGTCTTTCATGTCATCAATCTCCTCAGAAGTCTTGGGAGACATCTTCTTGGAGAGAGTGACTCCGTGCCTGAAAGGAACATTTCTTTTCTTGGAGTTTTCCATGTTGTATCTTTTGACTATTTTGTCAATGTAAGCAGATTGGGATAATCCTATTATCCGCTTCGATCTATCTCCAAGATCTTTCATGGAGAATTGTTGTGAAAGCCGTACTTTCACTGTAGTTAACATTCCAACATCATTCCCAATGAGTAGAATGTCATCTATGTACAGAACCAAGAACGTAACCTTGTCACCACTGGTCTTCCAGTAAATACAGGGTTCATCCGGATTCTGCTCAAAGTCAAACGATTTGACAGCAGAGTCAAAATGGATGTTCCAACTTCTAGAAGTTTGCTTAAGTCCATAAATAGATCTATTAAGTTTACATACCATGTTTTCCTTACCTGCAGCAATGAAGCCTTGTGACTGCTGCATATAGATATCTTCAGTAAGATCTCCATTTAGGAATGCAGTTTTGACATCCATCTGTCAAATCTCATAATCATGGTATGCTGCTATAGCTAGCAGGATCCTAATGGATTTAAGCATGGCCACAGGCGAAAAAGGTTTCCTCATAATCGATGCCCTCTTTCTGAGTGTACCCTTTCGCCACTAGACGAGCTTTGAAGGTCTCAACCCTACCATCGGGGTCCTTCTTCCTCTTGTAAATCCATTTACAACCAATTGCTTTTACCCCGGAGGGTGGATCTACTAGAGTCCAGACTCCATTGGTCTCCATTGAGTCCATCTCTGCTCTCATGGCCTCCACCCACTTCTGGGAATCTATGTTCAACATAGCTTCCGCATAAGTCACGGGATCCTCCTCACTAGTCAAGGTTTCCACCAGGTAACAATCCTGGTCATAACCATAATGGACTGGTGGCCAGGATACCCAAGTGGATCTTCTAGGTTGGTCACTACTTGGAACTTGTAGGACATCTTCCACTGCTCCTGAGCTCTCCTCATCAAGAACAACTTCCTAACGATGGGTGTCCAGGATGTAATCGGTTTCCAAGAATTGTGCATTTCGACTGCAGAACATTTTCTACTCACTTGGGTCATATAATAGGTAACGTACAGAGCCTTTTGGGTAGCCTACAAATAGGCAACAGCTGGTCTTGGATTCCAACTTGTCTGCACTCGTTCTTTTAACGTGTACTGGACAATCCCAAATCTTCAAGTGTTTGACACTTGGTTTCTTTCCGGTCCAAAGTTCATATGGAGTATTCGGAACCGATTTGGTTGGAACCCGATTCAGCACGTAAATTGCAGCCTCTAATGCATGACCCCAAAAGGATGTGGGTAACTCTGAGTGTATGAGAAGCGACTGTACCATATCCAATAAGGTCTTATTCCTCCTCTCTGAAACACCGTTAAGTTGTGGTGTAGCAGGAGGAGCTAACTGCGATACTATCCCATTGTCCTTTAAGTAGTCCCTGAATTCGTCAGAGAGATACTCGCCACCTCCATCTGATCGAAGGGCTTTAATTTCTCTCCCTAACTGTTTGTCGATCTCTTGTCTAAACTCTTTGAACTTTTCAAAGGATTCAGACTTGAGTCTCATTAGGTACACGTAACCATATCGTGAAAAATCATATGTGAAGGTGATGAAATACACGTGTTGATTTCGTGTCCTAACACTCAGGGGACCACATACATCAGTATGTATTAGGTCAAGTGTGCCTGTACATCTTTCAGGCTTACCGTTAAATGGCCGTTTCGTCATCTTTCCTTGTAGGCAAGGCTCACAGGTGGGAAGATCTTCTACAGTTAAAAAATCCAATGGACCATCCTTTACCAACCTTGTGATTCGGTCAACACCAATGTGGCCAAGTCGGTAATGCTACAGACATGTGGGATTAACTATATCACAGGCTCTCTTCTTGGGGATTTCAGCCGATGCAGTTTGGGTTATGTTAGTTTCTAGAGAAGGATGTAGAACATAGAGACCGTTCTCCAGTTCCCCATACGCGATGAATCTGTTATTTCTTTTAATAGTAATCATATTACTAAAGAAGACAGAATAACCATCTACACACAATTTTGAGACAGAAATCAAATTTCTCCTTAAATTTTGTACATAAAGACAATCTTTCAGTACAATTGTTCCTTCTCTAAAAGGTAACTCCACGGTTCCTATGGCGACGTCTGCAACAGTTGTAGTAGTCCCCAAGTAGAGTGTAACTTCTCCTTCACTCAACCTTCTGCTTACCTTGAACCCCTGCAGTGAGTTACACGCATGAGTTGAAGCCCTGGAGTCAATACACCAGGACGCAGAAGCTACCAACAGATTGTTTTCTATAACACAAGTTTCGAAATTACCTTTCTTGGATTCCAAGTAGGCAGGACAGTTCCTTTTCTAATGGCCAGTCATCTTGCAGAAGTGACAGGCATCCGATGCTTTGTCTTTCTTCTGCTTTTTGCCCTTAGTGGCTTTCTTTGGAGGCTTCTTTGCCTTCCTCTTTCTCTTGCCTGTCTTGCTAGCTTCAACAAGCATAGCTACATGCTCATCCTTTTTAATCAGTTTTTCAGCTCTTTGCAACATATTGCTGAGCTCTTGCAAGCTGACATTCAGCATGTTCATGTTATAGTTCATGATGAACGGATTAAAGGAAGGAGGCAAAGAATTAAGGATAGCATCTATCTGGGTCACAAGGTCCAGCCCGGATCCAAGAGCCTCAGTTTGTTGATGTATCCCATCATCCGAAGACAATGGTCGTGAACTTGTTGGCCCTTGGACATTTGCGCGGTCATGAACTGTTTCAAGACCTTTTGTCGAGTAGAACGATTCTACTCTTCATACATCATCATGAGACTGTCCAATATGTCCTTGGCAAGTTCGATCTGATCGAACGGCCTCTGTATTGGGTTGTCCAAGGAGGCAATGATGTAACACCGGGCAAGGGAGTTTTTCTCCTCCCATTCTTGATAGTCTCTCCTTTGGGCCTCAGAAGCCCTATCGCCCGGACGCTCTGGGGCAGGATTCTTTGCCACTTTGTCCAGCTTTTCAGATACTAGGACCAACATAAGGTTCCTGTACCAGTCAGCATAGTTTGGGCCCTTCAACTTGTTGTCATCAAGAAGTTTTGCAAAAGATCCATTTGCCATTTTCTGATAAAAGAGCAAACATCAGTCCACAACCTAATTTGATTCATGTTCATTTCATAGATATGGATTTTAATCTACGATCCATTTCCATTTATTCGTCTCTGAGATTTCCCTCCTTTCTCAGTGATGGAGACTATGGGTTGTCTCTGGAAATGTGGAAAATCACATAGGGTGCATGGAGCCAACTGTTTCAGCTGCATAACCCCACCACCTTTCTGTGAAGGATCATATCCACTCATCATATGAGTTTTCCCTTTGGCCTCTGTCAGACAAGGTTCAAAGCCGTTTTCAGGTAAACCTTTCTGTCCAGTGAGTGCTTACCCATCATATTCGTGAATGCCAAGGTACCGTGAGAGAGTTCCCATTTTCTGGTGAAGCCCCTCCTACATCGGTCTATGACGCCCCTATCATCTTATGAAACACTCAGACAAGCCCAACAGCAAATGGATAGCCCATTTTCTGGTGCGTTTCCTCATTACTGAAGAACCCATCCTCATGCTAATGATGGAAGGCCTTTAGAGAGTTCATCATATGAATCTCCCTATCACATGCATTCATATTAGCCGGAGGGAACAATTAATTACGCCCTAGTTCTTATTTTAGGTCAAACCAAAGTGGCTCCCACTGACTTTCATAAAGCCAGATTTCGGTGGGCCTAAATCGTCTAGGGTTCCACACGTAACCTCTTGATGAGGTGTGGGGCCCACCACTGAGGGAGGTCATCCAATGACCAAAAGGGACACTATGGCAATGATGTGCATTCAGCCATGGTGTGCGCAAGAGCCACTATCGATTAAGCATGGGCCAAGTACTTAAGGCCCATGTACGTAGCACATCACACATCCATACATCACATGTAGGGATAAATTGATCCGATCAATTAATCATCTGTAAGGCCCATTTGAAGCCCATTTTAAATCCATAATATTAACCATTAATATTATCTAGGTATAAGGGCCGAATGGTTCAGCCCATATAACTTTAAATGTTAAGTGGGCTTTTAGTAGTTTTAACCTTTTAAAACTGGGCCTTTACAGGTTGGGCCGAATTAATCATTTAATTAAACACCAATCCTTAGTCCCATTAGTGGGAAAATTAGGGCTGACTTTCAGCCTTGATTAAACCCTAGGTTCGGTTCAAACTATTTGAACCAATATTGGTTCGAATGTGTCTAGGGTGTGATCTTTAATTCAAGAAAATAATCTGAAATTAAATACTGATAAAAGAAAAACAAGAATCAGTCAATCAGGGCTGTTTGCATAATCCATCCTACAAAACAGAGGTTAGATCACAGAATGCAGTTTCACAAACTGCAAATCGCAGATAGCGGTTCTCCCATATGCGAAATCTCCTTCTCTATGAAATCTCCTTTTCTGCGCCGCCATCTTCGATCCAAAGTAAAATAAATAGAAATCCCATTTCTATTAATAATTACATCAGATCGAATACCTATACATTGAGTCTAGAATTAAAAAAAATTATTATAGACCAAAATAATTCAAGAACTGCAAAATCGCAGGTTCCCTGCGCAAACCAAGAATTCGATCTCCTCTTGTACGAACAGCCCATAAATCAAGAAAATCATAAAGAATAATTCTAAATAATAATCAGATTTATGTAAAATTAATTTCAGATTATTCGCCCATTAATTTTGGGAACAGATTTCCCAAAACCCATATTTGCGCAAATCGGGTAGAACACCTTCTGCCCATTTGCGCAGGTTCAGATCTGAAACAAGATGGTTCAAGATTTGAACCATGGCTCTGATACCACTGAAGGGATGAGAAATCCATTCCATGGACGCCCAAAGATTGCAGAATAAGGGGCGAATTTCAAAAAATTTTCTCTCCCTTCAACTGGGAATCACATTCCCTATTTAGAAAATCATATTTTCAAGCATCATTCTTGAACCTTAAACTGAACCAGATCTGAACCAAAAGGAATAGGAGAGAATTATACCTGATACGGAGAAGGTATATCTCCCAACGAAGGTGTTCACGCCCAAGGAAGGATCCAAAGACTGCTCCCACTGAAGATGGCGCAGTGCAGGATGGAGTAGAATCAGCAGTGTTCTTCCCCAAGAACTCTGTCCTTTGCAAGAATCAGTAGAATGGTACGTGAGCACAGCTTCCTTTCAATCCTTTCTCAAAGAACTGATGTCAAGATCCAATCTTGACTTCTCCCACCACTGAAGATCGAACTGGCTAACAGGGCGGCAAGAATAGGGAGGCGGTAAGAGAGTATTCACAGGGTGCAGAATTCTCTCTTCTTGATTTCAGCACTAAAGAAAATCTGATGATCTGTCACCTAAAGGCTACCGCCCCCTCCTTTTGTTAACCTAAAAGATCAGCTCCTAATCCAATTAGGAGCAGCTTATCCAAATCATATTTGGATAAGACTTCTCTTTAGGTGATAGGGATAAACCCTTATCTTATCTGCAGATTAGATTAGCTTTCTCCTAATCTCATTAGGAGGTTTATAAATCTGAATCACATTCAGATCTGGACTCTCTGAGTGGATAGGGTCAAGACCCCATCCTATCTGCTAATCCATCTCAGAATTCGCCCCTTTAATTAACTAAATGAATAGCCCAGTTCGAAATGGGCTTTAGGCCCATTAAGCTTATGTGCTCACTTAACCTTCCTAACGGCTGCCCAGTTGGGCTTCCTTGTATGGCGTGGGACCCAAGCATTGATCTACACATCAGCCACATGGGTTCGGCCCAGCCTTTGTTACAAGGCCTGGCCGAATACACTGTCAAAGACAGTGCACCCCCTGAAACCCATCGAATGGGCTCTATGGGCCCAACACTTACCCTAAGTGGTCCCGGGGCCAAGCCACCTTGTAACACCTAGGGACTGTGGGCAAATGCAAGATTATCCCATCAGGTATTATCCTCAATGGTCTTACATTTAACCTCTCAACCCATAATGATCACACACTGCCCGACAAGAGAGGACCTCTCCCTCGGCTGCAAGGAACAATGTTGCACTCTCCACTTATATGGATCCCGGGAATTAAAACCTTCTCGCAAACATTTTAGAAACCATAATGTATATACTTTTATATCTTATATAAAATATATTTTGCAAAACAAATCTCAACGGTTGAAATCGGCTGCCGGTAGTCTTGGTTTCCATCAGTGAGAGTGCATCCCCGATCATTACCTTTGTCCGACAAAGGGGCTGATCCTGTCACTATGATCACCCACTCAGATGAATTCTCAGACTATCCCAACATACCCAGGTTTTGACCCCCGCTAAGGATCTCACTGATTGGTATATCAAAGACAGTCCAATCCAACACCTAGTGCAGTATCATAATCGAGTCTAGGGGTCGGGTGTAACTTTCCAGTTTTGCCCATCAATCACAAGGTCCAAGGCAATACTGGAAATCTGGTCTAGTTCATAGATTCAATTAATCCTACACTGTATGTGCCTAGGGTCTCACCCTGGCAGCTGAGACAGGCCACCCCAACCGACTTGGTGGCACCACAGTGTCAGCCTTGTCAGGATAGGTCTCCCTAGTCCGACCCACTGGCTGTGAACATTCTAAACTAACACAAGTCTGATTAAGTGTCCAGTTTAAGGGTATTATATAGAAACATACCAAGGGAACATGAATCAAATATGCACTTTTATTCATTTACAATAAACTCATAAAGTACATCATTCTAATTGAAGCTAAGGGCATACAAAACTGTCTAACATCGGGTTATGCCTCGGCATCCCCGCTCTTGTGCTGACAGAGGTGTAGTTGCCCGAGATCTTTCATTTTCTGAGTTCTCAACCATGGGACGCTTAGTTTCTAGTCTCAAAAGCCTTTGGTGCCCTTCTAGAGCTAGCCCTTTCCCAGCTTGCTCGGTCGTTAAGCCGGAGGATGTGTGGTGTTTCTCGACCGCCCTCAAGCCTTGGTGGGCGGGGGCGTTCTTTGTCCACATTTAGGCTCAGCCATTGTTAGTTGAGTCGGGTAGCTTAGTTGGTGATACGCTAGTCAGCTGGGCATAATGGGCTCAGCCGTTCGGGGATAGCTGGAGTCAACTCATTTTGCGGTGCAACTCAGCATGTGTATGTGCGGTGTGTGTGGTTGGCGTGTGTGCGCCTTGGGGTCAAAGCTGTAGCTTAAAAGGAAGGAAACTTTTATTACTTGCAAGTCTACTAGTAGTACATCCTGAGATTTCCCAAGTTCCAACTCCTCAATATTGGTCCGCCATCCAGGTCTTTGAGCCTGTAGGTGCCTAGGCCTAGGACCATGGTGACTCTATACGGCCCTTCCCAATTTGGTTCGAGCTTTTCTTCTCTGGGCGCGGGTACTATGACTTTGTGGAGGATGAGGTCACCATCCTCTCTTGTTGTGCTACCATCCTAACATATGCTCAGACCCGAGCTTCCTCGATCAGGTCTAAATCTGCGCGGAGGTCCTCATCGTTCTAGTCTCCATCGAAGAGCTCGGTCTAGAGGGTTGGAGAACCAATCTCTATAGGAACCATAGCCTCGGCCCCGTAGGTCAGGCTAAAGAGGGTCTCACCGATGGTTGCCAGCAGAGTAGTCCTGTATGCCCAAAGTATGCTCGGCAGTTCCTCAACCCACCTCCCCTTGGCTTGGTCTAGCCGAGTCTTTAGGCCGAGCAACAAGGTTCGGTTGGTCAACTCGGTCTGCTCATTGTTCTGGGGTCAGTGTACAGTCATGGTCCGATGGTCGATCTTTTGGTCAGAGCAGAGGGCTTTGAACTTTTGGTCGGTGAACTGTATATTGTTATCTACAATGAGGATAAGGGGAATATTGAATCGACAAACAATACTTTGCCAGAAAAAGTTACAGGCATTATGCACAGTAATGCGTGCTAGAGCTTCGGCTTCTACCCATTTGGTGAAGTAATCCACCGCCACCAGGAGTAACTTCTTCTGAGCAATCGTAGTGGGAAAGGGGCCGAGGATGTTCATCCCCCATTGCGCAAACAACCATGGGCTGGTGATTGGCTTCAGGGGAACTGCAGGCTTGTGGTGGAGATTGGAGTGTTGCTGGCAACTGTCGCATCTCCAAACCAATTGGGTTGCATCCTGTTTCATCGTCGGATAGAAATAACCTTGCCGGAGTGCCTTGTGTGCCAGCGTGTGTGCGCCAGGATGGTCTCCGCAAATTCCTTCGTGGATCTCCCTGAGGATGTAGTCTGCCTTGGATAGGGAGAGGCATTTCAGGTAGGGGAGAGTATGTAACCTGCGATAGAGTTGACCCTGGATAAGGCAATACCGGGCGAATGTGTGTTTCAGTTTCTTTGCTTTTATCCAATCTTCTGGAACTCACAGTATTTGTCGCGATTCCTCTTGTTGGTTTGCATTTTCATCATCTCAGGCCAACGAACGTAGTTAAGGTCACGAATTTGCCTCAAGACTTCAGACCGCAGCATATTGAGCGGTGTGAAGTTCCGATAGGTTGGCGGGGGTGTCCGTGGTTTTTGGTCGGGTCAGCGGTCTTGCCTCTTATAATCTCCTCCTCTTGTCGGGCCTCTCTTCCTTAGCCCATAGTTGTGTCTGTGCTTCCTCTGCATTGATATACTTCTGTGTGTGGCTCATCAGCGTAGCCAGGGTTTGTGTAGGGTATTTGGAGATGGAAAAGTTGAATGGGGATGGGCGGAGGCCATGCTAGATAGATGTGACAGCCACGGATTGGTTCAGGTTCCTAACCTGTAGTGCTTCCTTATTGAATCTGGCCAGGTAGTCCGTGAGGGACTCATTTTTCCTTTATCGCACCTGCAAGAGGTTGGCTAATGTCTTCCAATGCTTTAGACTCGTTGTGAACTGAGCGCGAAACTGGGTCTCCAATTGCTCCCACGACACTATTGAGTGTGGGGGCAAGGAGGAACACCAAGTTAGTGCTAGACCTGCGAGAGTGGCCACTAAAGTTTTGCACATCAAGCCCTCGGAGGATCCGTGCAACATTAAATGAGCCTTAAATTCTTTGATATGGTAGGCGGGATCAGTGTTTCCATCGCACTTGTCAAGTGGGGGTGCCCGACATCCTGTGGGAGGTACCTCATCCACAATTTCCTGGGTGAAGGGTGACTCCTTGGCCATGGGCACAAGTGGTGGCACCGACCGATCTTCAGCTGGCGTCGTGCTTCTCTAGCTGCACTCTAACTCCTCTAAGTGCTGGCAAAGTTCTCAAATCATGTCATCCCTTTGGTCAGGAGCCGCAATGTGCGCCGCCCTTTCCCTCATGGGGCGCACTGCGCAGTCCTTCACAGAGCTGGACTCGGCAACGGAGACCACGTGAAGTGGCGTCAGTCTGTCGATTCTCTCTTTGGTCGGGATCCACATGATTTGGTGTGTCCTGCTACGAGAGCGGACGAAGGGGGCCGACCTTCTTGTTGTATCCTGCTTTTCTTGGTTGGACCGCGCTATGCCCTTGTCTGCTTGGTGCGCTTTGGGGTCCTCGAGATGAGGACCATCCTTTGTGCACGTCTTTCTAGGTGGTGCTACGGGTCCTAGGTTCTCCATCATTTCGAAGATCTTGTCAATTTTTTCTTGCATTACTTGGAATTGTTCAAGATCAATCGCGGTTGGGGGCTGTGGAATTTCTTGATGCGGAGAACTACGGTGGCGAGACTCCCGAGATGGGGATCGGCCTGTTGAACGCTCGGACTGGTTCTTGGGCATCTTGATGGCTTGCTTGATTGCGCGGTAAGAAAAGATTTTCAGGGTGGCTTTTTTGTACTTTCCCATGGACGACACCAATCTGATGCTACTCAATCCGAGGTGGTGCACAAACTGAGGAGAGCAACCAGATAGTCCTTGCTGACAGGGCGAGGCTGAGCTACAAGGATGAGGCCGTGCTTCAAGACCTGTGATCAAGAAAGAAGTCAGAGGCCCGAGGAGTTATCCCTGGGTAAGTACTCCGACACTCAAGTCAATAAGAGGTGGTGGGTGGTTGGGCCGAGCTATGAGGATGGTGGTCTGAGATACGTAACAGTATTGGTCTCAAAAGTAGGATCCCTTACCTCAAGCATGGAGTGCCTTTTTATAGCCGAAGATCCGTATCCTAGCCGAATTGGGCTTTCGGGGTTGTCGGGGTGAGGTTAGCTGCCAAGGTACTCGAGATAGAGTCTCATTCCCTAGCGGAGTCACAATAATAGTATAGCTCCTCGAGCATGGAGTACCTTACTCCTCCTTATCTATAATAGTGCTCATCCGCATGATGTGTAGTTGACGTGGCTGGAAGGATAAGACGGGGGGCCACAGTAATAATATAGCTCAGTCGAGCTAGGCCGACATGGCCTAAGTAGGATGACATGGCAGGGCGATAGCTGGGCGGCCACGTGTCTCATAGGACCAGCTCAGCCATGACTTGAACATCTTTAATCATCAATAATCACTTGGAAACCCCAAATCAAGGGAAAGAAGAAGAAAACTGTATGTTGGTGGCCATGCAATTTGCAAGTGCTACAGTGCTTCCTAGGGCCTTGAAAGTCACTACAGAACTAGATGTGTTCGAGATCATATCTAGAGCTGGCCTTGATGCGTACCTCTCGGCTTCAGAGATTGCCTTGCACCTTCACATTGAAAACCCAGATGCAACAACCATGCTCGACTGCGTCATGTCTCTACTAACGAGCTACTATGTTCTGAAATGCTCTCTCGTCAACCGGGACAATGACCAAGTTGAAAGGCGTTATGGCTTGGCTCCTGTCTGCATTTTTTTCACTAACAACCAGGATGGAATGTCGCTTCAACCCCTGCTTCTACTAATTCAGGACAAGTTGATCATCATGGGGACTGATCAAGAGATCGTAACAGATATGAACTTTGTGATCATAAACTTGCTTTATTAGGTGTTATACAATGTATTCCCTTATCTCCAATCAGCATGATGTACATTATGACATTTATTGTAAATGAATAAAGTACATATTTGATTCATGTTATTATGGTGTGTTTCTGTGTAATATGCTTAAACAGGACACATATGAGACTCGTGTTAGTTCAGAATCTTCAAAACCGTTGGATAGATCTGGGAAAATTTATCCTACCAAGGCTGAAACTGATGTATCACCAAGTTGGTTGGGGTGACTTGTCTCAGCTGCCAGGGTGAGGTTGCAAATCCCATAGGGTTACAAGGTCATAAATCTGACAAGGCTGCATGGCATTCATCCTACAAGGCTATGAAGTCGTGGATCCTATAGGGTTGAAAATGACAAACTCAACCTCCTTTTGAGAGAAAACCCAACAAATAATACTATTGTCAACCCATTTTAGGGTCATTTACTAAGACACCCCCTATATTTTAACTGATGTGTTTACTGAGACCAGCCCTTTAGTTTGCCTCGATTACTAAGATATCCATTATAGTTTTAGTTTGTAATTGCATTAGTTATTAATGATTCTTTTAGATGAAAGTCAAAAACCATGCTAGAAGCTCCCAAAGTTCCTAAAGCAGCATCAACAGCAAATGGGTATGTATGTGGCCAACCGTTAATTCATAATAGTCCTGAGGGCTTCGACAACATGACAATTATAACTCAATTAGGAAAAAGAGAAAGCTATTTTGACATTTACATAGCCAAGTGTAAAATCCTCACAAGAATGCTAAAGTATGGGTGAGAATTTGGAAAAAAATCTTCATAAAACAACCTTTCTAAGTAAAAGTTATAGAACATATATGATTGTTCTTTGTGTTGAATCTTTCTAAGAAGTTTGTTCTTGAAGTTTCTCTCCTGCAAATCAATTTTGGTTGTAAAGATTCTACAGATGCACCTTCATCACCATCTTGCAATTTGCAAATGATTACTTAATTTTTGCAAAAAGTACTATTCCATCTTGCCTTTAAATTATAGATATTCTATAAAAATTTGTTGGTGCCTCTGTACAATGTCCAAATTTTTCTGAATCTACGCTCAAATCAGAGTATTTAGATTTACCTAATTCATATGAATTAAAATATCTATGGAATATAAATTCACACTCTTTTTAAGAATTTAAACCTCCACCCATGGAGATGTTTTAATTTGCAATTCTCTTAGAGATGATTTGCAGTTTTATTTCAGTCAAAAGGCATTATGGCTATTGAAGTGGAGTGATAATAATTATGGCATTCGTTGATATCCTCCTTGAGAAATGAGAAGTTTGCTATACCTTAGATTCTTGAAAGATCATCATTTTCATTTTTCCAAATTAAAAGAATGGGACAGGCTAGGCCTTTTAATTTTTGTCACACTCTAAGGGGACGTTCATTTTTTAGATTTTGAGAGGGGGGAAAGTTGGTCAATGGGAATCCCCTTGATCAATAATCCCATGTTCTTTTGTCAGCTTTATGTGAGGACCCGGGAAATTATATTTTCCTGGGTATCATTTATACAGAAAAGTGATACCCATCTCTTAGATGGGTAAATATCTTTCCCACACAAGGGGAAAGCTGCCAACACTTGAATGGGACAAAAATGCCCCTTTTAATAATGAATTTCTATGGCTAAAATGGTCATTCCCTTATTTTCCTAGGGAATAAAAGAAAATGAATAAAAGCACTTTCCCGGATAAGTGTTTTCCAAGAAAAACTTACCCAGGTAATTGCATTTACCTGAGTAAGTAACTTACCAAAAAGTGAACGGGGCCTAAGAAGGAAACTGTGTTGCAAACTGCTCCACTAATAAAGGTATTGATCAATGGAACTTTTTCACCTATACCTCGATGCATCCAATTCCAAATGACATTGCAAAGCTTCTTAGAGAAGACTACCAACAACTTCTCATTCTTTGAATGGGGTAGTGCTTTTGTTTCTCTTAACCTTATGTATTAACTAGTCGGGACCCGTGCACCACATGGGTTTTTTTTATAAGAAAATTTGATGATGGAATTCTGTGACATTTCCAATTAACTGGTAGCCATCTATGTTCAATTCAAGTATTATTTATTGGGTTATGTCTAGTTTATCCAATCACAATATAAATTACGCTTTTGTGAGAATGGTCAATTTCCTATTCTCTAGATAAATTTCTTTTCCTTTTTGTCTTAATGCTAATTTATTATTATTATTTTGAAAAAACTATTAATTTTATTGGTTTAATTTATTATTATTTTTTCATTAGTTTTAGGTAAAATAATATTGGAAACTTCAAAATAAAACACCAAACTTATCAGACTGTCAATTCATCTTTGTATTCAAAACATGGAAAAAAAAGGAAGAATGACGGTTCAATACAGGGTCAGAATTTGTAGGACCAAAGCACTGTTGGGGTTGGTGCCAACTTGAGATTGATGCCTATTCACGGGTGAGCATGGGTGCATAGAGTGTGGTCTATTTTCACCAGCTTAATGATAATTAATTTGTCCTTTCCTCTCAAATATTGTTTGTTTGGTCTATTTTCAAAGAGAAGACCAAGGATAGGTGATAGGTCTTCCCAAAATGATAAGCTTTTTATTTCGTCCGGAGATTGGAACCTAAGCTTATCCACGTGGTCATCATGAGAGAAATACATTTTCAGGTGATGTTTTCAATTGATTTCCGTCACTGGCGTGTTGGTGTTTCATCGCGGGTAAGAGTGTCAATTGGACTGAATTTGGTCCAATCTGATCCAGTTCAATGTAAGTCCATTATAAATGAATCAGTAGGTGTCAATGGATTAAATTTGGATCATTTTGGACTGGACTGGGCCATCTAGTAACCTGTTCAAATTTGTTTTAATTATCCAAATTTGGTCCACTGACACCTATATTCTTACCTTTTGCCAATGGATCAGATATTGACTCAATCCAACCCAATCTAATATAAATTCAATATGGATGGACCATATCCAATCCAATCCAATAAATACTTTGGACTGGTCTAATTCATATATCTTATTGGTCTGTCCAATCCACACAAATTGAATTTGGTTTGAATGGGTCCAATCCAAAACTGGTCCATTGACACCCCTAATCATGGGGACTCGGGAGATAGCAGGAAATATGAACATTGTGATCATAGACATGCTTTAGGAACAAGAGAATATATGTCCAGTGTTTTTGGAATTTAGGAAAGATTATACCAGATTGAAGCATGTGTTTTTGGAAAATAAAATATGCACACCATAAAGATCAAACTGCATTTCATTCTTATTCGGATGCATAATTTAAAAAAGTCACAAACAAGTTCAAAAGTAAAAAAGAAAAAAAAAAAGGAACTAATTATTTGTGGAACTCCATAACCCAAGTATGGTAAGCATTGCAAACAATTTCACAACCAGCAAAGCCCGAGTCTATTGCCAAGGCCTCAAACTCCTTTTGTGTCCTCTCTTTTCTTCCAGGGCAATGAGTTAGCATGACTAAATCATGTGTGAAGGCAATATTAGAGCGGTAACTAGCTTCTAGAGCCATTGGAAGAATTGATTCAACAATGATCACTTTTCCTGACTTTGGTAGGGCTCTCCAACAGTTTCTCAAAATCTTTAAGCAATCTTCATCATTCCAGTCATGAAGTATCCACTACAAAAATCACGAAAATTAAAATATATATATATATATATATTTGGAGACATTAATTCACAAAAGAACATATCGAAAATGTACCCTATAATACTGTGGATTTTAATTTCCTAAATACTCTCTGTCTATGTTTTATCACTTCCTTGATTTAAGGACTAATAGACATTTTGACTTTCTTGATTTGTAAAATTTATTTGCTTTAAATGACTTGATACTACAAAGAGATTCATGGTGAATGTAATTCTCTTCTAGATATCGTGGGACATATCCAGTCTACCCCTCTCAAGACCTAAAAGAACTAACCTTCATAAAAATGGCTTCTCCTTTGGGGACATATTCAAACATACCAGCTATCCATGAGCAACTTGTCCTGATGCAGTAGAAGCAGGGGTCGAAGAGACACTCCGTCCTGGCTGTTGGTGAAAAATTTGCAGACAGGAGCCAAGCCGAGAGGTACGCATCAGGGCCAGCTCTAGATATGATCTCGAACACATCTAGTTCTGTAGTGACTTTCAAGGCCATAGGAAGCACTGAAGCACTTTCCAATTACGTGGCCGCCAATATACAGTTTTCTTCTTCTTTCTCTTCACTTGGGGTTTCAAAGTGATTACTGATGATTAAAGCCATACTCACTGTAGGGCAGAACTAGAAAGAAAGCTACACAGTTAGAATAAAGATAATCCCTCTCTCACGGCTCACAATCTCACTATTTATGAGATATATAGAGGCTTGTCCATGATACTAATCACATGTGATGTGAATGCGTGATGTGATTTGTAGTTTGATGGCAACAACTACCATCCATTAGGTAGGCTTCTACCTAGACTTTTGTTTCTTTTTTTTTTTTCTTTGGTTAACAGAATTTCACTTTTCACTCCACAAGCAACAAAACAACGAAGCAAAGACAAGAAACACCAAAAAAGGAAATCACTTACTAGTATTACTAACTACTTAGTCTCAGTTTGGAAAGAGTACAAATACAATTATGTAGTGTAAATATATACAAAATACAAGATTTTATACTCTACATGTATATTTGTATTTGTACTCTTTTCAAACTGAGCTTTAGGCTGCTTTTGATTGCAACACAAAATTGTTTGTACTAGTATAAAAATGCATGGGAGTGCAAATGAAAATAATGCATATTTTGATTTAATTTTGTTTTGCACTTTATTTTATTCTGCTTCACGTCTTATTTTACTTTATTTGAACTACAATCAAAGAAAATAAGGTAAAATTTAAAAAAAAATCAGAATTTTCACCCGAATCATTTGCACTGCTATAACTTTGCATCAATACAAATTTATTTGCCCTACAACCAAACACCGCCTTAGGAACAGAAACAAAAGTAATCAACTAAAATAGTTTATGAAATAGGACAAACGACATGCGTCCAACCACTCATTTGAAGAGACCAAACCCCGCTGGGCAAGGAGATGAGAAAGCCTATTCAAGTCTCGTTTAACAAAGAACAAAGAAACCGAAAGAACTTGGGCAAGGTTTAGATAGTCAAGTAACAAAAAAACTATTTACAACACTGCCCTTCCTGTTGTCAATACAAATTTTGTGCATAAATTTAGAGCACAAAAATTAATTCAACAAATTCAAAGGAATTTAATTTTTTGTTGTAGAAATTTAAATGGGATACAGACTCACCTTTTCTTGGCAAAAAAAACCCTCTGATTCTCTTGCCTTGGACGAAAGCCGAAACTGTGACTAGAACTTGTAATTATGAGAAACAAGCAACACCCAACCTTGTGTCAATGAAAATTTACTCATGCTCAACCAATGATTAGAACGTGAACAGCTGAAGCAATGTTCTTGCTTGTAGAATTGATAGAAACCCTTTGAATCATGGGAATTTCACGGGTTGATGTGGCACGAAGTTGTAGCAATTTCGGTGCTTCGGCAATTCAAGAGTTGGGGCCTTTCTTCTTTCTTCCTTGATCTTAGTGCAGCGCATTTCCTCTCCTTTTTCAAAAACAACGGAAGCGGTCGAAGACAAACGGAAGCAGTGGTTGAAAGGGGGGAGCCAAATGGGACCTTCCTCTTGTTTTCTTCTCTATTTATAGAGGCTCACCAATAGACGATGAACTGATTTGAAATATTTGAATTGATTTGAATGGTTTCAATTCAATTCATCACCATTTAACGTTAATTGAAATGGGGGCACTAAATTGACATATCGGTGATCATTTTGTTGACCTAATTAAGGTAATTAAGTCATTTAATTGAAGTTAATTTCAATCCCTAACTGTACTTGAAACGAAGTGCCACTTGGCACATGGTTGGGCCTACACATAAAAGGAAATCCAATTGATTAATTGTAACATTTTTTCTTAACTTAGATTAAATTGGATGCCATTGAAATCCGATAATTCAATTTAAATGCTCTTCTCTAGACTGAAATGGCAATAACACCTCATGGGTAATGTGGGGCCATGTTCAACTAATTGGGAAATCATTTGTGAAGAAGCCACTTGTCAGCTAGGTGTAATAACACCTCATGGGTAATGTGGTCGGTCAAAATCCAACCAGAATTTCTTCCCCCCTCTTTTTGTTTATTATTTATTTTCTTGAATTCATGTTGGGCTCAATGGGATGGAAGGTTTTAGTGGGACCCAATGTATGGGCCCTCTATCGTATTAACCCAAGGTGTTGGAGCCCAACACCTTATTTTTGTGCCAAATTTTACTTTATTTTCCTTAATTGTAGTTCAAATAAAGTAAAATAAGATGTGAAGCAGAATAAAGTAAAGCGCAAAACAAAATGAAATCAAAATATGCATTATTTTCATTTGCATTCCCATGCATTTTTATACTAATGCAAACAATTTTGTGTTGCAACCAAAATCAGCCTAAAGCTCAACTTGAAAAGAGTACAGATACAAATATACATGTAGAGTACAAAATCTTGTATTTTGCATTATTTTGTATATATTTACACAACATAATTGTATTTGTACTCTTTCCAAACTGAGCCAAAGTAGTTAGTAGTACTAGTAAGTAATTTCTTTTTTTGGTGTTTCTCGTCTTTGATCTGTTGTTTTCTTGCTTGTGGAGTGAAATTCTGTTAACCAAAGAAAAAAAAGAAGATATTTTCGTTGGTAACAAAGAAAAAAATAAACAAAAGTTTAGATAGAAGCCTACCTAATGGCTGGTAGTGGTTGCCATCAAACTACAATTCACATCACGCATTCACATTACATGTCATTAGCATCATCGACGAGCCTCTATATAGTTCATAAATTGTGAGATTATGAGCCATGAGAGAGATTATCTTTATTCTAACTGTGCAGCTTTCTTTCTAGTTCTAGTCTACAGTGAGTATGGATTTTGATGCTGCTCAATCCGAGGTGGTGTACGAACTAAGGAGAGCAACCAGGTAGTCTTTGTTGACAGGGTGAGACCGAGATATAAGGACGAGGCTGCGCTTCAAGACCTATGATCAAGAAAGAAATCAGAGGCCCGAGGAGTTATCCCTGGGTAAGTACTCTGACGCTCAAGTTAGTAAGAAGTGTTGGGTGGTCAGGCCGAGCTAAGTAGCAGTACTAGTCTCAGAAATGGATCCCTTACCTCGAGCATGGAGTGCCTTTTTATCGCCAAAGATCCGTATCCTGGCCAGTGGTACTCGAGATAGAGTCTCATTTCCTAGTGGAGTCATCTTTCCTTACTCCTCCTTATCTGTAATTGTGCTCATCCACATGATGTGTAGTTGACATGGCTGGAAGGATAAGACGGGGGCCACAATAATAGTATAGCTAGACCGACGTGGCAAAGCCAGGATGACATGGCAGGGCGATAGCTAGGCAGCCACGTGTCTCACAGGACCAGCTCAACCATGACCCAAACACCACTACCAGTTTTGAATTTGAGGAATGAAGTAGTCCAATTCGTTCTTCAGCTAAAGAACTTCAAGTTAAAGTCTGGATGGGCATCTGGCCCTTTTGGTGTTCCCCGGTGACTGTTGCAATCTTGAGAACCAGGCAATATGGGGTATGGTCGAGGAATCTTCCCATCGTTGGCTACAGAACTCTAAAAGCTCTGACTTCAGAATTCGAACCCCTCCTCGAAATGTTGTGCGGTTGTGTAGCTTGGAGAAGGGCCAAAGTGTCAAACTGAGCTTCCGAGTCCATCCTGTTGGGGCTGAGGAACGACTCTGGTTCCAAGTGGAAGTCAAGCTTTGGTGCCGTGGTGATGCTCGGCCATGGTGCATTGAGATTTGGAGTTGGATCCGTATTTCGGAATTGGGGTTTGTGTCATGCTCGGCTTTTATGTGTCGACCTTCCAAAATCGAGGCTTAGCTTGGCCGTATGCCGAGGAAAGGCCTTTTGCTGACGGTTGGAGGCCGAGCTCTAGAATTGAGGTTGTGACGTTCGACCACGGGGTGCCGGGACGCAAAGACGGGTTCCTTCGGGGTTTCCAAGCTGTGCAACTAAAGTCATCATGATTTGTCCATGCCATGTCAGTCGTTGTCGAGGAGTCTTTCGCTCGTCGGCTGCAAAACTTAAATGAGAACCGAAGTTTCGGTTCCAAAACTACTCCCCCAGTTCTGTTGTCGAGGAGGGGAGTCCTCGGCTAGACTACTGCGTGGCCTTGTAGCCTTAAGCAGCCTATCCGAGGACTTGAGTGCCCTATCCGAGGGTCTACGTCGAAGGTTGGACCGGTACTGTGGGTCTCCACATCAAAGGTTGGACCGGTAGTGTAGTTGAACCGGTGCAATTAATAGGCGTAACTACTGCCTGCGGAGGATGCCACATCGGTTTTCAAGGCTTCCCATCATACGTTATTGGTCTTCTGAGGCATTGTTAGAGATGCTTCATCTACACCGTTGATCTCTTCTCAATCCGTGCCCCTGATGGTTATAAAAGGGAAGACAGTGGATAGCTCGACAACTAACACGATAGATAGCTTGGTGGCCTTCGCTCCTCAACTCTTGTGAATTGCCCAGTATGTCCATTTCATCTCATCAGTCCTCTTCCTCTTCCGGGTCCTTCAGTAGTTCTGGTTCCAGCTCTTCTTACGGTTCGAACTACGAGCCTCAACTGAGATATTTTGTGGCTGCCGAAGTTGAGGAGGCTGAGGCTGGTCCCTCCGAGATGGAAGCAGAGCTTTCTCTACGGGTAGGTCGTCAGTTTGGCACAACGTCCTGCGTCTTGGCGCCCGGGGATATGGCTCAGATCCGAGCTATTTACGCCATTCCCGCGGAATACCAAATGAGGTGTCCACTTCCCGGGGAGATGGCCACTGATGCTCAGCTCAGTGAACTATGTGTTTATGAGCATAGTTTGGAGGCTAGACTGAGGTTCCAGTTGAGTGAGGGGTTCGCCGAGGTGCTAAACTGGTACACGGTGTTTCCGGTGCAGCTGATGTCGAACTCCTTTAGGTTCCTGCTCGAACTTATGTCCTACTGTGTCGTCTGTGATGTCGAACTGACCCTGGTGATGGTGAACTTTTATTCTCCAGCTGAAACACCACCAGCAGGGGTACTATTACTTCTCCACTCGGTGGAATATTTGGTCGTTAGTCGGGGCCCCTTCCTCCATGAGAAACTGGGAGGAGTCGTTCTTCTTCATGCGCATTCCCAAGGGTCCCCCTTTTCCTGCCCAGTTGCGGGAGTCGAGGATGACTCTGCTACAGCCCCAATGGTTAGCACTCACTTGGGAGGAGAGGTCGGCCCTAAGCATGAATCATGAAATCGGCGTTATCGCGTACACATCCTCGAAGATGTTGATGCTCGTCGGGCTGATGGAGAGGGTGGCTGGTCTGTTTCCTTTACTATTCGTTCGTCGAGTTAAATTTATCTTGCCTGCCTTTTACTTACATTGGGTATCCTGTGTTGTAGGTATAAGTATGGTTAGCGAGGAAGAGATTGTTCACCGAATGAAGGCACTTCGACAAAGATAGGAGCAAGCTGGTGTGCAACCAGAAGCTCGCTCCAAGGCAGGATAACGGCCACGTTCTACGAACAGGGGGGACTCTTCGGCAACAGAGAGTCTGGCAGTAGGAGGATGAGAAGGACGATGTTGTCGTGGTCGACCCTGAAGGGGTTCGTCGTCCCATAGGCGCGTCGGTAACTAAGGCAGGTAGTAGCTTGGGTCTGCACGTGCCGAGGTGGTTGGTTCATTTGGACGACAATCTGGAGATAACTGGGGTTCTCGAGCAGTTATTGCGGGGAATCATGACAATGTCAATAGCTTGGGAATCAATTGGAGTCGGCAGCGGAGCACTGGAGTGTGCGCTGCTATGGTCTGTGGCACAGGTAAGTCTCCTCTTCTTATTCCTTGTGTTTCGTTCTCTTTCTCGGTATACTTATCGTGTTTGTCTACAGAATGGGAACACTTTGAGTATCTACAGCAGAAGGCCCAGTTGGCTGAGCTGCAGGCTGAGCTGCAGGCAGGAGGGCTATGCCTCGGCATCTTATTATACAATTTTCTATTGGCCTTATTGTACCATTTTCTGTTAGTTGGGGTAGGTTGTGCCTTTGGCGACCTCTTTGTACTCCTATGATTTTAGTTCGTTGGTCGAGGCATACCCAGTCGGGCAACAACTTAGCGTCCCCAGTCTTGTGCCGACTAAGATGTAGTTGGTCGAGGCATAGCAAGCTGGGAAATGCCTTGGCATCCCCAGTCTTGTCGCGGCCGAGGTGTAGTTGGTCGAGGCATAGTCAGTCGGGTTATGCCTCAGCATCCCCGCTGTGCTGACCGAGGTGTAGTTGCCCGAGATCTTTCGTTTCCCGAGTTCTCAACCATGGGACGCTTAGTTTCCTGTCTCAGAAGCCTATGGGGCCTTTCTAGGGCTAGCCCTTTCCCAGCTAGCTCGGTCGTTAAGCCAGAGGATGTGCGGAGTTTATCGACCGCCCTCAGGCCTTGGTGGGCGGGGGCGTTCTTCATCCATCATATCCACGTGGTTATCATGAGAGAAGCACACTTTTAGGTGATGTTTTCAATTGATTTCCGTCACCAGCGTGTTGGTGTTTCATCGTGGGTAGGAGTGTCAATTGTACTGGATTTGGTCCAATCTGATCCAGTCCAAGTGAGTTCATTACAAATGTATCAGGTCCAATCCAATATAATGAATATTTTGTACTGATTCAATTTAATGTGTCTGGACCATTTAACCTGTTCAAATTTGTTTTAATTTATTCAAATTTGGTCCACTGACACTTATATTCTTATCTTCTATCAATGGACTAGATATTGGCTCAATCGGACCCATTCAAATATAATTTTTTTATAGATGGACAATGTCCAATCCAATCGAGTAAATACTTTGGACCATCAAGTCTAGACTGTTCTAATTCAATATGTCTTATTGGTATGTCCAATTCATTCAAATTGATTTTGGTTTAGACAGGGTCCAATCCAAAACCGGTCTATTGACACTCCTAATCATCGGGACTCAGGAGATAGCAGCAGATATAAACTTTGTGATCATAGACTTGTTTTAGGAATGAGAGAATATCTGTCCAGTGCTTTTGGAATTTGGGAAAGATTATACGAGCTTAAAGCATGTTTTTGGGAAAGATTCTACTTGTAAGCCATAGCATCCCACTAGGGCTGTTCACGGGTCGGGTTGGGTCGGTTTACTAGCATTTTTCTAACCGATCTGACCTGGTTGGTTTACCTAGAAATGAACCCGAAACCGACCCAATACTAAGTAAAACCGACATGATCAGTTTGAATCGGTTTGGGTCGGTTTTGTGAATGATTCTCTCGGTGTGAACGGTAAAGGATTCAAGTTTAACAAAGCAAAGGCTGGATGCCTAAAAATTAAAAATGATTTGATGGATTAAAACTAATATTTTATATATCAGAAATTTTATATATAATATGTATATTTTTGAAATAAAGCTGAAATATATATATTTTCACAAATATATATCTGAAATATATATAGTAAAACTGAAACATATCAGATATATATATATATATATATATATATCTGAAATATATTATATATAATATATATCTAAGTTGATTTGTGTCAGTTCGGTTTCGATCAAAACCGAACTGAACTATCGATTTATATTTTTTTATAACCCAAAACCGACCGATACTAAAGAAAAACCGACCAACATGGATTGGATCGAACCGGGTTGATTGGATGTAATCATTTTAAGTGAGTCCATTCTTATCAGGGTAGGATGGTGCTTCTTCTACGACATGAAGCAAATCAAAATTCATACCTTTGATTTGAGGATACCTAGATGTAATCATTTTTAGTGTGAGTCCATTCCCACCTCCCACGTCAACCACATCTTTGAGACCTTCAAATCCCTTATATGTGTCCAGAATCTTCTTCAAAACCATTACCGTTGTGGTGTGACCTGACATTCCCCTAATAAAGAATTTGTTATACTTTGAATCTTTTTCACAGTACTTAAATATGGTCATTCCCTGTGCCTTATCAAAAGGAATTCCACCTTCCAAGATAGCATCTCTCAGGTGGTACCTGCAGCAAGCAGTGATAATGTTCAGATAGGATATGTAATTTTTTCTCCTGGAGATAGATACAGAATGCATGTCACATAAGGAGTGATGTTGGTGATGGAATGTACCCAAATCAGAGATTATATATAGTTCGGCAAGTAAGCTCATACCAGCTATCCATGAGCAACTTGTCTGATCCAGTAGAAACATGGGTCGAAGCGACATTCCATCCTGGTTGCTGGTGAAAAATTTGCAGACAGGAGTCAAGCCATAACGCCTTTAAGAACAGAATAGCTCGTCATCAGTAGAGACAAGATACAGTTGAGCATGGTAGCTGCATCTGGGTTTTCAGTGTGAAGGTGCAAGGCCATCTCTGAAGCCGAGAGGTACGCACCAGGGCCAGCTCTAGATATGATATCGAGTACGTCTAGCTCTGTAGCTACTTTCGAAGCCATAGGAAGCACTGAAGCACTTTGCCAATGCCGCCGCCAACATACAGTTTTCTTCTTCTTTCTCTTCATTTGGGGTTTCAAAGTTATTACTGATTAAAGTCATATTTAGGGGTGTAAATAGATCGAATTCAAATCTGATCAAGCAATATTCAAATTCGAATTCGATTAGAAAATCCGATATCCGAATTTGATTCAATATCTGATGGATGTTGAAATTAATATCTGAATTTAAATCCGATTAAATATTCGAATATCTGATTCGATTCGAATTCGATTAAGTAACTATTTTAGATAATTAATAAATATATAAAATAAATATTTTATTGATAAATTATTTATATAACTTAATTATTATATATATTATATAAAATATTTTATATATTATATATAAGAATTAAATAATCGATCGAATTCGGATATTTATCGAATCGAATTAGGTCATATCTAAATTCGAATTCGATTAATAATTTGATAAAAATAAAATATCTGAATTTGACCAATTAAATATTCGAATTATCCAAATTTAATTCGATTACATTAAATATCGAATTTAAAATCGGATTTTCGAATACCTTTACACCCCTAATCATATTCATTGTGGAAGAAAAAACAGTTATCTTCTTCCTTTTAAGCTTGGAGCTTCAGAGCTTATGAAATATATAGTGACTCCATTCTGATTTGTTAAACAATAGGCTGCTAGTATCTGATTAAAAATTCAAATGCTAATAATATAAAATTTTATTTGAGTGACATGCACTTACGTGCATAAGAGAAGAATATACAGGGAAAACATCTGCTGCAGCGTGGTCGCATTCGATGAAGTGTCTATATTGGTGAGACCACAGCAATAAATACAAGGCCAAGATTCTCGGTTTTAGCCCAGCGCCAGGAATATTGGCATTCAGCTGGCACTTTTATGACAGAGGTGCATTCATAGGCTTATGACCCTTGACCAATGATATTAAGGGCATCAATGGACCGGTTTTTGGATTAGACTCGTTCAGTCCAAAATTAATTTCGGATTGGAATTAGATTGGGTCTGGTCCATTGATATAAAATAAAAATATCGGTGTTAGTAGATCCAGTTTTCAGGTTTGAATTGAAATCAATTTAAAATAAAATGAATTTGAACAGATTGAATGGTCTAAAGATTGAATTGAATTGGTCCAAATTGATCTAAAATATTTATTGGATTGAATTGGACTTGATTCATTTATAATGAAATCACACTGGACCGGATCGGTTTGGACCAAATCCAGTCCAATTGACACCGCTGCTTGAGGTGGCTGACATCCTAATAGTTGGAAGTGTATATTAATGGAGCCAGAGCAATAAATCAAAGCCCATGATTCTTGGTTTTTTCCCAGCGCCACGACACTCTAATAAAAGTGAATTGGTTGATGTCGCATGAACAGTAAACCCCACATCCCCCTTTATTGGCATGCCTGACACTTTTACTATATAACCCTCAGGTCCAGGTCTGGATCCCCTACCAACAAAAAGCTCTAACAAATTATTGTAAGTATACATTGAAAACATCTCCCTTGTCATTTATGGAGAGGGGATAGGATCAGCTGCCCACAGAGAATATCCCACAAATGCTATACACAGCGCTACAGGAGATGTTTTGGTGCCAGAAGAGATGGGCAATGGCTTGTTGGAAGAGAGTTGGGAGTATATCTTAATTACCCAAGTTCCACTTTCTAACCCCATGTCCCACATTTTGCAATATCAGCAATGTTAATTCTTGTAATAGTAAATTTATGCCTAAAGAATTGTTTTTAGTGGCTACTGATGTAGTGGATTATCTCCTTTAAGAAGTAGCCAAGAAGCAAAGATGTGGCATATTTTTAGGGCTCTATAGTTTGCAAAAGTTCAAGGATTTTTATTTTATTTATTTATTTATTTTTTATAAATCTTACCTGGATCTTCTAAAAGGGGACAATGACAATTGCACTTCAAAACTAGGGAAAATCTATGATACTAGAGAGATATGGTATGTATTGAAAGAGTTTCGACCAATCAAAGCAGTCCCATGAATTTTGATGAATACCACCCAATTGGTGACATCTTTTATGTAACCTAGGCCCGGCCTTAAGAATTTGACTTACGGCCTGAGTCCGAACAGTCCAACCTAGGCCTGACCTGAATTGAAATTTGATGCACTTAGGTTGGGCCCAAATTGAGTTGTCCTAGGATTGGTCAATGAACCCATGTTAAAATTTAATATTAATGTGTATGTATCATGTAAGCATATATGTATGGTTTACCAAAATTATGCATAATGTATGTTGATAGGCAGGTCAGGTTCGGGTTAGGATAAGGAAGGACTTGTCTCGAACCAGGTTTAGATTATCTAATGACTAAGCTCGAGTCCATCCCAAAATTATGGGCCCAAGCCCAATAGAGGCCCAAAATCAAAGGCCTGCTCGTGTCAAATTGCAGGATGAGTCGGCTCAGGCTCAGGTTGAGCTGCCCAAAATCCAAGGCCACTCCAATCCTCCTCCTCCTCTGCATGATTCATACTCGGTCCTTAGAGTCAGTGGTGCTATGTTTTTGTTCGGGATCAAGGTTGAAATAGGACAAGTGATGAAAGGAGGGGAATTGAAAGGAAGAAGAACAGCAAGAACAAGAACTGAAGAAGAAAGAGAGGGAGTGGACGAGGTGAGTTAAATTGCCCATGCTCTGATTCGTTAAGGAATTCCAAGGCTTGAGGTGGTGGTGCAGGCGCCGGTGGTCACTGACGCATGGACGGCCAATGCAATTGCAATCTTTTCTACTAGCTCCATCTGACGTCACTGCAGCAGAGCCACTATTAGCTAATTGGTCTAGTGGTGTTAAGATTAGGGCGTCAATGGCAATGGTGGCCACCATCGTTGTTGTCCCCGCCATCCTCGTCGGATGTGGGCGAGTAGGAAAAGCGTTGCAAAGCATGGGGGACGGTTCCGATGTGCTTGTGAAGAGAAGGGAATCTATGCCACTCGATTTCTTCAAATCCATCTTGGTTTACACCAGAAACGATGATCTCGAAGTTGTTCTTCAATCCACTCCTCAATCCTAGTGCAATGACTTGGTTTTCTTGAACAACGGGATGCTTGAGCCATGACTTGAGAGCAAAGGTTTTTGTTAAAAGAACGTTATATCAGAATTTCCTTTCCTTTTGGTGGTTACATGAGGGAGATGAGTATGATAATTATGTATGGGTACTATTACCCAACGTTTTAAAAAACAACCCCGAAATGGAATAGTTCTGGCCACTGGTTTTTAGGTCGATGATAAAAAATAAAAAACGGTCAAAAACTGTTGAATGGGTTGATGGTTTGATTGTTCGGATCAATGGGTTATTGACTTTTTCAACGGTTTTTGAATAAAATTTGGGTTTTGGATTAAATGGAACCAATTGCCTAGACAGTTCCCGGGCCAAATGATCCGACCTTTTGGGTCAATGACGGTTCGAAAATCTTGCTATTACCCAATGTTTTAAAAAAATGACCCAGAAACAAAACCGTTCTGGCCACCAGTTTTTGAGTCGACGGTCCGACCATCCAGTTCGAACGGACAACCCGTTCTGACAAACAAAATAAAAAATAAAAACTGTTAAAAACCATTGAATGGATTGACGGTTCAACCACCCACGCCAATGGGTTGTTGACTTTTTCAACAGTTTTTTACAAAAAGCAAAGTTTTGGGTTAAATGGAACCGGTTGCTTGAACAGTTCCCAGGCCGAACAGTCCGACCATTTGAGTCAACGACAGTTCGAAAACCTTGCTATTACCTTCACTGCCAAGTTGTGACTAGCATTTCCCCTACATAATTTTTTATCCTTTTTAACATTATTGTTAATTTTTTATTAATTTTTTTTGTGTCTAATTTTTTTGCTTTTAAAATATTTTTATTATTTTATTGTTTAATATTATTTTTTATTTCTATCAATATTTTTATTTATCTTTTTAATATTATTTATTAATCATTTATTATTTTTAATTTCTTTATTTTATCATTTCTTAAAATTGTATTTGTATTATTTTATAATATTTTAATCATTTCCATTTTTTATTCTTTAAATAATAGTTTGAAGAGTAAACTTGTAATATGTACATTTTCCAAACATCACAACATTTAAACTACCAAACAACTCCTCTACATCCTTCAAACTTCAGAAGTGGTCTGGATTGGGTCAAAGTAGACTACATTAGTAGTTAATAATCTAAGAAAAAAAAAGAAAAAAAAACTGTATTATTAGACTAGCTTATACACCCATAAGACTTTATTACAATTGGCACGCCTTTCGCATGTTAATTTGACACCCAACATCATCAAGACTTCATTTGGAAGGAGTACATACAAAATACAAGTACAAATACTGTAACGATTTTGGGTTAACATGTAATTGGTATTGTGAATATTTGTATTGTGAATATTTTGTATATTGGTATTGTGAATATTTGTATTTGCATTCTTTTCAAACTAAGCCTAAGCTTCTGCAAGTGGACCATTTACATCTACTGTAACGATTTTGGGTTAACAACTGACCCATCTCCAATCCTCATTTTACCTAGGTTAATGTCAATTATGTCCTTAAAAATTTTAACAAGGTAGTGCATGTTTTCGCCAAAATATAATATCTTTCTCTCATCCAAGCTAAAACAAGACGGGATCCGTTTAGGCACACTAAGTAAACATGTAATAGCTGTGTGAGAGTAAACATGTAATAGCTGTGTGACATATGTCCCAGTTAATGTGCCTTTCATCCAAACGTTTTTGTTCCGTTAGACAAAAATTATCTATTATCTTATTATCTTTGTCAAAATAATTAAAAATAAAAACAATGAAAAAGAAAAACCTAAACGTGTTAGGAGTTGGGACTCATTTATGCTTTCTTTTTTTTTGTTTTTTATTTTTAATTATTTTGACAAAGATAATAAAATAATAGATAATTTCTATTTAATGGAACAAAAAAGTTTGGCCATGTATGATAGATCCACCGACATCTTGTCTTATTTGTTGGTTGGATTTTTTTTCAACTTAACAAGGACAAGGATGTATTATTGTCTGTGTATGCTTAAAGGAATCTTCAACAAAGTGCTCTAGTTGCCCCAATAATCCTAAGCTATAAGCCATTTGTATATGTCTTGGACAATGAGACTGGACATATATAATATAACCTTGCATGAAAACCATTTTGTTTTTTTTTGTTTTTATATTTGAGTTAGGAGTAACAGGATTCACAATAATAATGGGTGGGTTTAACAATAAATGCTGTTAGGTAGGTATTATTTCAGCAATTCCCCTTTCTTATTTTTTCCTAGGCATCTAGAATGGTAAAAGTTGACTTTGGTTTTTGTTCATGCTTAGCATTTGAAAAGTTGACTTTGGGCCTGGGGTTTTTGGTCTGCGAGCCAAACCAGCACGGCACAACCAAGCAGGCCGTGTTGCCCGTAGCCCATGTGCTGGCATGGCCCAGCATGACCCACACATATATATCTATATATATATATTATTGTATATAAGCAATTGTATACCTCAAAATTAATATAAAATTAAATTTTTTTTTTTCAAATTTTTTAAATAAATAGCATTGGCATGATTCATGGCCCGGCCTGGCTCACGGCACGGGCTTGGGCCGTGGGTCTTGCCGGGCCAACCCCCATGTTATCCTAGGGGAGGACGGCAAGGCCCATTTTACACCTCTAGTCGATCTTACCCATTCTAAATTGGGCCTAGATATAACTTTAGGCCTGCAAGTTTGGGTTTGGGCCCAAAACACCAGGCTTGATATTTGTTCATATTCTCTTTTTTATCAAGTAATAGTGAGATCTCTCATTATTGTTGGGTTTTGAGGTCTTTTAATATAAATAATTTTTTATTGAATACAAAAAAAAAATCTGTTTTCAAATTTCCGTTGGACTCAGGCTCAGGCCTAGCCTTTGGGCTTTATTTTTTGTGTACAACCTCTAAGCTTGTGATCAGGTCAAATGGGTAAATGGTTCAACTGCAAAGCTCAATGGGTCTTTGACTAAGTGAATAAATCAATGGTTTTTTACTGATTTGCAGGTTTTAGGAAAACCAAACCTAAAAGGGGGCTATGTGATGGTTTGAACAATTCGACCTTCTGAGCTAGGGCTCTTGCTCTTGTAATGCATAGATCACGAAAAGTACCTAAAATAAAATAAAAAATAGATTACCCAAAAACTAAGCAAAAAGTTAATTATGGCCCTTGGAAGTATTGGACCAAAGGCCTAGACCCAAACCAAGCCCAATGTTGTGCTTTTAGCACCTTGAAACATATAGATAGCAAAAAACTACCCAAAATAATAAAAAAAAAGATAACTCTAATTGGACAACTAGGTGCAAAATTATGGCCTCCAAAAGTTTATATACATAATAATTTAAAAGTGATAATTAAAAAAAAACGAGTGGTTATATATACAAAACTAGGACCAGTTCATTAGTTCCTAGGTTGGATCAGTTTTGGCCAATTTTTTGAAGGAAACAAGGTTAGGGGTTTGATGGATCTAGCTAAGGGTTCAGTCATGGTTTAACTATAGTCTAATTAGTCGGTTTGGTCCAGCTTTTTAAACATTGTTAGTGTATATGTGTTTTATTATATAAAGAATAAACTATATAGACTTATTTTAATTTCTAAGCTTTTATAAATAAAAGAAGATAAAAATTATATTTTGAGGCAAAACGGAGTGTTTTGGTAAAACGGATAAGCCAAGGTGCCTTCACGCCATGGAGCACATGGATCACGAAAAGTTATCCAAACATTAAAATATTTAATCGGTGGATTCAATTAATCGCCTATCTTTTATATTAATTAACTAAAATCAAACTGATAATCAAAGTTTTCAGCTTGATCCGGTTTTTCATGATCACCCCTAGTTAACAACATTTGACTAGAGTGTATATTTTTGAGAGTTCAAAATACTCAATTACCGCATTTAAAAGTTCAGGGTACTTATATATCGCTACCCTAAAGTTGTGTCTCTCTTTAGACATTCGTTATACCTTGAATCTTTCTCACAGTACTGAAATAAGGTCATTCCATGTACCTTATGGAAAGGAACTCCACCTTCCAATATAACATCTCTCAGCTGGTACCTGCAAGCAGCGATAAAGTTGAGATAGAATCTAGTGTTTTTTTTTTTTTTTCTACAGAATGCATGTCACATAAGGAGTGATGTTGGTGGTGGAATATTGTGCCCAAATCAGAGATCATAGCTCGGCAAGTAAGATCATACCAGCTATTCATGAGCAACTTGTCCTGATGCAGTAGAAGCAGGGGTCGAAGAGACACTCCGTCCTGGCTGTTGGTGAAAAATTTGCAGACAGGAGCCAAGTCATAACGCCTTTCAACTTGGTCATTGTCCCGTTTGACGAGAGAGCATTTAAGAACAGAATAGCTCGTCAGTAGAGACAAGACACGGTCGAGCATGGTTGCTGCATCTGGGTTTTCAGTGTGAAGGTGCAAGACAATCTCTGAAGCCGAGAGGTACGCATCAGGGCCAGCTTTAGATATGATCTCGAACACATCTAGTTCTGTAGTGACTTTCAAGGCCATAGGAAGCACCGAAGCACTTGCCAATTGCATGGCCGCCAATATACAGTTTTCTTCTTCTTTCTCTTCATTTGGGGTTTCAAAGTGATTACTGATGATTAAAGCCATACTCACTGTAGAGCAGACCTAGAAAGAAAGCTACACAGTTAGAATGAAGATAATCCCTCTCTCACGGCTCACAATCTCACTATTTATGAGATATATAGAGGCTTGTCCATGATACTAATCACATGTGATGTGAACGCGTGATGTGATTTGTAGTTTGATGGCAACAACTTCCACCCATTAGGTAGGCTTCTACCTAGACTTTTGTTTCTTTTTTTTTTTTTTCTTTCTTAGCAACGAAAATATCTTCTTTTTTTTCTTTGGTTAACAGAATTTCACTCCACAAGTAAGAACACAACAGAAACACCAAAAAAGCAAATTACTTACTAGTACTACTAACTACTTCATAGCAGTGCAACTCACTCACCGATCAAATTCCATCGACACTAGGGCATTACCCTCCCTGAAATCGTTAAACCTATTGAATAATCAGTTAACGGGATCAATTCCGGTGAGTCTATCTTCTCTTAGGCTTAGCCTTTTCAATGTGTCGCACAAGAGCATGCATTGTCAAAAGACTCTTAGAATGTAAAATCATTTTGTGTGTTGAGTTTGAACAAAAAAGATATATTGAATTCGACAAAAGAGGAGAAATTGATTGGGAAGGAAGGGTCTGGGGAATGTTTATAAGGTGATTCTGGGGAACGGAAGGAGCTGGCGATAAAACACATGGAATTCAAAATCCGAGGGCCAGAAAAGCCAGAGTAGTAGAACGACAATGTTGAAGAAGAGATCAGGAAACCCATCGGAATTCGACGCAGAGGTGACGACTTATCTCTCTGCATCTCTCTGCGATCGTGTCAAATGATAGTACTGCTCACGGCTCTGGCTGCAGAGCGAGATGGTGTACTGGATCTCCGATACGAATTCGAAGGTCCAAATATCAGAAGATGTGGTGTCTAAGGTGGGAGTGTGCCGAGAAGATGTGGTAAAATAGGTATTTTAAAAAGATGATCATCTCTTTCACTTGTTCCATTTTGGTCATAGTAGAATACTAAAAGATGCGATGTCATTGGGACACCATCATCAAGGCCCAAAGAACACAAGGTCAGGAGGGTGAGGCTGGCTTGCAAGTTAGAGAGAAAACCACAAGACCAAATACTATGTGAGGCGGAGGTCCGAGGTTTGAGGAGCTACAAGGCAGAGATGTTAGAACCATCATATCCATTATAGTTTTAGTTTGTAATTGTATTAGTTATTAATGATTCTTTTAGATGAAAGTGTAAAATGACATTTTTGACACGAATGCAATCAAACCAAATTAATAATTGAAAAAGAAAATAAGGGATTTAAGCCTATTTTTTTTTGAAGAGTAGAAACCGAACCGTTGAATGACATTGGATAGTTGTCCTTTTCCACAGTATTCAAAGTCTAAAACCATGCTAGAAGCTCCCAAAGTTCCTAGAGCAGCATCAACAGCAAATGGGTATATATGTGGCCAACCGTTAATTCATAATAGTCCTGAGGGCTTCGACAACATGACAATTATAACTCAATTAGGAAAAAGAGAAAGCTATTTTGACATTTACACAAGAAGGCTAAAGTATGGATGAGAATTTGGAAAAAAATCTTCATAAAACAACTTCCCTTCTGAGTAAAAGTTATAGAACAAATATGATTGTTCTTTGTGTTGAATCTTTCTAAGAAGTTTGTTCTTGAAGTTTCTCTCCTGCAAATCCATTTTGGTTGTAAAGATTCTACAGATGCACCTTCATCACCATCTTGCAATTTGCAAATGATTACTTAATTTTTGCAAAAAGTATTATTCCATCTTGCCTTGAAATTATAGATATTCTGTAAAAATTTGTTGGCGCCTCTGTACAATGTCCATTTTTTTCTAAATCTACGCTCAAATCAGAGTATTTAGATTTGCCTAATTCATATGAAATAAAATATCTATTGAATATAAATTCACACTCTTTTTAAGAATTTAAACCTCCACCAATGGAGATGTTTTAATTTGCAATTCTCTTAGAGATGATTTGCAGTTTTATTTCAGTCAAAAGGCATTATGGCTATTGAAGTGGAGTGGTAATAATTAAGGCATTCGTTGATATCCTCCTTGAGAAATGAGAAGTTTGCTGTACCTTAGATTCTTGAAAGATCATCTTTTTCTTTTTTCCAAATTAAAAGAATGGGACCGGCTAGGTCTTTTAATTTTTGTCACACTCTAAGGGGGGGACGTTCTTTTTTTGGATTTTGAGAGTGGGAAAGTTGGTCAATGCGAATCCCCTTGATCAATAATCCCATGTTCTTTTGTCAGCTTTATGTGGGGACCCGGGAAAGTATATTTTCTTAGGTATTACTTACACAGAAAAGTGATACCCATCTCTTAGATGGGTAAATATCTTTCCCACACAAGGGGAAAGTTACCAACACTTGAATGGGACAAAAAATCTCCCTTTTAATAATTAATTTCTATGGCTAAAATGGTCATTCCCTTATTTTCCTGGGAAATAATAGAAAATAGGTAAAAGCACATACCCGAGTAAGTGTTTTCCAAGAATAACTTACCTAGGTAATTGCATTTACCTGGGTAAGTAACTTACCAAAAAGTGAATGGGGCCTAAGAAGGAAACTGTGTTGCAAACTGCTCCACTAATAAAGGTATTGATCAACGGAACTTTTTTACCTATACCTCGATGCATCCAATTCCAAAAGACAATGCAAAGCTTCTTAGAGAAGACTACCAACAACTTCTCATTCTTTGAATGGGGTAGTGCTTTTGTTTCTCTTAACCTTATGTATTAACTAGTCGGGACTCATACACTACATGGGTTTTATTTATAAGAAAAATTGATGATGGAATTCTATGACATTTCTAATTAAGTAGTACCCATCTATGTTCAATTCAAGTATTATTTATTGGGTTATGTCTAGTTTATCCAATCACAATATAAATTACGCTTTTGTGAGAATGGTCAATTTCCTATTCTCTAGATAAGTTTGTTTTCTTTTTTTTGAAAAAAATTATTAGTTTTATTGGTTTAATTTATTATTATTTTTGTATTATTTTTAGGTAAAATAATATTGGAAACTTCAAACACTATTTATAATATTGGTCCAGTGACTCCAAACACTATTTATAATAAAAAACTATTGTGATGCCAGTGACTCCAAATGGTCCACTTGCACAAGCTTAATGATAATTAATTTGTCCGTTTCTCTCAAATATTGTTTGTTTGGTCTATTTTCAAAGAAAAGACCAAGGATAGGTGATAGGTCTTCCCAAAAAGATAAGCTTTTTATTTCATCCGGAGATAGGAAGATAAGCTTATCCACGTGGTTATCATGAGAGAAGCACATTTTCAGGTGATGTTTTCAATTGATTTCCATCACTGGTGTGTTGGTGTTTCATCGTGGGTAAGAGTGTCAATTGGACTGGATTTGGTCCAATCTGATTCAGTCCAATGTGAGTCCATTATAAATAAATCAGGTCCAATCCAATCTAATGAATATTTTGGATCATTTTGGATTGGTCCAATTAATGTTTGGGCCGTTTAATAACCTGTTCAAATTTGTTTTAATTATCTAAATTTGGTCCATTTTCACTTATATTCTTATCTTTTATCAATGGATCAGATATTGGCTCAATCCAACCCAATCTAATATAAATTCATTATGGATGGACCATGTCCAACCCAATCCAATAAATACTTTGGACTGGTCTAATTCATATATCTTATTGGTCTGTCCATTCCACACAAATTGAATTTGGTTTGAATGGGTCCGATCCAAAACTGGTCCATTGACACCCCTAATCATGGGGACTCGGGAGGTAGCAGGAAATATGAACATTGTGATCATAGACATGCTTTAGGAACAAGAGAATATATGTCCAGTGTTTTTGGAATTTAGGAAAGATTATACCAGATTGAAGCATGTGTTTTTGGAAAATAAAATATGCACACCATAAAGATCAAACTGCATTTCATTCTTATTCGGATGCATAATTTAAAAAAGTCACAAACAAGTTCAAAAGTAAAAAAGAAAAAAAAAGGAACTAATTATTTGTGGAACTCCATAACCCAAGTATGGTAAGCATTGCAAACAATTTCACAACCAGCAAAGCCCGAGTCTATTGCCAAGGCCTCAAACTCCTTTTGTGTCCTCTCTTTTCCTCCAGGGCAATGAGTTAGCATGACTAAATCATGTGTGAAGGCAATATTAGAGCGGTAACTAGCTTCTGGAGCCATTGGAAGAATTGATTCAACAATGATCACTTTTCCTGACTTTGGTAGGGCTTTCCAACAGTTTCTCAAAATCTTTAAGCAATCTTCATCATTCCAGTCATGAAGTATCCACTACAAAAATCACGAAAATTAAAATATATATATATAGATATATATATATTTGGAGACATTAAATCACAAAAGAATATATCGAAAATGTACCCTATAATATTGTGGATTTTAATTTCCTAAATACTCTCTGTCTATGTTTTATCACTTCCTTGATTTAAGGACTAATAGACATTATGACTTTCTTGATTTGTAAACTTTATTTGCTTTAAATGACTTGATACTACAAAGAGATTCATGGTGAATGTAATTCTCTTCTAGATATCGTGGGACATATCCAGTCTACCCCTCTCAAGACCTAAAAGAAGAACTAACCTTCATAAAAATGGCTTCTCCTTTGGGGACATATTCAAACATATCTCCTCCAACATGTTTCACACCTGTCCCATGGTTACAAATACTTTCTGAGTTTCTGTTAGCTGTTAGAAATTAAAGGAAGTAGAGAAGCTGGGTTTCTCTTCTAATAATTATCAAGCCAAGCCAAATAAAATTCTTACCTGGGTAGGATGGTGCTGCTTCTATCACATGAAGCAAATCAAAATTGATACCTTTGATTTGAGGATACCTAGATGTAATCATTTTTAGTGTGGTTCCATTCCCACCTCCCACGTCAACCACCTCTTTAAGACCTTCAAATCCCTTGTATGTGTCAAGAATCTTCTTCAAGACTATTGTGGTGTGACCTGACATTCCCTTATTAAAGAATTCGTTATACCTTGAATCTTTTTCGCAGTACTGAAATAAGGTCATTCCATGTTCCTTATGGAAAGGAATTCCACCTTCCAATATAGCATCTCTCAGCTGGTACCTGCAAGCAGCGATAAAGTTCAGATAGAATCTAGTGTTTTTTTTTTCTCCTGGAAATACAGAATGAATGCCACATAAGGGGTGATGTTGGTGGTGGAATTATTGTGCCCAAATCAGAGATCATAGCTCGGCAAGAAGATCATACCAGCTATCCATGAGCAACTTGTCCTGATGCAGTAGAAGCAGGGGTCGAAGAGACACTCCGTCCCGGCTGTTGGTGAAAAATTTGCAGACAGGAGCCAAGCCATAACGCCTTTCAACTTGGTCATTGTCCCGTTTGACGAGAGAGCATTTAAGAACAGAGTAGCTCGTCAGTAGAGACAAGACACGGTCGAGCATAGTTGCTGCATCTGGGTTTTCAGTGTGAAGATGCAAGGCATTCTCTGAAGCCGAAAGGTACGCATCAGGGCCAGCTCTAGATATGATCTCGAACACATCTAGTTCTGTAGTGACTTTCAAGGCCATAGGAAGCACTGAAGCACTTGCCAATTGCATGGCCGCCAATAGAACAAAGAGGAGAAACACCAAAAAAAATAAATTACATACTACTACTACTAACTACTTTGGCTCAATTTGAAAAGAGTACAAATACAATTACGTAGTGTATATATTTATAAAATACCAGATTTTGTACTCTACATTTATATTTGTATTTGTACTCTTTTCAAACTGAGCTTTAGGCTGCTTTTAGTTGTAATACAAAATTGTTTGCACCAGTATAATAATGCATGAGAGTACAAATGAAAATAATGCATTTTGATTTAATTTTGTTTTGCGCTTTATTTTATTCTGCTATAACTTTGCATCAATACAAATTTATTTGCTTTGCAACCAAACACCTCCTTAGGAACAGAAACAAAATTAATCAACTAAAATAGTTTAAGAATAGGACAAAAGGCATGCGTCCAACCACTCATTTGAAGTGACCAAACCCCACTAGGCAAGGAGATGAGAAAGCCTATTCAAGTTTAGTTTAACAAAGAACAAAGAAACTGAAAGAACTTGGGCAAGGTTTAGATAGTCAAGTAACAAAAATACTATATTTGACGCTGCCCTTCCTGTTGTCAACACAAATTTCGTGTTTAAATTTGGAGCACAAAAATTAATGTGCACAAATTCAAAGGAATTTTTTTTTTTTTTTGCAAAAATTTAAATGGGATACAAACTCTCTTTTTCTTGGCAAAGAAAAATCCTCTGATTCTCTTGTCTTGGACGAAAGCCGAAATTGCGACTAGAACTTGCAATTATGAGAAACAAGCAACACCCAACCTTGTGTCAATGAAAATTTACTCATGCTAAATCAATGATTAGAACGTGAACAGCTGAAAGCAATGTTCTTGCTTGTAGAATTGACGGAATCCCTTTGAATCATGGGAATTTCACGGGTTAATGTGGCACGAAGATGTAGCAATTTCGATGCTTCAGCAATTCAAGAGTTGGGGCCTTTCTTCTTTCTTTCTTGATCTTAGTGTAGTGCATTTCCTCTCCTTTTTCAAAAACAAGGGAAGCGATCGAAGACAAACGAAAGCAATGGTTGAAAGGGGGGAGCCGAATAGGAGCTTCCTCTTGTTTTCTCCTTTATTTATAGAGGCTAACCAATAGACAATGAGCTGGTTTGAAATATTTGAATTGATTTGAATGGTTTAAATTCAATTCATCACCATTTAATGTTGATTGAATTGGGGGCATTAAATTGACATATCGGTGATCATTTTGTTGACCTGATTAAGGTAATTAAATCATTTAATTAAAATTAATTTCAATCCCTAATTGTATTTGGAACCAAATGCCACTTGGCACATGGTTGGGCCTACACATAAAAGGAAATCCAATTGATTAATTGTAACGTTCCTTCTTAACTTAGAATAAATCGGATGTCATTGAGATCCGATAATTCAATTTAAATGCACTTCTCTAGACTGAAACGACAATTGAATCAATCTCCCTAAATTAAGGGGCCATGTTTAGCTAATTGGGAAATCATTTGTGAAGAGGCTACTTGTTAGATAGGTGTAATAACACCTCATGGGTAATATGGTCGGTCAAGATCCAACCAGAATTTCTTCCCCCCTCTTTTTGTTTATCATTTATTTTCTTGAATTCATGTTGGGCTCAATGGGATGGAAGGTTTTAGTGGGACCCAATGTATGGGCCCTCTATCGTATTAGCCCAAGGTGTTGGAGCCCAACATTAATTGAAAAAAATAAATAATAAACAAAAAGAGGGGGGAAGATATTCTGGTTGGATCTTGACCAACCACATTACCCACAAGGTGTTATTACACCTAGCTAATAAATGGCCACTTCACAAATGATTTCCAAATTAGTTGAATGTGGCCCCTTAATTAAGGGAGATTGATTCATTTGCTATTTCAGTCTAGAGAAGAACATTTAAATTGAATTATCGGATCTCAATGGCATCTAATTTAATCCAAATTAAGAAGGAATGTTACAATTAATCAATTGGATTTCCATTTATGTGTAGGCTCAAACATGTGCCAAGTGGCAGTTGGTTCCAAGTACAGATAGAGAGTGAAATTAACTTCAATTAAAAGACCTAATTACCTTAATTAGGTCAACAAAGTGATCACCGATATGTCAATTTAGTGCCTCCATTTCAATCAACATTAAATGGTGATTAATTGAGTTGAAATCATTCAAATCAATTCAAATCTTTCAAACCATACCATGTCAGTCGTTGCCGAGAAGTCTTTCGCTCGTCGGCTGCAGAACTGAAATGAGATCCGAAGTTTCGGTTCCCAAACCATTCCCCTAGTTCTGCTGTCAAGAAGGGGAGTCCTCGACCAGACTACTGCGTGGCCTTGTAGCCTTAAGCAGCCTATCTGAGGACTTGAGTGGCCTAGCCGAGGGTCTGCTGCGAAGGTTGGACCGGTACTATAGTCTTCGCATCAAAGGTTGGACCAGTAGTGTAGTTGAACCGGTGCAATTAATAGGCGTAATTGCTGCCTGTGGACGATGCCACATCGGTTTTTAAGGCTTCCCGTCATATGTTGTTGGTCGCGTCGGTTGGTCTTTCGCGGCATTGTTAGAGATGCTTCATCTACACCGTTGATCTCTTCTCGGTCTGTGCTCCTGATGGTTATAAAAGGGAAGACAGTGGATAGCTTGGCAACTAACATGGCAGATAGCTTGGTGGTCGTCGCTCCTCAGCTCTTGTGAATTGCCCGGTATGTCCTTTTCATCTCATCAGTCCTCTTCCTCTTTTGGGTCCTTCAGTAGTTCCGGTTCCATATCTTCTCACGGCTCGAACTACGAGCCTGAGCTGAGAGATTTTGTGGCTGCCGAAGTTGAGGAGGCTGAGGCTGGTCCCTCCGAGATGGAAGCAGAGCTTTCTCTATAGTCAAGTCGTCGGTTTGGCACCACGCCCTGCGTCTTGGCGCCCAGGGATATGGCTCGGATCCGAGCTACGTACGCAATTCCCGCAGAATACCAAATGAGGTGTTCGCTTCCCGGGGAGATGGCCACTGATGCTCAGCTCAGTGAACTATGTGTTTATGAGCACAGTTTGGAGGCTGGGCTGAGGATCCCATTGAGCGAGGGGTTCGTCGAGGTGCCAAACTGGTACAGGGTGTTTCCGGTGTAGCTGATGCCAAACTCCTTTAGGTTCCTTCTTGGACTTATGTCCTATTGTGCCATCTATGATGTCGAGCTGACCCTAGTGATGGTGAATGCTCACTTAGGAGTCGTTCTTCTTCGTGCGCATTCCAAAGGATCCCCCTTTTCCTGCCCAGTTGCGTGAGGTCGGTCCTGAGCATGATTCATGAAATCGACGTTATCGCATACACATCCTCGAAGATGTTGATGCTCGTCGGGATGATGGAGAGGGTGGCTGGTCTGTTTTCTTTACTATTCGTTCATCAAGTTAAATTTATCTTGCCTGCCTTTTACTTACATTGGGTATCCTGTGTTGTAGGTATAAGTATGGTTAGCGAGGAAGAGATTGTTCACCGGATGAAGGCACTTCGACAAAGATAGGAGCAAGCCGGTGTGCAACCGGAAGCTCGATCCTAGACAGGAGAATGGCCACATTCTGCAAATAGGGGGCTTGTCGGCAACAGAGAGTCCGACAGCGGGAGGTTGAGGAGGATGACGTTGTCATGGTCGACCCTGAAGGGGTTCGTCATCCCATAGGCACGTCGCTAACTAAGGCAGGCAGTAGCTCGGGTCTGCACATGCCAAGGTGGTCAGTTCGTTTGGACGACAATCTGGAGATGTCTGGGGTTCCCAAGCAGTTATTGCGGGGAATCATGACAATGTCAATAGCTTGGGAATCAATTGGAGTTGGCAACGGAGCACTGGAGTGTGCGCTGCTATGGTCTGTGGCACAGGTAAGTCTCCTTTCCTTATTCCTTGTGTTTCGTTCTTTTTCTTGTTATACTTATCGTGTTCGTCTGCAAAATGCTTGTGCAACGATCGCGCTGGTTGATTATCATCGAGACCTCAAGTCATCGTACAAACGGGAACACTCTAAGTATCTATGGCAGAAGGCCCAGTTGGCCGAGCTGTAGGCTGCTGGGGAGAGATCGCTCTTAAGAGGGAGGTTGCCGAGCTAAAGGTATAGTTGGCCGGGCAGACCAGCCTTGTCCGGGACCTGAAGCGAGAGATCACTGAGCTTAAGGCAGAGCGAGATAGGTTGAGGCAGGAGGCTACCGATGAGGCAGCCAGCCAGTACAAGGCATTAGAGGAGATGTAGCTGCAAATGGACGAATACGCCAAAGCTTCCTTTGTAGCTAGGTTCAACCTCTTTTGTCGAATGATCCTTCATCGCCATCTGGAGTTGGCCGATGAGTCATAGGGCTGGGGTGCTTTCGATCTGGATTCTCCGCAAGGATCCGCCGAGGGAGCTGATGTTGAGATCGAAGCTGTTAATGGTGCTACTGACTCTACCACCGAGGATTGAGCGGCTTCCTTCTCTCTCTTTTTTCTGTTGTTTTGAGTTTTTTTTGGGGCCAAGCCTTAAGCAATGTAATGAACGATTTTGAGTTGAATATTTATTGTTTCTTTTGTCTGCCCATATGTTGCTATCCTAGTGCCTTTTTCTTTCCCCAGTCGAGGCAAGTCTAACTGGGCTATTGTGTGTCGGGCTGGGTTATGCCTCGGCATCTTATTATACAATTTTCTATTGGCCTTATTGTACCATTTTCTGTTAGCTGGGGTAGCTTGTGCCTTGGGTGACCTCTTTGTACTCCTGTGATTTTAGTTCGTTGGTCGAGGCATAGCCAACCGAGCAACAACTCAGCATCCCCAGTTGTGTGCCGACTGAGATGTAGTTGCCCGAGGCATAGCTGGTTGGGTTATGCCTTGGCATCCCTAGTCTTGTCGCGACCGAGGTGTAGTTGGCCGAGGCATAGCCATCCGGGTTATGCCTCAGCATCCCCGCTCTGGTGCCGACCGAGGTGTAGTTGCCTGAGATCTTTCATTTCCCGAGTTCTCAACCATGGGACGCTTAGTTTCCGGTCTTAGGAGCCTTTGGGGCCCTTCTAGGGCTAGCCGTTTCCCAGCTAGCTCGAACGTTAAGCTGGAGGAAGTGCGGAGTTTCTCAACCGCCCTCAGGCCTAGGTGGGTGGGGGCATTATTCCTCCACGTTTAGGCTCAGCCGTTTTCAGCTGAGTAGGGTAGCTTAGTCGGTGATACGCTACTGAGCTGGGCGTAATGGGCTCAGCCATTCAGGGACAACCGGAGTCAACTCATTTGGAGGTGCGGCTCACCATGTGTATGTGCAATGTGTGCGGTGGGCTTGTGCGCGCCTTGGGGTCAGAGCTGTAGCTTAAAAGGAAGGAAACTTTTATTACTTGCAAGTCTACTAGTAGTACATCCTGAGATTTCCTGAGTTCCAACTCCTCAATATTGGTCTACCATCCTGGTCTTCAAGCCTGTAGGTGCCTAGGCCCAGGACCTTGGTGACTCTATACGGCCCTTTCCAATTTGGTCCAAGCTTTCCTTCTCTGGGCGCGGGTACTATGACTTTGTAGAGGATGAGGTCGCCATCCTCTGCTGTTGTGCAACCATCCTAACATATGCTCGGACCCGGGCGTCCTCGATCAAGTCTTATTCGGCGCGGAGGTCCTCGTCGTTCTGGTCTCCATCGAAGAGCTCGGTCTGGAGGGTTGGAGAACCTATCTCTACAGGAACCATAACCTCAGCCCCATAGGTCAAGATAAAGAGGGTCTCACTAGTGGTTGCCCATTGCCCAGGCCGTGCAACAAGGTTCGGTTGGTCTAGCCAAGTCTTCAGGCCGTGCAACAAGGTTCGGTTGGTTAACTCGGTCTGCCCATTGCCCTAGGGTAGGTGTACAGCCGTGGTCCGATGATCGATCTTTAGGTTAGAGCAGAGGGCTTCAAACTCTCGGTCGGTGAACTGTGTCTTGTTATCTGTGATGAGGATCCATGGAATACTGAATCGGCAGACAATACTTTGCCAGAAAAAATTTCAAGCATTATGCGCAGTAATGCATGCTAGAGCTTTGGCTTCTACCCATTTGGTGAAGTAATCCACCACCACCAAAAGGAACTTCTTCTATGAAATCGCAGTGGGAAAGGGGCCGAGGATGTTCATCCCCCATTGTGTGAATGACCACGGGCTGGTAATTGGTTTCAGGGGAACTACAAGCTTGTGGTGGAGATTAGAGTGTCGCTGGCAACTATCGCATCTCCAAACCAATTGAGTCGCATCCTGTTTCATCGTCGGCTAGAAATAACCTTGCCGGAGTGCCTTGTGTGCCAGCGTGCGTGCGCCAGGATGGTCTGCGCAAATGCCTTTGTGGATCTCCTTGAGGACGTAGTCTGCCTCGAATAGGGAGAGGCATTTCAGGTAGGGGAGAGTATGTGACCAGCAATAGAGTTGACCCTGGATAAGGCTATACCGGGCCGATGTGTGTTGGAGTTTCTTTGCTTCTGTCCAATCTTTTGGAAGTGTGCCTTTGCGGAGGTACTGTGTTATAGGGTCCACCCAGAATGAGTAATGTATTACCAGGAGGACGAGGAGAGTTATCTACGTGATGTTCGACTGGGCCAGGGTGTCCAAGTGTGCTGATTTGCCAAGGTCAGTTCTTAGGGAGCTGGCCATCATGGACGTTCTCGTCTCAAATTGTCTGTGGATCTGGTTCTACTAGTTGAGAGTCACTGAAGGCTTCTATTCTCTAAGCTCCCAGGTCTAGGGCGAGGCATAGCCCGGCAATCATAACCACATACTCAACCTCATTATTGGATGCTTTAAACTCGAACCTGAGGGCATGCACTAATATCGTGTCATCCGGGCCGAGGAGAATAAGATCGGCTTTGTTGCCTTGTTGATTGGATGAGTCGTGCATGTGTAGGGTCCATATTTGCGATAGCGGGGTAGGATCCTCGGTGGTGAATGCACATTCGGGAATGAAGTCAGCTAGGGACTGAGCTTTGATCACAGGCCGGGGTGCATACTCAATGTCGAACTCACTAAACTCCATGCTCCATTTGATCAAGCGGCCATATGCTTCCGGCCTTTGGAGGACCAGCCTAAGCAGCTGGTTTGTGAGCACTCGAATAGTGTGGGCCTGAAAGTATGGTCTGAGCTTTATTGCTGAGGTGAACAAAGCCAGAGCTATTTTCTCCAAATTAGAGTACAGGGTTTTTGCGCCACCAAGGACTCAACTGGTATAGTAAATTGGCTTCTATACCCGGTCTTCCTCCTTGACTAATACTGAGTTGACGACCTCATCCCTGACTAAGAGGTAAAGCAATAGCTCATCCCCTGGGCTCGGCTTGGTGAAGAGAGGCAGCGAACTTAGGTACTGCTTTAGTTCTTGAAAAGACTATTCACATTCCTTGGTCCATTGGAAGTCCTTCGGTCGTTTGAGGGCTTTGAAGAAGGGTAGACACCGGTCCACAGATTTGGACATGAACCAGCTAAGGGCAAATGTTCTACCGGTGAGCTATTGTTTATCTTTGTCAGTTCGAGGGGATTGCATGTCCAGGATGGCCTGTATTTTCTCTAGGTTTGCCTCAATCCCCCTTTGTGTCCCCATGAACCCCAGGAATTGACCAGAGCCAACACCGAAAGCACATTTCGGCAAGGTGCTGCTCGGCCTTCTTGCTCTTCACTAGAATGTTATCGACGTACGCTTCTACATTTCGGCAGAGCTGATCTTTGAACACCTCATTCACCAGCCTTTGGTAAGTTGCGTTGGCGTTCTTGAGGCCAAAGGGCATGACATTGTAGCAATACAAACCACGATCGATGATAAAGGCTATTTTCTCCTGGTCATCGGGATGCATTCGAATTTGATTGTACCCTGAGAAGGCATCCGTAAAGTTTAGGAGTTCAAGGCCCGCTGTTGCATCAACAAGTTGGTCGATCATTGGTAAAGGAAAGTTGTATTTGGGGTAGGGCTTGTTTAGGTTAGTGAAGTCGATGCATATTCTCCACTTCCTGTTGGCTTTTTTCACCATTACTACATTGGCCAGCCAGTCGAGATACTTGACATCCCGAATGAATCCGGCGTCGAGTAGCTTTTGTACTTTGTCTGCAATCACCTTCCACCATTCTGTTGCGAAATTCCTCTTCCTCTACTTGACAGGTCAGTAGGGGGGTCAACATTCAAACGGTGTGTGATGACTTTGGGGTTGATCCCCGACATATCTGCTGTCGTCAGGCAAATACATCGGCGTGGTCTCTTAGTAGCTATACAAGCTCTTCCCATAGGTGGTCATTTAAGAGTGAGCCGACCTGGACTCTCCTCTCGGGATCTCCTTCGTTAAGAAGTACATGGATGAGGTCTTCGACAGGTTGGCCACGACGTGTCCTCACCTCATCTCGGAAGTCATAAGCTTCTGTCATTCTGTTGCCGGATGTGGTCCTCACCAAGAGAGTAGGTAGAACTGCCACGCAATTGTTTGATCTCCATGTGCTACCCCTATATCATATTCGATCGGGAACTTCATAGCAAGATGGAATGTGGAGACTGCAGCTTGCAGAGCATTAAGGGTTAGCCTACCAAGGATGGCGTTTTACGAAGAGGGGCAACGAACTACAGTGAAGTCCACCATGGTCATCATAGTAACGTCACCATCTTCAATCAGTAAGGGAAGAGTTATTCTCCCAATGGGCAGGAGGGACTCCCCAGAGAAGCCCATTAGGGGACTGTTGACGGGGGTGAGGCGCTTTTTGTCCATTCCAAGCTTTTCAAGCGCATCCTCGAAGAGTACATCAGTAGAGCTACCCGTGTCAACCAGGACCCGTCTTATCTCGAAGTTGGTCACCTTGGTCGTGATGACCAAGGCATTGTCATGTGGGGTCTGAACCCCCCGGAGATCATCGTCGGTGAATGTGATGATCTAGCCGCGCATCTTCTTGTGCCCCGATTGTCGATCTCGCACAGTTGTGCATACTTCTTGCGCCCCGAGCTACTCTCCCCTCCTGCAGCGATTCCACCTGATATGATGTGGATCACATCAACAGGGGGAGCTCGGGGTGGCGATCAAGCATCCTCCGTGCTCTATTCTTCCTGTGTCGAGTTCTTGCTCTTGACGAAACCGTCGAGGTATCCACGCGCAATTAGATCTTCAATGTGGTTTCGCGCGTCGAAGAAGTTCTCCATGTCGTGGCCATGATCTCTATGGAACTCGCAATATTTGTTGTGATTCCTCTTGTTGCTTTGCGTTTTCATCTTCTCGGGCCAACGAACATAGTTACGGTCATGGATTTGCCTCAACACTTTAGACCACGACATATTGAGCAGTTTGAATTTCTGATAGGTTGGCAGGGTTGTCTGTGGTTTGTGGTCGGGTTGGCGGTCTTGCCTCTTTTAATCTACTCCTCTTGTCGGGACTCTCTTCCTCAGCCCGTAGTTGTGTCTGTGCTTCTTCTGCAATGATATACTTCTGTGCATGGCTTGTCAGTGTAGCCAGGGTTTGTGTAGGGTGTTTGGAGATGGAAAAGTTGAATGGGGATAGGCGGAGGCCATGCTAGATAGAGGTGACAGCCACGGACTGGTTCAGGTTCCTAACCTATAGCGCTTCCTTATTGAATTTGGCCAGGTAGTCCTTGAGGGACTCGTTTTTCCTCTATCACACCTGCATGAGGCTGGCTGAGGTCTTCTAATGCTTTTGACTCATTGTGAATTGAGCGCAAAACTGGGTCTCCAGTTGCTCCCACGACGCTATTGAGCGTGGGGGCAAGGAGGAATACCAAATTAGGGCTAGACCTGCGAGAGTAGCCACTAAGGTGTTGCACATCAAGCCCTCGGAGGATCCATGCAACATTAACTGAGCCTTTAATTCTTCGATATGGTCGGCGGGATCAGTGTTTCCATCGCACTTGTCAAGCGGGGGTTCCCGACATCCTGTGGGAGGTACCTCGTCCACAATTTCATGGGTGAAGGGTGACTCCTTGGCCATGGGCACGAGTGGTGGCACCGAGCGATCTTTAACTGGTGTCGTGCTTCTCTAGCTGTGCTCTAACTCCTCTAAGCGCTGGCAGAGTTCTTGAATCTTGTCATCCCTTTGGTTCAGAGCCATAGTGTGTGTCGCCCTTTCCCTCTTGGGGCCCACTACACAGTCCTTCAAGGAGTTGGACTCTACAATGGAGACCACGTGAAGTGGCGTCAATCTGTCGAGCCTCTCTTTGGCCGGGATCCGCGGATGGAGTGGGCCGACCTTCTTGTTGTATCTTGCTTTTCTTGGTTGGGTCGCGCTATGCCCTTATCTGCTCGGCACACTTTGGGGTCCTCGAGATGAGGACCATCCTTCGTGCATGTCTTGGTAGGGGGTGCTATGGGTCCTAGGTTCTCCATCATTTTGAAGATCTTGTCAATTTTTTCTTGCATTACTCGGAATTGCTCAGGATCAATCGCGGTTGGGGGTTGTGGAATTTCTTGATGCGGAGAACTACAGTGGCGAGACTCCCAAGATGGGGATCGGCCTGTTGAACGCTCGGACTGGTTCTTGGGCATCTTGGTCTCTTTCTTGATTGCGTGGTAAGAAAAGATTTTTGGGGTGGCTTTTTGTACTTTCCCACAAACGGCGCCAATCTAATGCTGCTCAATCCGAGGTGGTGCACAAACTGAGGAGAGCAACCAAATAGTCCTTCCTGACAGGGTGAGGCCGAGCTACAAGGATGAGACCATGCTTCAAGACCTGTGATCAAGAAAGAAATCAGAGGCCTGAGGAGTTATCTCTGGGTAAGTACTTCGACAGTCAAGTCAGTAAGAGGTGGTGGGTGGTCGGGCCAAGCTATGAGGATGCTGGTTTGAGTTACGTAGCAGTACTGGTATCAGAAGTAGGATCCCTTACCTCGAGCATGGAGTGCCTTTTTATAGCCGAAGATCCGTATCCTAGCTGAATTGGGCTTTCGGGGTTGTCGGGGTGAGGTTAGCCGCCGAGGTACTCGATATAGAGTCCCATTCCCTAACGGAGTCGTCTTTCCTTACTCCCCCTTATCTATAATTGTGCTCATCTGCATGACGTGTAGTTGATGTGGCTAGAAGGATAAGACAGGGGGCCACAATAATAGTATAGCTTGGTCGAGCTAGGCCGACGTTGCTGGAGTAGGAGGATGTGGTAGGGCGATAGCTGGGCTGCCACGTGTCTCATAGGACCAGCTCATCCATGACTTGAACAGCTTTAATCATCAGTAATCACTTTGAAACCCCAAATGAAGAGAAAGAATAAGAAAACTATATGTTGGCGGCCATGCAATTTGCAAGTGCATCAGTGCTTCCTAGGGCCTTGAAAGTCACTACAGAACAAGATGTGTTCGAGATCATATCTTGAGCTGGCCTTGATGCGCACCTCTCGGCTTCAGAGATTGCCTTGCACCTTCACATTGAAAACCTAGATGCAACAACCATGCTCGACCGTGTCATGTATCTACTAACGAGCTACTCTGTTCTTAAATGCTCTCTCGTCAACCGGGACAATGACCAAGTTGAAAGGCATTATGGCTTGGCTCCTATTTGCATTTTTTTCACTAACAACCAGGATGGAATGTCGCTTCAACCCCTGCTTCTACTGATTCAGGACAAGTTGATCATCATGGGGACTGATCAGGAGATTGTAACACATATGAACTTTGTGATCATAAACTTTCTTTATTAGGTGTTAGACAGTGTATGCCATTAGCTCAATCAGCATGATGTACATTATGACATTTATTGAAAATGAATAAAGTACATATTTGATTCATGTTATTATGGTGTGTTTCTATGTAATACGCTTAAACTGGACACATATGAGACTCATGTTAGTTCAGAATCTTCACAGTCGTTGGATAGATCTGAGGTAATTTATCCTGTCAAGGCTGACACGATGTACCACCAAGTTGGTTGGGGTGGCTTGTCTCAACTTCTAGGGTGAGACCTGAGGTACATGTAGTGTGGGCTTTCTTGAAACCCTGAACTAGACCAAAATTCCAATATTGCCTTGTACCTTGGAGATAGAAGGGAAAAATTGGAATGTTACACCTGACCCCTAGACTCGATTATGATACTGCACTAGGTGTCGGATTGGCCTATCTTTGATATGCCAATCAATGATATCCTTAGAACGGGTCAAAACCTAAGTATGTTGGAATAGTCCAAGAATTCATTTGAGTGGGTGATCATAGTGACAGGATCAACCCCTTTGTCAGACAAAGTGAATGATCGGGGATGCACTCTCTTTGATGGAAACCTAAACTGCTGGCAATTGATTTCAACCGTTGAAATTTTGTTTTGCAAAATATATTTATATAGAGATATACATATATATATATATATATTATGGTTTCAAAATGTTTGCAAAGGGTTTTAATTCCCAGGATCCAAGTGAGTAGAGAGTGTAGCATTATACCTTGCAGCTGAGGGAGAGGTCCTTTCTTGTCGGGCAGTGTTTGATAATTATGGGCTAAGAGGATAAGTGTAAGACCTTTGAGGATTATACCTGATGGCCTAATCTTACATCTGCCCACAGTCCTTGGGCTTCATAAGATGGCTAGACCCAATGACCATTTAGTGTAAATGTTAGGCCCATTAAGAGTCCATTCAACCTGAAAGCTTAAGCTATTAGGTGAGGTCCCAAATTAGGTTTTTATTCTCTAACACAACCCATCATGTGAAAATCTATTGGGTTTGAAGCATGAAGCATGAACAAGGGGAGTCCAATCCATACCTTATACTGAAATTTAATTAATTATAGTGGGGTGACAAGGATTGAACATTAGACCACTTACTCAAATAGGCTCCCATAACCATTTAACATAAAAGTTTAAGCTATTAGATAAGAAAAAAAACAAAACAATAATGTACAAGAAAGTGAGCACACACAGAGGATTTTTAACATGGAAAACTCTTCTAAAAACTTAATGGAAAAAAACACAGGACACTAGTCCAGAAAAATTCCACTATCTCTTTAAAATAGGGGGATTACAATCTTTCTGGACTCTATCAAAGGATAATAATGACAAGAAGATGAGCTTTGCATCCATGTTATAGAGGATGACCTTGTTGTTCACACATCACACTAATTATTATGGCCAGTACAATCTTGTTCACGCACACCGCTATTCTATGTAAATAATATACACAAATAAATAGAACTTCTCATTCTTTGAATGGGGTAGTGCTTTTGTTTCTCTTAACCTTATATATTAACTAGTCAGGACCCGTGCACTACATGGGTTTTATTTATAAGAAAAATTGAGGATGGAATTCTATGACATTTCTAATTAAGTGGTACCCATCTATGTTCAATTCAAGTATTATTTATTGAGTTATGTCTAGTTTATCCAATTACAATATAAATTATGCTTTTGTGAGAATGGTCAATTTCCTATTCTCTAGATAAGTTTATTTTCTTTTTTGTCTTAACGCTAATTTATTATTATTTTTTTCAAAAAATTATTAATTTTATTGGTTTAATTTATTATTATTTTTGTATTATTTTTAGGTAAAATAATATTGGAAACTTCAAAAGAAAACACCAAATCTATCAGACCGTCAATTCAACTCTGTATTCAAAACAAGGTAAAAAAAGGAAGAATGACGGTTCAATACAGGGTCAGAATTTGTAGGCCCAAAGTACTGTTGGGGTAGGTGCCAACTTGGAATTGATGCCTATTCACGGTCGAGCATTGGTGCATAGAGTGTGGGTTGTTGCCATTTTGAATATTCATAGTTCTGCAGTGAAAATCAGAAATCTGCATTAAGCCTGTCCATACTTTTCCGAAAAAAAAAAAAAAAAAGCATTGTGATGCCAGTGACTCCAAATGGTCCACTTGCACAAGCTTAATGATAATTAATTTGTTCATTTCTCTCAAATATTGTTTGTTTGGATTATTTTCAAAGAAAAGACCAAGGATAGGTGATAGATCTTCCCAAAAAGAATAGCTTTTTATTTCATCCGGAGATAGGAAGATAAGCTTATCCACGTGGTCATCATGAGAGAAGCACATTTTCAGGTGATGTTTTCAATTGATTTCCGTCACTGGCGTGTTGGTGTTTCATCGTGGGTAAGAGTGTCAATTGGACTGGATTTGGTCCAATCTGATCCAGTCCAATGTGAGTCCATTATAAATAAATCAGGTCCAATCCAATCTAATGAATATTTTGGATCATTTTGGAATGGTCCAATTAATGTTTGGGCCATTGTTCAAATTTGTTTTAATTATCCAAATTTGGTCCATTTACACTTATATTCTTATCTTTTATCAATGGATCAAATATTGGCTCAATCCAACCCAATCTAATATAAATTCATTATGGATGGACCATGTCCAACCCAATCCAATAAATACTTTGGACCATTAAGTCTGGACTGATCTAATTCATATATGTTATTGGTCTGTCCAATCCATCCAAATTGATTTTGGTTTGGATGGGTCCCATCCAAAACTGGTCCATTGACACCCCTAATCATGGGGACTCAAGAGATAGCAGGAAATATGAACTTTGTGATCATAGACTTGCTTTAGGAATGAGAGAATATATGTCCAGTGTTTTTGGAATTTGGGAAAGATTATACCAGATTGAAACATGTGTTTTTGGAAAATAAAATATGGACCCCATAAAGATCAAACTGCATTTCATTCTTATTCGGATGCATAAGAATGAGGTCGCCATGGGTGCCTGGGCCCAGGACCTTGGTGACTCTATACGGCCCTTCCCAATTTGGTTCAAGCATTCCTTCTCTGGGCGCGGGTACTATGACTTTGTAGAGGATGAGGTCACCATCCTCTGCTGTTATGCTATGATCCTAACATATGCTCGGACTCGGGCTTCCTCGATCAGGTCTAACTTTGTGCGGAGGTCCTCATCATTCTGGTCTCCATCGAAGAGCTCGGTCTGGAGGGTTGGAGAACCTATCTCTACAGGAACCATAGCCTCGGCCCCATAGGTCAAGCTAAAGAGGGTGTCACCAGTGGTTGCCCGTGGAGTAGTCCTGTATGTCCAAAGTATGCTTGACAGTTCCTCAGCCCACCTCCCCTTGGCTTGGGCTAGCCGAGTCTTCAGGCCGTGCAACAAGGTTCGGTTGGTTAACTCGATCTGCCCATTGCTCTGGGGTCGGTGTATAGCCGTGGTTCGATGGTCGATCTTTAGGTCGGAGCAGAGGGCTTCAAACTTTCGGTCGGTGAACTGTGTCCTGTAATTTATGACAAGGATCTGTGGAATACTGAATCGGCAGACAATACTTTGCCAGAAAAAGTTTCAGGCATTGTGTGCAGTAATGCGTGCTAGAGCTTCTTTTTCTACCCATTTGGTGAAGTAATCCACCGCCACCAGAAGGAACTTCTTCTGAGCAATCAAAGTGGGAAAGGGGCCGAGGATGTTCGTCCCCCATTCCGCAAACGGCCACGAGCTGGTAATTGGCTTCAGGGGAACTGTAGGCTTGTGGTGGAGATTGGAGTGTCGTTGGCAACTGTCGCATCTCCAAACCAATTGGGCCGCATCCTGTTTCATCGTCGGCTTGAAATAACATTGCCGGAGTGCCTTGTGTGCCAGCGTGCGTGCGCCAGGATGGTCTCCGCAAATACCTTCATGGATCTACCTGAGGACGTAGTCTGGCTCAGATAGGGAGAGGCATTTCAGGTAGGGGAGAGTATGTGACCGACGATAGATTTGACCCTAGATAAGGCAATACCGGGCCGATGTGTGTTGGAGTTTCTTTGCTTCTGTCCAATCTTTTGGAAGGGTGCCTTTGTGGAGGTACTGTGTTATAGGGTCCACCCATAATGGGTCATGCTATACTACGAGGATGAGAAGAGTTATCTACGTGATGGTTGACTGGGCCAGGGTGTCCAACCGTGCTGATTTGCCAAGGTCGGTTCTTAGGGAGCTGGCCATCATGGACGTTCTCGTCTCAAATTGTCCGGGGATCTGGTTAACTACTAGTTGAGAGTCACTGAAGGCTTCTTTTCACTGAGCTCCCAGGTCTAGGGCGTGGCGTTGCCCGACGATCATAACCTCATACCCAACCTCGTTGTTGGATGCTTTGAACTCGAACCTAAGGACATGCACTAAGATCGTGTCATCTGGGCCAAGGAGAATAAGATCGGCTTTGCTGCCTTGTTGATTGCATGAGCCATCGATGTGTAGGGTCCATATTTGCGACGATGGGATAGGATCCTCGGTGGTGAATGTGCATTCGGCAATGAAGTCAGCTAGGGACTGAGCTTTGATCGCAGGCCGGGGTGCATACTCGATGTCGAACTCACTAAACTCCATACTCCATTTGATCAAGTGGCCATATGCTCCCGGCCTTTGGAGGACCTGCCTAAGCAGCTGGTCAGTGAGCACTCAAATAGTGTAGGACTGAAAGTATGGTCTAAGCTTTATGGCTGAGATGACCAAAGCTTGAGTTATTTTCTACAAGTTATAGTACTGGGTTTTTGCGCCAGAACTATAGTAAATCGGCTTGTGTACCCGGTCTTCCTCCTTGACTAATACTGAGTTGACGACCTCATCCTCGGCTGAGAGGTAAAGCAATAGCTCTTCCCCTGGGCTCGGCTTGGTGAAGAGAGGCAGCGAACTTAGGTACTGCTTTAGTTCTTGAAAGAACAAATCACATTCCTTGGTCCATTGAAAGTCCTTCGGTCGTTTCAGGGCTTTGAAGAAGGGCTGACACCGGTCCACAGATTTGGACATGAACCTGCTAAGGGCAAATATTCTACCGGTGAGCCGTTGTATATCATTGCGGGTTCGAGGGGATTGCATGTCCAGGAAGGCCTGTATTTTCTCTAGGTTTGCCTCAATCCCCATTTCTGTCACCATGAACCCTAGGAATTTACTTGAGCCGACACCGAAAGCACTTTTGGTCGGACTCAGCTTCATCTTATACTTCTTGAGGGTATTGGAAGACTTCCTTTAGGTCGGCAAGGTGCAGCTCGCCTTCTTGCTCTTCACTAGCATGTTGTCAATGTCCGCTTCTACATTTCGGCAGAGTTGATTTTTGAACACCTCATTCACCAGCCTTTGGTAAGTGGTGCTGGCGTTCTTGAGGCCATAGGGCATGACCTTGTAGCAATACAAGCCACGATCGGTGATAAAGGCTATTTTCTCCTGGTCATCGGGATGCATTCGGATCTGATTGTACCCTGAGAAGGCATCCATAAAGCTTAGGAGTTCAAGGCCCACTGTTGCATCAACAAGTTGCTCGATCATTGGTAAAGGAAAGTTGTATTTGGGGCAGGGCTTGTTTATTCAGTGAAGTCGATGCATATTCTCTACTTCCTGTTGGCTTTTTTCACCATTACTACATTGGCCAGCCAGTCGAAATACTTGACATCCCGAATTAAGTTGACATCGAGTAGCTTTTGTACTTCGTCTGCAATAACCTTCCATCATTCTGTTGCAAAATTCCTCTTCCTCTACTTGGCAGGTCGGGAGCAGGGGTCAGCGTTCAAATGGTGTGTGATGACTTCGGGGTCGATCCCCGACATATCTATTGTTGACAGTTAAATACATCGGCGTGGTCTCTTAGTATCTATATAAGCTCTTCCCAGATGTGGTCATTTAATAAAGAGCTGACCTGGACTATCCTCTCGGGGTCTCCTTCGTTAAGCGGTACCTGGATGAGGTCATCGACAGGTTGGCCATGATGTGTCCGCACCTCACCTCGGAAGTCATAAGCTTCTGTCATTTTGTGGCCAGTCGTGGTCCTCAGCAGAAGAGCAGGTAGAACTGCCACCCAATTATTTGATCTCCACGTGCTACCCCTATATCATATTCGATGGGGAACTTCGTAGCGAGATTGAATGTGGAGACTACAGCTTGCCAAGGATGGCGTTGTACGAAGAGGGGCAACAAACCACAGTGAAGTCCACAATGGTCGTCGTAGTAACGTCACAATCTTCAATCAGTAGGGGAAGAGTTATTCTCCCAATGGGAAGGAGGGACTCCCCAGAGAAGCCCATTAGGGGAGTGTTGACGGGGTGAGGCACTTTTTGTCGATTCTGAGCTTTTCAAGCGCATCCTCGAACAGTGGATCAGTAGAGCTACCCGTGTCAACCAGGACCCATCTTATCTCAAAGTTGGTCACCTTGGTCGTGATGACCAAGGCGTCGTCATGTGGGGTCTGAACCCCCCGGAGATCATCGTCGGTGAGTGTGATGATCTAGTCGCGCATCTTCTTGTGCCCCGACTGTCGATCTCGCACAGTCGTGCTTACTTCTTGCGCCCCGAGCTACTCTCCCCTCCTGCAACGATTCCACCTGATATGATGTGGATCACACCTACAGGGGGAGCTCGGGGTGGCGATCGAGCATCCTTCGTGCGCTATTCTTCTTGTGTTGGGTTCTTGCTCTTGACGAATCCGCCGAGGTATCCGTGCCTGATTAGGTCTTCAATGTGGTTGTGCAGGTCGAAGAAGTTCTCCGTGTCGTGGTCATGATCTCTATGGAACTCGCGATATTTGTCACAATTCCTCTTGTTGCTTTGCGTTTTTATCTTCTCGGGCCAATGAACATAGTTACGGTCACGGATTTGCCTCAACACTTTAGACCATGGCATATTGAGCAGCTTGAAGTTCCGATAGCTTGGCAGGGGTGTCCGTGGTTTGTGGTCGGGTCGGCGGTCTTGCCTCTTATAATCTCCTCCTCTTGTCGGGACTCTCTTCCTCAGCCCGTAATTGTGTTGGTGCTTCTTCTGCATTGATATACTTCTATGCATGGCTCATCAGCGTAGCCAGGGTTTGTGTAGGGTATTTGGAGATGGAAAAGTTGAATGGGGATGGGCGGAGGCCATGCTAGATAGAGGTGACAGCCACGGACTGGTTCAGGTTCCTAACCTGTAGCACTTCCGTATTGAATCTGGCCAGGTAGTCCTTGAGGGACTCGCTTTTCCTCTATCACACCTGCATGAGGCTGGTTGAGGTCTTCCAATGCTTTTGACTTGTTGTGAATTGAGCACAAAACTGTGTCTCCAGTTACTCCCACAACGCTATTGAGCATGGGGGCAAGGAGGAATACCAAATTAGGGTTGGACCTGCGAGAGTGGCCACTTGGGTTTTGCACGTCAAGCCCTCGGAGGATCCGTGCAACATTAACTGAGCCTTTAATTCTTCGATATGGTCGGTGGGATCAGTGTTTCCATCGCACTTGTCAAGCGGGGGTGCCCGACATCTTGTGGGAGGTACCTCGTCCACAATTTCCTGGGTGAAGGGTGACTCCTTGGCCATGGGCACAAGTGGTGGCACCGAGCGATCTTTAACTGGTGTCGTGCTTCTCTAGCTGTGCTCTAACTCCTCTAAGCGCTGGCAGAGTTCTTGAATCTTGTCATCCCTTTGGTTCAGAGCCATAGTGTGTGTCGCCCTTTCCCTCTTGGGGCCCACTACACAGTCCTTCAAGGAGTTGGACTCTACAATGGAGACCACGTGAAGTGGCGTCAATCTGTCGAGCCTCTCTTTGGCCGGGATCCGCGGATGGAGTGGGCCGACCTTTTTGTTGTATCCTGCTTTTCTTGGTTGGGTCGCGCTATGCCCTTATCTGCTCGGTACACTTTGGGGTCCTCGAGATGAGGACCATCCTTCATGCAAGTCTTGCTTGGCGGTGCTACGGTTCTAAGGTTCTCCATCATTTTGAAGATCTAGTCAATTTTTTCTTGCATTACTCGGAATTGCTCAGGATCAATCGCGGCTGGGAGCTGTGGAATTTCTTGACGCGGAGAACTGCGGTGGTGAGACTCCCAAGATGGGGATCGGCCTGTTGAACGCTCGGACTGGTTCTTGAGCATCTTGGTCGCTTTCTTGATTGCACGGTAAGAAAAGATTTTCGGGGTGGTTTTTTGTACTTTCCCAAAGACGGCGCCAATCTGGTGCTGCTCAATCCGAGGTGGTGCACAAACTGAGGAGAGCAACCAAATAGTCCTTGCTGACAGGGCGATGTCTGCATAAGGGCTTGATTGATTTTCACATAAATATCTGTCAAACATGGTTTGATTATTCTAAAAGTTGCTATGTTAGGCATGTTGAGACCACGATCAATGAGTTCATGGATCAGATGGTGATGCCTTGTGATTCGTTCTTGTGCAAAAAGAAAAAAAAACATGACTAATGTGAGATGGAGCATAAAATGCACTCACATCTTGAAACGAAAGGAAGGGTGAGATGGAGCATAAAATGCACTCACCCTAGAACCCCAACCCCATTCTCACCTTTAGACCCTTGGAATTCATATTAAGTGGTGGAGATGTGATACATAGCAAGCTTATGGCAATAACACGCATTATTTTGACCTAAGAAACAAAGAAAGATAATTGGATCTGGCTGAATTGGTTTGTTAAAGCAATGGGTACTTGTTCAGTCCAAGAAGGTTCAGCCGGTGGAAGGCTTGTTTCCTTAACTGTCGATTTAACTTGGGACCATGAGGAATGGTGATTTGCGGTCACTCTTAGATGAGAAAAAGGGGGAGGAGATAGAAGGGGAAGGTTACCAAGTCTGGACCGAAGCATGCAATGGATAAGGCTTTATGTTGAGAGCAAGATAGATTAAAAATCAGTAGGAAGTTTCTTTTGTTTTGCTTGAGTTTTGCCTTGCCCGAGGACGAGCAAAGTTTAAGTGTGAGGGGATTTGATGAGAATAAAAAGTATCATATTTTTATCCCCTAACATTCACTCTTTTATACTTATTTAGCACTTAAATGGACTCATTATTCTTGTATTTCGATTCTGGGCAAAAAGAAGGCAATTGGGAGAAAACAGGGCAATTCGGATGATTTTGCACAGTTTCGGCAACAGTCAGTAATCTGGGTATAACTCTCAATTCCGGACTCCGAATTGGACAATTCTAGAGGCATTAGAACAATGAAAAAAAGGCCCACAACTTTTATGTTTTGGATTTTGACAGATTCGGTCCGCATAGAGTACGAAACCGGGTCCGAAGTCGGAGCAAGTTCGTAGTTAGGCCCATTTCACAACTGAAGCCCAACTCGCAGAAGAACCTTGAAGCAGCCCAAGTTATCAAGCATCCCAACTCGAATTCAAGATCCAAGAGTCCCAATTTCGAATGTAATCTCTAGAGAGAGAAAGTACTATCAGATGTAAAGTCTTGAATGTAATCCTAGAGAGATAAGAAGATTGAGATTAGATCATTAGATAATAGATAGGATAGGATTAGTTCAAAACAGATCAGGACTTTCTAGCCAAGGTTAATCTCCTAGAAGGAGTTGGAAAACAGCCCTCTTCCTCTGCTATATAAAGAGGGGGGCAGACCAGCCTTAGGAATCACTCAAGCATCCAAGAAATCATCAAGCAACTCAAGCTATCAGGAAGAGCAGTTCAGCCTACTGAAAAGCAGAGCATGGAGGGATCAAAATTCATGAGCAGCTAAGTTTTTCCTTTCTGTTTCAAGGGGGGAGGTTCGATTGTGTCATCGTGAGGTTCTGTATTTAATTCAAGTCTTGCTTTTTAATTCAAATATTCATTGGTTCTTGTGCATATTCTCATTGGATGTTAAGGTTAATTAGTCTGACAAATTAATTAATATTGATTTTCCTACTGCTATCCATAGTTCGGTGATCCGTAATTGTCACGAATAATGGTACACGTAGAAATTAGGTTAATATCTTTCTGGATCAATTGTTCGTGAGAGCCTTTTACCAATGTATTGACATGTTTTAACCTAAAGGGAATCGATGGAACAAAATTCGATAATTGCAACTATCTTAATTATTGTTATTTTGGTTTAACTGTTTTCACAAAGCTTAATGCTATCACTAATTGATATGGAACGCTATCGTACCTAGTCGATTAGTGATAAGTGTTGATTGAATGCTGGGTTTGGTCAACTGAATTAGGAAAACACAAGGTTTATTGTGGCTATCCTAATAAATCTAAGGTTAAATGCTTGAATTGCAAGACCACCGAAGTCTACCAGTGATCGATGGCCAATTGACTAACCCGAACCCTTGAATCATAATTCAGTAAGACTGATTACATCTTGTTAGTTGAATTTGCTATTGCTTTCTTGTTCTTTTAAATTGTAGTTATTTAATTTTCCCACTCAGTTATATTATTCATTTGGCTGAGAGATTATTGTTTAGCTCCCTATGGGATTCGACCTAGTACCATTTTTACTGTAGAAATTTTATTGTGGGACTAGCACTAATTTTGAGGGCTTCGACAACCCGTCACTAATGCATAAGGCATACTCTTCATTTCTTCTTTTTCTTTCTCACTTGTAGTATACATTTGTAAATTTAATTTTAAAAGCCCTCTTATCAGTGGTACGCTTCCTAAGACAACCATTGCTTTTTGTTCTTCCTACCTTGGAGGATCCTCATGCCTAGAATTTATTTGACCAGTCCCAAATCCTTTATGGCAAAGGGTTTGCTTAACTCCCTTTAGCTTTTCAATCTTCTTAACATCTTGGCCAACAATCACCATGTCATTGACATATAGATAGATAATGATAAGCCTATATTTAAAAAACATTTCATAAAAAGAAAAATAATGGTATAAGTAGTTTTACTGAAACCACGATCTATCATAAATGATTCAAACTTCTTGTACCTACTATCTTGGGGCTTTATTAAGTCCAAAGACTCTTCTTTTCTCTACATATTAGATTTTCTTTACCCTTGACTAAGAATCACCTAGATAGAGGACATCTTAACAATTGGTGAGAAAATCTCTTCCAAATAAATCCCTTTCTTTTGGTTGAATCCTTTTACAACTAGATAAGCCTTATATCTAGGCTTTGTATCACTTTCTCAGCCTTGACTCTGTACACCCACTTATTCTTGAGTGATTTATTTCTTTCAGGTAGCTTTACCAGGTTGTAAGTATTATTGTCTTGTAAGCATTTCATCTCTTCTTACATTGCCTTCAATGATTGCTCCTTGTTCTTGTGTGATATAGCCTCTTCAAAACTTTTCAATTAATCTCCATTAATGAAAAGTAGGTATTCATTCAAAGGATATATTCTAAAAGGATATTGCAGTTTGATAGATCTTATTAATGGATATTCAATAGGTGGTTTAGGAGATTCTTGTTCTTCGGGCACTGAACTATCACTTGAGTCCTCTCTAAGTGTAAATTCAGATTCTGTGTGCACATCTTCATGCTCATCATGCAGGACCACAAATGAAGATCTTGGGTCAAGATTTACATGGCCTTCTTGCACAGATCTTAGCTTTTCTACCCTCTCAAATTCTTCAATGGTCTAATCATCAAAGAATATTGCATCCTTATTTCAGATGATGTTCTTATATACAAGATCTTATATCCTGTAGCCAAATTTTTATGTCCATATCCCATAAAATGCATTGTTTTCCTTTGTTGTCTAGCTTTGATCTTTCGTCCATAAAAATGTGGACCAAAGCCCGGTAGCCAAAGATTTGTAGGTGTTCATACGGATTGTCGTTTCCTCTCGAAACTCTCTTAAGAACATTTCCTCTTAGTAGAATAGAGGAAGAGAGATTGATTTAGTCTATTGTGGTCCTCATGGCTTTTCCCCTGAAAGGATTGGACAACTTGGAGTGAGAGAGCATGCACTTAATTCTTTCAACTATGGTGTGTGTCATCCTTTCTACTACTCTATTTTTTTTAAGTGTCTTGGGAATAATCTTTTCCAATCTGATACCATATTCTCTACAATTGTTATCAAATGAGCCTAGGTGCTCACCCGCATTACCAATTGTTACACACTTCAATTTTCTATTGATATCTCTTTCAACACTAACATGAAAGTGTTTAAATAATATTAACATTTGATCTTTGGATTTAAGATTATAAGCATAGAATTTCCTTCATTAATGAATGTAACAAAGTATAAAGCACCACCAAGAGTTCTAAAACTCATAGAACACATATCAATATGTATAAGGCCAAGAAGGTTGTTATTATGATGAGAGGCAAACTATTGGAAGGAGACTTTATGTTTTTTTTTTTTTTTCCAAGCAAACAAAGTAGATCTTTAGATGAAAACCTTTACAATAAGTAGTACCTCTTGTCTTGCAATAGGCAATACCTCCACCTCCTTATTGCATATTGCATCTTATATCACATAGAGAGTATTCACTTTCTCTCCTTTGGACACTACTAGAGATCCTCTGGTGAGCTTCCATTTCCTTTCACTAAAGTCATAGGAATATCCATATTATCAACGTAACTGGTGGAGATTAGGTTAAGGCGGATTTTAAGAAAATGTCCCATAGATGATAACGACCTTGCAATCATTGAAGATACCTAGATCAATTAATTATCTTATCCTAGATTTAGGAGGTCATAAAAAATAGGATAAAATACAAAAACCTCCCCCTAAAGTTTCTGACAATCATAAAATGCCTCCTATAGTTTTATTTTAGCAAACACCTCCCTTTTATTTTTTAAAAATTCAATAAATACCCCCCTTCCATCAATAACCAAGGCAGAAAACGTTAAAGAGATTATCATTTTTTAAATACCCATTTTACCCGTTTACAACATCTATTTTTACTAAAATAGTTCTAAGTCCTCACCACCCACTTCCCCTCCGCCTGTTCCATTGCCACCGTCCCTTGAACACGATCTGATCCTCGATGGTGGCATCGTCAAGCGAGATGGGTTCTAAGTTCTCACCACCCACTTCCGTCCCATACGGTATTGCTGCTTATGTCTTCATCCAGATGGGTACTTACACGGGTGGCCTCAATACTTTCGTTGTTGTCGGTCTAGCCTCCAAGCCTCTCCATATCGACAGTAAGCCCCACCCGGGTTCGGAAAGCTCACTAGTCTTCGTAACTTTGACACTTCAACTAACAATCTCGAAGGAGATCTCTCAGAACTCAGGTCCCTGACACAATTCATCTCTCTACAACTCTTCGAGAATAATCTATCGGGAGAAATGCCCAAAGAGTTTGGGGATTTTAAGTATCTCGTGAATTTGACGCTTTACTGGAACAACCTAAGTGGTACTCTCCCTCAGAGGCTTGGTTACTGGACAGACTTCAATACCATCGATGTCTCTGAGAATTATTTGACGGGTCTGATTCCGCCTGATATGTGCAAGAACGACAAATTGAAAGCCTTGCTCATGCTGCATAACAAGTTTATTAGAGAAATTCCAGCTACTTACACAAATTGTTCGACTCTAACTCTATTCTACGTAAGCAATGATTCCCTTTCTAGCAGCATCCCTACTGGAATCTAGGGTTTGCCCAACCTCAACATCATCGATTTCACTATGAATCACCTGGAAGGAGCCGTTACGTTCGACATCACGAATGCCAAAGCACTGTGGCAGTTATACATTGCAAATACTAGAATTTCAGGTGAATTGCCGTCAGAAATCTCAAAAGCAACGACTTTGATTTCTATTGACTTGAGCTCCAACAAGTTCTTAGGTGACATTCCGCTTACTAGTCAACCCATTTTAGGGTCATTTAGTAAGACACCCCTTATATTTTAACTGATGTGTTTACTGAGACCTGCCCTTTAGTTTGCCTCGATTACTAAGATATCCATTATAGTTTTAGTTTGTAATTGTATTAATTATTAATGATTCTTTTAGATCAAAGTGTAAAGTGACATTTTTGACACGAATGCCATCAAACCAAACTAATAATTGAAAAAGAAAATAAGGGATTTAAGCCTATTTTCTTTTGAAGAGTAGAAACCTAACCATTGAATGACAATGGATAGTTGTCCTTTTCCACAGTATTCAAAGTCAAAAACCATGCTAGAAGCTCCCAAAGTTCCTAGAGCAGCATCAACAGCGAATGGGTATATATGTGGCCAACCGTTAATTCATAATAGTCCTGAGGGCTTCGACAACATGACAATTATAACTCAATTAGGAAAAGGAGAAAGCTATTTTGACATTTACATAGCCAAGTGTAAAATCCTCACAAGAATGCTAAAGTATGGGTGAGAATTTGGAAAAAAATCTTCATAAAACAACTTCCTTTCTGAGTAAAAGTTATAGAACAAATATGATTGTTCTTTGTGTTGAATCTTTCTAAGAAGTTTGTTCTTGAAGTTTCTCTCCTGCAAATCCATTTCGGTTGTAAAGATTCTACAGATATTCTGTAAAAATTTTTGCAAAAAGTACTATTCCATCTTGCCTTGAAATTATAGATATTCTGTAAAAATTTGTTGGCGCCTCTGTACAATGTCCAATTTTTTTTAAATCTACGCTCAAATCAGAGTATTTAGATTTACCTAATTCATATGAATTAAAATATCTATGGAATATAAATTCACACTCTTTTTAAGAATTTAAACCTCCACCCATGGAGATGTTTTAATTTGCAATTCTCTTAGAGATGATTTGCAGTTTTATTTCAGTCAAAAGGCATTATGGCTATTGAAGTGGAGTGATAATAATTAAGGCATTCGTTGATATCCTCCTTAATAATTATGGCACGAAGTTGTAGCAATTTAGGTGCTTCGGCAATTCAAGAGTTGGGGCCTTTCTTCTTTTTTCCTTGATCTTAGTGCAGCGCACTTCCTCTCCTTTTTCAAAAACAATGGAAGCAGTAGTTGAAAGGGGGGAGCCAAATGGGAGCTTCCACTTGTTTTCTCCTCTAATTATAGAGGTTCACCAATAGACGATGAGTTGGTTTGAAATATTTGAATTGACTTGAATGGTTTCAATTCAATTCATCACCATTTAATGTTAATTGAAATGGGGGCACTAAATTGACATATCGGTGATCATTTTGTTGACCTAATTAAGGTAATTAAGTCATTTAATTGAAGTTAATTTCAATCCCTAATTGTACTTGGAACGAAGTGCCATTTGGCACATGGTTGGTTCTACACATAAAAGGAAATCCAATTGATTAATTGTAACATTCCTTCTTAACTTAGATTAAATTGGATGCCATTGAGATCCGATAATTCAATTTAAATGCTCTTCTCTAGACTGAAATGACAATTGAATCAATCTCCCTTAATTATGGGGCCATGTTCAACTAATTGGGAAATCATTTATGAAGAAGCCACTTGTTAGCTAGGTGTAATAACACCTCATGGATAATGTGGTCGGTCAAGATCCAACCAGAATTTCTTCCCCCCTCTTTTTGTTTATTATTTATTTTCTTGAATTCATGTTGGGCTCAATGGGACGGAAGGTTTTAGTGGGACCCAATGTATGGGGCCCTCTATCGTACTAGCCCAAGGTGTTGGAGCCCAACACCTTATTTTTGTGCCAAAGATACGTTGGTCCCTCGAGCATGGAGTGCCTTTTTATAGCCAAAGATACGTATCCTGGCCAGAGGTACTCGAGATAGAGTCCCATTTCCTTGTGGAATCATCTTTCCTTACTCCTCCTTATCTGTAATTGTGCTCATCCCCATGACGTGTAGTTGACATGGCTGGAAGGATAAGACGGGGGCCACACGATCCTATCGTGAAAACATATCCAGATGTAGACTTTCTATCATCTAGATCCGACTGGAAATCGGCATCTGTATACCCTTGGATCTGTAGTGAGCTATCGTCGAATACTAGACAAAACTCTTTTGTCCTTCGAAGGTACTTAAGTATGTTTTTCACAGCAGTCCAGTGCTCCTGCCCTAGGTTGGCCTGAAATCTGCTTACCACACTCACTGCCTGAGCAATGTCAGGACGAGTGCAAAGCATGGCATACATGATGCTCCCTACGGCAGAGGCATAGGGAACGTCTTTCATGTCATCAATCTCCTCAGAAGTCTTGGGAGACATCTTCTTGGAGAGAATGACTCCATGCCAGAAAGGAACATTTCCTTTCTTAGAGTTTTCCATGTTGTATCTTTTGACTATTTTGTCAATGTAAGCAGATTGCGATAATCCTATTATCTGCTTCGATCTATCTCTATAGAGTCGAAGACCCAGTATATAGGAGGCTTCTCCAAGATCTTTCATGGAGAATTGTTGTGAAAGCCATACTTTCAGTGTAGTTAACATTCCTACATCATTCCCAAGGAGAAGAATGTCATCTACATATAGAACCAAGAACGTAACCTTGTCACCACTGGTCTTCCTGTAAACACAGGGTTCATCCGGATTCTGCTCAAAGTCAAACGATTTGACAGCAGAGTCAAAATGGATGTTCCAACTTCTAGAAGCTTGCTTAAGTCCATAAATAGATCTATTAAGTTTACATACCATGTTTTCCGAACCTGTAGCAATGAAGCCTTGCGGCTGCTGCATATAGATATCTTCAGTAAGATCTCCATTTAGGAATGCAGTTTTGACATCCATCTGTCAAATCTCATAATCATGGTATGCTGCTACAACTAGCAGGATCCTAATGGATTTAAGCATGGCCACAGGCAAAAAAGGTTTCCTCATAATCGATGCCCTCTTTCTGAGTGTACCCTTTCGCCACCAGACGAGATTTGAAGGTCTCAACCCTACCATCGGGGCCCTTCTTCCTCTTGTAAATCCATTTACATCCGATTGCTTTTACCCCGGAGGGTGGATCTACTAGAGTCCAAACTCCATTGGTCTCCATTGAGTCCATCTCTGCTCTCATGGCCTCCACCCACTTCTGGGAATCTATGTTCAACATAGCTTCCGCATAAGTCACGGGATCCTCCTCACTAGTCAAGGTTTCCACTAGGTAACTATCCTGGTCATAACCATAACGGACTGGTGGCCTGGATACCCGAGTGGATCTTCTAGGTTGGTCACTACCTGGAACTTGTAGGACATCTTCCACTGCTCCTGAGCTCTCCTCATCAAGAACAACTTCCTGACGATGGGTGTCCAGGATGTAATCGGTTTCCAAGAATTGTGCATTTCGACTGCAGAACATTTTCTACTCACTTGGGTCATATAATAGGTAATGTACAGAGCCATTTGGGTAGCCTACAAATAGGCAACAACTGGTCTTGGATTCCAACTTGTCTGCACTCGTTCTTTTAACGTGTGCTGGACAACCCCAAATCTTCAAGTGTCTGACACTTGGTTTCTTTCCGGTCCAAAGTTCATATGGAGTATTCGGAACCGATTTGGTTGGAACCCGATTCAGCACGTAAATCGCAGTCTCTAATGCGTAACCCCAAAAGGATGTGGGTAACTCTGAGTGTATGAGAAGCGACCGGACCATATCTAATAAGGTCCTATTCCTCCTCTCTGAAACACCGTTAAGTTGTGGTGTAGCAGGAGGAGCAAATTGTGATACTATCCCATTGTCCTTTAAGTAGTCCCTGAATTCGTCAGATAGATACTCGCCACCTTGATCTGATCGAAGGGCTTTAATTTCTCTCCCTAACTGTTTCTCGACCTCTTGTCTAAACTTTTTGAACTTTTCAAAGGATTCGGACTTGTGCCTCATTAGGAACACGTAAGCATATCGTGAAAAATCATCTGTGAAGGTGATGAAATACACGTGTTGATTTCGTGTCCTAACACTCAGGGGACCACATACATTAGTATGTATTAGGTCAAGTGTGCCTGTACATCTTTCAGGCTTACCGTTAAATGGTCGTTTCGTCATCTTGCCTTGTAGGCAAGGCTCACAGGTGGGAAGATCTTCTACAGTTAAAAAATCCAAAGGACCATCCTTTACCAACCTTGTGATTCGGTCAACACCGATGTGGCCAAGTCGGTAATGCCACAGGCACGTGGGATTAACTGTATCACAGGCTCTCTTCTTGGGGATTTCAGCCGATGCAGTTTCGGTTATGTTAGTTTCTAGAGAAGGATGTAGAACATAGAGACCGTTCTCCAGTTCCCCATATGCGATGAATCTGTTATTTCTTTTAATAGTAATCGTATTACTAAAGAAGACAGAATAACCATCTGCACACAGTTTTGAGACAGAAATCAAATTTCTCCTAAAATTTTGTACATAAAGACAATCTTTCAGTACAATTGTTCCTTCTCTAAAAGGTAACTCCACGGTTCCTATGGCCACGTCTGCAACAGTTGCAGTAGTCCCCAAGTAGAGTATAACTTCTCCTTCACTTGGCTTTCTGCTTACCTTGAACCCCTGCAGTGAGTTACACGCATGAGTTGAAGCCCTGGAATCAATACACCAGGACGCAGAAGCAACCAACAGATTGTTTTCTATAACACAAGTTTCAAAATTACCTTTCTTGGATTCCAAGTAGGCAGGACAGTTCCTTTTCTAATGGCCAGTCATCTTGCAGAAGTGACAGGCATCCGATGCTTTGTCTTTCTTCTACTTTTTGCCCTTAGTGGCTTTCTTCTGAGGCTTCTTTGCCTTCCTCTTTCTTTTGCCTGTCTTACTAGCTTCAACAAGCATAGCTACATGCTCATCCTTTCTAATCAGTTCTTCAGCTCTTTGCAACATATTGCTGAGCTCTTGCAAGCTGACATTCTGCTTGTTCATGTTATAGTTCATGATGAACGGATTAAAGGAAGGAGGCAAAGAATTAAGGATAGCATCTATCTGGGTCACAAGGTCCAGCCCGGATCCAAGAGCCTCAGTTCGTTGATGTATCCCATCATCCGAAGACAATGGTCGTGAACTTGTTGGCCCTTGTTCATTTGTGTGGTCATGAACTGTTTCAAGACCTTTTGTCGAGTAGAACGATTCTACTCTTCATACATCGTCCTGAGACTGTCCAATATGTCCTTGGCAAGCTCGATCTGATCGAACGACCTCTGTATTGGGTTGTCCAAGGAGGCAATGATGTAACACCGGGCAAGGGAGTTTTTCTCCTCCCATTCTTGATAGTCTCTCCTTTGGGCCTCAGAAGCCCTATCGCCCTGACGCTCCGGGGCAGGATTCTTTGCCACTTTGTCCAGCTTTTCAGATACTAGGACCAGCATAAGGTTCCTATACCAGTCAGCATAGTTTGGGCCCTTCAACTTGTTGTCATCAAGCAGTTTTGCAAAAGATCCATTTGCCATTTTCTGATAAAAGAGCAAACATCAGTCCACAACCTAATTTGATTCATGTTCATTTCATAGATATGGATTTTAATCTACGATCCATTTCCATTTTAATCCGCATGATGTGTAGTTGACGTGGCTGGAAGGATAAGACGGGGGGCCACAGTAATAGTATAGCTCGGTCGAGCTAGGCCGACGTGGCCTATGTAGGATGACATGGCAGGGCGATAGCTGGGCGGCCATGTGTCTCATAGGACCAGCTCAGCCATGACTTGAGCATCTTTAATCATCAATAATCACTTGGAAACCCCAAATCAAGGGAAAGAAGAAGAAAATTGTATGTTGGTGGCCATGCAATTTGAAAGTGCTATAGTGCTTCCTAGGGCCTTGAAAGTCACTACAGAACTAGATGTGTTCGAGATCATATCTAGAGCTGGCCTTGATGCGTACCTCTCGGCTTCAGAGATTGCCTTGCACCTTCACATTGAAAACCCAGATGCAACAACCATGCTCGACTGCGTCATGTCTCTACTAACGAGCTACTATGTTCTGAAATGCTCTCGTCAACCGGGACAATGACCAAGTTGAAAGGTGTTATGGCTTGGCTCCTATCTGCATTTTTTTCACTAACAACTAGGATGGAATGTTGCTTCAACCCCTGCTTCTACTGATTCAGGACAAGTTGATCATCATGGGGACTGATCAAGAGATCGTAACACATATGAACTTTGTGATCATAAACTTGCTTTATTTGGTGTTATACAATGTATTCCCTTATCTCCAATCAGCATGATGTACATTATGACATTTATTGTAAATGAATAAAATACATATTTGATTCATGTTATTATGGTGTGTTTCTGTGTAATACGCTTAAACAGGACACATATGAGACTCGTGTTAGTTCAGAATCTTCAAAACCGTTGGATAGATCTGGGGAGATTTATCCTACCAAGGCTGAAACTGATATACCACCAAGTTGGTTGGGGTGACTTGTCTCAGCTACCAGGGTGAGGTTGCAAATCCCATAGGACTACAAGGTCATAAATCTGACAAGGCTGCATGGCATTCATCCTACAAGGCTATGTAGTCGTGGATCCTATAGGGTTGAAAATGACAAACTCAACCTCCTTTTGAGAGAAAACCCAACAAATAATACTATTGTCAACCCATTTTAGGGTCATTTACTAAGACACCCCCTATATTTTAACTGATGTGTTTACTGAGACCAGCCCTTTAGTTTGCCTCGATTACTAAGATATCCATTATAGTTTTAGTTTGTAATTGTATTAGTTATTAATGATTCTTTTAGATGAAAGTCAAAAACCATGCTAGAAGCTCCCAAAGTTCCTAAAGCAGCATCAACAGCAAATGGGTATATATGTGGCCAACCGTTAATTCATAATAGTCCTGAGGGCTTCGACAACATGACAATTATAACTCAATTAGGAAAAAGAGAAAGCTATTTTGACATTTACATAGCCAAGTGTAAAATCCTCACAAGAATGCTAAAGTATGGGTGAGAATTTGGAAAAAAATCTTCATAAAACAACTTCCTTTCTGAGTAAAAGTTATAGAACATATATGATTGTTCTTTGTGTTGAATATTTCTAAGAAGTTTGTTCTTGAAGTTTCTCTCCTGCAAATCCATTTTGGTTGTAAAGATTCTACAGATGCACCTTCATCACCATCTTGCAATTTGCAAATGATTACTTAATTTTTGCAAAAAGTACTATTCCATCTTGCCTTTAAATTATAGATATTCTATAAAAATTTGTTGGTGCCTCTGTACAATGTCCAAATTTTTCTGAATCTACGCTCAAATCAGAGTATTTAGATTTACCTAATTCATATGAATTAAAATATCTATGGAATATAAATTCACACTCTTTTTAAGAATTTAAACCTCCACCCATGGAGATGTTTTAATTTGCAATTCTCTTAGAGATGATTTGCAGTTTTATTTCAGTCAAAAGGCATTATGACTATTGAAGTGGAGTGGTAATAATTATGGCATTCGTTGATATCCTCCTTGAGAAATGAGAAGTTTGCTATACCTTAGATTCTTGAAAGATCATCATTTTCATTTTTCCAAATTAAAAGAATGGGACAGGCTAGGCCTTTTAATTTTTGTCACACTCTAAGGGGACGTTCTTTTTTTAGATTTTGAGAGGGGGGAAAGTTGGTCAATGGGAATCCCCTTGATCAATAATCCCATGTTCTTTTGTCAGCTTTATGCGAGGACCCGGGAAATTATATTTTCCTGGGTATCATTTATACAGAAAAGTGACACCCATCTCTTAGATGGGTAAATATCTTTCCCACACAAGGGGAAAGTTGCCAACACTTGAATGGGACAAAAATGCCCCTTTTAATAATGAATTTCTATGGCTAAAATGGTCATTCCCTTATTTTCCTGGGGAATAAAAGAAAATGAATAAAAACACTTACCCGGATAAGTGTTTTCCAAGAAGAACTTACCCAGGTAATTGCATTTACCTGGGTAAGTAACTTAACAAAAAGTGAACGGGGCCTAAGAAGGAAACTGTGTTGCAAACTGCTCCACTAATAAAGGTATTGATCAATGGAACTTTTTCACCTATACCTCGATGCATCCAATTCCAAATGACATTGCAAAGCTTCTTAGAGAAGACTACCAACAACTTCTCATTCTTTGAATGGAGTAGTGCTTTTGTTTCTCTTAACCTTATGTATTAACTAGTCGGGACCCGTGCACTACATGGGTTTTTTTTATAAGAAAATTTGATGATGGAATTCTAAGACATTTCCAATTAACTGGTAGCCATCTATGTTCAATTCAAGTATTATTTATTGGGTTATGTCTAGTTTATCCAATCACAATATAAATTACGCTTTTGTGAGAATGGTCAATTTCCTATTCTCTAGATAAATTTCTTTTCTTTTTTGTCTTAATGCTAATTTATTATTATTATTTTGAAAAAACTATTAATTTTATTGGTTTAATTTATTATTATTTTTTCATTAGTTTTAGGTAAAATAATATTGGAAACTTCAAAAGAAAACACCAAACCTATCAGACTGTCAATTCATCTTTGTATTCAAAACATGGAAAAAAAAGGAAGAATGACGGTTCAATACAGGGTCAGAATTTGTAGGACCAAAGCACTGTTGGGGTTGGTGCCAACTTGAGATTGATGCCAATTCACGGGTGAGCATGGGTGCATAGAGTGTGGTCTATTTTCACCAGCTTAATGATAATTAATTTGTCCTTTCCTCTCAAATATTGTTTGTTTGGTCTATTTTCAAAGAGATGACCAAGGATAGGTCATCGGTCTTCCCAAAATGATAAGCTTTTTATCTCATCCGGAGATTGGAACCTAAGCTTATCCACGTGGTCATCATGAGAGAAGCACATTTTTAGGTGATGTTTTCAATTGATTTCCGTCACTGGCGTGTTGGTGTTTCATCATGGGTAAGAGTGTCAATTGGACTGAATTTGGTCCAATCTGATCCAGTCCAATGTAAGTCCATTATAAATGAATCAGTAGGTGTCAATGGATCAAATTTGGATCATTTTGGACTGGACTGGGCCATCTAGTAACCTGTTCAAATTTGTTTTAATTATCCAAATTTGGTCCATTGACACCTATATTCTTATCTTTTACCAATGGATCAGATATTGACTCAATCCAACCCAATCTAATATAAATTCAATATGGATGGACCATGTCCAATCCAATCCAATAAATACTTTGGACTGGTCTAATTCATATATCTTATTGGTCTGTCCAATCCACACAAATTGAATTTGGTTTGAATGGGTCCGATCCAAAACTGGTCCATTGACACCCCTAATCATGGGGACTCGGGAGATAGCAGGAAATATGAACATTGTGATCATAGACATGCTTTAGGAACAAGAGAATATATGTCCAGTGTTTTTGGAATTTAGGAAAGATTATACCAGATTGAAGCATGTGTTTTTGGAAAATAAAATATGCACACCATAAAGATCAAACTGCATTTCATTCTTATTCGGATGCATAATTTAAAAAAGTCACAAACAAGTTCAAAAGTAAAAAAAAAAAAAAAGGAACTAATTATTTGTGGAACTCCATAACCCAAGTATGGTAAGCATTGCAAACAATTTCACAACCAGCAAAGCCCGAGTCTATTGCCAAGGCCTCAAACTCCTTCTGTGTCCTCTCTTTTCCTCCAGGGCAATGAGTTAGCATGACTAAATCATGTGTGAAGGCAATATTAGAGCGGTAACTAGCTTCTGGAGCCATTGGAAGAATTGATTCAACAATGATCACTTTTCCTGACTTTGGTAGGGCTTTCCAACAGTTTCTCAAAATCTTTAAGCAATCTTCATCATTCCAGTCATGAAGTATCCACTACAAAAATCACGAAAATTAAAATATATATATATATATATATATATATATCTATATATATTTGGAGACATTAAATCACAAAAGAATATATCGAAAATGTACCCTATAATACTGTGGATTTTAATTTCCTAAATACTCTCTGTCTATGTTTTATCACTTCCTTGATTTAAGGACTAATAGACATTATGACTTTCTTGATTTGTAAACTTTATTTGCTTTAAATGACTTGATACTACAAAGAGATTCATGGTGAATGTAATTCTCTTCTAGATATCGTGGGACATATCCAGTCTACCCCTCTCAAGACCTAAAAGAACTAACCTTCATAAAAATGGCTTCTCCTTTGGGGACATATTCAAACATACCAGCTATCCATGAGCAACTTGTCCTGATGCAGTAGAAGCAGGGGTCGAAGAGACACTCCGTCCTGGCTGTTGGTGAAAAATTTGCAGACAGGAGCCAAGCCGAGAGGTACGCATCAGGGCCAGCTCTAGATATGATCTCGAACTCATCTAATTCTGTAGTGACTTTCAAGGCCATAGGAAGCACTGAAGCACTTGCCAATTACATGGTCGCCAATATACAGTTTTCTGTACCAGGCCGCTAGTGGCACAATCCGATTTACACCTCTACTCACTAGTGGGACGTCCCAAGAGATTACAGCTGATTTGGATTCTGCGATCATTGGGCTTGCGGTAGGAATGGCAGAGTCTGTCCATATAGTTTGGACTTCAGAAAAAAGGTTCTATCAGGGCGAGGCATGTGTTTTGGGAAAGATTCTACTTGTATACTCTAACACCCCACAAATTAGAAAAGTATTTGTAATATGACTCAATGAACAAAATGTTTAGACATGACAGAATATGCACACCATAAGATCAAGCAGACTACTTTCTTATAATGGTGAAAATTTAAAAACCACAATATCTTTCAAAGGTAAAAATATGTGATCATTTGTGGAACTCCATAAGCCAAGTGTGGTAAGCACAACAAACAATTTCACATTTAGCAAAACCAGAGCTTATTGCCAAGGCCTCAAACTCCTTATACGTCCTCTCTTTTCCTCCGGAGAAAAGAGCTAGCATGACTAAATCATATTGGAAGGCAACCTTAGAGGCGTTACTATTCTCTGGAGCCATTGGAAGAATTGATTCCACAACAATCACTTTTCCCGATTTTGGTAGGGCTTTCCAACAGTTGTTCAAAAGCTTCAAGCAATGTTCATCACTCCAATTGTGAAGTATCCACTACAAATATCAAGAAAACTAGAATAGTATTTCATTAAATAGAACAACAGAAAACAGATATTTGAAACAAAATGTAAAGGACTGATTCATCCCCTATTCTGAATTAGTAATGAACCAATATTATGGAGCCATTAAATCACAAAAGAATAGAACAGAAAGTACCCTGGCATAACCCTGTGCATTTTAATTTCCTAAATATATACCCTGTCTATAATTTGTTACCTATGATTGAAGGGCCAATGAAGTAATGGTCTTCTAGAGATCATGGATTATTATTATTATTTCTTTTGATAAGTGATTAAATATGGCTAATCTGCCTAATATGATGAATAACCCTACAATTTAGTTAATAAATAAACAAAAGAGCTAATTTACCTTCATAAAAATGGCTTCTCCTCTTGGGACACATTCAAACATATCCCCTCCAACATGTTCCACACCTGCCGCATAGTTATAATTATTCTATTAGAAATCTATAAACAGAAGTTATATTTATTTTTTCTAATATAATAATAATTAAATCAAGACAAAGAAAGCTCTTACCAGCATAGGATGGAGCTTCTGCTATGACATGAGGCAAATCAAAATTGATACCTTTGATCTGAGGATACTTGGATGTAATCATTTCTAGGGTGGTTCCAGTCCCACCCCCCACATCAACCACCTCTTCGAGACTCTCAAATCCATTGTATGTGTCAAGAATCTGGTCCATGACTATTATGCTATGAACTGACATTGCCTTGTTAAATAACTTGTTATACCTGGAATCTGTCTCACAGTACTCAAAGAAGGTCATTCCACGGGCCTTACTAAAAGGAATTCCACTTTCCAAAATAGCATCTTTCAGGTGGCACCTACAAGTAGTGATATTGATAACTTTCGTTTTAGTTCAGATCAACAAAGTAAAACACACAAATTCAACAAAAAATGTGGGAAAGCTCAACTCCATTTCTTACATGAAACATGTGAAATGATTGTTAGTCACCAGGTTGGAAAGAGTTCAAGTCAAGGTGAAAGAATCTAATTTTTCATACGTTACAATGAAAAAAAAAAAAAGAACATTACTTCATAGAGAGATGAAAATAAGTTCATTAGAATTTGAACGCCATATTAATTTCTGCAGCTTTAATTGTTTCTAATTAGCTGCATATCCAAACTGAGAAGATAGAAGGGAAGTGATTTCGGCACATCACATCACTTTGAGGGTTCAAAGTGATTACTGCCCCTGGTTAGAGCCATATTCACTATATATTGGAACAGAAAATAGTTAAAAGTGAGAGCTATCTTCTCCCTTTTAGCTGGGAGCCTCAGAGGTTATGAAATAATATATAGAGGCTCCATGATACTAATGAGGTGTACGTATACGTATGATCTGATTTGTTTGATTTTATGACAAACAATAGGCTGCTAGTATCTGATTGAAAGTTCAAATGCTAATAACATTAGTTGGATGACATGTACATAAGAGAAGAGATAAGAGAGTAGAACTGAATAATAAAGTAGGAGAAGAAAAAGATTACAGGGAGAACATCTGTCACATTAGATGAAGTGTCTGTCTATATTGGTGGGGCCACAACAAATAAATCTAAGGCCACGATTCTTGGTTTTAGCCCTGTGCCAGGACCCCTTGTATTGGCATGCAGCTCACACTTTAGCTGAGGTAGATGTGGCATGAACAAAAGCCACACAACCCCTTGTATCGGCATGAACAAAAGCCACACACCGGAGCTAGAATCACAACCGACCTGTCACCCCACTATAGAACCGGCGTCAACCTCACAATGCCTCAGTAGATTTCGCCAAGACCCATACCTCAGAAGAGTGAGATCCTAACTACGTCCCAGACGAGGAGGTGAGTAGTGTAAACACCTCAGTCAAGTCTCACAACTCACTTCTACAGCAGGATCCCAATGGAGTAGGTATAAGAGGCATCCTTGGCCTGAGCCCCCAAGAGTGGGCTCAACCAGAAGAAGAAGATCACGAAATGAGCCCGAACAAAGACCAAAAAGCTAGCCGGTTTGACACCTTGAGATCCGTGTTGAGCCTCAGCCCTAGGACTTCAAGGCTCTGAACCTGGAGTCAAATGATGGGTTGGATTAACTCCTCGATCACATGGAGAGCTTCCAATCACATTCTATCAAATAACTCAGGTGTGGTACTCGGGTTTGGCACCGGGCTCAATTAAAAGCGGGAAGTAGTTTATGGATCTCCTGACCACCCATTATTTTTCCACTAGCTGATGTCATCCGAAGACCACATCATGACGGTTTACCAGCTTTTTGACAAGGACATCCAAGAGTAATTGTGGAGGTTTAATCTGAGTCCCTATAGGTCTAGAACCTTGACCCGACTATATAGGGACTACAAAAATCCATGGCATCCAAGACCCTAACCTGAGGTTTTCGTTGGCGAAGAAACCTCTAGATAACATGAAAGGTTTCCTTGTCGGAGCTTATAAATAAATGAATGTTGAGGAGTTGTCCATGTGCAAAGTGAACCAAGCAAGAAGAGGAAAAGAATGGATTAGTCTATTCTATCAAAATTAGTATTCTATATTTATCTCCTTAATTCTAGGAGAGATATTTCTAATCTAATTAGCTATATATATCTTATTTCTTTCTTTTTTGTATACTAATTTAAGTCGCCCATCTTGTTTCCTGATTGTATTCCTAACTCTATTATAAATACGTTGTAACCTATTAAATTCAACATTAAGAAATATTATTTTCTCCATTTATCTTCTTTGTTTTTTCGTATCAAGGATGATGATCAAGGTGAGGTAACCACAAAAGAGGCTGCCATGATAACATGTCGTCCATGCGTTTTAGATCACTTGGTCGATGCTCCAGGACTCCCCCCGATAAAGCACAAAAATTACACTCCACTGAATGCGATGAGGGGGGAGATCCTGTTGCAGATGAAGTCTGTTAACTACTTGAAGTGGCCTTCTCTCCTAAAGCGAAAACAACAAACAAGAACCAGGACCGCTACTACCACTTCCACAAGGCTAAGGGGCATGACACGAAGAACTGCTGGATCCTAAAGGTCAAGATTGAGGAGTTGATCCACTATGGGTACTTGAAGTAGTTCATGAAGGAGGATTGAGCTATCGAGTTGTCGAGGAACCAGCCCTAGTAGCCCAAAGATCCACTTCTTGGGGTAATCTCCATGATCACTAGTGGGTCGACAATGGTTGGCTGGATGTAGGTCATTGGCAAGAAGAATGACAATCTAGGAATTGAAGGGCGAAGAAAAGAACCCCCTGAAGAGGCCTAGACCGAGGAGATGATTTACTTTAATGAGGACAATCTATGAAGAATCCACCATCCCCACAACGATGCCCTAGTCATCAAGTTGATCATTGCCAATTACGAGGTAAAGCATATATTTGTTGATAATGGCAATTCAACTAATAGTTTATTTGTAGAAGCATTCAACAAAATCAAGCTGGATAGGAAGGATCTCATCCTTACCAACATACCACTCGTTGGTTTCAATGGGACATCATCGGCCCTATTGAGAGGTTTAACTTGTTGGTAACAACAAGGACCACATTGAACATGATTTCTTTAAATCACAAGTTTTTGATTGTTGACATACTATCACCCTACAACACTATTCTTAGTCGCCCTATCTTGCATGCACTTTGAGCTATGGTATCAACATACCACTTGACAATGAAGTTCCCAACCAAGCAAGCAATTGTGGTAGTGTGGGGGGACCACCTAGAGTCCCAAAAATGTTACATGTGGGCATTGAAAGGAAAAGGAAAGTAGTTGTTGGTGGTCGACCTAGACATCAAACCACTACTAGAGTCCAACAAAGACCGAGGACACCTTGTGGAGAGTGTTATCTCAGTTCCAATCTCAAAAGCTATGCTTGAGAAGACAATGTAGATTGGATCATACCTTGAAGAGCCTCTAAAAAGCAAACTCACTTGAAAAGCAAAGAAATGAAACTTCACCCCATTGCAATGAAAGACCATTGACGAGGAGGTTGGGAAGCTCTTCAGTACCACATTCATTATAGAAGATAGAATACCTATGCTAGATAGCAAACATGGTGCTCATTAGGGGTGGCAACGAGCCAATATTTTCACGAGCTGCTCGAGCTCGACTCATGAAAAGCTTGGTTCGGCTCGATTTCAATCGAGCTCGAGCTCGAGCTCAAGCCCAATTCAGTGGCTCGATTAATAAACGAGCTAGACTCGAGCCTACTAGAGCTTGGCTCGTGAGGCTCGTGAGCCGGATCAAATATATATAATATATATATAATAAAATTATATAAAATAATATATATATATATATATAATAAAAATATTATAATTATTAATGATTATAATTATTTATTTTTAAATATAAAATAAATTTTTTATATATAATTTTTATTTTTATAAAATATTAATAAAATATATAATAAATATTTTTATAAAATATAAAACGAGTCGAGCCGAGCTGAGCTCGAGCCTGGTACTATTCATCTCGGCTCGGCTCGAATCCACCCCTAGTGCTCATTAAAAAGGCAAATAGGAAGTGGCATATGTGTATAGATTACACCGACCTAAAGAGAGCTAGCCCAAATGATAGCTTCCCCCTCCCTAGAATAGATCAGCTAGTAGACGCCACCTCGAAGTTTAAGATGCTAAGTTTCATGGATGCCTATTCCGGTTACAACTAAATCCAGATGGATCATACAAAATAAGAGAATACTACTTTTGTAATTGAAAATGGTCTATATTGTCACAAGGTTTTGCCCTTTAGCCTTAAGAATGTCGGGGCAACCTACCAACATATTGTAGACAAGATTTTTTTCTGAATTAATAGGAAATAAAATTGAAGTTTATGTTACCAATATGGTAGAAAAAAATAGGTTTTTAAACTCCCACATTGTTGATTTAACCAACATATTTAAAGTTTTAAGAAAATATGACCTGAAGCTCAATCTTAACAAATGTGTGTTCAGCATTACATTGAGTGAGTTCCTTGGTTATATGGTTAAACCCAACATGGAATCAAAGCCAAACCTGAGAAGATCCAAGCAATCTTGGATATGCAACCTCTGAGGTCGGTGAAGGAAGTCCAAAATCTCACTTGTTAAGTCACCACCCTCGACCGCTTTATGTCTAAGTTGACAAGGCAATACCTACCCTTTTTTCAAGAAATAAAAAAAGCCAAAGACTTCCAATGGATCAAGGAGTGCCAGCTCGCTTTTGATGAACTTAAACAGTACCGCGTCTCGTCATTGTTATAGACAAGGCCCAAGCTGGGGGATGAACTACTGTTTTAATATCAATAAGCAATAAGGTAGTCAACTTGATACTGTCCCTAAATGTAGACAAAGTGCAATGACTTGTTTACTGCATAAGCAAGGTCATACATGTAGCCAAGACTAGGTACCCTAACATAGAGAAGCTTGTCTTTACACTTATAGTATCAACTCAGAAACTATAAGCCTACTTCCAAGTGTACATCATTGTCGTCTTCACTGATCAACCTCTCCACTAAGCCCTATAGAAGTCTAAAGTCTCAAGAAGACTGACATTCGGTTTGAGCCGCGCCTAGGGATCAAGGCATAGGTCTTAGCATATTTTATTGTAGAATGTATGTTCAGCATGCCAGCCTTGGAACCGGATAAGCCAACAACAAGCTTGGAGGCATTCACTACCATTAAACCTTCATTCGGTTGGGAAGAAGAACCCTAGATCCTCTATGTGGACGGCTCGTCTAATCAAAGAGAAAGCGGAGCTAGACTTATCTTGCTAAATCCAGACAAAGTGAAGTAGGAGTACACACTCAAATTTGGGTTCCAAGTGTCGAACAATGAAGTTGAATATGAAGCCCACATCATTGATTTAATCGAAAACTAAACCGATTAAGTGCATTTTCCAATTTGGTTTTCTCATTTCAATTCGATTTTTCATGGACACCCCTTACGACAATGGCGGCCACCACCGTTGTCCTTGCCATCATCGTTAGAAGGGGCGAATAGAAAAAGCATTGAAAAGAATGGGAGATGACTCTGATGTACTTGTGAAGAGAAGAGAATTTGTGCCACTTGATTTCCATACACCTATCTTGGTTTACACTAGGAACGATGATTTCGAAGTTTGTCTTCAACCCACTCCTCAATCCCAATGCAACGACTTGGTTTTCTTCAACAATTGAAAATCCGCTAACCGAAGCCAACTGGTTAACCATTTGATTGGTTGAGCTAACCACCAGTTTATTAGTTCATCAGTTTTTTGGTTTTCTTATATTTATAATATAAATATTTATATTTAATTAATAAATGTATATTCATTTATAATATACATAAATATATATAATATATGAATATATATTTATTAATCGGTGGATTCAATTAATCGCCTATCTTTTATATGAATTAACTAAAATCAAACCGATAATCAAAGTTTTCAGCTTGATCCGGTTTTTCATGATCACCCCTAGTTAACAACATTTGACTAGAGTGTATATTTTTGAGAGTTCAAAATACTCAATTATCGCATTTTGAAGTTCAGGGTACTTATATATCGCTACCCCAAAGTACATGGTAATTGTATGTAATCTACCCAAAAGATAGGAATTGTAGAGGTTTCAATAAATTTTCTAAGATATTTCTACCGAATGGGTTACGTGGCAATTGTTTTTCCACCTAAAGTTGTGTGTGGAGATGAAGTAGTGAATGGCCATGTATGATAGATCCACCGACATCTTGCCTTATTTGTTGGTTGGATTTTTTTTCAACTTAACAAGGACAAGGATGTATTATTGTCTGTGTATGCTTAAAGGAATCTTCAACAAAGTGCTCTAGTTGCCCCAATAATCCTAAGCTATAAGCCATTTGTATATGTCTTGGACAATGAGACTGGACATATATAATATAACCTTGCATGAAAACCATTTTGTTTTTTTTGTTTTTATATTTGAGTTAGGAGTAACAGGATTCACAATAATAATGGGTGGGTTTAACAATAAATGCTGTTAGGTAGGTATTATTTCAGCAATTCCCCTTTCTTATTTTTTCCTAGGCATCTAGAATGGTAAAAGTTGACTTTGATTTTTGTTCATGCTTAGCATTTGGAAAAGGTTTACAAAGCTTCCACTAATGGTTAGGTATTTTTTCACTATTACGCTGATTTGATGCTTAATGACGCCTAATTGTCATAAACGATTATAATTATTACCTTTTTGATTTTACAAACAAATAAAATACAATCATCGAATTAAAAAACATAAATAGAACCAATCGCATACTAAGTTCAAGAATGATATCTAGATTAATATAACTTTTAAAACCATCCAAGATATTTGTTAGAGTCACGCATCATTAATTGATTGTCTATTTTGTTTGTTATTTCGTCCAAAGGTTACACTGTAGAGTATACAAATGATGAATGAGACTCATCATGGGAGATCTAGGTGGTGATATCTCAACTATCGAAGTGAGTCTTCATGCGCACCGATGCTAATCCAATTGACCCTCTTAAACTTTCAAATTCTAACACTTTCCCCCCTCCGTTAACATTCGTTCATGTGTTTCTTAAAAATTTCTAAATCCCCAAATTATCCTTCTTAATTTGTCGGACTATTTTGCCCTTTCTCTTATATATTTGTATACTCTTTACATACATTTCTTTCTTTTTATTCTATCAATCAAATGAGCAAAACAACAATCAGTTTATCCTCTATTTGAAAACACTTAAAATAATAATTTATTCGAATATGAATTAATTTTAAGTGATGGGACCCCACAATAAGCGAAAAATAAACACTTATTTATGATCGACAAAATAACGTAAAATAAGTGATTATTTTGATAATAAACACTAAAAGAATAAGCCAGAATTGGTTGGCTTTTTTAAGTGCTTGTTCCATTTTAGCTTCGGATTTTAAGTGCTTTAAGCTCACCCAATGATGGCACATAGGTCATGCTAGGGCCGATACAGTCGTGTGGGTCATGTTGGGCCTGGGGTTTTTGGTCTGCGAGCCAAGCCAGCACGGAACAACCAAGCAGGCCGTGTTGCCCGTAGCCCATGTGCTGGCATGGCCCAGCATGACCCACACATATATATCTATATATATATATATATATTATTGTATATAAGCAATTGTATACCTCAAAATTAATATAAAATTAAAATTTTAAGTTTTTTCAAATTTTTTAAATAAATAGCATTGGCATGATTCACGGCCCGGCCTGGCCCACGCCACGGGCTTGGGACGTGGGTCTTGCCGGGCCAACCCCCATGTTATCCTCTATTTGCAAAGATTTTTTTCTCTTGGACATAAGGATTCTTAAAAATCAGTTTATCCTCTATTTGAAAACACTTAAAATAATAATTTATTCGAATATGAATTAATTTTAAGTGGTGGGACCCCACAATAAGCGAAAAATAAACACTTATTTATGAAGCACTGAAGCACTTGCCAATTGCATGGCCGCCAATATACAATTTTCTTCTTCTTTCTCTTCATTTGGGGTTTCAAAGTGATTACTGATGATTAAAGCCATACTCACTGTAGAGAAGAATTAGAAAGAAAGCTACACAGTTAGAATAAAGATAATCCCTCTCTCACCGCTCACAATCTCACAATTTATGAAATATATATAGGCTCGTCCATGATGCTAATGACATGTGATTTTATTGCGTGATGTGATTTGTAGTTTGATGGCAACCACTACCAGCCATTAGGTAGGCTTCTACTTAGACTTTTGTTTTTATTTTTTTTCTTTGGTCAACAGAATTTCACTTTTCACTCCACAGCAACAAAACAACAAAGCAAAGACAAGAAACACCAAAAAAAGAAATCACTTACTAGTACTACTAATTACTTAGACTCAGTTTGGAAAGAGTACAAATACAATTATGTAGTGTAAATTTGTACAAAATATAAGATTTTGTACTCTACATGTATATTTGTATTTGTACACTTTTCAAACTGAGCTTTTGGCTGCTTTTGGTTGCAACACAAAATTGTTTGCTTTAGTATAAAAATGCATGGGAGTGCAAATGAAAATAATGCATATTTTGATTTAATTTTGTTTTGCACTTTATTTTATTCAGCTTCACATCAGAATTTTCACCTAAATCATTTGCACTGCTATAACTTTGCATCAATACAAATTTATTTGCCTTGCAACCAAACACCGCCTTAGGAACAGAAACAAAAGTAATCAACTAAAATAGTTTATGAAATAGGACAAAGGGCATGCGTCCAACCACTCATTGAAGAGACCAAACCCCACTGGGCAAGGAGATGAGAAAGCCTATTCAAGTCTCGTTTAACAAAGAATAAAGAAACTGAAAGAACTTGGGCAAGGTTTAGATAGTCAAGTAACAAAAATATTATTTACGACGCTGCCCTTCCTGTTGTCAATACAAATTTCGTGCGTAAATTTGGAGCACAAAAATTAATGTGGATAAATTCAAAGGAATTGAATTTTTTCTTTTCAGAAATTTAAATGGGATACAGACGCACTTTTTCTTGGCAAAGAAAACCCTCTGATTCTCTTGCCTTGGACAAAAGCTGAAACTGTGACTAGAACTTGCAATTATGAGAAGCAAGCAACGCCCAACCTTGTGTCAATGAAAATTTACTCATGCTCAATCAAGGATTAGAACGTAAACAGCTGAAACAATGTTCTTGCTTGTAGAATTGACAGAAGCCCTTTGAATCATGGGAATTTCACGAGTTGATGTGGCACGAAGTTGTAGCAATTTCGGTGCTTCGGCAATTCAAGAGTTGGGGCCTTTCTTCTTTTTCCCTTGATCTTAGTGCAGCGCATTTCCTCTCCTTTTTCAAAAACCACGGAAGCAGTAGTTGAAAGGGGGGAGCCGAATGGGAGCTTCCTCTTGTTTTCTCCTCTATTTATAGAGGCTCACCAATAGACGATGAGTTGGTTTGAAATATTTGAATTGACTTGAATGGTTTCAATTCAATTCATCACCATTTAATATTAATTGAAATGGGGGCACTAAATTGACATACCGGTGATCATTTTGTTGACCTAATTAAGGTAATTAAGTCATTTAATTGAAGTTAATTTCAATCCATAACTGTACTTGGAACGAAGTGCCATTTCGCACATGGTTGGTTCTACACATAAAAGGAAATCCAATTGATTAATTGTAACATTCCTTCTTAACTTAGATTAAATTGGATGTCATTGAGATCCAATAATTCAATTTAAATGCTCTTCTCTAGACTGAAATGGCAATTCAATCAATCTCCCTTAATTATGGGGCCATGTTCAACTAATTGGGAAATCATTTATGAAGAAGCCACTTGTTAGCTAGGTGTAATAACACCTCATGGGTAATGTGGTCGGTCAAGATCCAACCAGAATTTCTTCCCCCCTCTTTTTGTTTATTATTTATTTTTTTGAATTCATGTTGGGCTCAATGGGACGGAAGGTTTTAGTGGGACCCAATGTATGGGCCCTCTATCGTATTAGCCCAAGGTGTTGGAGCCCAACACCTTATTTTTGTGTCAAAGATACATTGGTCCCTCGAGCATGGAGTGCCTTTTTATTAGCCAAAGATACGTATCCTGGTCAGAGGTACTCGAGATAGAGTCCCATTTCCTTGTGGAATCATCTTTCCTTACTCCTCCTTATCTGTAATTGTACTCATCCCCATGACGTGTAGTTCACATGGCTGGAAGGATAAGACGGGGGCCACAATAATAGTATAGCTAGGCCGACGTGGCAAAGCCTGGATGACATGGCAGGGCGATAGCTAGGCAGCCACGTGTCTCGCAGGACCTGCTCAACCATGACCCGAACACCACTACCCCAGTTCTAAAGTCGAGGAATGAAGTAGTCCAATTCGTTCTCCAGCTGAAGAACTTCAAGTTGATGTCTGGATGGGTATCTGGCCCTTTTGGTGTTCCCCGGTGACTGTCGCAATCTTGAGAACCAGGCAATATGGAGAATGGTCGAGGAATCTTCCCATTGTTCGCTGCAGAACTCTAAAAGCTCTGACTTCGGAATTCGAACCACTCCCCGAAATGTTGTGCGGTTGTGTAGCTTGGCGAAGGGCCAAAGTGTCAAACTGAGCTTCTGAGTCCGTCCTGTTGGGGCCGAGGAATGACTCTGGTTCCAAGTGGAAGTCAAGCTTTGGTGCAGTGGTGATGCTCGGCCATGGTGCATCGAGATTTGGAGTTGGATCTGTATTTCGGATTTGGGGTTTGTGTCATGCTCGACTTTGATATGCCAACCTTCCGAAATCGAGGCTTAGCTCGACCGTATGCCGAGGAAAGGCCTTTTGCTGATGGTTGGAGGCCGAGCTCTGGAATTGAGGTTGTGATGTTCGGCCACGGGGTGCCGGGCTGCGAAGATGGGTTCCTTCGAGATTTCTGTGCTACGAAGACGGGTTCCGCCGAAGTTTCGGTTCCCAAACCACTCCCCCAGTTCTGCTGTTGAGGAGGGGAGTCCTCGGCTAGACTACTGCGTAGCCTTGTAGCCTTAAGCAACCAATCCGAGGACTTGAGTGCCCTAGCCGAGGGTTTACGTCGAAGGTTGGACCGGTACTGTGGCTCTCCACGTCAAAGGTTGGACCGGTAGTGTAGTTGAACCGGTGCAATTAATAGGCATAACTACTGCTTGAGGAGGATGCCACATCGGTTTTCAAGGCTTCCCGTCATACATTATTGGTCTTCCGAGGCATTGTTAGAGGTGCTTCATCTGCACCACTGATTTCTTCTCGATCCGCGTTCCTGATAGTTATAAAAAGGAAGACAGTGGGGAGCTCGACAACTAACACGACAGATAGCTTGGTGGTCTTCGCTCCTCAGCTCTTGTGAATTGCCCAATATGTACTTTTCATCTCATTAGTCCTCTTCCTCTTCCGTGTCCTTCAGTAGTTCCGGTTCCAGCTCTTCTTACGGCTTGAACTACGAGCCTTAGCTGAGAGATTTTGTGGCTGCCGAAGTTGAGGAGGCTTAGGTTGGTCCCTCCGAGATGGAAGCAGAGCTTTCTCTACGGGTAGGTCGTCGATTTGGCACAACGTCCTGCGTCTTGGCGCCCGGGGACATGGCTCAGATCCGAGCAATGTATGCCATTCCCGCGGAATACCAAATGAGGTGTTCACTTCCTAGGGAGATAGCCACTGATTCTTAGCTCAGTGAACTATGTGTTTATGAGCACAGTTTGGAGGCTGGACTGAGGTTCTAGTTGAGCGAGGGGTTCACCGAGGTGCTAAATGAAGGGATAGGATATCCATCACATGGACTTCCAAATCTTGCGGAATAAGGGGCGAATTTCAAAAATTTTTCTCTCCCTTCAACTGGGAATTGTATTGCCTATTTTAGAAAAACATATTTTTCAAGGATCAATCTTGAACCATTAACCAAATCAGATCTGAACCAAAAGAAGTTGGAGGGAGGATTACCTGATACGGAGAAATAATATCTCCCAATGGAGGTGTTCACGCCCAAGGAAGGATCCAAAGACTGCTCCCACTGAAAATGGCACAATGTAGGATGGAGTAGAATCAGCAATGTTTTTCAAAAGAACATGACCCTTTGCAAGAATCAACTGGATGGCTTGTGAGTACAACTCCAATCAATCTTTTCCCAAAAGATTGATATCAAGATCAGATCTTGATTTCTCCCAAGAACTGGAGATCGAACTGGAGATAATGGCGGCGACAAGAAGGAGGCGGCAAGAGAGATTTCGTAGGGTGCAGAATTCTCCCTTCTTGTGATTTCAGCTCTGAAGACAAGAGTTTTAGGTTGCATGTCTAAAGGCTGCCGCCCCTTCCTCCTTTTATAGATTTAAAGGAATTAGCTCCTAATCCTATTAGGAGCTGCTGATCCAAATTATATTTAGATTAGAAGTCCCTTTATGTGATAAGGGAAAACCCTTATCTTATCTGCAGATCAGATCAGCCATCTTCAAATCTAATTTGGAGGCTTCCAGATCTAAATCTTATTTAGATCTTAGACTCTCTAAGTGGATAGGGTCTACGCCCAATCCTATGAGCTAATCCACATCATAATTCGCCCCTTTTAATTGACTGATCAAATCTCATAATCATGGTATGCTGCTACAGCTAGTAGGATCCTAATGGATTTAAGCATGGCCACAGGCGAAAAGGTTTCCTCATAATCGGTGCCCTCTTTCTGAGTGTACCCTTTCGCCACCAGACGAGCCTTGAAGGTCTCAACTTTACCATCGGGGCCCTTCTTCCTCTTGTAAATCCATTTGCAACCGATTGCCTTTACCCCGGAGGGTGGATCTACTAGAGTCCAAACTCCATTGGTCTCCATTGAGTCCATCTCTGCCCTCATGGCCTCCACCCACTTCTGGGAATCTATGTCCAACATAGCTTCCGCGTAAGTCACGGGATCCTCCTCACTAGTCAAGGTTTCCACCAGGTAACTATCCTGGTCATAACCATAACGGACTGGTGGCCTGGATGCCCGAGTGGATCTTCTAAGTTGGTCACTACCTGGAACTTGTGGGACATCTCCCACTGCTCCTAAGCTCTCCTCATCAAGAACAACTTCCTGACGATTGGTGTCCAGGATATAGTCGGTTTCCAAGAATTGCGCATTTCGACTGCAGAACACTTTCTGCTCACCTGGGTCATAGAAAAGGTAACCTACAGAGCCTTTTGGGTAGCCTACAAATAGGCAACGGCTAGTCTTAGATTCCAACTTGTCTGCACTCGTTCTTTTAACGTGTGCTGGACAACCCCAAATCTTCAAGTGTCTGACACTTGGTTTCTTTCCGGTCCAAAGTTCATATGGAGTATTCGGAACCGATTTGGTTGGAACCCGATTCAGCACGTAAATCGCAGTCTCTAATGCGTTGTTAGACAGTTTTGTATGCCCTTAGCTTCAATCATTTTGATGTACTTTTGTTGTTTAGTGGAAATAAATAAAGTGCATGTTTGATTCATGTTGTTTGGTTTAATTCTGTGTAAAACCATAAAACTGGACATTTGTAGAGACTCATGTTAGTTTTAAATGTTCACAGCCGTTGGATATGTCTGGGGAGATTTATCCTGCCAAGGCTGATACTGGTGTGCCACCAAGTGTTGGGATGGCCTGTCTCAGCCATCAGGGTAAGACCCGAGGCACATACAGCATGGGATTACTTGAATCCTTGAACCGGACCAGATTTCCAGTCTTGCCCTGGACCTTGGAGATAGATGGGCAAAACTGGAAAGTTACACCTGACCCCTAGACTCGATTGTGACACTTCACTAGGTGCTGGATCAGGCTGCCTTTGATATGCCAATCAGTGAGATCCTGAGTGGGGATCAAAACCTGGGTATGTTGGGGCAGTTTGAGAATTCATCTGAGTGGGTGGTCATAGTGACAGAATCAGCCACTTTGTCGGACAAAGGGTAATGATCGGGAATGCACTCTCTCTAATGGAAACCAAACTGCCGGCAGTTGATTTCAATCGTTGGAATTTTGTTTTTGCAAAATTAATATATTTACATATATATGTACGGTTTCAAAATGTTTGCAAATGGTTTTAATTCCCGGGATCCATGTGAGAGGAGAGTGCGGCACTGTTCCTTGCAGCCGAGGGAGAGGTCCTCTCTTGTCGGGCAGTGCTTGATCATTAAGGGCTGAGAGGTTAAGTGTAAGACCATTTAGGACAATACCTGATGGGCTAATCTTGCACCTGCCCACAGTCCCTGGGTTTTTATAAGATGGCTTGGCCCAGGGACCACTTAATGTAAGTGTTGGGCCCATAGGGTTCATACGATGGACTCAAGGGGTTCATTGAGATTTTCAGTGAATTTGGCTGGGCCTTGTATTAAAGGCTGGGCCGAACCCATGTGGCTGGTGTGTAGATCAATGCTTGGGTCCCACGCCATACAAAGAAGCCCAACTGGGCAGCAGATTGGAAACTAATTAAACACTGAATACTTAATGGGCCTAAAGCCCATTTCGAAGTGGGCTGATATGATCACCCATCAATGGGGCGAATTTGAGATTGAAGTTAGCAAAAAGGATTGGGCTCTTAGCCTTATCCACTCTTAGAGACCAAATTCAAATCAGATTTGAATCTGGTAACCTCCTGATAAGATCAGGAGTAAGCTAACTCTATCTGGGAAAAGGATTAAGATTATCCCCTATCCAAATACTGATTTGGATTGGGATAACTCCTAATTAGGAGATTTCTTAATCAAGAAGAAAGGAGGATATTTCGAATGTACCAAGAGGGAGAGAAATCAAATTTTCGATCCAAGGGGTTTTGGTAAGCAAGAAGGGTTCCTGCGATTTGAGATTAGATCTCATACTCTCCAGAAAAGAAAACAGTTCAGCCTTTTCGTTTCTGGAGATCTCCTCCTGCCGCCGCCATCTGCATTGTTGCAAGATTCGATCTTTGCAGAAAAGAAAGTCAAGTAACCAGTTCTTGACATCAGTCTTGCAAGAAAGACTGAAAGAATTCAGTGTTTAGTACATCCAGGGGATTCTTGTGAAGGATCCAGTGTGTAGGACGCACCCTGCTGGTTCTGTTCCATCCACAGCTGTGTCATCTTCAGCGGGGACAGATCTTGGAGCATTCTTTGGGCGTGAACACCAACTTTGGGAGATACTGCTTCTCCGGATCAGGTATAATCCTCCCATTTATCTTTTGGTACAGATCTGGTTTGATTAGGGTTCAAGTAGATCCTTGAATATTGTATTCTAAATTCAGGGAATATGATTCCCAGTTGGGAGTAGGTAGGAAATTTTTGAAATTCGCCCCACCCATTCCGCAACCTTTATGGCGTCCATTAGATGGATCCTACCATTCTTTCAGTGGTATCAGAGCCACAGGTTCGAATCTTGAACCAAAAGAAAATCAGATCTGACCCTGCGCAGATGGATAGAAGGTGTTCTTTCAAGATTTGCGCAGATTGTTTTCTTTTTTTCAAGAAACTGTTTCTTGTTAAGGGCGATTGATCTGAAATTAATTTCTATTAAATCCAAAATTTATTTGGAATTGTTCTTTATTTATTTTGATTTAATGGACTGTTCAAACCTGGAGATCGCAGTGCAGTTTTAGCGCAGATGGTCTGCGCACCCTTTTTCTTTTCTATTTATTTATTTCATTCAATTCGGTCTGTAAATAATTTTTTTTATTTTTAGACTGAATGTATAGGATTTGATCAAGAATGTAATTAATAGAAATAGGATTCCTATTATTTTTCTTGATTAAAGAAGATGGAAGAAGATGGCGGCGCTGGAGATTTGCAGATGGAGAAATCGTTTTCTGCGATTTGCAGTTTATGAAACTGCAACCCTTGTGATTAACCTCTGTTTTGCAGGTGGTGCGAACAGTCCATAATTGTTTTGTGTTTGCTAGAAATCAAAACTATTAATTTCAGATCATTCAATAATTAATTCTTGAATTGAAAATCAGTTTTGGACCATTTCGGACTAGATTGGACCAAAACTGTTTGGACCGAATCTGGGTTTCGAAAGGGGCTGTTCTCAGTCCAATTGTCTCACACTTTCGTTCCAAATCTGATGTTCAATTACAAGGGATTAATTCGGCCCACCTGTAAAGCCCAGTTTTAAAGGGTTAAAACTGCAAAAGCCCATTATTGTGAGATAAGCTGTATGGGCCGAACTGCTATCTGCGATTCAGCCCATACACCTAGTGGACATTAATCGTTAATGACTTGGTTTTTAAATGGGCCGTTGAATGGGCTTTACAGCAATTAATTGATTGGATCAATTCCTCCTTTACATGTGATGTTTGGATGTTTGATGTGCTGCGACCATGGGCCATAAGTACTTGGCCCGTGATGACTCGTTAGTGGCTCTTGCGCACACCATGGCTGAATGAACATCATTGCCATGGTGTCCCTGAAGGTCATTGGATGACCCCCTCTTTGCCTGGTGGGCCCCACAACCCTGAAAAGGGATGCGTACGGAACCCCTAGCCGATGAAGGCCCACCAGAAATCTGACTTTATGAAAGTCAGTGGGAGCCACTTTGGTTTGACCTAAATTAGAACTAGGCCGTGATTTTGTTCCCTCCAGCAAATATGAATGCAAGTGATAGGGAGATCCATATGATGGACTCTCTAAAGGCCTTCCGTCATTAGCACAATGATGGGTCCATCAGTAATGAGGAAACGCACCATAAAATTGGGCTATCCATTTGCTGTTGGATCTGTTAGAGTGTTTCATAAGATGATAGGGGCGTCATAGACCGATGTGGGAGGGGCTTCACCAGAAAATGGGAACTCTCTCACGGTACCTTGGCGTAACCTGAATATGATGGGTGTGCACTCACTGACAGAAGGGTTTACCTGAAAACGGCTCTGAACCTTGTCTGACAGAGGCCAAAGGGAAACTCATTTGATGAGTGGATATGATCCGTCACAGAAAGGTGGTGGGGTTATGCAGCTGAAACAGTTGGCTTCACGCACCCCATGTGATTTCCCACATTTCCAGAGACATTTCGTCGTCTCCGTCACTGAGATAGGAGGGAAATCTCAAAGATGAACAAATGGGAATGGAACATAGATTAAAAGCCATATCTATGTAGGTAAACAAGAATCAAACTAAGGTTGTGGACTAATGTTTTTGCTGTTTTATCAGAAAATGGCAAACGGTCAATTTGCAAAGCTTCTAGACGATAACAAGCTTAAGGGCCCAAACTATGCCGACTGGTACAGAAATCTTATGCTGGTCCTAACTTCTGAAAAGTTAGACAAGGTAGTGAAAAATCCTGCCCCGGAACGTCCGGGTGATAAGGCTTCTGAGGCCCGTAGGAGGGACTACCAAGATTGGGAGGATAAAAACTCCCTAGCCCGCTGCTTTGTCATTGCCTCATTAGACAACTCAATACAGAGGCAGTTCGATCAGATCGAACTTGCCAAGGACATATTGGACAGTCTAAGGACAATGTATGAGGAGCAGAACCGTTCTACTCGACAGAAGGTCCTGAAATTGTTCATGACCGCGCAGATGACCAAAGGGCAGAAAGTTCATGACCATTGTCTTCGGATGATGGGATACATCAACGAACTTGAAGCTCTTGGATCCGGGCTAGATCTTGGCACGCAAGTGGATGCCATCCTAAATTCTTTGCCCTCTTCCTTCAATGCGTTCACCATGAACTACAATATGAATAAGCTGAATGTCAGCGTCCAGGAACTCAGCAATATGTTGCAGAGGGCCGAGGATTTACTCAAGAAGGATGAGCCTGTGGTTATGCTTGCTGAAGCTAACAAATCGGGCAAGAGAAAGAGAAAGGCAAAGAAGCCCCAGAAGAAGACTACCAAACCCAAGAAGCAGAAGAAGAAGAAGGCATCTGATGTCTGTCACTTCTGCAAGCAGACCGGCCACTGGAAGAGGAACTGTCCTACCTACCTGGAATCTAAGAAAGGTAATATCGAAACTTGTGTCATAGAAACTAATATGTTAGTTACTTCTGTGTCCTGGTGTGTTGACTCCGGGGCTTCAACTCATGCGTGTAACTCACTGCAGGGGTTCAAAGTTAGCAGAAGGCTGAGTGAAGGTGAAGTGACACTGTTCTTGGGAACAACTGCAAGTGTTGCAGCTACGGCAATAGGAACCGTAGAATTAGTTTTTAAAGAAGGAGTCCTTGTACTTAAAGATTGTCTTTATGTACAGAACTTGAGAAGGAATTTAATTTCTGTTTCAAAATTGTGTGCTGATGGATATACTGTTTACTTTAGTAATATGATTACTGTTAAACGGAATAATAAATTCATCGCATGCGGGGAACTAGAGAACGGTCTCTATGTTTTGCATCCTTCTTTGGAAACTAACTTAACCGAAACTACGTCGGTCGAAAGTCCCAAGAAAAGGACTCGTGATACAGTAAATCTCACGTGCCTCTGGCATTACCGACTTGGCCACATCGGTGTCGACCGAATCACAAGACTGGTAAAGGATGGTCCTTTGGATTTTCTAACCGTAGAAAATCTTCCCACTTGTGAACCTTGCCTCCAAGGTAAGATGACTAAGCGGCCATTTGACGGTAAGCCTGAAAGATGTGCAGGCACACTTGACCTAATACATACTGATGTATGTGGTCCCCTGAGTGTTAGGACACGGAATCAACACGTGTACTTCATCACCTTTACAGATGATTTTTCACGATATGGTTACGTGTACCTAATGAGACATAAGTCTGAATCATTTGAAAAGTTAAAAGAGTTCAGACAGGAAGTCGAGAAACAGTTAGGGAGAGAAATTAAGGCCCTTCGATCAGATCGAGGTGGCGAGTATCTCTCTGACGAATTCAGGGACTACTTAAAGGCCAATGGGATAGTGTCACAACTAGCTCCTCCTGCTACACCTCAACTCAACGGTGTTTCAGAGAGGAGAAATAGGACCTTATTAGACATGGTCCGGTCACTTCTCGTACGCTCAGAATTTCCCACATCCTTTTGGGGATACGCATTAGAGACTGCTACCTACGTGCTGAATAGGGTTCCAACCAAATCAGTTCCGAAAACTCCATATGAACTTTGGACCGGAAGGAAGCCAAGTGTGAGACACTTGAAGATTTGGGGTTGTCCTGCACACGTTAAAAGAACAAGTGCGGACAAGTTGGAATCTAAAACCAGCCGTTGCCTGTTTATAGGCTACCCAAAGGATTCGGTGGGTTATCTATTCTATGACCCAAGTGAGCAGAAAGTGTTCTGCAGTCGAAACGCCCGATTCTTAGAATCCGATTACATCCTGGACACCCATCGTCAGGAAATAGTTCTTGATGAGGAGAGCTCAGGAGCAGTGGGAGATGACCCACAAGTTCCAGGTAATGACCAACCTAGAAGGTCCACCCGGGTATCCAGACCACCAGTCCGATATGGTTATGACCAGGATAGTTACCTGGTGGAAGCCTTGACTAGTGAAGAGGATCCCGTGTCTTACGCGGAAGCTATGTTAGACATAGACTCCCAGAAGTGGGTGGAGGCCATGAGAGCCGAGATGGACTCAATGGAGACCAATGGAGTCTGGACTCTAGTGGATCCGCCCTCCGGGGTAAAAGCAATTGGTTGCAAATGGATCTACAAGAGGAAGAAGGGCCCCGATGGCAGGATTGAGACCTTTAAAGCTCGTTTGGTGGCAAAAGGGTATACTCAGAAAGAAGGCATCGACTATGAGGAAACCTTTTCACCGGTGGCCATGCTTAAATCCATTAGGATCCTGCTAGCTGTAGCAGCGTACCATGATTACGAGATTTGGCAAATGGATGTCAAAACAGCGTTCCTGAATGGAGATCTTAGTGAAGATATCTACATGCAGCAGCCGCAAGGCTTCATTGCTGCTGGTCAGGAACACATGGTATGTAAACTTAATAGATCCATATATGGACTTAAGCAGGCTTCTAGGAGTTGGAACATCCGTTTTGATTCTGCAGTCAAAACGTTTGACTTTGAGCAGAATCCGGATGAGCCCTGTGTTTACAGGAAATCCAGTGGGGATAAGATCACCTTTTTAGTCTTGTATGTGGACGATATCCTACTCATTGGGAATGATGTAGGAATGTTGACTTCGGTCAAGGTGTGGCTATCACAGCAGTTCTCCATGAAAGATCTTGGAGAAGCTTCATACATACTGGGTCTTCGACTCTATAGAGATAGATCGAAGCGGATAATTGGATTATCCCAGGCTGCTTACATTGACAAAATTGTCAAAAGATACAGCATGGAAAACTCCAAGAAAGGAAACGTTCCTTTCAGGCACGGAGTCACTCTCTCCAAGAAGATGTCTCCCAAGACTTCTGAGGAGATTGAGAGCATGAGAGACGTTCCCTATGCCTCAGCTGTGGGGAGCATCATGTTTGCCATGTTGTGCACTCGCCCGGACATAGCTCAGGCGGTGAGTGTGGTAAGCAGATTCCAGGCAAACCCAGGACAGGAGCATTGGACTGCTGTGAAGAACATACTCAAATACCTTCGAAGGACGAAAGAGTTTTGTCTGGTATTCGATGGTGGTTCACTGCAAGTTCTAGGGTATACCGATGCCGATTTCCAGTCGGATCCAGATGATAGAAAGTCTACATCTGGGTATGTTTTCACGATAGGATCGTGTGCTGTTTGCTGGAAAAGCAGCAAACAGGGGTCCACTGCAGACTCCACAACCGAGGCCGAGTACATTGCCGCAAGTGAAGCTGCCAAGGAAGCCGTGTGGATGAAGAAATTCATACACGAATTGGGAGCGATTCCATCCAGCACATCACCCATCCCGTTGTTGTGTGACAACAATGGAGCGATCGCCCAGGCTAAAGAGCCTCGGGCCCACTCGAAGTCAAAGCACATCGAGAGGAAGTACCATGTACTGCGGGAGATCGTTGGTAGAGGGGACGTCCTAATTCAAAAGGTAGCATCAGCGGATAATGTGGCAGACCCATTGACTAAGCCACTGACACAGAAGGTGTTTGAGAAACACGTGGAAAGTATGGGACTCCGGCTTGTACCAGATTGGACCTAAGTGCAAGTGGGAGCTGTTAGACAGTTTTGTATGCCCTTAGCTTCAATCATTTTGATGTACTTTTGTTGTTTAGTGGAAATAAATAAAGTGCATGTTTGATTCATGTTGTTTGGTTTAATTCTGTGTAAAACCCTAAAACTGGACATTTGTAGAGACTCATGTTAGTTTTAAATGTTCACAGCCGTTGGATATGTCTGGGGAGATTTATCCTGCCAAGGCTGATACTGGTGTGCCACCAAGTGTTGGGATGGCCTGTCTCAGCCATCAGGGTAAGACCCGAGGCACATACAGCATGGGATTACTTGAATCCTTGAACCGGACCAGATTTCCAGTCTTGCCCTGGACCTTGGAGATAGATGGGCAAAACTGGAAAGTTACACCTGACCCCTAGACTCGATTGTGACACTTCACTAGGTGCTGGATCAGGCTGCCTTTGATATGCCAATCAGTGAGATCCTGAGTGGGGATCAAAACCTGGGTATGTTGGGGCAGTTTGAGAATTCATCTGAGTGGGTGGTCATAGTGACAGAATCAGCCACTTTGTCGGACAAAGGGTAATGATCGGGAATGCACTCTCTCTGATGGAAACCAAACTGCCGGCAGTTGATTTCAATCGTTGGAATTTTGTTTTTGCAAAATTAATATATTTACATATATATGTACGGTTTCAAAATGTTTGCAAATGGTTTTAATTCCCGGGATCCATGTGAGAGGAGAGTGCGGCACTGTTCCTTGCAGCCGAGGGAGAGGTCCTCTCTTGTCGGGCAGTGCTTGATCATTAAGGGCTGAGAGGTTAAGTGTAAGACCATTTAGGACAATACCTGATGGGCTAATCTTGCACCTGCCCACAGTCCCTGGGTTTTTATAAGATGGCTTGGCCCAGGGACCACTTAATGTAAGTGTTGGGCCCATAGGGTTCATACGATGGACTCAAGGGGTTCATTGAGATTTTCAGTGAATTTGGCTGGGCCTTGTATTAAAGGCTGGGCCGAACCCATGTGGCTGGTGTGTAGATCAATGCTTGGGTCCCACGCCATACAAAGAAGCCCAACTGGGCAGCAGATTGGAAACTAATTAAACACTGAATACTTAATGGGCCTAAAGCCCATTTCGAAGTGGGCTGATATGATCACCCATCAATGGGGCGAATTTGAGATTGAAGTTAGCAAAAAGGATTGGGCTCTTAGCCTTATCCACTCTTAGAGACCAAATTCAAATCAGATTTGAATCTGGTAACCTCCTGATAAGATCAGGAGTAAGCTAACTCTATCTGGGAAAAGGATTAAGATTATCCCCTATCCAAATACTGATTTGGATTGGGATAACTCCTAATTAGGAGATTTCTTAATCAAGAAGAAAGGAGGAGATTTCGAATGTACCAAGAGGGAGAGAAATCAAATTTTCGATCCAAGGGGTTTTGGTAAGCAAGAAGGGTTCCTGCGATTTGAGATTAGATCTCATACTCTCCAGAAAAGAAAACAGTTCAGCCTTTTCGTTTCTGGAGATCTCCTCCTGCCGCCGCCATCTGCATTGTTGCAAGATTCGATCTTTGCAGAAAAGAAAGTCAAGTAACCAGTTCTTGACATCAGTCTTGCAAGAAAGACTGAAAGAATTCAGTGTTTAGTACATCCAGGGGATTCTTGTGAAGGATCCAGTGTGTAGGACGCACCCTGCTGGTTCTGTTCCATCCACAGCTGTGTCATCTTCAGCGGGGACAGATCTTGGAGCATTCTTTGGGCGTGAACACCAACTTTGGGAGATACTGCTTCTCCGGATCAGGTATAATCCTCCCATTTATCTTTTGGTACAGATCTGGTTTGATTAGGGTTCAAGTAGATCCTTGAATATTGTATTCTAAATTCAGGGAATATGATTCCCAGTTGGGAGAAGGTAGGAAATTTTTGAAATTCGCCCCACCCATTCCGCAACCTTTATGGCGTCCATTAGATGGATCCTACCATTCTTTCAGTGGTATCAGAGCCACAGGTTCGAATCTTGAACCAAAAGAAAATCAGATCTGACCCTGCGCAGATGGATAGAAGGTGTTCTTTCAAGATTTGCGCAGATTGTTTTCTTTTTTTCAAGAAACTGTTTCTTGTTAAGGGCGATTGATCTGAAATTAATTTCTATTAAATCCAAAATTTATTTGGAATTGTTCTTTATTTATTTTGATTTAATGGACTGTTCAAACCTGGAGATCGCAGTGCAGTTTTAGCGCAGATGGTCTGCGCACCCTTTTTCTTTTCTATTTATTTATTTCATTCAATTCGGTCTGTAAATAATTTTTTTTATTTTTAGACTGAATGTATAGGATTTGATCAAGAATGTAATTAGTAGAAATAGGATTCCTGTTATTTTTCTTGATTAAAGAAGATGGAAGAAGATGGCGGCGCTGGAGATTTGCAGATGGAGAAATCGTTTTCTGCGATTTGCAGTTTATGAAACTGCAACCCTTGTGATTAACCTCTGTTTTGCAGGTGGTGCGAACAGTCCATAATTGTTTTGTGTTTGCTAGAAATCAAAACTATTAATTTCAGATCATTCAATAATTAATTCTTGAATTGAAAATCAGTTTTGGACCATTTCGGACTAGATTGGACCAAAACTGTTTGGACCGAATCTGGGTTTCGAAAGGGGCTGTTCTCAGTCCAATTGTCTCACACTTTCGTTCCAAATCTGATGTTCAATTACAAGGGATTAATTCGGCCCACCTGTAAAGCCCAGTTTTAAAGGGTTAAAACTGCAAAAGCCCATTATTGTGAGATAAGCTGTATGGGCCGAACTGCTATCTGCGATTCAGCCCATACACCTAGTGGACATTAATCGTTAATGACTTGGTTTTTAAATGGGCCGTTGAATGGGCTTTACAGCAATTAATTGATTGGATCAATTCCTCCTTTACATGTGATGTTTGGATGTTTGATGTGCTGCGACCATGGGCCATAAGTACTTGGCCCGTGATGACTCGTTAGTGGCTCTTGCGCACACCATGGCTGAATGCACATCATTGCCATGGTGTCCCTGAAGGTCATTGGATGACCCCCTCTTTGCCTGGTGGGCCCCACAACCCTGAAAAGGGATGCGTACGGAACCCCTAGCCGATGAAGGCCCACCAGAAATCTGACTTTATGAAAGTCAGTGGGAGCCACTTTGGTTTGACCTAAATTAGAACTAGGCCGTGATTTTGTTCCCTCCAGCAAATATGAATGCAAGTGATAGGGAGATCCATATGATGGACTCTCTAAAGGCCTTCCGTCATTAGCACAATGATGGGTCCATCAGTAATGAGGAAATGCACCATAAAATTGGGCTATCCATTTGCTGTTGGATCTGTTAGAGTGTTTCATAAGATGATAGGGGCGTCATAGACCGATGTGGGAGGGGCTTCACCAGAAAATGGGAACTCTCTCACGGTACCTTGGCGTAACCTGAATATGATGGGTGTGCACTCACTGACAGAAGGGTTTACCTGAAAACGGCTCTGAACCTTGTCTGACAGAGGCCAAAGGGAAACTCATTTGATGAGTGGATATGATCCGTCACAGAAAGGTGGTGGGGTTATGCAGCTGAAACAGTTGGCTTCACGCACCCCATGTGATTTCCCACATTTCCAGAGACATTTCGTCGTCTCCGTCACTGAGATAGGAGGGAAATCTCAAAGATGAACAAATGGGAATGGAACATAGATTAAAAGCCATATCTATGTAGGTAAACATGAATCAAACTAAGGTTGTGGACTAATGTTTTTGCTGTTTTATCAGAAAATGGCAAACGGTCAATTTGCAAAGCTTCTAGACGATAACAAGCTTAAGGGCCCAAACTATGCCGACTGGTACAGAAATCTTATGCTGGTCCTAACTTCTGAAAAGTTAGACAAGGTAGTGAAAAATCCTGCCCCGGAACGTCCGGGTGATAGGGCTTCTGAGGCCCGTAGGAGGGACTACCAAGATTGGGAGGATAAAAACTCCCTAGCCCGCTGCTTTGTCATTGCCTCATTAGACAACTCAATACAGAGGCAGTTCGATCAGATCGAACTTGCCAAGGACATATTGGACAGTCTAAGGACAATGTATGAGGAGCAGAACCGTTCTACTCGACAAAAGGTCATGAAATTGTTCATGACCGCGCAGATGACCAAAGGGCAGAAAGTTCATGACCATTGTCTTCGGATGATGGGATACATCAACGAACTTGAAGCTCTTGGATCCGGGCTAGATCTTGGCACGCAAGTGGATGCCATCCTAAATTCTTTGCCCTCTTCCTTCAATGCGTTCACCATGAACTACAATATGAATAAGCTGAATGTCAGCGTCCAGGAACTCAGCAATATGTTGCAGAGGGCCGAGGATTTACTCAAGAAGGATGAGCCTGTGGTTATGCTTGCTGAAGCTAACAAATCGGGCAAGAGAAAGAGAAAGGCAAAGAAGCCCCAGAAGAAGACTACCAAACCCAAGAAGCAGAAGAAGAAGAAGGCATCTGATGTCTGTCACTTCTGCAAGTTCTAGGGTATACCGATGCCGATTTCCAGTCGGATCCAGATGATAGAAAGTCTACATCTGGGTATGTTTTCACGATAGGATCGTGTGCTGTTTGTTGGAAAAGCAGCAAACAGGGGTCCACTGCAGACTCCACAACCGAGGCCGAGTACATTGCCGCAAGTGAAGCTACCAAGGAAGCCGTGTGGATGAAGAAATTCATACACGAATTGGGAGCGATTCCATCCAGCACATCACCCATCCCGTTGTTGTGTGACAACAATGGAGCGATCGCCCAGGCTAAAGAGCCTCGGGCCCACTCGAAGTCAAAGCACATCGAGAGGAAGTACCATGTACTGCGGGAGATCGTTGGTAGAGGGGACGTCCTAATTCAAAAGGTAGCATCAGCGGATAATGTGGCAGACCCATTGACTAAGCCACTGACACAGAAGGTGTTTGAGAAACACGTGGAAAGTATGGGACTCCGGCTTGTACCAGATTGGACCTAAGTGCAAGTGGGAGCTGTTAGACAGTTTTGTATGCCCTTAGCTTCAATCATTTTGATGTACTTTTGTTGTTTAGTGGAAATAAATAAAGTGCATGTTTGATTCATGTTGTTTGGTTTAATTCTGTGTAAAACCCTAAAACTGGACATTTGTAGAGACTCATGTTAGTTTTAAATGTTCACAGCCGTTGGATATGTCTGGGGAGATTTATCCTGCCAAGGCTGATACTGGTGTGCCACCAAGTGTTGGGATGGCCTATCTCAGCCATCAGGGTAAGACCCGAGGCACATACAACATGGGATTACTTGAATCCTTGAACCGGACCAGATTTCCAGTCTTGCCCTGGACCTTGGAGATAGATGGGCAAAACTGGAAAGTTACACCTGACCCCTAGACTCGATTGTGACACTTCACTAGGTGCTGGATCAGGCTGCCTTTGATATGCCAATCAGTGAGATCCTGAGTGGGGATCAAAACCTGGGTATGTTGGGGCAGTTTGAGAATTCATCTGAGTGGGTGGTCATAGTGACAGAATCAGCCACTTTGTCGGACAAAGGGTAATGATCGGGAATGCACTCTCTCTGATGGAAACCAAACTGCCGGCAGTTGATTTCAATCGTTGGAATTTTGTTTTTGCAAAATTAATATATTTACATATATATGTACGGTTTCAAAATGTTTGCAAATGGTTTTAATTCCCGGGATCCATGTGAGAGGAGAGTGCGGCACTGTTCCTTGCAGCCGAGGGAGAGGTCCTCTCTTGTCGGGCAGTGCTTGATCATTAAGGGCTGAGAGGTTAAGTGTAAGACCATTTAGGACAATACCTGATGGGCTAATCTTGCACCTGCCCACAGTCCCTGGGTTTTTATAAGATGGCTTGGCCCAGGGACCACTTAATGTAAGTGTTGGGCCCATAGGGTTCATACGATGGACTCAAGGGGTTCATTGAGATTTTCAGTGAATTTGGCTGGGCCTTGTATTAAAGGCTGGGCCGAACCCATGTGGCTGGTGTGTAGATCAATGCTTGGGTCCCACGCCATACAAAGAAGCCCAACTGGGCAGCAGATTGGAAACTAATTAAACACTGAATACTTAATGGGCCTAAAGCCCATTTCGAAGTGGGCTGATATGATCACCCATCAATGGGGCGAATTTGAGATTGAAGTTAGCAAAAAGGATTGGGCTCTTAGCCTTATCCACTCTTAGATACCAAATTCAAATCAGATTTGAATCTGGTAACCTCCTGATAAGATCAGGAGTAAGCTAACTCTATCTGGGAAAAGGATTAAGATTATCCCCTATCCAAATACTGATTTGGATTGGGATAACTCCTAATTAGGAGATTTCTTAATCAAGAAGAAAGGAGGAGATTTCGAATGTACCAAGAGGGAGAGAAATCAATTTTCGATCCAAGGGGTTTTGGTAAGCAAGAAGGGTTCCTGCGATTTGAGATTAGATCTCATACTCTCCAGAAAAGAAAACAGTTCAGCCTTTTCGTTTCTGGAGATCTCCTCCTGCCGCCGCCATCTGCATTGTTGCAAGATTCGATCTTTGCAGAAAAGAAAGTCAAGAAACCAGTTCTTGACATCAGTCTTGCAAGAAAGACTGAAAGAATTCAGTGTTTAGTACATCCAGGGGATTCTTGTGAAGGATCCAGTGTGTAGGACGCACCCTGCTGGTTCTGTTCCATCCACAGCTGTGTCATCTTCAGCGGGGACAGATCTTGGAGCATTCTTTGGGCGTGAACACCAACTTTGGGAGATACTGCTTCTCCGGATCAGGTATAATCCTCCCATTTATCTTTTGGTACAGATCTGGTTTGATTAGGGTTCAAGTAGATCCTTGAATATTGTATTCTAAATTCAGGGAATATGATTCCCAGTTGGGAGAAGGTAGGAAATTTTTGAAATTCGCCCCACCCATTCCGCAACCTTTATGGCGTCCATTAGATGGATCCTACCATTCTTTCAGGTGCTGCTTCTATCACATGAAGCAAATCAAAATTGATACCTTTGATTTGAGGATACCTAGATGTAATCATTTTTAGTGTGGTTCCATTCCCACCTCCCACGTCAACCACCTCTTTAAGACCTTCAAATCCCTTGTATGTGTCAAGAATCTTCTTCAAGACTATTATGGTGTGACATGACATTCCCTTATTAAAGAATTCGTTAAACCTTGAATCTTTCTCACAGTACTGAAATAAGGTCATTCCATGTTCCTTATGGAAAGGAATTCCACCTTCCAATATAGCATCTCCCAGCCGGTACCTGCAAGCAGCGACAAAGTTCAGAGAGAATGTAGTGTTTTTTTTTTCTCCCGGAAATACAGAATGAATGTCACATAAGGAGTGATGTTGGTGGTGGAATATTGTGCCCAAATCAGAGATCATAGCTCGGCAAGTAAGATCATACCAGCTATCCACGAGAGACTTTTCTTGTTGCAGTAGATCCAGGGGTCGAAGAGACACTCCGTCCTGGCTGTTGGTGAAAAATTTGCAGACAGGAGCCAAGCCATAACGCCTTTCAACTTGGTCATTGTCCCGTTTGACGAGAGAGCATTTAAGAACAGAGTAGCTCGTCAGTAGAGACAAGACACGGTCGAGCATGGTTGCTGCATCTGGGTTTTCAGTGTGAAGGTGCAAGGCAATCTCTGAAGCTGAGAGGTACGCATCAGGGCCAGCTCTAGATATGATCTCGAACACATCTAGTTCTGTAGTGACTTTCAAGGCCATAGGAAGCACTGAAGCACTTGCCAATTGCATGGCCGCCAATATACAGTTTTCTTCTTCTTTCTCTTCATTTGGGGTTTCAAAGTGATTACTGATGATTAAAGCCATACTCACTGTAGAGAAGAATTAGAAAGAAAGCTACACAGTTAGAATAAAGATAATCCCTCTCTCACCGCTCACAATCTCACAATTTACGAAATATAAATAGGCTCGTCCATGATGCTAATGACATGTGATTTTAAGGCGTGATGTGATTTGTAGTTTGATGGCAACCACTACCAGCCATTAGGTAGGCTTCTACTTAGACTTTTGTTATTATTTTTTTTCTTTGGTTAACAGAATTTCACTTTTCACTCCACAGCAACAAAACAACAAAGCAAAGACAAGAAACACCAAAAAAAGAAATCACTTACTAGTACTACTAATTACTTAGACTCAGTTTGGAAAGAGTACAAATACAATTATGTAGTGTAAATTTGTACAAAATATAAGATTTTGTACTCTACATGTATATTTGTATTTGTACACTTTTCAAACTGAGCTTTTGGCTGCTTTTGGTTGCAACACAAAATTGTTTGCATTAGTATAAAAATGCATGGGAGTGCAAATGAAAATAATGCATATTTTGATTTAATTTTGTTTTGCACTTTATTTTATTCAGCTTCACATCTTATTTTACTTTATTTGAACTACAATCAAAGAAAATAAGGTAAATTTTGGAAAAAAAATCAGAATTTTCACCTAAATCATTTGCACTGCTATAACTTTGCATCAATACAAATTTATTTGCCTTGCAACCAAACACCGCCTTAGGAACAGAAACAAAAGTAATCCACTAAAATAGTTTATGAAATAGGACAAAGGGCATGCGTCCAACCACTCATTGAAGAGACCAAACCCCACTGGGCAAGGAGATGAGAAAGCCTATTCAAGTCTCGTTTAACAAAGAACAAAGAAACTAAAAGAACTTGGGCAAGGTTTAGATAGTCAAGTAACAAAAATACTATTTCTGACGCTGCCCTTCCTGTTGTCAACACAAATTTCGTGTTTAAATTTGGAGCACAAAAATTAATGTGCACAAATTCAAAGGAATTTTTTTTTTTTTTTGCAAAAATTTAAATGGGATACAAACTCTCTTTTTCTTGGCAAAGAAAAATCCTCTGATTCTCTTGTCTTGGATGAAAGCCGAAATTGCGACTAGAACTTGCAATTGTGAGAAACAAGCAACGCCCAACCTTGTGTCAATGAAAATTTACTCATGCTAAATCAATGATTAGAACGTGAACAGCTGTTAGACAGTTTTGTATGCCCTTAGCTTCAATCATTTTGATGTACTTTTGTTGTTTAGTGGAAATAAATAAAGTGCATGTTTGATTCATGTTGTTTGGTTTAATTCTGTGTAAAACCATAAAACTGGACATTTGTAGAGACTCATGTTAGTTTTAAATGTTCACAGCCGTTGGATATGTCTGGGGAGATTTATCCTGCCAAGGCTGATACTGGTGTGCCACCAAGTGTTGGGATGGCCTGTCTCAGCCATCAGGGTAAGACCCGAGGCACATACAACATGGGATTACTTGAATCCTTGAACCGGACCAGATTTCCAGTCTTGCCCTGGACCTTGGAGATAGATGGGCAAAACTGGAAAGTTACACCTGACCCCTAGACTCGATTGTGACACTTCACTAGGTGCTGGATCAGGCTGCCTTTGATATGCCAATCAGTGAGATCCTGAGTGGGGATCAAAACCTGGGTATGTTGGGGCAGTTTGAGAATTCATCTGAGTGGGTGGTCATAGTGACAGAATCAGCCACTTTGTCGGACAAAGGGTAATGATCGGGAATGCACTCTCTCTGATGGAAACCAAACTGCCGGCAGTTGATTTCAATCGTTGGAATTTTGTTTTTGCAAAATTAATATATTTACATATATATGTACGGTTTCAAAATGTTTGCAAATGGTTTTAATTCCCGGGATCCATGTGAGAGGAGAGTGCGGCACTGTTCCTTGCAGCCGAGGGAGAGGTCCTCTCTTGTCGGGCAGTGCTTGATCATTAAGGGCTGAGAGGTTAAGTGTAAGACCATTTAGGACAATACCTGATGGGCTAATCTTGCACCTGCCCACAGTCCCTGGGTTTTTATAAGATGGCTTGGCCCAGGGACCACTTAATGTAAGTGTTGGGCCCATAGGGTTCATACGATGGACTCAAGGGGTTCATTGAGATTTTCAGTGAATTTGGCTGGGCCTTGTATTAAAGGCTGGGCTGAACCCATGTGGCTGGTGTGTAGATCAATGCTTGGGTCCCACGCCATACAAAGAAGCCCAACTGGGCAGCAGATTGGAAACTAATTAAACACTGAATACTTAATGGGCCTAAAGCCCATTTCGAAGTGGGCTGATATGATCACCCATCAATGAGGCGAATTTGAGATTGAAGTTAGCAAAAAGGATTGGGCTCTTAGCCTTATCCACTCTTAGAGACCAAATTCAAATCAGATTTGAATCTGGTAACCTCCTGATAAGATCAGGAGTAAGCTAACTCTATCTGGGAAAAGGATTAAGATTATCCCCTATCCAAATACTGATTTGGATTGGGATAACTCCTAATTAGGAGATTTCTTAATCAAGAAGAAAGGAGGAGATTTCGAATGTACCAAGAGGGAGAGAAATCAAATTTTCGATCCAAGGGGTTTTGGTAAGCAAGAAGGGTTCCTGCGATTTGAGATTAGATCTCATACTCTCCAGAAAAGAAAACAGTTCAGCCTTTTCGTTTCTGGAGATCTCCTCCTGCCGCCGCCATCTGCATTGTTGCAAGATTCGATCTTTGCAGAAAAGAAAGTCAAGAAACCAGTTCTTGACATCAGTCTTGCAAGAAAGACTGAAAGAATTCAGTGTTTAGTACATCCAGGGGATTCTTGTGAAGGATCCAGTGTGTAGGACGCACCCTGCTGGTTCTGTTCCATCCACAGCTGTGTCATCTTCAGCGGGGACAGATCTTGGAGCATTCTTTGGGCGTGAACACCAACTTTGGGAGATACTGCTTCTCCGGATCAGGTATAATCCTCCCATTTATCTTTTGGTACAGATCTGGTTTGATTAGGGTTCAAGTAGATCCTTGAATATTGTATTCTAAATTCAGGGAATATGATTCCCAGTTGGGAGAAGGTAGGAAATTTTTGAAATTCGCCCCACCCATTCCGCAACCTTTATGGCGTCCATTAGATGGATCCTACCATTCTTTCAGGTGCTGCTTCTATCACATGAAGCAAATCAAAATTGATACCTTTGATTTGAGGATACCTAGATGTAATCATTTTTAGTGTGGTTCCATTCCCACCTCCCACGTCAACCACCTCTTTAAGACCTTCAAATCCCTTGTATGTGTCAAGAATCTTCTTCAAGACTATTATGGTGTGACATGACATTCCCTTATTAAAGAATTCGTTAAACCTTGAATCTTTCTCACAGTACTGAAATAAGGTCATTCCATGTTCCTTATGGAAAGGAATTCCACCTTCCAATATAGCATCTCCCAGCCGGTACCTGCAAGCAGCGACAAAGTTCAGAGAGAATGTAGTGTTTTTTTTTTCTCCCGGAAATACAGAATGAATGTCACATAAGGAGTGATGTTGGTGGTGGAATATTGTGCCCAAATCAGAGATCATAGCTCGGCAAGTAAGATCATACCAGCTATCCACGAGAGACTTTTCTTGTTGCAGTAGATCCAGGGGTCGAAGAGACACTCCGTCCTGGCTGTTGGTGAAAAATTTGCAGACAGGAGCCAAGCCATAACGCCTTTCAACTTGGTCATTGTCCCGTTTGACGAGAGAGCATTTAAGAACAGAGTAGCTCGTCAGTAGAGACAAGACACGGTCGAGCATGGTTGCTGCATCTGGGTTTTCAGTGTGAAGGTGCAAGGCAATCTCTGAAGCTGAGAGGTACGCATCAGGGCCAGCTCTAGATATGATCTCGAACACATCTAGTTCTGTAGTGACTTTCAAGGCCATAGGAAGCACTGAAGCACTTGCCAATTGCATGGCCGCCAATATACAGTTTTCTTCTTCTTTCTCTTCATTTGGGGTTTCAAAGTGATTACTGATGATTAAAGCCATACTCACTGTAGAGAAGAATTAGAAAGAAAGCTACACAGTTAGAATAAAGATAATCCCTCTCTCACCGCTCACAATCTCACAATTTACGAAATATAAATAGGCTCGTCCATGATGCTAATGACATGTGATTTTAAGGCGTGATGTGATTTGTAGTTTGATGGCAACCACTACCAGCCATTAGGTAGGCTTCTACTTAGACTTTTGTTATTATTTTTTTTCTTTGGTTAACAGAATTTCACTTTTCACTCCACAGCAACAAAACAACAAAGCAAAGACAAGAAACACCAAAAAAAGAAATCACTTACTAGTACTACTAATTACTTAGACTCAGTTTGGAAAGAGTACAAATACAATTATGTAGTGTAAATTTGTACAAAATATAAGATTTTGTACTCTACATGTATATTTGTATTTGTACACTTTTCAAACTGAGCTTTTGGCTGCTTTTGGTTGCAACACAAAATTGTTTGCATTAGTATAAAAATGCATGGGAGTGCAAATGAAAATAATGCATATTTTGATTTAATTTTGTTTTGCACTTTATTTTATTCAGCTTCACATCTTATTTTACTTTATTTGAACTACAATCAAAGAAAATAAGGTAAATTTTGAAAAAAAAATCAGAATTTTCACCTAAATCATTTGCACTGCTATAACTTTGCATCAATACAAATTTATTTGCCTTGCAACCAAACACCGCCTTAGGAACAGAAACAAAAGTAATCCACTAAAATAGTTTATGAAATAGGACAAAGGGCATGCGTCCAACCACTCATTGAAGAGACCAAACCCCACTGGGCAAGGAGATGAGAAAGCCTATTCAAGTCTCGTTTAACAAAGAACAAAGAAACTAAAAGAACTTGGGCAAGGTTTAGATAGTCAAGTAACAAAAATACTATTTCTGACGCTGCCCTTCCTGTTGTCAACACAAATTTCGTGTTTAAATTTGGAGCACAAAAATTAATGTGCACAAATTCAAAGGAATTTTTTTTTTTTTTTGCAAAAATTTAAATGGGATACAAACTCTCTTTTTCTTGGCAAAGAAAAATCCTCTGATTCTCTTGTCTTGGATGAAAGCCGAAATTGCGACTAGAACTTGCAATTGTGAGAAACAAGCAACGCCCAACCTTGTGTCAATGAAAATTTACTCATGCTAAATCAATGATTAGAACGTGAACAGCTGTTAGACAGTTTTGTATGCCCTTAGCTTCAATCATTTTGATGTACTTTTGTTGTTTAGTGGAAATAAATAAAGTGCATGTTTGATTCATGTTGTTTGGTTTAATTCTGTGTAAAACCATAAAACTGGACATTTGTAGAGACTCATGTTAGTTTTAAATGTTCACAGCCGTTGGATATGTCTGGGGAGATTTATCCTGCCAAGGCTGATACTGGTGTGCCACCAAGTGTTGGGATGGCCTGTCTCAGCCATCAGGGTAAGACCCGAGGCACATACAACATGGGATTACTTGAATCCTTGAACCGGACCAGATTTCCAGTCTTGCCCTGGACCTTGGAGATAGATGGGCAAAACTGGAAAGTTACACCTGACCCCTAGACTCGATTGTGACACTTCACTAGGTGCTGGATCAGGCTGCCTTTGATATGCCAATCAGTGAGATCCTGAGTGGGGATCAAAACCTGGGTATGTTGGGGCAGTTTGAGAATTCATCTGAGTGGGTGGTCATAGTGACAGAATCAGCCACTTTGTCGGACAAAGGGTAATGATCGGGAATGCACTCTCTCTGATGGAAACCAAACTGCCGGCAGTTGATTTCAATCGTTGGAATTTTGTTTTTGCAAAATTAATATATTTACATATATATGTACGGTTTCAAAATGTTTGCAAATGGTTTTAATTCCCGGGATCCATGTGAGAGGAGAGTGCGGCACTGTTCCTTGCAGCCGAGGGAGAGGTCCTCTCTTGTCGGGCAGTGCTTGATCATTAAGGGCTGAGAGGTTAAGTGTAAGACCATTTAGGACAATACCTGATGGGCTAATCTTGCACCTGCCCACAGTCCCTGTGTTTTTATAAGATGGCTTGGCCCAGGGACCACTTAATGTAAGTGTTGGGCCCATAGGGTTCATACGATGGACTCAAGGGGTTCATTGAGATTTTCAGTGAATTTGGCTGGGCCTTGTATTAAAGGCTGGGCCGAACCCATGTGGCTGGTGTGTAGATCAATGCTTGGGTCCCACGCCATACAAAGAAGCCCAACTGGGCAGCAGATTGGAAACTAATTAAACACTGAATACTTAATGGGCCTAAAGCCCATTTCGAAGTGGGCTGATATGATCACCCATCAATGGGGCGAATTTGAGATTGAAGTTAGCAAAAAGGATTGGGCTCTTAGCCTTATCCACTCTTAGAGACCAAATTCAAATCAGATTTGAATCTGGTAACCTCCTGATAAGATCAGGAGTAAGCTAACTCTATCTGGGAAAAGGATTAAGATTATCCCCTATCCAAATACTGATTTGGATTGGGATAACTCCTAATTAGGAGATTTCTTAATCAAGAAGAAAGGAGGATATTTCGAATGTACCAAGAGGGAGAGAAATCAAATTTTCGATCCAAGGGGTTTTGGTAAGCAAGAAGGGTTCCTGCGATTTGAGATTAGATCTCATACTCTCCAGAAAAGAAAACAGTTCAGCCTTTTCGTTTCTGGAGATCTCCTCCTGCCGCCGCCATCTGCATTGTTGCAAGATTCGATCTTTGCAGAAAAGAAAGTCAAGTAACCAGTTCTTAACATCAGTCTTGCAAGAAAGACTGAAAGAATTCAGTGTTTAGTACATCCAGGGGATTCTTGTGAAGGATCCAGTGTGTAGGACGCACCCTGCTGGTTCTGTTCCATCCACAGCTGTGTCATCTTCAGCGGGGACAGATCTTGGAGCATTCTTTGGGCGTGAACACCAACTTTGGGAGATACTGCTTCTCCGGATCAGGTATAATCCTCCCATTTATCTTTTGGTACAGATCTGGTTTGATTAGGGTTCAAGTAGATCCTTGAATATTGTATTCTAAATTCAGGGAATATGATTCCCAGTTGGGAGAAGGTAGGAAATTTTTGAAATTCGCCCCACCCATTCCGCAACCTTTATGGCGTCCATTAGATGGATCCTACCATTCTTTCAGTGGTATCAGAGCCACAGGTTCGAATCTTGAACCAAAAGAAAATCAGATCTGACCCTGCGCAGATGGATAGAAGGTGTTCTTTCAAGATTTGCGCAGATTGTTTTCTTTTTTTAAAGAAACTGTTTCTTGTTAAGGGCGATTGATCTGAAATTAATTTCTATTAAATCCAAAATTTATTTGGAATTGTTCTTTATTTATTTTGATTTAATGGACTGTTCAAACCTGGAGATCGCAGTGCAGTTTTAGCGCAGATGGTCTGCGCACCCTTTTTCTTTTCTATTTATTTATTTCATTCAATTCGGTCTGTAAATAATTTTTTTTTATTTTTAGACTGAATGTATAGGATTTGATCAAGAATGTAATTAATAGAAATAGGATTTCTGTTATTTTTCTTGATTAAAGAAGATGGAAGAAGATGGCGGCGCTGGAGATTTGCAGATGGAGAAATCGTTTTCTGCGATTTGCAGTTTATGAAACTGCAACCCTTGTGATTAACCTCTGTTTTGCAGGTGGTGCGAACAGTCCATAATTGTTTTGTGTTTGCTAGAAATCAAAACTATTAATTTCAGATCATTCAATAATTAATTCTTGAATTGAAAATCAGTTTTGGACCATTTCGGACTAGATTGGACCAAAACTATTTGGACCGAATCTGGGTTTCGAAAGGGGCTGTTCTCAGTCCAATTGTCTCACACTTTCGTTCCAAATCTGATGTTCAATTACAAGGGATTAATTCGGCCCACCTGTAAAGCCCAGTTTTAAAGGGTTAAAACTGCAAAAGCCCATTATTGTGAGATAAGCTGTATGGGCAAAACTGCTATCTGCGATTCAGCCCATACACCTAGTGGACATTAATCGTTAATGACTTGGTTTTTAAATGGGCCGTTGAATGGGCTTTACAGCAATTAATTGATTGGATCAATTCCTCCTTTACATGTGATGTTTGGATGTTTGATGTGCTGCGACCATGGGCCATAAGTACTTGGCCCGTGATGACTCGTTAGTGGCTCTTGCGCACACCATGGCTGAATGCACATCATTGCCATGGTGTCCCTGAAGGTCATTGGATGACCCCCTCTTTGCCTGGTGGGCCCCACAACCCTGAAAAGGGATGCGTACGGAACCCCTAGCCGATGAAGGCCCACCAGAAATCTGACTTTATGAAAGTCAGTGGGAGCCACTTTGGTTTGACCTAAATTAGAACTAGGCCGTGATTTTGTTCCCTCCAGCAAATATGAATGCAAGTGATAGGGAGATCCATATGATGGACTCTCTAAAGGCCTTCCGTCATTAGCACAATGATGGGTCCATCAGTAATGAGGAAACGCACCATAAAATTGGGCTATCCATTTGCTGTTGGATCTGTTAGAGTGTTTCATAAGATGATAGGGGCGTCATAGACCGATGTGGGAGGGGCTTCACCAGAAAATGGGAACTCTCTCACGGTACCTTGGCGTAACCTGAATATGATGGGTGTGCACTCACTGACAGAAGGGTTTACCGGAAAACGGCTCTGAACCTTGTCTGACAGAGGCCAAAGGGAAACTCATTTGATGAGTGGATATGATCCGTCACAGAAAGGTGGTGGGGTTATGCAGCTGAAACAGTTGGCTTCACGCACCCCATGTGATTTCCCACATTTCCAGAGACATTTCGTCGTCTCCGTCACTGAGATAGGAGGGAAATCTCAAAGATGAACAAATGGGAATGGAACATAGATTAAAAGCCATATCTATGTAGGTAAACATGAATCAAACTAAGGTTGTGGACTAATGTTTTTGCTGTTTTATCAGAAAATGGCAAACGGTCAATTTGCAAAGCTTCTAGACGATAACAAGCTTAAGGGCCCAAACTATGCCGACTGGTACAGAAATCTTATGCTGGTCCTAACTTCTGAAAAGTTAGACAAGGTAGTGAAAAATCCTGCCCCGGAACGTCCGGGTGATAGGGCTTCTGAGGCCCGTAGGAGGGACTACCAAGATTGGGAGGATAAAAACTCCCTGGCCCGCTGCTTTGTCATTGCCTCATTATACAACTCAATACAGAGGCAGTTCGATCAGATCGAACTTGCCAAGGACATATTGGACAGTCTAAGGACAATGTAAGAGGAGCAGAACCGTTCTACTCGACAGAAGGTCCTGAAATTGTTCATGACCGTGCAGATGACCAAAGGGCAGAATGTTCATGACCATTGTCTTCGGATGATGGGATACATCAACGAACTTGAAGCTCTTGGATCCGGGCTAGATCTTGGCACGCAAGTGGATGCCATCCTTAATTCTTTGCCCTCTTCCTTCAATGCGTTTACCATGAACTACAATATGAATAAGCTGAATGTCAGCGTCCAGGAACTCAGCAATATGTTGCAGAGGGCCGAGGATTTACTCAAGAAGGATGAGCCTGTGGTTATGCTTGCTGAAGCTAACAAATCGGGCAAGAGAAAGAGAAAGGCAAAGAAGCCCCAGAAGAAGACTACCAAACCCAAGAAGCAGAAGAAGAAGAAGGCATCTGATTGGTTGAGCTAACCACCAGTTTATTAGTTCATCAGTTTTTTGGTTTTCTTATATTTATAATATAAATATTTATATTTAATTAATAAATGTATATTCATTTATAATATACATAAATATATATAATATATGAATATATATTTATTAATCGGTGGATTCAATTAATCGCCTATCTTTTATATGAATTAACTAAAATCAAACCGATAATCAAAGTTTTCAGCTTGATCCGGTTTTTCATGATCACCCCTAGTTAACAACATTTGACTAGAGTGTATATTTTTGAGAGTTCAAAATACTCAATTATCGCATTTTGAAGTTCAGGGTACTTATATATCGCTACCCCAAAGTACATGGTAATTGTATGTAATCTACCCAAAAGATAGGAATTGTAGAGGTTTCAATAAATTTTCTAAGATATTTCTACCGAATGGGTTACGTGGCAATTGTTTTTCCACCTAAAGTTGTGTGTGGAGATGAAGTAGTGAATGGCCATGTATGATAGATCCACCGACATCTTGCCTTATTTGTTGGTTGGATTTTTTTTCAACTTAACAAGGACAAGGATGTATTATTGTCTGTGTATGCTTAAAGGAATCTTCAACAAAGTGCTCTAGTTGCCCCAATAATCCTAAGCTATAAGCCATTTGTATATGTCTTGGACAATGAGACTGGACATATATAATATAACCTTGCATGAAAACCATTTTGTTTTTTTTGTTTTTATATTTGAGTTAGGAGTAACAGGATTCACAATAATAATGGGTGGGTTTAACAATAAATGCTGTTAGGTAGGTATTATTTCAGCAATTCCCCTTTCTTATTTTTTCCTAGGCATCTAGAATGGTAAAAGTTGACTTTGATTTTTGTTCATGCTTAGCATTTGGAAAAGGTTTACAAAGCTTCCACTAATGGTTAGGTATTTTTTCACTATTACGCTGATTTGATGCTTAATGACGCCTAATTGTCATAAACGATTATAATTATTACCTTTTTGATTTTACAAACAAATAAAATACAATCATCGAATTAAAAAACATAAATAGAACCAATCGCATACTAAGTTCAAGAATGATATCTAGATTAATATAACTTTTAAAACCATCCAAGATATTTGTTAGAGTCACGCATCATTAATTGATTGTCTATTTTGTTTGTTATTTCGTCCAAAGGTTACACTGTAGAGTATACAAATGATGAATGAGACTCATCATGGGAGATCTAGGTGGTGATATCTCAACTATCGAAGTGAGTCTTCATGCGCACCGATGCTAATCCAATTGACCCTCTTAAACTTTCAAATTCTAACACTTTCCCCCCTCCGTTAACATTCGTTCATGTGTTTCTTAAAAATTTCTAAATCCCCAAATTATCCTTCTTAATTTGTCGGACTATTTTGCCCTTTCTCTTATATATTTGTATACTCTTTACATACATTTCTTTCTTTTTATTCTATCAATCAAATGAGCAAAACAACAATCAGTTTATCCTCTATTTGAAAACACTTAAAATAATAATTTATTCGAATATGAATTAATTTTAAGTGATGGGACCCCACAATAAGCGAAAAATAAACACTTATTTATGATCGACAAAATAACGTAAAATAAGTGATTATTTTGATAATAAACACTAAAAGAATAAGCCAGAATTGGTTGGCTTTTTTAAGTGCTTGTTCCATTTTAGCTTCGGATTTTAAGTGCTTTAAGCTCACCCAATGATGGCACATAGGTCATGCTAGGGCCGATACAGTCGTGTGGGTCATGTTGGGCCTGGGGTTTTTGGTCTGCGAGCCAAGCCAGCACGGAACAACCAAGCAGGCCGTGTTGCCCGTAGCCCATGTGCTGGCATGGCCCAGCATGACCCACACATATATATCTATATATATATATATATATTATTGTATATAAGCAATTGTATACCTCAAAATTAATATAAAATTAAAATTTTAAGTTTTTTCAAATTTTTTAAATAAATAGCATTGGCATGATTCACGGCCCGGCCTGGCCCACGCCACGGGCTTGGGACGTGGGTCTTGCCGGGCCAACCCCCATGTTATCCTCTATTTGCAAAGATTTTTTTCTCTTGGACATAAGGATTCTTAAAAATCAGTTTATCCTCTATTTGAAAACACTTAAAATAATAATTTATTCGAATATGAATTAATTTTAAGTGGTGGGACCCCACAATAAGCGAAAAATAAACACTTATTTATGAAGCACTGAAGCACTTGCCAATTGCATGGCCGCCAATATACAATTTTCTTCTTCTTTCTCTTCATTTGGGGTTTCAAAGTGATTACTGATGATTAAAGCCATACTCACTGTAGAGAAGAATTAGAAAGAAAGCTACACAGTTAGAATAAAGATAATCCCTCTCTCACCGCTCACAATCTCACAATTTATGAAATATATATAGGCTCGTCCATGATGCTAATGACATGTGATTTTATTGCGTGATGTGATTTGTAGTTTGATGGCAACCACTACCAGCCATTAGGTAGGCTTCTACTTAGACTTTTGTTTTTATTTTTTTTCTTTGGTCAACAGAATTTCACTTTTCACTCCACAGCAACAAAACAACAAAGCAAAGACAAGAAACACCAAAAAAAGAAATCACTTACTAGTACTACTAATTACTTAGACTCAGTTTGGAAAGAGTACAAATACAATTATGTAGTGTAAATTTGTACAAAATATAAGATTTTGTACTCTACATGTATATTTGTATTTGTACACTTTTCAAACTGAGCTTTTGGCTGCTTTTGGTTGCAACACAAAATTGTTTGCTTTAGTATAAAAATGCATGGGAGTGCAAATGAAAATAATGCATATTTTGATTTAATTTTGTTTTGCACTTTATTTTATTCAGCTTCACATCAGAATTTTCACCTAAATCATTTGCACTGCTATAACTTTGCATCAATACAAATTTATTTGCCTTGCAACCAAACACCGCCTTAGGAACAGAAACAAAAGTAATCAACTAAAATAGTTTATGAAATAGGACAAAGGGCATGCGTCCAACCACTCATTGAAGAGACCAAACCCCACTGGGCAAGGAGATGAGAAAGCCTATTCAAGTCTCGTTTAACAAAGAATAAAGAAACTGAAAGAACTTGGGCAAGGTTTAGATAGTCAAGTAACAAAAATATTATTTACGACGCTGCCCTTCCTGTTGTCAATACAAATTTCGTGCGTAAATTTGGAGCACAAAAATTAATGTGGATAAATTCAAAGGAATTGAATTTTTTCTTTTCAGAAATTTAAATGGGATACAGACGCACTTTTTCTTGGCAAAGAAAACCCTCTGATTCTCTTGCCTTGGACAAAAGCTGAAACTGTGACTAGAACTTGCAATTATGAGAAGCAAGCAACGCCCAACCTTGTGTCAATGAAAATTTACTCATGCTCAATCAAGGATTAGAACGTAAACAGCTGAAACAATGTTCTTGCTTGTAGAATTGACAGAAGCCCTTTGAATCATGGGAATTTCACGAGTTGATGTGGCACGAAGTTGTAGCAATTTCGGTGCTTCGGCAATTCAAGAGTTGGGGCCTTTCTTCTTTTTCCCTTGATCTTAGTGCAGCGCATTTCCTCTCCTTTTTCAAAAACCACGGAAGCAGTAGTTGAAAGGGGGGAGCCGAATGGGAGCTTCCTCTTGTTTTCTCCTCTATTTATAGAGGCTCACCAATAGACGATGAGTTGGTTTGAAATATTTGAATTGACTTGAATGGTTTCAATTCAATTCATCACCATTTAATATTAATTGAAATGGGGGCACTAAATTGACATACCGGTGATCATTTTGTTGACCTAATTAAGGTAATTAAGTCATTTAATTGAAGTTAATTTCAATCCATAACTGTACTTGGAACGAAGTGCCATTTCGCACATGGTTGGTTCTACACATAAAAGGAAATCCAATTGATTAATTGTAACATTCCTTCTTAACTTAGATTAAATTGGATGTCATTGAGATCCAATAATTCAATTTAAATGCTCTTCTCTAGACTGAAATGGCAATTCAATCAATCTCCCTTAATTATGGGGCCATGTTCAACTAATTGGGAAATCATTTATGAAGAAGCCACTTGTTAGCTAGGTGTAATAACACCTCATGGGTAATGTGGTCGGTCAAGATCCAACCAGAATTTCTTCCCCCCTCTTTTTGTTTATTATTTATTTTTTTGAATTCATGTTGGGCTCAATGGGACGGAAGGTTTTAGTGGGACCCAATGTATGGGCCCTCTATCGTATTAGCCCAAGGTGTTGGAGCCCAACACCTTATTTTTGTGTCAAAGATACATTGGTCCCTCGAGCATGGAGTGCCTTTTTATTAGCCAAAGATACGTATCCTGGTCAGAGGTACTCGAGATAGAGTCCCATTTCCTTGTGGAATCATCTTTCCTTACTCCTCCTTATCTGTAATTGTACTCATCCCCATGACGTGTAGTTCACATGGCTGGAAGGATAAGACGGGGGCCACAATAATAGTATAGCTAGGCCGACGTGGCAAAGCCTGGATGACATGGCAGGGCGATAGCTAGGCAGCCACGTGTCTCGCAGGACCAGCTCAACCATGACCCGAACACCACTACCCCAGTTCTAAAGTCGAGGAATGAAGTAGTCCAATTCGTTCTCCAGCTGAAGAACTTCAAGTTGATGTCTGGATGGGTATCTGGCCCTTTTGGTGTTCCCCGGTGACTGTCGCAATCTTGAGAACCAGGCAATATGGAGAATGGTCGAGGAATCTTCCCATTGTTCGCTGCAGAACTCTAAAAGCTCTGACTTCGGAATTCGAACCACTCCCCGAAATGTTGTGCGGTTGTGTAGCTTGGCGAAGGGCCAAAGTGTCAAACTGAGCTTCTGAGTCCGTCCTGTTGGGGCCGAGGAATGACTCTGGTTCCAAGTGGAAGTCAAGCTTTGGTGCAGTGGTGATGCTCGGCCATGGTGCATCGAGATTTGGAGTTGGATCTGTATTTCGGATTTGGGGTTTGTGTCATGCTCGACTTTGATATGCCAACCTTCCGAAATCGAGGCTTAGCTCGACCGTATGCCGAGGAAAGGCCTTTTGCTGATGGTTGGAGGCCGAGCTCTGGAATTGAGGTTGTGATGTTCGGCCACGGGGTGCCGGGCTGCGAAGATGGGTTCCTTCGAGATTTCTGTGCTACGAAGACGGGTTCCGCCGAAGTTTCGGTTCCCAAACCACTCCCCCAGTTCTGCTGTTGAGGAGGGGAGTCCTCGGCTAGACTACTGCGTAGCCTTGTAGCCTTAAGCAACCAATCCGAGGACTTGAGTGCCCTAGCCGAGGGTTTACGTCGAAGGTTGGACCGGTACTGTGGCTCTCCACGTCAAAGGTTGGACCGGTAGTGTAGTTGAACCGGTGCAATTAATAGGCATAACTACTGCTTGAGGAGGATGCCACATCGGTTTTCAAGGCTTCCCGTCATACATTATTGGTCTTCCGAGGCATTGTTAGAGGTGCTTCATCTGCACCACTGATTTCTTCTCGATCCGCGTTCCTGATAGTTATAAAAAGGAAGACAGTGGGGAGCTCGACAACTAACACGACAGATAGCTTGGTGGTCTTCGCTCCTCAGCTCTTGTGAATTGCCCAATATGTACTTTTCATCTCATTAGTCCTCTTCCTCTTCCGTGTCCTTCAGTAGTTCCGGTTCCAGCTCTTCTTACGGCTTGAACTACGAGCCTTAGCTGAGAGATTTTGTGGCTGCCGAAGTTGAGGAGGCTTAGGTTGGTCCCTCCGAGATGGAAGCAGAGCTTTCTCTACGGGTAGGTCGTCGATTTGGCACAACGTCCTGCGTCTTGGCGCCCGGGGACATGGCTCAGATCCGAGCAATGTATGCCATTCCCGCGGAATACCAAATGAGGTGTTCACTTCCTAGGGAGATAGCCACTGATTCTTAGCTCAGTGAACTATGTGTTTATGAGCACAGTTTGGAGGCTGGACTGAGGTTCTAGTTGAGCGAGGGGTTCACCGAGGTGCTAAATGAAGGGATAGGATATCCATCACATGGACTTCCAAATCTTGCGGAATAAGGGGCGAATTTCAAAAATTTTTCTCTCCCTTCAACTGGGAATTGTATTGCCTATTTTAGAAAAACATATTTTTCAAGGATCAATCTTGAACCATTAACCAAATCAGATCTGAACCAAAAGAAGTTGGAGGGAGGATTACCTGATACGGAGAAATAATATCTCCCAATGGAGGTGTTCACGCCCAAGGAAGGATCCAAAGACTGCTCCCACTGAAAATGGCACAATGTAGGATGGAGTAGAATCAGCAATGTTTTTCAAAAGAACATGACCCTTTGCAAGAATCAACTGGATGGCTTGTGAGTACAACTCCAATCAATCTTTTCCCAAAAGATTGATATCAAGATCAGATCTTGATTTCTCCCAAGAACTGGAGATCGAACTGGAGATAATGGCGGCGACAAGAAGGAGGCGGCAAGAGAGATTTCGTAGGGTGCAGAATTCTCCCTTCTTGTGATTTCAGCTCTGAAGACAAGAGTTTTGGGTTGCATGTCTAAAGGCTGCCGCCCCTTCCTCCTTTTATAGATTTAAAGGAATTAGCTCCTAATCCTATTAGGAGCTGCTGATCCAAATTATATTTAGATTAGAAGTCCCTTTATGTGATAAGGGAAAACCCTTATCTTATCTGCAGATCAGATCAGCCATCTTCAAATCTAATTTGGAGGCTTCCAGATCTAAATCTTATTTAGATCTTAGACTCTCTAAGTGGATAGGGTCTACGCCCAATCCTATGAGCTAATCCACATCATAATTCGCCCCTTTTAATTGACTGATCAAATCTCATAATCATGGTATGCTGCTACAGCTAGTAGGATCCTAATGGATTTAAGCATGGCCACAGGCGAAAAGGTTTCCTCATAATCGGTGCCCTCTTTCTGAGTGTACCCTTTCGCCACCAGACGAGCCTTGAAGGTCTCAACTTTACCATCGGGGCCCTTCTTCCTCTTGTAAATCCATTTGCAACCGATTGCCTTTACCCCGGAGGGCGGATCTACTAGAGTCCAAACTCCATTGGTCTCCATTGAGTCCATCTCTGCCCTCATGGCCTCCACCCACTTCTGGGAATCTATGTCCAACATAGCTTCCGCGTAAGTCACGGGATCCTCCTCACTAGTCAAGGTTTCCACCAGGTAACTATCCTGGTCATAACCATAACGGACTGGTGGCCTGGATGCCCGAGTGGATCTTCTAAGTTGGTCACTACCTGGAACTTGTGGGACATCTCCCACTGCTCCTAAGCTCTCCTCATCAAGAACAACTTCCTGACGATTGGTGTCCAGGATATAGTCGGTTTCCAAGAATTGCGCATTTCGACTGCAGAACACTTTCTGCTCACCTGGGTCATAGAAAAGGTAACCTACAGAGCCTTTTGGGTAGCCTACAAATAGGCAACGGCTAGTCTTAGATTCCAACTTGTCTGCACTCGTTCTTTTAACGTGTGCTGGACAACCCCAAATCTTCAAGTGTCTGACACTTGGTTTCTTTCCGGTCCAAAGTTCATATGGAGTATTCGGAACCGATTTGGTTGGAACCCGATTCAGCACGTAAATCGCAGTCTCTAATGCGTTGTTAGACAGTTTTGTATGCCCTTAGCTTCAATCATTTTGATGTACTTTTGTTGTTTAGTGGAAATAAATAAAGTGCATGTTTGATTCATGTTGTTTGGTTTAATTCTGTGTAAAACCATAAAACTGGACATTTGTAGAGACTCATGTTAGTTTTAAATGTTCACAGCCGTTGGATATGTCTGGGGAGATTTATCCTGCCAAGGCTGATACTGGTGTGCCACCAAGTGTTGGGATGGCCTGTCTCAGCCATCAGGGTAAGACCCGAGGCACATATAGCATGGGATTACTTGAATCCTTGAACCGGACCAGATTTCCAGTCTTGCCCTGGACCTTGGAGATAGATGGGCAAAACTGGAAAGTTACACCTGACCCCTAGACTCGATTGTGACACTTCACTAGGTGCTGGATCAGGCTGCCTTTGATATGCCAATCAGTGAGATCCTGAGTGGGGATCAAAACCTGGGTATGTTGGGGCAGTTTGAGAATTCATCTGAGTGGGTGGTCATAGTGACAGAATCAGCCACTTTGTCGGACAAAGGGTAATGATCGGGAATGCACTCTCTCTGATGGAAACCAAACTGCCGGCAGTTGATTTCAATCGTTGGAATTTTGTTTTTGCAAAATTAATATATTTACATATATATGTACGGTTTCAAAATGTTTGCAAATGGTTTTAATTCCCGGGATCCATGTGAGAGGAGAGTGCGGCACTGTTCCTTGCAGCCGAGGGAGAGGTCCTCTCTTGTCGGGCAGTGCTTGATCATTAAGGGCTGAGAGGTTAAGTGTAAGACCATTTAGGACAATACCTGATGGGCTAATCTTGCACCTGCCCACAGTCCCTGGGTTTTTATAAGATGGCTTGGCCCAGGGACCACTTAATGTAAGTGTTGGGCCCATAGGGTTCATACGATGGACTCAAGGGGTTCATTGAGATTTTCAGTGAATTTGGCTGGGCCTTGTATTAAAGGCTGGGCCGAACCCATGTGGCTGGTGTGTAGATCAATGCTTGGGTCCCACGCCATACAAAGAAGCCCAACTGGGCAGCAGATTGGAAACTAATTAAACACTGAATACTTAATGGGCCTAAAGCCCATTTCGAAGTGGGCTGATATGATCACCCATCAATGGGGCGAATTTGAGATTGAAGTTAGCAAAAAGGATTGGGCTCTTAGCCTTATCCACTCTTAGAGACCAAATTCAAATCAGATTTGAATCTGGTAACCTCCTGATAAGATCAGGAGTAAGCTAACTCTATCTGGGAAAAGGATTAAGATTATCCCCTATCCAAATACTGATTTGGATTGGGATAACTCCTAATTAGGAGATTTCTTAATCAAGAAGAAAGGAGGATATTTCGAATGTACCAAGAGGGAGAGAAATCAAATTTTCGATCCAAGGGGTTTTGGTAAGCAAGAAGGGTTCCTGCGATTTGAGATTAGATCTCATACTCTCCAGAAAAGAAAACAGTTCAGCCTTTTCGTTTCTGGAGATCTCCTCCTGCCGCCGCCATCTGCATTGTTGCAAGATTCGATCTTTGCAGAAAAGAAAGTCAAGTAACCAGTTCTTGACATCAGTCTTGCAAGAAAGACTGAAAGAATTCAGTGTTTAGTACATCCAGGGGATTCTTGTGAAGGATCCAGTGTGTAGGACGCACCCTGCTGGTTCTGTTCCATCCACAGCTGTGTCATCTTCAGCGGGGACAGATCTTGGAGCATTCTTTGGGCGTGAACACCAACTTTGGGAGATACTGCTTCTCCGGATCAGGTATAATCCTCCCATTTATCTTTTGGTACAGATCTGGTTTGATTAGGGTTCAAGTAGATCCTTGAATATTGTATTCTAAATTCAGGGAATATGATTCCCAGTTGGGAGTAGGTAGGAAATTTTTGAAATTCGCCCCACCCATTCCGCAACCTTTATGGCGTCCATTAGATGGATCCTACCATTCTTTCAGTGGTATCAGAGCCACAGGTTCGAATCTTGAACCAAAAGAAAATCAGATCTGACCCTGCGCAGATGGATAGAAGGTGTTCTTTCAAGATTTGCGCAGATTGTTTTCTTTTTTTCAAGAAACTGTTTCTTGTTAAGGGCGATTGATCTGAAATTAATTTCTATTAAATCCAAAATTTATTTGGAATTGTTCTTTATTTATTTTGATTTAATGGACTGTTCAAACCTGGAGATCGCAGTGCAGTTTTAGCGCAGATGGTCTGCGCACCCTTTTTCTTTTCTATTTATTTATTTCATTCAATTCGGTCTGTAAATAATTTTTTTTATTTTTAGACTGAATGTATAGGATTTGATCAAGAATGTAATTAATAGAAATAGGATTCCTATTATTTTTCTTGATTAAAGAAGATGGAAGAAGATGGCGGCGCTGGAGATTTGCAGATGGAGAAATCGTTTTCTGCGATTTGCAGTTTATGAAACTGCAACCCTTGTGATTAACCTCTGTTTTGCAGGTGGTGCGAACAGTCCATAATTGTTTTGTGTTTGCTAGAAATCAAAACTATTAATTTCAGATCATTCAATAATTAATTCTTGAATTGAAAATCAGTTTTGGACCATTTCGGACTAGATTGGACCAAAACTGTTTGGACCGAATCTGGGTTTCGAAAGGGGCTGTTCTCAGTCCAATTGTCTCACACTTTCGTTCCAAATCTGATGTTCAATTACAAGGGATTAATTCGGCCCACCTGTAAAGCCCAGTTTTAAAGGGTTAAAACTGCAAAAGCCCATTATTGTGAGATAAGCTGTATGGGCCGAACTGCTATCTGCGATTCAGCCCATACACCTAGTGGACATTAATCGTTAATGACTTGGTTTTTAAATGGGCCGTTGAATGGGCTTTACAGCAATTAATTGATTGGATCAATTCCTCCTTTACATGTGATGTTTGGATGTTTGATGTGCTGCGACCATGGGCCATAAGTACTTGGCCCGTGATGACTCGTTAGTGGCTCTTGCGCACACCATGGCTGAATGCACATCATTGCCATGGTGTCCCTGAAGGTCATTGGATGACCCCCTCTTTGCCTGGTGGGCCCCACAACCCTGAAAAGGGATGCGTACGGAACCCCTAGCCGATGAAGGCCCACCAGAAATCTGACTTTATGAAAGTCAGTGGGAGCCACTTTGGTTTGACCTAAATTAGAACTAGGCCGTGATTTTGTTCCCTCCAGCAAATATGAATGCAAGTGATAGGGAGATCCATATGATGGACTCTCTAAAGGCCTTCCGTCATTAGCACAATGATGGGTCCATCAGTAATGAGGAAACGCACCATAAAATTGGGCTATCCATTTGCTGTTGGATCTGTTAGAGTGTTTCATAAGATGATAGGGGCGTCATAGACCGATGTGGGAGGGGCTTCACCAGAAAATGGGAACTCTCTCACGGTACCTTGGCGTAACCTGAATATGATGGGTGTGCACTCACTGACAGAAGGGTTTACCTGAAAACGGCTCTGAACCTTGTCTGACAGAGGCCAAAGGGAAACTCATTTGATGAGTGGATATGATCCGTCACAGAAAGGTGGTGGGGTTATGCAGCTGAAACAGTTGGCTTCACGCACCCCATGTGATTTCCCACATTTCCAGAGACATTTCGTCGTCTCCGTCACTGAGATAGGAGGGAAATCTCAAAGATGAACAAATGGGAATGGAACATAGATTAAAAGCCATATCTATGTAGGTAAACAAGAATCAAACTAAGGTTGTGGACTAATGTTTTTGCTGTTTTATCAGAAAATGGCAAACGGTCAATTTGCAAAGCTTCTAGACGATAACAAGCTTAAGGGCCCAAACTATGCCGACTGGTACAGAAATCTTATGCTGGTCCTAACTTCTGAAAAGTTAGACAAGGTAGTGAAAAATCCTGCCCCGGAACGTCCGGGTGATAAGGCTTCTGAGGCCCGTAGGAGGGACTACCAAGATTGGGAGGATAAAAACTCCCTAGCCCGCTGCTTTGTCATTGCCTCATTAGACAACTCAATACAGAGGCAGTTCGATCAGATCGAACTTGCCAAGGACATATTGGACAGTCTAAGGACAATGTATGAGGAGCAGAACCGTTCTACTCGACAGAAGGTCCTGAAATTGTTCATGACCGCGCAGATGACCAAAGGGCAGAAAGTTCATGACCATTGTCTTCGGATGATGGGATACATCAACGAACTTGAAGCTCTTGGATCCGGGCTAGATCTTGGCACGCAAGTGGATGCCATCCTAAATTCTTTGCCCTCTTCCTTCAATGCGTTCACCATGAACTACAATATGAATAAGCTGAATGTCAGCGTCCAGGAACTCAGCAATATGTTGCAGAGGGCCGAGGATTTACTCAAGAAGGATGAGCCTGTGGTTATGCTTGCTGAAGCTAACAAATCGGGCAAGAGAAAGAGAAAGGCAAAGAAGCCCCAGAAGAAGACTACCAAACCCAAGAAGCAGAAGAAGAAGAAGGCATCTGATGTCTGTCACTTCTGCAAGCAGACCGGCCACTGGAAGAGGAACTGTCCTACCTACCTGGAATCTAAGAAAGGTAATATCGAAACTTGTGTCATAGAAACTAATATGTTAGTTACTTCTGTGTCCTGGTGTGTTGACTCCGGGGCTTCAACTCATGCGTGTAACTCACTGCAGGGGTTCAAAGTTAGCAGAAGGCTGAGTGAAGGTGAAGTGACACTGTTCTTGGGAACAACTGCAAGTGTTGCAGCTACGGCAATAGGAACCGTAGAATTAGTTTTTAAAGAAGGAGTCCTTGTACTTAAAGATTGTCTTTATGTACAGAACTTGAGAAGGAATTTAATTTCTGTTTCAAAATTGTGTGCTGATGGATATACTGTTTACTTTAGTAATATGATTACTGTTAAACGGAATAATAAATTCATCGCATGCGGGGAACTAGAGAACGGTCTCTATGTTCTGCATCCTTCTTTGGAAACTAACTTAACCGAAACTACGTCGGTCGAAAGTCCCAAGAAAAGGACTCGTGATACAGTAAATCTCACGTGCCTCTGGCATTACCGACTTGGCCACATCGGTGTCGACCGAATCACAAGACTGGTAAAGGATGGTCCTTTGGATTTTCTAACCGTAGAAAATCTTCCCACTTGTGAACCTTGCCTCCAAGGTAAGATGACTAAGCGGCCATTTGACGGTAAGCCTGAAAGATGTGCAGGCACACTTGACCTAATACATACTGATGTATGTGGTCCCCTGAGTGTTAGGACACGGAATCAACACGTGTACTTCATCACCTTTACAGATGATTTTTCACGATATGGTTACGTGTACCTAATGAGACATAAGTCTGAATCATTTGAAAAGTTCAAAGAGTTCAGACAGGAAGTCGAGAAACAGTTAGGGAGAGAAATTAAGGCCCTTCGATCAGATCGAGGTGGCGAGTATCTCTCTGACGAATTCAGGGACTACTTAAAGGCCAATGGGATAGTGTCACAACTAGCTCCTCCTGCTACACCTCAACTCAACGGTGTTTCAGAGAGGAGAAATAGGACCTTATTAGACATGGTCCGGTCACTTCTCGTACGCTCAGAATTACCCACATCCTTTTGGGGATACGCATTAGAGACTGCTACCTACGTGCTGAATAGGGTTCCAACCAAATCAGTTCCGAAAACTCCATATGAACTTTGGACCGGAAGGAAGCCAAGTGTGAGACACTTGAAGATTTGGGGTTGTCCTGCACACGTTAAAAGAACAAGTGCGGACAAGTTGGAATCTAAAACCAGCCGTTGCCTGTTTATAGGCTACCCAAAGGATTCGGTGGGTTATCTATTCTATGACCCAAGTGAGCAGAAAGTGTTCTGCAGTCGAAACGCCCGATTCTTAGAATCCGATTACATCCTGGACACCCATCGTCAGGAAATAGTTCTTGATGAGGAGAGCTCAGGAGCAGTGGGAGATGACCCACAAGTTCCAGGTAATGACCAACCTAGAAGGTCCACCCGGGTATCCAGACCACCAGTCCGATATGGTTATGACCAGGATAGTTACCTGGTGGAAGCCTTGACTAGTGAAGAGGATCCCGTGTCTTACGCGGAAGCTATGTTAGACATAGACTCCCAGAAGTGGGTGGAGGCCATGAGAGCCGAGATGGACTCAATGGAGACCAATGGAGTCTGGACTCTAGTGGATCCGCCCTCCGGGGTAAAAGCAATTGGTTGCAAATGGATCTACAAGAGGAAGAAGGGCCCCGATGGCAGGATTGAGACCTTTAAAGCTCGTTTGGTGGCAAAAGGGTATACTCAGAAAGAAGGCATCGACTATGAGGAAACCTTTTCACCGGTGGCCATGCTTAAATCCATTAGGATCCTGCTAGCTGTAGCAGCGTACCATGATTACGAGATTTGGCAAATGGATGTCAAAACAGCGTTCCTGAATGGAGATCTTAGTGAAGATATCTACATGCAGCAGCCGCAAGGCTTCATTGCTGCTGGTCAGGAACACATGGTATGTAAACTTAATAGATCCATATATGGACTTAAGCAGGCTTCTAGGAGTTGGAACATCCGTTTTGATTCTGCAGTCAAAACGTTTGACTTTGAGCAGAATCCGGATGAGCCCTGTGTTTACAGGAAATCCAGTGGGGATAAGATCACCTTTTTAGTCTTGTATGTGGACGATATCCTACTCATTGGGAATGATGTAGGAATGTTGACTTCGGTCAAGGTGTGGCTATCACAGCAGTTCTCCATGAAAGATCTTGGAGAAGCTTCATACATACTGGGTCTTCGACTCTATAGAGATAGATCGAAGCGGATAATTGGATTATCCCAGGCTGCTTACATTGACAAAATTGTCAAAAGATACAGCATGGAAAACTCCAAGAAAGGAAACGTTCCTTTCAGGCACGGAGTCACTCTCTCCAAGAAGATGTCTCCCAAGACTTCTGAGGAGATTGAGAGCATGAGAGACGTTCCCTATGCCTCAGCTGTGGGGAGCATCATGTTTGCCATGTTGTGCACTCGCCCGGACATAGCTCAGGCGGTGAGTGTGGTAAGCAGATTCCAGGCAAACCCAGGACAGGAGCATTGGACTGCTGTGAAGAACATACTCAAATACCTTCGAAGGACGAAAGAGTTTTGTCTGGTATTCGATGGTGGTTCACTGCAAGTTCTAGGGTATACCGATGCCGATTTCCAGTCGGATCCAGATGATAGAAAGTCTACATCTGGGTATGTTTTCACGATAGGATCGTGTGCTGTTTGCTGGAAAAGCAGCAAACAGGGGTCCACTGCAGACTCCACAACCGAGGCCGAGTACATTGCCGCAAGTGAAGCTGCCAAGGAAGCCGTGTGGATGAAGAAATTCATACACGAATTGGGAGCGATTCCATCCAGCACATCACCCATCCCGTTGTTGTGTGACAACAATGGAGCGATCGCCCAGGCTAAAGAGCCTCGGGCCCACTCGAAGTCAAAGCACATCGAGAGGAAGTACCATGTACTGCGGGAGATCGTTGGTAGAGGGGACGTCCTAATTCAAAAGGTAGCATCAGCGGATAATGTGGCAGACCCATTGACTAAGCCACTGACACAGAAGGTGTTTGAGAAACACGTGGAAAGTATGGGACTCCGGCTTGTACCAGATTGGACCTAAGTGCAAGTGGGAGCTGTTAGACAGTTTTGTATGCCCTTAGCTTCAATCATTTTGATGTACTTTTGTTGTTTAGTGGAAATAAATAAAGTGCATGTTTGATTCATGTTGTTTGGTTTAATTCTGTGTAAAACCCTAAAACTGGACATTTGTAGAGACTCATGTTAGTTTTAAATGTTCACAGCCGTTGGATATGTCTGGGGAGATTTATCCTGCCAAGGCTGATACTGGTGTGCCACCAAGTGTTGGGATGGCCTGTCTCAGCCATCAGGGTAAGACCCGAGGCACATACAGCATGGGATTACTTGAATCCTTGAACCGGACCAGATTTCCAGTCTTGCCCTGGACCTTGGAGATAGATGGGCAAAACTGGAAAGTTACACCTGACCCCTAGACTCGATTGTGACACTTCACTAGGTGCTGGATCAGGCTGCCTTTGATATGCCAATCAGTGAGATCCTGAGTGGGGATCAAAACCTGGGTATGTTGGGGCAGTTTGAGAATTCATCTGAGTGGGTGGTCATAGTGACAGAATCAGCCACTTTGTCGGACAAAGGGTAATGATCGGGAATGCACTCTCTCTGATGGAAACCAAACTGCCGGCAGTTGATTTCAATCGTTGGAATTTTGTTTTTGCAAAATTAATATATTTACATATATATGTACGGTTTCAAAATGTTTGCAAATGGTTTTAATTCCCGGGATCCATGTGAGAGGAGAGTGCGGCACTGTTCCTTGCAGCCGAGGGAGAGGTCCTCTCTTGTCGGGCAGTGCTTGATCATTAAGGGCTGAGAGGTTAAGTGTAAGACCATTTAGGACAATACCTGATGGGCTAATCTTGCACCTGCCCACAGTCCCTGGGTTTTTATAAGATGGCTTGGCCCAGGGACCACTTAATGTAAGTGTTGGGCCCATAGGGTTCATACGATGGACTCAAGGGGTTCATTGAGATTTTCAGTGAATTTGGCTGGGCCTTGTATTAAAGGCTGGGCCGAACCCATGTGGCTGGTGTGTAGATCAATGCTTGGGTCCCACGCCATACAAAGAAGCCCAACTGGGCAGCAGATTGGAAACTAATTAAACACTGAATACTTAATGGGCCTAAAGCCCATTTCGAAGTGGGCTGATATGATCACCCATCAATGGGGCGAATTTGAGATTGAAGTTAGCAAAAAGGATTGGGCTCTTAGCCTTATCCACTCTTAGAGACCAAATTCAAATCAGATTTGAATCTGGTAACCTCCTGATAAGATCAAGAGTAAGCTAACTCTATCTGGGAAAAGGATTAAGATTATCCCCTATCCAAATACTGATTTGGATTGGGATATCTCCTAATTAGGAGATTTCTTAATCAAGAAGAAAGGAGGAGATTTCGAATGTACCAAGAGGGAGAGAAATCAAATTTTCGATCCAAGGGGTTTTGGTAAGCAAGAAGGGTTCCTGCGATTTGAGATTAGATCTCATACTCTCCAGAAAAGAAAACAGTTCAGCCTTTTCGTTTCTGGAGATCTCCTCCTGCCGCCGCCATCTGCATTGTTGCAAGATTCGATCTTTGCAGAAAAGAAAGTCAAGTAACCAGTTCTTGACATCAGTCTTGCAAGAAAGACTGAAAGAATTCAGTGTTTAGTACATCCAGGGGATTCTTGTGAAGGATCCAGTGTGTAGGACGCACCCTGCTGGTTCTGTTCCATCCACAGCTGTGTCATCTTCAGCGGGGACAGATCTTGGAGCATTCTTTGGGCGTGAACACCAACTTTGGGAGATACTGCTTCTCCGGATCAGGTATAATCCTCCCATTTATCTTTTGGTACAGATCTGGTTTGATTAGGGTTCAAGTAGATCCTTGAATATTGTATTCTAAATTCAGGGAATATGATTCCCAGTTGGGAGAAGGTAGGAAATTTTTGAAATTCGCCCCACCCATTCCGCAACCTTTATGGCGTCCATTAGATGGATCCTACCATTCTTTCAGTGGTATCAGAGCCACAGGTTCGAATCTTGAACCAAAAGAAAATCAGATCTGACCCTGCGCAGATGGATAGAAGGTGTTCTTTCAAGATTTGCGCAGATTGTTTTCTTTTTTTCAAGAAACTGTTTCTTGTTAAGGGCGATTGATCTGAAATTAATTTCTATTAAATCCAAAATTTATTTGGAATTGTTCTTTATTTATTTTGATTTAATGGACTGTTCAAACCTGGAGATTGCAGTGCAGTTTTAGCGCAGATGGTCTGCGCACCCTTTTTCTTTTCTATTTATTTATTTCATTCAATTCGGTCTGTAAATAATTTTTTTTATTTTTAGACTGAATGTATAGGATTTGATCAAGAATGTAATTAGTAGAAATAGGATTCCTGTTATTTTTCTTGATTAAAGAAGATGGAAGAAGATGGCGGCGCTGGAGATTTGCAGATGGAGAAATCGTTTTCTGCGATTTGCAGTTTATGAAACTGCAACCCTTGTGATTAACCTCTGTTTTGCAGGTGGTGCGAACAGTCCATAATTGTTTTGTGTTTGCTAGAAATCAAAACTATTAATTTCAGATCATTCAATAATTAATTCTTGAATTGAAAATCAGTTTTGGACCATTTCGGACTAGATTGGACCAAAACTGTTTGGACCGAATCTGGGTTTCGAAAGGGGCTGTTCTCAGTCCAATTGTCTCACACTTTCGTTCCAAATCTGATGTTCAATTACAAGGGATTAATTCGGCCCACCTGTAAAGCCCAGTTTTAAAGGGTTAAAACTGCAAAAGCCCATTATTGTGAGATAAGCTGTATGGGCCGAACTGCTATCTGCGATTCAGCCCATACACCTAGTGGACATTAATCGTTAATGACTTGGTTTTTAAATGGGCCGTTGAATGGGCTTTACAGCAATTAATTGATTGGATCAATTCCTCCTTTACATGTGATGTTTGGATGTTTGATGTGCTGCGACCATGGGCCATAAGTACTTGGCCCGTGATGACTCGTTAGTGGCTCTTGCGCACACCATGGCTGAATGCACATCATTGCCATGGTGTCCCTGAAGGTCATTGGATGACCCCCTCTTTGCCTGGTGGGCCCCACAACCCTGAAAAGGGATGCGTACGGAACCCCTAGCCGATGAAGGCCCACCAGAAATCTGACTTTATGAAAGTCAGTGGGAGCCACTTTGGTTTGACCTAAATTAGAACTAGGCCGTGATTTTGTTCCCTCCAGCAAATATGAATGCAAGTGATAGGGAGATCCATATGATGGACTCTCTAAAGGCCTTCCGTCATTAGCACAATGATGGGTCCATCAGTAATGAGGAAACGCACCATAAAATTGGGCTATCCATTTGCTGTTGGATCTGTTAGAGTGTTTCATAAGATGATAGGGGCGTCATAGACCGATGTGGGAGGGGCTTCACCAGAAAATGGGAACTCTCTCACGGTACCTTGGCGTAACCTGAATATGATGGGTGTGCACTCACTGACAGAAGGGTTTACCGGAAAACGGCTCTGAACCTTGTCTGACAGAGGCCAAAGGGAAACTCATTTGATGAGTGGATATGATCCGTCACAGAAAGGTGGTGGGGTTATGCAGCTGAAACAGTTGGCTTCACGCACCCCATGTGATTTCCCACATTTCCAGAGACATTTCGTCGTCTCCGTCACTGAGATAGGAGGGAAATCTCAAAGATGAACAAATGGGAATGGAACATAGATTAAAAGCCATATCTATGTAGGTAAACATGAATCAAACTAAGGTTGTGGACTAATGTTTTTGCTGTTTTATCAGAAAATGGCAAACGGTCAATTTGCAAAGCTTCTAGACGATAACAAGCTTAAGGGCCCAAACTATGCCGACTGGTACAGAAATCTTATGCTGGTCCTAACTTCTGAAAAGTTAGACAAGGTAGTGAAAAATCCTGCCCCGGAACGTCCGGGTGATAGGGCTTCTGAGGCCCGTAGGAGGGACTACCAAGATTGGGAGGATAAAAACTCCCTAGCCCGCTGCTTTGTCATTGCCTCATTAGACAACTCAATACAGAGGCAGTTCGATCAGATCGAACTTGCCAAGGACATATTGGACAGTCTAAGGACAATGTATGAGGAGCAGAACCGTTCTACTCGACAAAAGGTCATGAAATTGTTCATGACCGCGCAGATGACCAAAGGGCAGAAAGTTCATGACCATTGTCTTCGGATGATGGGATACATCAACGAACTTGAAGCTCTTGGATCCGGGCTAGATCTTGGCACGCAAGTGGATGCCATCCTAAATTCTTTGCCCTCTTCCTTCAATGCGTTCACCATGAACTACAATATGAATAAGCTGAATGTCAGCGTCCAGGAACTCAGCAATATGTTGCAGAGGGCCGAGGATTTACTCAAGAAGGATGAGCCTGTGGTTATGCTTGCTGAAGCTAACAAATCGGGCAAGAGAAAGAGAAAGGCAAAGAAGCCCCAGAAGAAGACTACCAAACCCAAGAAGCAGAAGAAGAAGAAGGCATCTGATGTCTGTCACTTCTGCAAGCAGACCGGCCACTGGAAGAGGAACTGTCCTACCTACCTGGAATCTAAGAAAGGTAATATCGAAACTTGTGTCATAGAAACTAATATGTTAGTTACTTCTGTGTCCTGGTGTGTTGACTCCGGGGCTTCAACTCATGCGTGTAACTCACTGCAGGGGTTCAAAGTTAGCAGAAGGCTGAGTGAAGGTGAAGTGACACTGTTCTTGGGAACAACTGCAAGTGTTGCAGCTACGGCAATAGGAACCGTAGAATTAGTTTTTAAAGAAGGAGTCCTTGTACTTAAAGATTGTCTTTATGTACAGAACTTGAGAAGGAATTTAATTTCTGTTTCAAAATTGTGTGCTGATGGATATACTGTTTACTTTAGTAATATGATTACTGTTAAACGGAATAATAAATTCATCGCATGCGGGGAACTAGAGAACGGTCTCTATGTTCTGCATCCTTCTTTGGAAACTAACTTAACCGAAACTACGTCGGTCGAAAGTCCCAAGAAAAGGACTCGTGATACAGTAAATCTCACGTGCCTCTGGCATTACCGACTTGGCCACATCGGTGTCGACCGAATCACAAGACTGGTAAAGGATGGTCCTTTGGATTTTCTAACCGTAGAAAATCTTCCCACTTGTGAACCTTGCCTCCAAGGTAAGATGACTAAGCGGCCATTTGACGGTAAGCCTGAAAGATGTGCAGGCACACTTGACCTAATACATACTGATGTATGTGGTCCCCTGAGTGTTAGGACACGGAATCAACACGTGTACTTCATCACCTTTACAGATGATTTTTCACGATATGGTTACGTGTACCTAATGAGACATAAGTCTGAATCATTTGAAAAGTTCAAAGAGTTCAGACAGGAAGTCGAGAAACAGTTAGGGAGAGAAATTAAGGCCCTTCGATCAGATCGAGGTGGCGAGTATCTCTCTGACGAATTCAGGGACTACTTAAAGGCCAATGGGATAGTGTCACAACTAGCTCCTCCTGCTACACCTCAACTCAACGGTGTTTCAGAGAGGAGAAATAGGACCTTATTAGACATGGTCCGGTCACTTCTCGTACGCTCAGAATTACCCACATCCTTTTGGGGATACGCATTAGAGACTGCTACCTACGTGCTGAATAGGGTTCCAACCAAATCAGTTCCGAAAACTCCATATGAACTTTGGACCGGAAGGAAGCCAAGTGTGAGACACTTGAAGATTTGGGGTTGTCCTGCACACGTTAAAAGAACAAGTGCGGACAAGTTGGAATCTAAAACCAGCCGTTGCCTGTTTATAGGCTACCCAAAGGATTCGGTGGGTTATCTATTCTATGACCCAAGTGAGCAGAAAGTGTTCTGCAGTCGAAACGCCCGATTCTTAGAATCCGATTACATCCTGGACACCCATCGTCAGGAAATAGTTCTTGATGAGGAGAGCTCAGGAGCAGTGGGAGATGACCCACAAGTTCCAGGTAATGACCAACCTAGAAGGTCCACCCGGGTATCCAGACCACCAGTCCGATATGGTTATGACCAGGATAGTTACCTGGTGGAAGCCTTGACTAGTGAAGAGGATCCCGTGTCTTACGCGGAAGCTATGTTAGACATAGACTCCCAGAAGTGGGTGGAGGCCATGAGAGCCGAGATGGACTCAATGGAGACCAATGGAGTCTGGACTCTAGTGGATCCGCCCTCCGGGGTAAAAGCAATTGGTTGCAAATGGATCTACAAGAGGAAGAAGGGCCCCGATGGCAGGATTGAGACCTTTAAAGCTCGTTTGGTGGCAAAAGGGTATACTCAGAAAGAAGGCATCGACTATGAGGAAACCTTTTCACCGGTGGCCATGCTTAAATCCATTAGGATCCTGCTAGCTGTAGCAGCGTACCATGATTACGAGATTTGGCAAATGGATGTCAAAACAGCGTTCCTGAATGGAGATCTTAGTGAAGATATCTACATGCAGCAGCCGCAAGGCTTCATTGCTGCTGGTCAGGAACACATGGTATGTAAACTTAATAGATCCATATATGGACTTAAGCAGGCTTCTAGGAGTTGGAACATCCGTTTTGATTCTGCAGTCAAAACGTTTGACTTTGAGCAGAATCCGGATGAGCCCTGTGTTTACAGGAAATCCAGTGGGGATAAGATCACCTTTTTAGTCTTGTATGTGGACGATATCCTACTCATTGGGAATGATGTAGGAATGTTGACTTCGGTCAAGGTGTGGCTATCACAGCAGTTCTCCATGAAAGATCTTGGAGAAGCTTCATACATACTGGGTCTTCGACTCTATAGAGATAGATCGAAGCGGATAATTGGATTATCCCAGGCTGCTTACATTGACAAAATTGTCAAAAGATACAGCATGGAAAACTCCAAGAAAGGAAACGTTCCTTTCAGGCACGGAGTCACTCTCTCCAAGAAGATGTCTCCCAAGACTTCTGAGGAGATTGAGAGCATGAGAGACGTTCCCTATGCCTCAGCTGTGGGGAGCATCATGTTTGCCATGTTGTGCACTCGCCCGGACATAGCTCAGGCGGTGAGTGTGGTAAGCAGATTCCAGGCAAACCCAGGACAGGAGCATTGGACTGCTGTGAAGAACATACTCAAATACCTTCGAAGGACGAAAGAGTTTTGTCTGGTATTCGATGGTGGTTCACTGCAAGTTCTAGGGTATACCGATGCCGATTTCCAGTCGGATCCAGATGATAGAAAGTCTACATCTGGGTATGTTTTCACGATAGGATCGTGTGCTGTTTGCTGGAAAAGCAGCAAACAGGGGTCCACTGCAGACTCCACAACCGAGGCCGAGTACATTGCCGCAAGTGAAGCTGCCAAGGAAGCCGTGTGGATGAAGAAATTCATACACGAATTGGGAGCGATTCCATCCAGCACATCACCCATCCCGTTGTTGTGTGACAACAATGGAGCGATCGCCCAGGCTAAAGAGCCTCGGGCCCACTCGAAGTCAAAGCACATCGAGAGGAAGTACCATGTACTGCGGGAGATCGTTGGTAGAGGGGACGTCCTAATTCAAAAGGTAGCATCAGCGGATAATGTGGCAGACCCATTGACTAAGCCACTGACACAGAAGGTGTTTGAGAAACACGTGGAAAGTATGGGACTCCGGCTTGTACCAGATTGGACCTAAGTGCAAGTGGGAGCTGTTAGACAGTTTTGTATGCCCTTAGCTTCAATCATTTTGATGTACTTTTGTTGTTTAGTGGAAATAAATAAAGTGCATGTTTGATTCATGTTGTTTGGTTTAATTCTGTGTAAAACCCTAAAACTGGACATTTGTAGAGACTCATGTTAGTTTTAAATGTTCACAGCCGTTGGATATGTCTGGGGAGATTTATCCTGCCAAGGCTGATACTGGTGTGCCACCAAGTGTTGGGATGGCCTATCTCAGCCATCAGGGTAAGACCCGAGGCACATACAACATGGGATTACTTGAATCCTTGAACCGGACCAGATTTCCAGTCTTGCCCTGGACCTTGGAGATAGATGGGCAAAACTGGAAAGTTACACCTGACCCCTAGACTCGATTGTGACACTTCACTAGGTGCTGGATCAGGCTGCCTTTGATATGCCAATCAGTGAGATCCTGAGTGGGGATCAAAACCTGGGTATGTTGGGGCAGTTTGAGAATTCATCTGAGTGGGTGGTCATAGTGACAGAATCAGCCACTTTGTCGGACAAAGGGTAATGATCGGGAATGCACTCTCTCTGATGGAAACCAAACTGCCGGCAGTTGATTTCAATCGTTGGAATTTTGTTTTTGCAAAATTAATATATTTACATATATATGTACGGTTTCAAAATGTTTGCAAATGGTTTTAATTCCCGGGATCCATGTGAGAGGAGAGTGCGGCACTGTTCCTTGCAGCCGAGGGAGAGGTCCTCTCTTGTCGGGCAGTGCTTGATCATTAAGGGCTGAGAGGTTAAGTGTAAGACCATTTAGGACAATACCTGATGGGCTAATCTTGCACCTGCCCACAGTCCCTGGGTTTTTATAAGATGGCTTGGCCCAGGGACCACTTAATGTAAGTGTTGGGCCCATAGGGTTCATACGATGGACTCAAGGGGTTCATTGAGATTTTCAGTGAATTTGGCTGGGCCTTGTATTAAAGGCTGGGCCGAACCCATGTGGCTGGTGTGTAGATCAATGCTTGGGTCCCACGCCATACAAAGAAGCCCAACTGGGCAGCAGATTGGAAACTAATTAAACACTGAATACTTAATGGGCCTAAAGCCCATTTCGAAGTGGGCTGATATGATCACCCATCAATGGGGCGAATTTGAGATTGAAGTTAGCAAAAAGGATTGGGCTCTTAGCCTTATCCACTCTTAGATACCAAATTCAAATCAGATTTGAATCTGGTAACCTCCTGATAAGATCAGGAGTAAGCTAACTCTATCTGGGAAAAGGATTAAGATTATCCCCTATCCAAATACTGATTTGGATTGGGATAACTCCTAATTAGGAGATTTCTTAATCAAGAAGAAAGGAGGAGATTTCGAATGTACCAAGAGGGAGAGAAATCAATTTTCGATCCAAGGGGTTTTGGTAAGCAAGAAGGGTTCCTGCGATTTGAGATTAGATCTCATACTCTCCAGAAAAGAAAACAGTTCAGCCTTTTCGTTTCTGGAGATCTCCTCCTGCCGCCGCCATCTGCATTGTTGCAAGATTCGATCTTTGCAGAAAAGAAAGTCAAGAAACCAGTTCTTGACATCCGTCTTGCAAGAAAGACTGAAAGAATTCAGTGTTTAGTACATCCAGGGGATTCTTGTGAAGGATCCAGTGTGTAGGACGCACCCTGCTGGTTCTGTTCCATCCACAGCTGTGTCATCTTCAGCGGGGACAGATCTTGGAGCATTCTTTGGGCGTGAACACCAACTTTGGGAGATACTGCTTCTCCGGATCAGGTATAATCCTCCCATTTATCTTTTGGTACAGATCTGGTTTGATTAGGGTTCAAGTAGATCCTTGAATATTGTATTCTAAATTCAGGGAATATGATTCCCAGTTGGGAGAAGGTAGGAAATTTTTGAAATTCGCCCCACCCATTCCGCAACCTTTATGGCGTCCATTAGATGGATCCTACCATTCTTTCAGGTGCTGCTTCTATCACATGAAGCAAATCAAAATTGATACCTTTGATTTGAGGATACCTAGATGTAATCATTTTTAGTGTGGTTCCATTCCCACCTCCCACGTCAACCACCTCTTTAAGACCTTCAAATCCCTTGTATGTGTCAAGAATCTTCTTCAAGACTATTATGGTGTGACATGACATTCCCTTATTAAAGAATTCGTTAAACCTTGAATCTTTCTCACAGTACTGAAATAAGGTCATTCCATGTTCCTTATGGAAAGGAATTCCACCTTCCAATATAGCATCTCCCAGCCGGTACCTGCAAGCAGCGACAAAGTTCAGAGAGAATGTAGTGTTTTTTTTTTCTCCCGGAAATACAGAATGAATGTCACATAAGGAGTGATGTTGGTGGTGGAATATTGTGCCCAAATCAGAGATCATAGCTCGGCAAGTAAGATCATACCAGCTATCCACGAGAGACTTTTCTTGTTGCAGTAGATCCAGGGGTCGAAGAGACACTCCGTCCTGGCTGTTGGTGAAAAATTTGCAGACAGGAGCCAAGCCATAACGCCTTTCAACTTGGTCATTGTCCCGTTTGACGAGAGAGCATTTAAGAACAGAGTAGCTCGTCAGTAGAGACAAGACACGGTCGAGCATGGTTGCTGCATCTGGGTTTTCAGTGTGAAGGTGCAAGGCAATCTCTGAAGCTGAGAGGTACGCATCAGGGCCAGCTCTAGATATGATCTCGAACACATCTAGTTCTGTAGTGACTTTCAAGGCCATAGGAAGCACTGAAGCACTTGCCAATTGCATGGCCGCCAATATACAGTTTTCTTCTTCTTTCTCTTCATTTGGGGTTTCAAAGTGATTACTGATGATTAAAGCCATACTCACTGTAGAGAAGAATTAGAAAGAAAGCTACACAGTTAGAATAAAGATAATCCCTCTCTCACCGCTCACAATCTCACAATTTACGAAATATAAATAGGCTCGTCCATGATGCTAATGACATGTGATTTTAAGGCGTGATGTGATTTGTAGTTTGATGGCAACCACTACCAGCCATTAGGTAGGCTTCTACTTAGACTTTTGTTATTATTTTTTTTCTTTGGTTAACAGAATTTCACTTTTCACTCCACAGCAACAAAACAACAAAGCAAAGACAAGAAACACCAAAAAAAGAAATCACTTACTAGTACTACTAATTACTTAGACTCAGTTTGGAAAGAGTACAAATACAATTATGTAGTGTAAATTTGTACAAAATATAAGATTTTGTACTCTACATGTATATTTGTATTTGTACACTTTTCAAACTGAGCTTTTGGCTGCTTTTGGTTGCAACACAAAATTGTTTGCATTAGTATAAAAATGCATGGGAGTGCAAATGAAAATAATGCATATTTTGATTTAATTTTGTTTTGCACTTTATTTTATTCAGCTTCACATCTTATTTTAATTTATTTGAACTACAATCAAAGAAAATAAGGTAAATTTTGAAAAAAAAATCAGAATTTTCACCTAAATCATTTGCACTGCTATAACTTTGCATCAATACAAATTTATTTGCCTTGCAACCAAACACCGCCTTAGGAACAGAAACAAAAGTAATCCACTAAAATAGTTTATGAAATAGGACAAAGGGCATGCGTCCAACCACTCATTGAAGAGACCAAACCCCACTGGGCAAGGAGATGAGAAAGCCTATTCAAGTCTCGTTTAACAAAGAACAAAGAAACTAAAAGAACTTGGGCAAGGTTTAGATAGTCAAGTAACAAAAATACTATTTCTGACGCTGCCCTTCCTGTTGTCAACACAAATTTCGTGTTTAAATTTGGAGCACAAAAATTAATGTGCACAAATTCAAAGGAATTTTTTTTTTTTTTTGCAAAAATTTAAATGGGATACAAACTCTCTTTTTCTTGGCAAAGAAAAATCCTCTGATTCTCTTGTCTTGGATGAAAGCCGAAATTGCGACTAGAACTTGCAATTGTGAGAAACAAGCAACGCCCAACCTTGTGTCAATGAAAATTTACTCATGCTAAATCAATGATTAGAACGTGAACAGCTGTTAGACAGTTTTGTATGCCCTTAGCTTCAATCATTTTGATGTACTTTTGTTGTTTAGTGGAAATAAATAAAGTGCATGTTTGATTCATGTTGTTTGGTTTAATTCTGTGTAAAACCCTAAAACTGGACATTTGTAGAGACTCATGTTAGTTTTAAATGTTCACAGCCGTTGGATATGTCTGGGGAGATTTATCCTGCCAAGGCTGATACTGGTGTGCCACCAAGTGTTGGGATGGCCTGTCTCAGCCATCAGGGTAAGACCCGAGGCACATACAACATGGGATTACTTGAATCCTTGAACCGGACCAGATTTCCAGTCTTGCCCTGGACCTTGGAGATAGATGGGCAAAACTGGAAAGTTACACCTGACCCCTAGACTCGATTGTGACACTTCACTAGGTGCTGGATCAGGCTGCCTTTGATATGCCAATCAGTGAGATCCTGAGTGGGGATCAAAACCTGGGTATGTTGGGGCAGTTTGAGAATTCATCTGAGTGGGTGGTCATAGTGACAGAATCAGCCACTTTGTCGGACAAAGGGTAATGATCGGGAATGCACTCTCTCTGATGGAAACCAAACTGCCGGCAGTTGATTTCAATCGTTGGAATTTTGTTTTTGCAAAATTAATATATTTACATATATATGTACGGTTTCAAAATGTTTGCAAATGGTTTTAATTCCCGGGATCCATGTGAGAGGAGAGTGCGGCACTGTTCCTTGCAGCCGAGGGAGAGGTCCTCTCTTGTCGGGCAGTGCTTGATCATTAAGGGCTGAGAGGTTAAGTGTAAGACCATTTAGGACAATACCTGATGGGCTAATCTTGCACCTGCCCACAGTCCCTGGGTTTTTATAAGATGGCTTGGCCCAGGGACCACTTAATGTAAGTGTTGGGCCCATAGGGTTCATACGATGGACTCAAGGGGTTCATTGAGATTTTCAGTGAATTTGGCTGGGCCTTGTATTAAAGGCTGGGCTGAACCCATGTGGCTGGTGTGTAGATCAATGCTTGGGTCCCACGCCATACAAAGAAGCCCAACTGGGCAGCAGATTGGAAACTAATTAAACACTGAATACTTAATGGGCCTAAAGCCCATTTCGAAGTGGGCTGATATGATCACCCATCAATGGGGCGAATTTGAGATTGAAGTTAGCAAAAAGGATTGGGCTCTTAGCCTTATCCACTCTTAGAGACCAAATTCAAATCAGATTTGAATCTGGTAACCTCCTGATAAGATCAGGAGTAAGCTAACTCTATCTGGGAAAAGGATTAAGATTATCCCCTATCCAAATACTGATTTGGATTGGGATAACTCCTAATTAGGAGATTTCTTAATCAAGAAGAAAGGAGGAGATTTCGAATGTACCAAGAGGGAGAGAAATCAAATTTTCGATCCAAGGGGTTTTGGTAAGCAAGAAGGGTTCCTGCGATTTGAGATTAGATCTCATACTCTCCAGAAAAGAAAACAGTTCAGCCTTTTCGTTTCTGGAGATCTCCTCCTGCCGCCGCCATCTGCATTGTTGCAAGATTCGATCTTTGCAGAAAAGAAAGTCAAGAAACCAGTTCTTGACATCAGTCTTGCAAGAAAGACTGAAAGAATTCAGTGTTTAGTACATCCAGGGGATTCTTGTGAAGGATCCAGTGTGTAGGACGCACCCTGCTGGTTCTGTTCCATCCACAGCTGTGTCATCTTCAGCGGGGACAGATCTTGGAGCATTCTTTGGGCGTGAACACCAACTTTGGGAGATACTGCTTCTCCGGATCAGGTATAATCCTCCCATTTATCTTTTGGTACAGATCTGGTTTGATTAGGGTTCAAGTAGATCCTTGAATATTGTATTCTAAATTCAGGGAATATGATTCCCAGTTGGGAGAAGGTAGGAAATTTTTGAAATTCGCCCCACCCATTCCGCAACCTTTATGGCGTCCATTAGATGGATCCTACCATTCTTTCAGTGGTATCAGAGCCACAGGTTCGAATCTTGAACCAAAAGAAAATCAGATCTGACCCTGCGCAGATGGATAGAAGGTGTTCTTTCAAGATTTGCGCAGATTGTTTTCTTTTTTTAAAGAAACTGTTTCTTGTTAAGGGCGATTGATCTGAAATTAATTTCTATTAAATCCAAAATTTATTTGGAATTGTTCTTTATTTATTTTGATTTAATGGACTGTTCAAACCTGGAGATCGCAGTGCAGTTTTAGCGCAGATGGTCTGCGCACCCTTTTTCTTTTCTATTTATTTATTTCATTCAATTCGGTCTGTAAATAATTTTTTTTTATTTTTAGACTGAATGTATAGGATTTGATCAAGAATGTAATTAATAGAAATAGGATTTCTGTTATTTTTCTTGATTAAAGAAGATGGAAGAAGATGGCGGCGCTGGAGATTTGCAGATGGAGAAATCGTTTTCTGCGATTTGCAGTTTACGAAACTGCAACCCTTGTGATTAACCTCTGTTTTGCAGGTGGTGCGAACAGTCCATAATTGTTTTGTGTTTGCTAGAAATCAAAACTATTAATTTCAGATCATTCAATAATTAATTCTTGAATTGAAAATCAGTTTTGGACCATTTCGGACTAGATTGGACCAAAACTATTTGGACCGAATCTGGGTTTCGAAAGGGGCTGTTCTCAGTCCAATTGTCTCACACTTTCGTTCCAAATCTGATGTTCAATTACAAGGGATTAATTCGGCCCACCTGTAAAGCCCAGTTTTAAAGGGTTAAAACTGCAAAAGCCCATTATTGTGAGATAAGCTGTATGGGCAAAACTGCTATCTGCGATTCAGCCCATACACCTAGTGGACATTAATCGTTAATGACTTGGTTTTTAAATGGGCCGTTGAATGGGCTTTACAGCAATTAATTGATTGGATCAATTCCTCCTTTACATGTGATGTTTGGATGTTTGATGTGCTGCGACCATGGGCCATAAGTACTTGGCCCGTGATGACTCGTTAGTGGCTCTTGCGCACACCATGGCTGAATGCACATCATTGCCATGGTGTCCCTGAAGGTCATTGGATGACCCCCTCTTTGCCTGGTGGGCCCCACAACCCTGAAAAGGGATGCGTACGGAACCCCTAGCCGATGAAGGCCCACCAGAAATCTGACTTTATGAAAGTCAGTGGGAGCCACTTTGGTTTGACCTAAATTAGAACTAGGCCGTGATTTTGTTCCCTCCAGCAAATATGAATGCAAGTGATAGGGAGATCCATATGATGGACTCTCTAAAGGCCTTCCGTCATTAGCACAATGATGGGTCCATCAGTAATGAGGAAACGCACCATAAAATTGGGCTATCCATTTGCTGTTGGATCTGTTAGAGTGTTTCATAAGATGATAGGGGCGTCATAGACCGATGTGGGAGGGGCTTCACCAGAAAATGGGAACTCTCTCACGGTACCTTGGCGTAACCTGAATATGATGGGTGTGCACTCACTGACAGAAGGGTTTACCGGAAAACGGCTCTGAACCTTGTCTGACAGAGGCCAAAGGGAAACTCATTTGATGAGTGGATATGATCCGTCACAGAAAGGTGGTGGGGTTATGCAGCTGAAACAGTTGGCTTCACGCACCCCATGTGATTTCCCACATTTCCAGAGACATTTCGTCGTCTCCGTCACTGAGATAGGAGGGAAATCTCAAAGATGAACAAATGGGAATGGAACATAGATTAAAAGCCATATCTATGTAGGTAAACATGAATCAAACTAAGGTTGTGGACTAATGTTTTTGCTGTTTTATCAGAAAATGGCAAACGGTCAATTTGCAAAGCTTCTAGACGATAACAAGCTTAAGGGCCCAAACTATGCCGACTGGTACAGAAATCTTATGCTGGTCCTAACTTCTGAAAAGTTAGACAAGGTAGTGAAAAATCCTGCCCCGGAACGTCCGGGTGATAGGGCTTCTGAGGCCCGTAGGAGGGACTACCAAGATTGGGAGGATAAAAACTCCCTGGCCCGCTGCTTTGTCATTGCCTCATTAGACAACTCAATACAGAGGCAGTTCGATCAGATCGAACTTGCCAAGGACATATTGGACAGTCTAAGGACAATGTAAGAGGAGCAGAACCGTTCTACTCGACAGAAGGTCCTGAAATTGTTCATGACCGTGCAGATGACCAAAGGGCAGAAAGTTCATGACCATTGTCTTCGGATGATGGGATACATCAACGAACTTGAAGCTCTTGGATCCGGGCTAGATCTTGGCACGCAAGTGGATGCCATCCTTAATTCTTTGCCCTCTTCCTTCAATGCGTTTACCATGAACTACAATATGAATAAGCTGAATGTCAGCGTCCAGGAACTCAGCAATATGTTGCAGAGGGCCGAGGATTTACTCAAGAAGGATGAGCCTGTGGTTATGCTTGCTGAAGCTAACAAATCGGGCAAGAGAAAGAGAAAGGCAAAGAAGCCCCAGAAGAAGACTACCAAACCCAAGAAGCAGAAGAAGAACAAGGCATCTGATGTCTGTCACTTCTGCAAGCAGACCGGCCACTGGAAGAGGAACTGTCCTACCTACCTGGAATCTAAGAAAGGTAATATCGAAACTTGTGTCATAGAAACTAATATGTTAGTTACTTCTGTGTCCTGGTGTGTTGACTCCGGGGCTTCAACTCATGCGTGTAACTCACTGCAGGGGTTCAAAGTTAGCAGAAGGCTGAGTGAAGGTGAAGTGACACTGTTCTTGGGAACAACTGCAAGTGTTGCAGCTACGGCAATAGGAACCGTAGAATTAGTTTTTAAAGAAGGAGTCCTTGTACTTAAAGATTGTCTTTATGTACAGAACTTGAGAAGGAATTTAATTTCTGTTTCAAAATTGTGTGCTGATGGATATACTGTTTACTTTAGTAATATGATTACTGTTAAACGGAATAATAAATTCATCGCATGCGGGGAACTAGAGAACGGTCTCTATGTTCTGCATCCTTCTTTGGAAACTAACTTAACCGAAACTACGTCGGTCGAAAGTCCCAAGAAAAGGACTCGTGATACAGTAAATCTCACGTGCCTCTGGCATTACCGACTTGGCCACATCGGTGTCGACCGAATCACAAGACTGGTAAAGGATGGTCCTTTGGATTTTCTAACCGTAGAAAATCTTCCCACTTGTGAACCTTGCCTCCAAGGTAAGATGACTAAGCGGCCATTTGACGGTAAGCCTGAAAGATGTGCAGGCACACTTGACCTAATACATACTGATGTATGTGGTCCCCTGAGTGTTAGGACACGGAATCAACACGTGTACTTCATCACCTTTACAGATGATTTTTCACGATATGGTTACGTGTACCTAATGAGACATAAGTCTGAATCATTTGAAAAGTTTAAAGAGTTCAGACAGGAAGTCGAGAAACAGTTAGGGAGAGAAATTAAGGCCCTTCGATCAGATCGAGGTGGCGAGTATCTCTCTGACGAATTCAGGGACTACTTAAAGGCCAATGGGATAGTGTCACAACTAGCTCCTCCTGCTACACCTCAACTCAACGGTGTTTCAGAGAGGAGAAATAGGACCTTATTAGACATGGTCCGGTCACTTCTCGTACGCTCAGAATTACCCACATCCTTTTGGGGATACGCATTAGAGACTGCTACCTACGTGCTGAATAGGGTTCCAACCAAATCAGTTCCGAAAACTCCATATGAACTTTGGACCGGAAGGAAGCCAAGTGTGAGACACTTGAAGATTTGGGGTTGTCCTGCACACGTTAAAAGAACAAGTGCGGACAAGTTGGAATCTAAAACCAGCCGTTGCCTGTTTATAGGCTACCCAAAGGATTCGGTGGGTTATCTATTCTATGACCCAAGTGAGCAGAAAGTGTTCTGCAGTCGAAACGCCCGATTCTTAGAATCCGATTACATCCTGGACACCCATCGTCAGGAAATAGTTCTTGATGAGGAGAGCTCAGGAGCAGTGGGAGATGACCCACAAGTTCCAGGTAATGACCAACCTAGAAGGTCCACCCGGGTATCCAGACCACCAGTCCGATATGGTTATGACCAGGATAGTTACCTGGTGGAAGCCTTGACTAGTGAAGAGGATCCCGTGTCTTACGCGGAAGCTATGTTAGACATAGACTCCCAGAAGTGGGTGGAGGCCATGAGAGCCGAGATGGACTCAATGGAGACCAATGGAGTCTGGACTCTAGTGGATCCGCCCTCCGGGGTAAAAGCAATTGGTTGCAAATGGATCTACAAGAGGAAGAAGGGCCCCGATGGCAGGATTGAGACCTTTAAAGCTCGTTTGGTGGCAAAAGGGTATACTCAGAAAGAAGGCATCGACTATGAGGAAACCTTTTCACCGGTGGCCATGCTTAAATCCATTAGGATCCTGCTAGCTGTAGCAGCGTACCATGATTACGAGATTTGGCAAATGGATGTCAAAACAGCGTTCCTGAATGGAGATCTTAGTGAAGATATCTACATGCAGCAGCCGCAAGGCTTCATTGCTGCTGGTCAGGAACACATGGTATGTAAACTTAATAGATCCATATATGGACTTAAGCAGGCTTCTAGGAGTTGGAACATCCGTTTTGATTCTGCAGTCAAAACGTTTGACTTTGAGCAGAATCCGGATGAGCCCTGTGTTTACAGGAAATCCAGTGGGGATAAGATCACCTTTTTAGTCTTGTATGTGGACGATATCCTACTCATTGGGAATGATGTAGGAATTTTGACTTCGGTCAAGGTGTGGCTATCACAGCAGTTCTCCATGAAAGATCTTGGAGAAGCTTCATACATACTGGGTCTTCGACTCTATAGAGATAGATCGAAGCGGATAATTGGATTATCCCAGGCTGCTTACATTGACAAAATTGTCAAAAGATACAGCATGGAAAACTCCAAGAAAGGAAACGTTCCTTTCAGGCACGGAGTCACTCTCTCCAAGAAGATGTCTCCCAAGACTTCTGAAGAGATTGAGAGCATGAGAGACGTTCCCTATGCCTCAGCTGTGGGGAGCATCATGTATGCCATGTTGTGCACTCGCCCGGACATAGCTCAGGCGGTGAGTGTGGTAAGCAGATTCCAGGCAAACCCAGGACAGGAGCATTGGACTGCTGTGAAGAACATACTCAAATACCTTCGAAGGACGAAAGAGTTTTGTCTGGTATTCGATGGTGGTTCACTGCAAGTTCTAGGGTATACCGATGCCGATTTCCAGTCGGATCCAGATGATAGAAAGTCTACATCTGGGTATGTTTTCACGATAGGATCGTGTGCTGTTTGCTGGAAAAGCAGCAAACAGGGGTCTACTGCAGACTCCACAACCGAGGCCGAGTACATTGCCGCAAGTGAAGCTGCCAAGGAAGCCGTGTGGATGAAGAAATTCATACACGAATTGGGAGCGATTCCATCCAGCACATCACCCATCCCGTTGTTGTGTGACAACAATGGAGCGATCGCCCAGGCTAAAGAGCCTCGGGCCCACTCGAAGTCAAAGCACATCGAGAGGAAGTACCATGTACTGCGGGAGATCGTTGGTAGAGGGGACGTCCTAATTCAAAAGGTAGCATCAGCGGATAATGTGGCAGACCCATTGACTAAGCCACTGACACAGAAGGTGTTTGAGAAACACGTGGAAAGTATGGGACTCCGGCTTGTACCAGATTGGACCTAAGTGCAAGTGGGAGCTGTTAGACAGTTTTGTATGCCCTTAGCTTCAATCATTTTGATGTACTTTTGTTGTTTAGTGGAAATAAATAAAGTGCATGTTTGATTCATGTTGTTTGGTTTAATTCTGTGTAAAACCCTAAAACTGGACATTTGTAGAGACTCATGTTAGTTTTAAATGTTCACAGCCGTTGGATATGTCTGGGGAGATTTATCCTGCCAAGGCTGATACTGGTGTGCCACCAAGTGTTGGGATGGCCTGTCTCAGCCATCAGGGTAAGACCCGAGGCACATACAGCATGGGATTACTTGAATCCTTGAACCGGACCAGATTTCCAGTCTTGCCCTGGACCTTGGAGATAGATGGGCAAAACTGGAAAGTTACACCTGACCCCTAGACTCGATTGTGACACTTCACTAGGTGCTGGATCAGGCTGCCTTTGATATGCCAATCAGTGAGATCCTGAGTGGGGATCAAAACCTGGGTATGTTGGGGCAGTTTGAGAATTCATCTGAGTGGGTGGTCATAGTGACAGAATCAGCCACTTTGTCGGACAAAGGGTAATGATCGGGAATGCACTCTCTCTGATGGAAACCAAACTGCCGGCAGTTGATTTCAATCGTTGGAATTTTGTTTTTGCAAAATTAATATATTTACATATATATGTACGGTTTCAAAATGTTTGCAAATGGTTTTAATTCCCGGGATCCATGTGAGAGGAGAGTGCGGCACTGTTCCTTGCAGCCGAGGGAGAGGTCCTCTCTTGTCGGGCAGTGCTTGATCATTAAGGGCTGAGAGGTTAAGTGTAAGACCATTTAGGACAATACCTGATGGGCTAATCTTGCACCTGCCCACAGTCCCTGGGTTTTTATAAGATGGCTTGGCCCAGGGACCACTTAATGTAAGTGTTGGGCCCATAGGGTTCATACGATGGACTCAAGGGGTTCATTGAGATTTTCAGTGAATTTGGCTGGGCCTTGTATTAAAGGCTGGGCCGAACCCATGTGGCTGGTGTGTAGATCAATGCTTGGGTCCCACGCCATACAAAGAAGCCCAACTGGGCAGCAGATTGGAAACTAATTAAACACTGAATACTTAATGGGCCTAAAGCCCATTTCGAAGTGGGCTGATATGATCACCCATCAATGGGGCGAATTTGAGATTGAAGTTAGCAAAAAGGATTGGGCTCTTAGCCTTATCCACTCTTAGAGACCAAATTCAAATCAGATTTGAATCTGGTAACCTCCTGATAAGATCAGGAGTAAGCTAACTCTATCTGGGAAAAGGATTAAGATTATCCCCTATCCAAATACTGATTTGGATTGGGATAACTCCTAATTAGGAGATTTCTTAATCAAGAAGAAAGGAGGAGATTTCGAATGTACCAAGAGGGAGAGAAATCAATTTTCGATCCAAGGGGTTTTGGTAAGCAAGAAGGGTTCCTGCGATTTGAGATTAGATCTCATACTCTCCAGAAAAGAAAACAGTTCAGCCTTTTCGTTTCTGGAGATCTCCTCCTGCCGCCGCCATCTGCATTGTTGCAAGATTCGATCTTTGCAGAAAAGAAAGTCAAGAAACCAGTTCTTGACATCAGTCTTGCAAGAAAGACTGAAAGAATTCAGTGTTTAGTACATCCAGGGGATTCTTGTGAAGGATCCAGTGTGTAGGACGCACCCTGCTGGTTCTGTTCCATCCACAGCTGTGTCATCTTCAGCGGGGACAGATCTTGGAGCATTCTTTGGGCGTGAACACCAACTTTGGGAGATACTGCTTCTCCGGATCAGGTATAATCCTCCCATTTATCTTTTGGTACAGATCTGGTTTGATTAGGGTTCAAGTAGATCCTTGAATATTGTATTCTAAATTCAGGGAATATGATTCCCAGTTGGGAGAAGGTAGGAAATTTTTGAAATTCGCCCCACCCATTCCGCAACCTTTATGGCGTCCATTAGATGGATCCTACCATTCTTTCAGGTGCTGCTTCTATCACATGAAGCAAATCAAAATTGATACCTTTGATTTGAGGATACCTAGATGTAATCATTTTTAGTGTGGTTCCATTCCCACCTCCCACGTCAACCACCTCTTTAAGACCTTCAAATCCCTTGTATGTGTCAAGAATCTTCTTCAAGACTATTATGGTGTGACATGACATTCCCTTATTAAAGAATTCGTTAAACCTTGAATCTTTCTCACAGTACTGAAATAAGGTCATTCCATGTTCCTTATGGAAAGGAATTCCACCTTCCAATATAGCATCTCCCAGCCGGTACCTGCAAGCAGCGACAAAGTTCAGAGAGAATGTAGTGTTTTTTTTTTCTCCCGGAAATACAGAATGAATGTCACATAACGAGTGATGTTGGTGGTGGAATATTGTGCCCAAATCAGAGATCATAGCTCGGCAAGTAAGATCATACCAGCTATCCACGAGAGACTTTTCTTGTTGCAGTAGATCCAGGGGTCGAAGAGACACTCCGTCCTGGCTGTTGGTGAAAAATTTGCAGACAGGAGCCAAGCCATAACGCCTTTCAACTTGGTCATTGTCCCGTTTGACGAGAGAGCATTTAAGAACAGAGTAGCTCGTCAGTAGAGACAAGACACGGTCGAGCATGGTTGCTGCATCTGGGTTTTCAGTGTGAAGGTGCAAGGCAATCTCTGAAGCTGAGAGGTACGCATCAGGGCCAGCTCTAGATATGATCTCGAACACATCTAGTTCTGTAGTGACTTTCAAGGCCATAGGAAGCACTGAAGCACTTGCCAATTGCATGGCCGCCAATATACAGTTTTCTTCTTCTTTCTCTTCATTTGGGGTTTCAAAGTGATTACTGATGATTAAAGCCATACTCACTGTAGAGAAGAATTAGAAAGAAAGCTACACAGTTAGAATAAAGATAATCCCTCTCTCACCGCTCACAATCTCACAATTTACGAAATATAAATAGGCTCGTCCATGATGCTAATGACATGTGATTTTAAGGCGTGATGTGATTTGTAGTTTGATGGCAACCACTACCAGCCATTAGGTAGGCTTCTACTTAGACTTTTGTTATTATTTTTTTTCTTTGGTTAACAGAATTTCACTTTTCACTCCACAGCAACAAAACAACAAAGCAAAGACAAGAAACACCAAAAAAAGAAATCACTTACTAGTACTACTAATTACTTAGACTCAGTTTGGAAAGAGTACAAATACAATTATGTAGTGTAAATTTGTACAAAATATAAGATTTTGTACTCTACATGTATATTTGTATTTGTACACTTTTCAAACTGAGCTTTTGGCTGCTTTTGGTTGCAACACAAAATTGTTTGCATTAGTATAAAAATGCATGGGAGTGCAAATGAAAATAATGCATATTTTGATTTAATTTTGTTTTGCACTTTATTTTATTCAGCTTCACATCTTATTTTACTTTATTTGAACTACAATCAAAGAAAATAAGGTAAATTTTGAAAAAAAAATCAGAATTTTCACCTAAATCATTTGCACTGCTATAACTTTGCATCAATACAAATTTATTTGCCTTGCAACCAAACACCGCCTTAGGAACAGAAACAAAAGTAATCCACTAAAATAGTTTATGAAATAGGACAAAGGGCATGCGTCCAACCACTCATTGAAGAGACCAAACCCCACTGGGCAAGGAGATGAGAAAGCCTATTCAAGTCTCGTTTAACAAAGAACAAAGAAACTAAAAGAACTTGGGCAAGGTTTAGATAGTCAAGTAACAAAAATACTATTTCTGACGCTGCCCTTCCTGTTGTCAACACAAATTTCGTGTTTAAATTTGGAGCACAAAAATTAATGTGCACAAATTCAAAGGAATTTTTTTTTTTTTTTGCAAAAATTTAAATGGGATACAAACTCTCTTTTTCTTGGCAAAGAAAAATCCTCTGATTCTCTTGTCTTGGATGAAAGCCGAAATTGCGACTAGAACTTGCAATTGTGAGAAACAAGCAACGCCCAACCTTGTGTCAATGAAAATTTACTCATGCTAAATCAATGATTAGAACGTGAACAGCTGAAAGCAATGTTCTTGCTTGTAGAATTGACGGAATCCCTTTGAATCATGGGAATTTCACGGGTTAATGTGGCACGAAGATGTAGCAATTTCGATGCTTCAGCAATTAAAGAGTTGCGGCCTTTCTTCTTTCTTTCTTGATCTTAGTGTAGTGCATTTCCTCTCTTTTTTCAACAACTACGGAAGCAGTAGTTGAAAGGGGGGAGCCGAATGGGAGCTTCCTCTTGTTTTCTCCTCTATTTATAGAGGCTCACCAATAGACGATGAGTTGGATTGAAATATTTGAATTGACTTGAATGGTTTCAATTCAATTTATCACCATTTAATATTAATCGAAATGGGGGCACAAAATTGACATATCGGTGATCATTTTGTTGACCTAATTAAGCTAATTAAGTCATTTAATTGAATTTAATTTCAATCCCTAACTGTACTTGGAACGAAGTGCCATTTGGCACATGGTTGGTTCTACACATAAAAGGAAATCCAATTGATTAATTGTAACATTCCTTCTTAACTTAGATTAAATTGGATGCCATTGAGATTCGATAATTCAATTTAAATGCTCTTCTCTAGACTAAAATGGCAATTGAATCAATCTTCCTTAATTACGGGGCCATGTTCAACTAATTGGGAAATCATTTATGAAGAAGCCACTTGTTAGCTAGGTGTAATAACACCTCATGGGTAATGTGGTCGGTCAAGATCCAACCAGAATTTCTTCCCCCCTCTTTTTGTTTATTATTTATTTTTTTGAATTCATGTTGGGCTCAATGGGACGGAAGGTTTTAGTGGGACCCAATGTATGGGCCCTCTATCGTATTAGCTCAAGGTGTTGGAGCCCAACACCTTATTTTTGTGCCAAAGATACGTTGGTCCCTCGAGCATGGAGTGCCTTTTTATAGCCAAAGATACGTATCCTGGCCAGAGGTACTCGAGATAGAGTCCCATTTCCTTGTGGAATCATCTTTTCTTACTCCTCCTTATCTGTAATTGTGCTCATCCCTATGACGTGTAGTTGACATGGCTAGAAGGATAAGACGGGGGCCACAATAATAGTATAGCTAGGCCGACGTGGCAAAGCCTGGATGACATGGTAGGGCGATAGCTAGGCAGCCACGTGTCTCGTAGGACCAGCTCAACCATGTCCCGAACACCACTCCCCTAGTTCTGAAGTCGAGGAATGAAGTAGTCCAATTCGTTCTCCAGCTGAAGAACTTCAAGTTCATGTCTGGATGGGCATCTAGCCCTTTTGGTGTTCCCTGGTGACTGTCGCAATCTTGAGAACCAGGCAATATGGAGAATGGTCGAGGAATCTTCCCATTGTTCGTTGCAGAACTCTAAAAGCTCTGACTTCGGAATTTGAACCACTCCTCGAAATGTTGTGCGGTTGTGTAGCATGGCGAAGGGCCAAAGTGTCAAACTGAGCTTCCGAGTCCGTCCTGTTGGGGCCGAGGAATGACTCTGGTTCCAAGTGGAAGTCAAGCTTTGGTGCAGTAGTGATGCTCGTTCATGGTGCATCAAGATTTGGAATTGGATCCGTATTTCGGATTTGGGGTTTGTGTCATGCTCGGCTTTGATATGCCGACCTTCCGAAATCGAGGCTTAGCTCGACCGTATGCCGAGGAAAGGCCTTTTGCTGATGGTTGGAGGCCGATCTCTGGAATTGAGGTTGTGATGTTCGGCCACGGGGTGCCGGGCTACGAAGACGGGTTCCTTCGGGATTTCTATGCTGCGAAGATGGGTTCCGCCGAAGTTTCGGTTCCCAAACCACTCCCCCAGTTCTGCTATTGAGGAGGGGAGTCCTCGGCCAGACTACTGCGTGGCCTTGTAGCCTTAAGCAACCTATCCGAGGACTTGAGTGCCCTAGCCGAGGGTTTATGTCGAAGGTTGGACCGGTACTGTGGCTCTCCGCGTCAAAGGTTGGACCGGTAGTGTAGTTGAACCGGTGCAATTAATAGGCATAACTACTGCTTGAGGAGGATGCCACATTGGTTTTCAAGGCTTCCCGTCATACGTTATTGGTCTTCCGAGGCATTGTTAGAGGTGCTTCATCTGCACCATTGATTTCTTCTCGATCTGCGCTCCTGATAGTTATAAAAGGGAAGACAGTGGAGAGCTCGACAACTAACACGACAGATAGCTTGGTGGTCTTCGCTCCTCAGCTGTTGTGAATTGCCCAATATGTACTTTTCATCTCATTAGTCCTCTTCCTCTTCCGGGTCCTTCAGTAGTTCCGGTTCCAGCTCTTCTTACGGCTCGAACTACAAGCCTTAGCTGAGAGATTTTGTGGCTGCCGAAGTTGAGGAGGCTAAGGTTGGTCCCTCCGAGATGGAAGCAGAGCTTTCTCTACGGGTAGGTCGTCGATTTGGCACAACGTCCTGCGTCTTGGCGCCCGGGGAGATGGCCACTGATTCTTAGCTCAGTGAACTATGTGTTTATGAGCACAGTTTGGAGGCTGGAATGAGGTTCCAATTGAGCGAGGGGTTTACCGAGGTGCTAAATGAAGGGATAGGATATCCATCACATGGACTTCCAAATCTTGCAGAATAAGGAGCGAATTTCAAAAATTTTTCTCTCCCTTCAACTGGGAATTGTATTGCCTATTTTAGAAAAACATATTTTTCCAGGATCAATCTTGAACCATTAACCAAATCAGATCTGAACCAAAAGAAGTAGGAGGGAGGATGTACCTGATACGGAGAAATAATATCTCCCAATGGAGGTGTTCATGCCCAAGGAAGTATCCAAAGACTGCTGCCACTGAAAATGGCACAGTGCAGGATGGAGCAGAATCAGCAATGTTTTTCAAAAGAACTTGACCCCTGGTCATTTGTGCGGTCATGAACTGTTTCAAGACCTTTTGTCGAGTAGAACGATTCTACTCTTCATACATCGTCCTGAGACTGTCCAATATGTCCTTGGCAAGTTCGATCTGATCGAACGGCCTCTGTATTGGGTTGTCCAAGGAGGCAATGATGTAACACCGGGCAAGGGAGTTTTTCTCCTCCCATTCTTGATAGTCTCTCCTTCGGGCCTCAGAAACCCTATCGTCCGGACGCTCCGGGGCAGGATTCTTTGCCACTTTGTCCAGCTTTTCAAATACTAGGACCAGCATAAGGTTCCTGTACCAGTCAGCATAGTTTGGGCCCTTCAACTTGTTATCATCAAGCAGTTTTGCAAAAGGTCCATTTGCCATTTTCTGATAAAAGAGCAAACATCAGTCCACAACCTAATTTGATTCATGTTCATTTCATAGATATGGATTTTAATCTATGATCCATTTCCATTTATTTGGCTCTGAGATTTCCCTCCTTTCTCAATGACGAAGACTACGGGTTGTCCCTGGAAATGTGGAAAATCACATAGGGTGCATGGAGCCAACTGTTTCAGCTGCATAACCCCACCACCTTTCTGTGAAGGATCATATCCACTCATCATATGAGTTTTCCCTTTGGCTTCTGTCAGACAAGGCTCAGAGCCGTTTTCAGGTAAACCTTTCTATCCAGTGAGTGTTTACCCATCATATTCGTGAACGCCAAGGTACTGTGAGAGAATTCCCATTTTCTGGTGAAGCCCCTCCCACATCGGTCTATGAAGCCCCTATCATCTTATGAAACACTCAGACAAGCCCAACAGCAAATGGATAGCCCATTTTCTGGTGCGTTTCCTCATTACTGAAGGACCCATCCTCATGCTAATGATGGAAGGCTTTTAGAGAGTTCATCATATGAATCTCCCTATCACATGCATTCATATTAGCTAGAGGGAACAATTAATTACGCCCTAGTTCTTATTTTAGGTCAAACCAAAGTGGCTCCCACTGACTTTCATAAAGCCAGATTTCGGTGGGCCTAAATTGGCTAGGGTTCCGCACGTAACCTCTTGATGAGGTGTGAGGCCCCCCACTGAGGGAGGTCATCCAATGACCAAAAGGGACACCATGGCAATGATGTGCATTCATCCATGGTGTGCACAAGAGCCACAGTCGATTAAGCATGGGCCAAGTACTTAAGGCCCATGTACGTAGCACATCACACATCCATAAATCACATGTAGGGATAAATTGATCCAATCATAATCATGGTATGCTGCTACAGCTAACAGGATCCTAATGGATTTAAGCATGGCCACAGGCGAAAAAGGTTTCCTCATAATCGATGCCCTCTTTCTGAGAATACCCTTTCGCCACCAAACAAGCTTTGAAGGTCTCAACCCTACCATCAGGGCCCTTCTTCCTCTTGTAAATCCATTTATAACCGATTGCTTTTACCCCGGAGGGTGGATCTACTAGAGTCCAGACTCCATTGAGTCCATCTCTGCTCTCATGGCCTCCACCCACTTCTGGGAATCTATGTTCAACATAGCTTCCGCATAAGTCACGGGATCCTCCTCACTAGTCAAGGTTTCCACCAGGTAACTATCCTAGTCATAACCATAATGGACTGGTGGCCTGGATACCCGAGTGGATCTTCTAGGTTGGTCACTACCTAGAACTTGTAGGACATCTTCCACTGCTCCTGAGCTCTCCTCATCAAGAACAACTTCCTAACGATGGGTGTCCAGGATGTAATCGGTTTCCAAGAATTGCACATTTCGACTGCAGAACATTTTCTACTCACTTGGGTCATAGAATAGGTAACGTACAGAGCCTTTTGGGTAGCCTACAAATAGGCAACAACTGGTCTTGGATTCCAACTTGTCTGCACTCGTTCTTTTAATGTATGCTGGACAACCCCAAATCTTCAAGTGTCTGACACTTGGTTTCTTTCCGGTCCAAAGTTCATATGGAGTATTCGAAACCGATTTGGTTGGAACCCGATTCAGCACGTAAATCGCAGCTTCTAATGCGTGACCCCAAAAGGATGTGGGTAACTCTGAGTGTATGAGAAGCGATTGTACCATATCCAATAAGGTCCTATTTCTCCTCTCTGAAACACCGTTAAGTTGTGGTGTAGCAGGAGGAGCTAACCGCGATACTATCCCATTGTCCTTTAAGTAGTCCCTGAATTCGTCAGAGAGATACTCGCCACCTCGATCTGATCGAAGGTCTTTAATTTCTCTCCCTAACTGTTTCTCGACCTCTTGTCTAAACTCTTTGAACTTTTCAAAGGATTCAGACTTGTGTCTCATTAGGTACACGTAACCATATCGTGAAAAATCATCTATGAAGGTGATGAAATACACGTGTTGATTTCGTGTCCTAACACTCAGGGGACCACATACATCAGTATGTATTAGGTCAAGTGTGCCTGTACATCTTTCAGGCTTACCGTTAAATGGTCGTTTCGTCATCTTGCCTTGTAGCAAGGCTCACAGGTGGGAAGATCTTCTACAGTTAGAAAATCCAAAGGACCATCCTTTACCAACCTTGTGATTCGGTCAACACCGATGTGGCCAAGTCGGTAATTCCACAAACACGTGGGATTAACTGTATCACAGGCTCTCTTCTTGGGGATTTCTGCCGATGCAGTTTCGGTTATGTTAGTTTCTAGAGAAGGATGTAGAACATAGAGACCGTTCTCCAGTTCCCCGTATGTGATGAATCTGTTATTTCTTTTAATAGTAATCGTATTACTAAAGAAGACAGAATAACCATCTACACACAGTTTTGAGACAGAAATCAAATTTCTCCTTAAATTTTGTACATAAAGACAATCTTTCACTACAATTGTTCATTCTCTAAAAAGTAACTCCACGGTTCCTATGGCCACGTCTGCAACAGTTGCAGTAGTCCCCAAGTAGAGTGTAACTTCTCCTTCACTCAACCTTCTGCTTACCTTGAACCCCTGCAGTGAGTTACACGCATGAGTTGAAGCCCTGGAGTCAATACACCAGGACGCAGAAGCTACCAACAGATTGGTTTCTATAACACAAGTTTTGAAAATACCTTTCTTGGATTCCAGGTAGGCAGGACAGTTCCTTTTCTAATGGCCGGTCATCTTGCAGAAGTGACAGGCATCCGATGCTTTGTCTTTCTTCTGCTTTTTGCCCTTAGTGGCTTTCTTCTAAGGCTTCTTTGCCTTCCTCTTTCTCTTGCCTGTCTTCCTAGCTTCAACAAGCATAGCTACAGGCTCATCCTTTCTAATTAGTTTCTTCAGCTCTTTGCAACATATTGCTGAGCTCTTGCAAACTGACATTCAGCTTGTTCATGTTATAGTTCATGATGAACGGATTAAAGGAAGGAGGCAAAGAATTAAGGATAGCATCTATCTGGGTTGCAAGGTCCAGCCTGGATCCAAGAGCCTCAGTTCGTTGATGTATCCCATCATCCGAAGACAATGGTCGTGAACTTGTTGGCCCTTGGTCATTTGTGCGGTCATGAACTGTTTCGAGACCTTTTGTCGAGTAGAACGATTCTACTCTTCATACATCGTCCTGAGACTGTCCAATATGTCCTTGGCAAGTTCGATCTGATCGAACGGCCTCTGTATTGGGTTGTCCAAGGAGGCAATGATGTAACACCGGGCAAGGGAGTTTTTCTCCTCCCATTCTTGTTAGTCTCTCCTTCGGGCCTCAGAAGCCCTATCGCCCAGACGCTCTGGGCTAGGATTCTTTGCCACTTTGTCCAGATTTTCAGATACTAGGACCAGCATAAGGTTCCTGTACTAGTCAGCATAGTTTGGGCCCTTCAACTTGTTGTCATCAAGCAATTTTGCAAAAGATCCATTTGCCATTTTCTGATAAAAGAGCAAACATCAGTGCACAACGTAATTTGATTCATGTTCATTTCATAGATATGGATTTTAATCTACGATCCATTTCCATTTATTCGTCTCTGAGATTTCCCTCCTTTCTCAGTGACGGAGAGTACGGGTTGTCTCTGGAAATGTGGGAAATCACATAGGATGCATGGAGCCAACTGTTTCAGCTGCATAACCCCACCACCTTTCTGTGAAGGATCATATCCACTCATCATATGAGTTTTCCCTTTGGCCTCTGTCAGACAAGGTTCAGAGCCGTTTTCAGGTAAACCTTTCTGTCCAGTGAGTGTTTACCCATCATATTCGTGAACGCCTAGGTACCGTGAGAGAGTTCCCATTTTCTGGTGAAGCCCCTCCCACATCGGTCTATGATGCCCCTATCATCTTATGAAACACTCAAACAAGCCCAACAGCAAATGGATAGCTCATTTTCTGGTGTGTTTCCTCATTACTAAAGGACCCATCCTCATGCTAATGATGGAAGGCCTTTAGAGAGTTCATCATATGAATCTCCCTATCACATGCATTCATATTAGCCGGAGGGAACAGTTAATTACGCCCTTGTTCTTATTTTAGGTCAAACCAAAGTGGCTCCCACTGTAGGTATAGACCGGTTTAATTCACACAATTTCTCCACAGTTCAGAACAACTGTGGATTATGGTGTGGTATGGATTAATCCTTGCAACAGGGTCTGATATGGAATGGCCCACATCCACACTACAGAACAGCCCCCAAATGTAAGAATAATGCTCAACCATTTGGTCTCTATCTATTTTTAATGAGCTGCCAATTATTATGAGCCAATACGAATAACCATTACAAAGCCATTTAATACCACATTCTATGGGGACTTGCCTATAAGTAGAATGAGAAACAACAATATCTCTCTTAATTACTCTATTACTCTTGTTCTCACTCTCACATCAATACCTCAATTTTAAAATTACTTCGGCTAACCTAGGTAGTGTTCAATTCCATGTATATCTCATGGGCAGGACTACAATATATCATGGACAAAGGACCATCCACCTAGCTATTTCTTGTCCCCAGCATTTTTCAATTGGCCAAAAGTCCATGTCTGATTCTATGCATTACATTTACCAAAACCTGGAATTAATTTTTGTTTCTTTTTATTTTAATTTATTTGTAAATTATTTTTAAAAATAAAGATAGCACATCCGTTTTCGAAAATATTCTTCTTAACATTTTTAGATTAAATTGTAGGATAAATTTCTTAAACTACTTTTGTTTAGCTAATTGACAAACTTTACCAGTGTAACAATTGTCATGTTGTTAAATGCTTACAAAAAAAATGAAATGTCAAATTTGACATTATTATTCTTCAAATCTTCAAAATAAAATTCAATTTACAAAAAATTTCATCAATCTCTCCAAGAGAAATGTTGCATCCCAGAAAGCCCATACCTGTAATAGGATTTGATTCTCTGTCCGATTAGTCTTGTGACGCCTTGTGCCGTGAGTACAACAAGCCGGATTTCAAAGAACTCGATTTGTGTTCATTGGTCTTGTAGCCAATGGGATTACTAACAATCATTTTTGTGGGCTTTCAGCTCGGCCGATAGATATGTTGTTAAAAGATCCGATTTTTGTTTTAAGCCTTTTACGTTCATCTCTGTTTTGGATCTTGAAACGTCCGAGAATTCAGATGCAATAGGCTGCCAAGGATGGAAATTTGAAGATAATTTACCATTCATAGAAGATTTTTTTTTTCCACCTAATATAGTGTTGGGAACTCTCTCCGACACCCCGGGGGATTTTGATCTCACGAATGAACTCTTATTAGGAGGGTGCTGGTTCGAGACATCTGGTGGGTCTGATTTCCTGCAACTGAGGTGGTTCAGTTGTTCTCTCTGATTCTTCATATTTTCTCCGTACACCTGAGTTCAATGCAGACAACAGGGTCGTCTTTCCTTGCAAACCAACCTCACGTTGAGACAGAAACAGAAGATTTCATCAAGACACCAAACACAGTCATAAGTACCAATTCTTCAGGAAGAGCAGAATGTTATCCATTCGAAGGAAGCTTCGAGTTAAACAAAAAATGGTGGATTGGTCCAAGTTCAAATCCGGGACTTTCAGTAAGAGACAGAGATTGATTCAGGCAGTTGGATATATCGATCAGAGAGTCCACGAAAGATAGAGATGTCCTTATCCAGATATGAGTTCCTGGAAAAAGAGGAGGTAATCATGTTCTTACAGTAGATGGCCAGCCAGTTCTCACTGGATCCAAACTGCCGAAGACTAGCAAATTACAGAAACGCCTCTCTAAACTATCAGTTCCTAGCTGAGGAGGATCCAAAGGGGACAATTGGGCTGCCTGGCCGTGTTTTCTTAGGGGAGGTGCCTGAGTGGACCCTCGACGTTAGATTCTACAGCAGCGATGAGTACCCACGTATTGATTATTTCCAGGGGTGTAATGTTTGTGGAACTGTTAAGGGTCCATTGTAATCTCAGAACCATGAGTACAAGTCCTCTTACCTCTGTTTTCCATCGCCGGTGGACTGTCCACACAATTTTTGGCAATAGGGCGACGAGATTCATGGAAGAAACAACCGAAGCTTCCAGGGAGAAATGGCCGTCAGGAAACAAAGTCCAGGCTGTGTGGGAGAATGGAGGAAACAGCTACAGGAAACCAGACCCAATTGATTGTCTGCCTCCAGAAAACTGAGTAGATGAAACAGCATCGGAAAAGGTTTGCCGAAGAAATGGCTGCCGCCTCTCCTTTCCCCATGCGTCGGAAAACTGATTTATTGGATGCCTCATGACTCCATCTTTTACTCTTTTATCATGATGCAATATCATAAAAGAAGTTGTCTTTGTAGACAAAAACATCCTTTGAAGCCTCGGCTTTAGGGAAATAGAGTAGTATTTTCTTATCATTTGTTCTATGCTTGGTTTCACCATTACGCTTATCTTTCATCCATCTACAACCACCACATATTTTGCAATAATCGGATTCTATATCTTCCTTCCGGAATAACATGCAATCATGTTGGGCAAGTTATACTATAGTAGCATAAATGAATGTAAAACCAATCCCAGGACAGCAAGAACCTTTCCTTCAAATTTGTGTGTCAAAATTGGTTTGCCAACAACAATAATAACAAGTAAGCAATTCAGCCAAGTAATAGAAAAACAGATAATAGCACACCAGAATTTTTACGTGTAAAACCCTAAAATCGGGAAAAAACCACAGGACCTATGATCCGTAAAAGTCTTTCACTAATTCATAAATTAATGGGTACAAAAGTCTTCTCTAGTTGCAACTAGAGGCTTACAAACATCAATGAAATAATCCTTGGCTCACAAGAACAACATTAACATCACCAAATGCAAGGTGGATACAACACAAACAGAGGTTTAGATCTCACCAAGTTGCTATAAATTTGAATTGAGAAGTAGAGAAAGGAAGAAGAATCACCAAATCTGAACTAGAGTGGGATTCTTAACTCCAACACTTAATATCATCAAGAACGGGTTTGAAAGGCACCTCCGAACTTGATCTTGAATGGAATAGGAGCCAGCTTTTTCCTCTTCTTCACAAAACTCAAAGAACCAGAAACAATCCTTCGGTTCTGTATTTTTTTTTTCTTCATTTTTCTCTGTCGGGTGGTTACGAACTTGATGCCAAAAAACTGAAAGGTGGAAGCATTTTTTCCACTATACGGCTCCTTTTTGGGAGCAAATAAAGGTGGGGTGGGCCCCTCCATATGGGCTGGACCCACACCCAACAATTCTCCCCTTCTAACTCATATGGGGGACTTCACCAAGCCCGCAACTTCTTTGCAGAATTCAAATTTGTCTCTAGGCAAAGACTTTGTTAACATATATGTGCCATTCTCATCAGTATGAATCTTCTCAATGTTCAACCACTTCATATCCAACACATCCCGAATCCAGTGGTACCTTACATCAATGTGTTTGGATTTTGAGTGAAAAGTAGTGGGTTCAGATTCAATAGCCACAATAGATGCATTATAACAAAGAGGAAGAGGATATCGGGTGACCAAAGAGGCCTCAGACTTCATGGATTGGGTAATCATAGAGTGAGTTTGCCAAATAGGAGCGGGGACTGGTTGCGTGGAGTATAAGAGATCCTGAACCAGCCGAGTTCGAGGTCAAGTGCGTGATAGGTCATCCGATGTGGAAGCAGGTCCAGCACTCTTAGCGTCAATGTTGCAGCTGTCCGATCTAGGTGTAGTAGGCATATCATCAGGCCTAGGAGATGTCATCGAAGGAGATGCAGGCGCAGACCCCCTTTGCTGATTTATACAAACTGGAAGTAGAGTGATGCTATCAGTACTAGAATCTAGAGATGATGTAGGTTGTGGCAAACTAGGAAACAACTCTTCATCAAAGAACCAGCTTTTGAATGGAATAAGAGCTAGCTTTTTCCTCCTCTTCACAACAACATGAGCAATATCAGGCCTCGTGCACACCATATCATACATTAAACTGCTAACTGCCGAAGCATAAGGCACTTTCTCACTTGTAGGACATTGTTTAGTGTTGAGCTTGAAATGACTTGCAAGTAGAGTAATCATTGGTTTTGCATTGTTCATGTTGAACATCTCAAGAACCTTCTCAATATATTTTTCTTGAGATAACTATAACTTCCCATTCTATCTATCTCAAGAGATCTTCATACCAAGAATCTGTCTAACTGATCCCAAGTCCTTCATTGCAAATGACTTGCTAAGCTCATTTTTCAACCTATCAATCTTGTTAGAATCATGTCCAACTATCAACATATCATCAACATAAAGCAAGAGAATAATGAAATCACCATTAGAAAATTTCTTTACGAATACGCAATGATCTGAAGTAGTCCTAGTATACCCATGATCAACCATGAAGGAGTCAAATTTGTTGTACCACTGTCTTGGTGCTTGTTTCAACCCATACAAGCTTTTCTTTAATCTGCACACCAAATGTTCTTTTCCTTTTTCTTTGAATCCCTCTGGTTGCTCCATATAGATTTCTTATTTCAAATCACCATGAAGGAAAACAGTCTTCACACCAAGTTCATAGGTGTGATTCTCATGCAAGGATTTTAATTCCTCTTGCATTTCTTTCAACCACTTATCTTTCTTGTCATATGACATAGCCTCTTGATAAGTCTCTGGATTTCCCCCATCTATCAACATCACATATTCATGTGAAGGATAGCTAGTGGAAGGTCTTCTCTCTCTAGTTGATCTTCTAAACTGAACTTGTGGTGAAGGAACTGGAGGTACCTGTTCATTCTGTACTTCCTCTGTATTTTCATTTATAGGAGTTTCATCACTAACTGTATCATCCTGTTCATTTGGTACAGCTCCCCCATGATCACCATCAACTGTAGGTGGGAAAACCGGATCCAAGTTAATTGGAACATCAATAGAGAATTTTGGCTTCTCAAATTTTTCTATATATTCAACTGTTTGATCCTAAAGAAATACAACATCTCTGTTTCTGATCACTTTCTTGTCCACTGGATCCCATAACCTGTACCCAAACTCTTCGTGCCCATAGCCTAAGAAGATGCACTGCTTAGCTTTGTCATCAAGCTTGGATCTTTCATCTCTAGGAATATGAACAAATGCCCTACAGCCAAACACTTTCAAATGACTGTATGATATGGCTTTTCCTATCCAAACTCTTTTAAGAGTATCTTTATTCAAAGGAACTGAAGGAGAAAGGTTGATGAGGTCAAATGCAGTTCTCATAGCTTCACCCCAAAAGGATTTAGGTAATTTAGCATAGGAGAGCATACATCTGATTATGTCAGTAATTGTTCTGTTCATTCTCTCTGCTACTCCATTGTGTTGAGGAGTCTTATGAACATTTTTTTTAAGCCTGATACCATGGATCCTACAATATTCTTCAAAAGGACCCATATATTCACTACCATTATCAGCTCGGATGCACTTCAACTTATTCCCTGTTTCTCTCTCAACCATGGCATGAAAATACTTGAAAACATCCAACACCTGATCCTTAGATTTCAAGGCAAATGTCTACACTTTTCTGGAGTGGTCATCAATAAATGTCACAAGACATAATGCACCACCAAGAGATCTATCTATCATGTAGCAAACATCAGTGTGAACTAAATCTAAAACATGAGGCTTTCTAGATGGAGGAAATTTATGAAATGCAACTCTACTCTGTTTGCCAGCTAAGCAATGTACAAATGTTTCAAGAGGCATACCTTTCACATCAGGAATAAGATTTTCTCTGGAAAGTATCTGAAGCCCTTTTTCACTCAAATGTCCAAGCCTCTGATGCCAAAACTCATTGGATGAATCATGAACTGCATTCACCTCTCATTTGCTCAACCTTGCTTGCATCACATAAAGGGTATTATGCTTCTTTCCCTTTGCCACAATGAGTGAACCCCGACTGAGCTTCTATTTTCCATCACTGAAGGTATTTGCATAACCTTCATCATCTAACCTGTCAGTGGAAATCAGATTTAGGCGGATATGAGAAACATGTCTAACATTCTTCAAAATTAATTTGCAACCAGTATTGCATACATACATACATACATATATACATATTTACACATATATAAATATATATATATATATGTATGTATACATACATATTTACACATATACATATTATATATGTATAATATTAGAGTGGGTCCATTGATCTACCCAAGCCCAGCCCAAGCCTGAGCCCAACTTGAGTGCATCAAATTACAATGCAAGCTAGGCTCGGGTTGGGGAGGTTGGGCTTGACCTCGAGTTCAGGCCTTAAGCCCAAATTTTAGGGTCGGGCTACGGTTGACCATAAACCCAACCCAACCCGTCCAACTTGCACCCCTAATACACCTTGAATATGCACGCTTATCGGAGAAATATTAAGATATAGATAGATATGCATGAAAACACTATAAATACTTCAATATAATAAATCACAAAAATACATTAAAAACACTACATATAAAACCTCAATGATATATATATATAAATTAAATTAATATATTTTAATGGTTTTATGAAAAAATACATTATAGTTAATTATAATTTCATTAATAAACCTACACTTAACTATGATTTATAAATATTCTTAAGTTTTATGGGATAGGAAAAACCCAGCTCTCCTATCTAACCATAAAACATGCATTGACATGACTTCTAAGTGAAAATATAATTAATAATTATTTTTTTATTTTTATTTTTCCAAAATTATAAAAATTTAAAAATAAATAAACATTATACAATATATTCAAAAAAATAGTTATTAAAGAAGAAGTTTCAATTGCTTTGTGGATTTGATAGATCATTGATAAAATTATAATATATTCATTTATTGTAATATATCCATAGAATTATAATACTATTAATTATTACTTATTTTTAATTATAAAAATAAAAAAACATTAAAGAAAAAAATTCAATTGCTCTATGGATATGGTACATCATCCATAGAATTATAATATATTCAATCATTGTCATCAAATGATAAAATATAATTAATTATTATTTATTTTTTAATTCTAAAAAAAATAAAAAATATATATATATTAAAGAAGTAATTTCAATTGCTCTATGGATATGATAGATAAATCCATAGATCTAAAACATATTAAGTCTTTAAAGGTAGAGAAAAAACTATATTTTCGCCTTTTACTTTTTTCTTGTTTTTTGTCGTATCTTTTTCATAGCATACCGGTTGATAGCCTATCGATATGCCTCAATACACCCCAATACGCCCCGATACAGTCTTATATGGGTCCAATACAGTAGAAAAAAGACAATTAATATTGCCAAATTTCTACACTTCTAAAAATACAGTAAGATACACCCCAATACACCACCATCATGTTTTCATCTAAAGTTGTCAAAACAGATGACGGATTTTTTGCCTTTTCACTTGGGAATCAGAGCATTGAGCTGTGAGAAAACATATATCATATAATATGGCAAGCTCATCATACCGACTATCCATGACCAACTTGTCCTGAATCAGTAGAAGCAGAGGTGCCAACGACATTCCATCCTGATTGCTAGTGAGAAATTTGCAGGGTGGTGCCAAGCCATAACGTCTTTCAATTTGGTCATTGTCCGGTTTGACGACAGAACATCGAAGAACAGAGTAGCTCGCCAGCAGAGACAAGACACGGTCGAGCATAGTAGCTGCTTCTAGGTTGTCAGTGTGAAGATGCAAGGCGATCTCTGAAGCACGTCTAACTCTATAGCCACTTACAAGGCCAATAGGAAGCACCGAGGCGCTTGCCAATTTCATGACCAATAAAAAGTTTTCTTCTCCCTTCTCTTCATTTGAGGGTTCCAAGTGATTACTGGTTGAATCCATATTCATTGTAGATTAGAACTAGAACTAGAAATAGAAAGAAAGCTAGACGGTTAGAATAAAGGCAATCTCTTTCTCTCTCTCTCTCACGGCTCACAATCTCACAATTTATGAAATATATAGAGGCTCGTCGATGATCTAATGACATGTGATATGTATACATGATGTGATTTGTAGTTTTATGACAACCATTAGGTAGGCCTCTAAAATGGACAAAACCAGAAAAATCTATGAATAGGCTTTTGCTTTTTTCTGTGTTGGCAAAGGGAAATATCTTCTTTTTTTCATTGCTAAACAGAATTTCACTCCACAAGCAAGAAAACAACAGAGGAAAGACAAAGCAAGAAACATCACAACTGACAGAAACTACTAATTACTTAGGATTAGTTTGGAAGGAGTACAAATGCAAATATATAGAGTGCAAAACCTTGTATTTTGTATATATTTGCATTGTACATATTTGTATTTTTACTCAACTAAAAAGAATACAAATACAAATATGTAGTGTAAATATATCTACAAAATAATACAAAATATAAAGTTTTGTACTCTACATATTTGTATTTCTACTCTTACCAAACTGGGCCTTAGGCTTCTTTTGGTTGCAATACAAAATTATTTGCACAAGTATAAATGCATAGGAGCGCAAATGAAAGTAATACAAATTTTGGATTAATTTTGTTTTGGTTTTCATTTTATTCTCTTTGTACCTTATTTTACTTTATTTGTACTACAATAAAAGAAAGCAAGGTAAAATTTGAAACAAATATAAATCAGAATTTTCACCCAAATCATTTGCATTGCTATAGCTTTGCATTAGTATAAATTTATTTGCATTGCAACCAAATACAGCCTTAGGAATAGAAAGAAAACATAGGACAAAGGGCACGTGTCCAACCACTCATTTGAAGAGACCAAACCCCACTGGGCAAAGAGATGAGCAAGCCTATTGAAGTCTCGTTTAAGAAAGAAGAAAGAAACTGAAAGACGCCTGGGCAAGGTTTAGATAGTCATGTAACAAAAGCACTATTTTTGACGCACAGCCCTTCCTGCTATTTGACAGCCAGCTAATGATCGACTTATAGGGCTGTTCACGGGTCGGGTTGGGTCCGTTTACTGAGGTTTTTCCAACCGACCCGACCTGGTCGGGTTACCTGAACTTGAAATCGAAATCGACCCAGTGTTAAGCAAAACCGACCTAGTCGGTTTGAGTCGGGTTGGGTCGGTTTGGGTCGGCTTCGTCTCTAAGTTCAACCATGCTTGACACAAACTCAACTGCAATATATATGTGGAGACTGTGGCACCACAATATGTGAAGTAGTGAATGCGGGAAAAGCCTTATTTTTGATAAACAGGATATACCTCAAGTCCACATATTGGACTTTGGAGAGGAGAAGAGCAAAACCCATATATAATAATAATGCCTATTATAGAGGTATATATGTTATATATCTTTTTAGTAATTAAGTTTTATCTCTAAAACCACCAACCTATTCCTTTGATTATATATTCATTTTGAAGTTTAATTGTCTTAATTGGGATTTGGGTGAATTCTATAGGGAGACTTCAAGACAGTTAATTACAATCATTAATCAAGCCAATGTAATAGATTTGAAGAGGGACAATTAGTTATGGGGGCTTAATTAATTTAAATTTCATAAAGGGACAATTAGTCGGTTTGGTTCGGGTTGGTTTTGATTTTTACACAAGAAAATCGAAACCGACCCGAACCATCAGTTTATGATGTTTTACAACCCGAAACCGACCGGTGCTGAAGATAACCCGGCCGACTCAGGTTGGGTCGGTCTGGGTTGGTCGGTTTGGTTGGGTTGGGCCTTCTTATGAACAGCCCTATCGACTTTCAACTTTCAATTATCACTCTTGATAGCTTCAGAAACTTAGGGCATGTTTGTTTTTTCTTTACTCTTATCTCTTAAGAGAAATCTTTTAACTTTAAGAGAAAATTGGTTGTTCATTTCCTTTTATCTCTTATCTCTTAAAGTGCAATTATACAACTTTTTGTTTTCCAATGATACCCTCAAAAGACAAACAAAAACTCTCATATATGGGGCCAAAATAGATATTTGATAATTTTTAGAATTCAGAATTCAGAATAATATTCTCTGCATTTCAGAGTTTAGAGGAAAGAAAAGTTCACCAAAACCAATATACATCTTAATGTAATTATTACACTATCAGAAACAACTATTACTTCCGCTTGAAGAGAGGAGGATACTAAGTTAGGCCTACACTTTGGCTATATGTTTGGTTCAACTCTCATTCTTTCTCATTATATATTATTATTATCCAAGATGAAATTTTAAAATGGATAAGAATGGTTAAAAATGATTAGAATGAGAAAATATTTCTATGAACTAAATACTTTTTTTCCTAAAAATTAATTTTTTCAAACTTGCAAATGCCTTATATTACTCATTTTCATTCTTAAAAAAAAAAATGGTGTAGAGATTATAAACCGCCTACCTAGCTAGGTCTCTGATGCTGTTATATGAACATAATTTGTGATTTCTATAATAATTCCTTGGTCACAGATTCTTATCTTCACACCAACAAGCCAGCAATATGTGAAAATTATTTTTTTTCATTTCCATCGCTGGCATGTCTATGTCGGCAGAAGATGACAACCATTTTGGTAACGTTTGTATTTTCATTTCCACATGTGGGTAAGCTTTCTCTCCAGATTCAGGATTGTCTACTTTTGGCCATTCCTTTCAAAATTGACCAAGCAATTTATACTTGAGAACGACCCACAAATTATCATCAAGACTCCATTTGGAAGGAGTACATACAAAATACAAGTACAAATATATAGAGTAAAAAACCTTGTATTTTGTATATTTGTATTGTGAATATTTGTATTTGCATTCTTTTCAAACTGAGCCTAAGCTTCTGCAAGTGGACCATTTACATCTACTGTAACGATTTTGGGTTAACAACTGACCCATCTCCAAACCTCATTTTACCTGGGTTAATGTCAATTATGTCCTTAAAAATTTTAACAAGGTAGTGCATGTTTGCGCCAAAATATAATATCTTTCTCTCATCCAAGCTAAAACAAGACGGGATCCGTTTAGGCACACAAGTAAACATGTAATAGCTGTGTGAGAGTAAACATGTAATAGCTGTGTGACATATGTCCCAGTTAATGTGCCTTTCATCCAAACGTTTTTGTTCTGTTAGACAAAAATTATCTATTATCTTATTATCTTTGTCAAAATAATTAAAAATAAAAACAATGAAAAAGAAAAACCTAAACGTGTTGGGAGTTGGGACTCATTTATGTTTTCTTTTTTTATTGTTTTTTATTTTTAATTATTTTGACAAAGATAATAAAATAATAGATACTTTCTATTTAACGGAACAAAAAAGTTTGGATGAAAGGCACATTAACTAAGACATGTGTCACACAGCTATTACGTGCTCACTCATTGCGCTTACCTAACGTGCCTACTACATCCAGACCCTACTACTACAGCTATTTACCGGCGAAAACAAAGCTACATATTAAACAAATTTTTAAAATAACACGTGCTTTAAGCTTTAATATTTTGAACCAAGTTTATTATAGGCTTTTTCTAATTGATACTATATCGATTACAATTTTGAATAAGAAATAAAATAATTAATTAATCAATGTAATAAGTACATTTTCTAATTTAAGCCATATTTTAAATCTTCTACAATTTTCAAATGTTTCCCAAATATGTATCCTGATAGTTTGCACTACACATAATTTATTAAAATATGTAATTTCTATAGTTTTTTTTTTTGAAAAGCGTAAGGTGAAAAAAGCATTAAAAGAATATGAAAAATGGTACAAAACACAAAGGCCAAGTTCCAGAGAAAAAGTAAGACCAACAGAGAACAAATGAGAAACTCTGTAGGCTAAGAGACAAAAGAACCATTAAAACCCAAACAAAACCAGCTGAAACAAACAAGCCATGTCAAAAGACTCGAACTAGTTATGTATCGCACAAGTCATGATCGACATGATATATATATATACCTCCATATTGGGTTGTATTGTGCCATCTTTGAATAGTACAATACAGACTAATAGAGAAGTGTACCAATGCCGAATTTGACAAAACTGTATGTTGTCAACTTTTGGATTGTTTCTGAACTTTAATAAAAATTATAAATTATAAATATAAGAACTAAAATAAATGATTTATATGTTTTATTTTACCAATAAATTACATGTTAAAAATGAAAGTATAGCTATTATTTAAAAAATAGAATTACTATATAAATAATAATTTTCAACAAAACTATTAAAAGTTGAAAATTATGATTATGAAAACTAAAAGTAAAGTTATAATTATAGAAACTGAATTAAATAATTTAAGATTTAATTTCCCCCTAAAATTTAATAATAACTTAAAGTTAGTAATAATTTATTTTATCTTACTTAAATGATTTATATGTTTTGTTTTACAAAAATATGTACAATAAAACAATTGTTTGTTAAAATTGAAGGTTGGTGTTGGCTCTCATAAGGCTAACAATGGTTTCCTCCTCCATAGCCCGAAATAGATCTCTAGCAAATTCTTCATCGTTGAGGAAAAACAACCTTATTGTCTTGGAAACCAATTTTACCCAATGATCCTTCAAGCCATCTTCCTCTGATGACCCAACAATCAATTGACCGAAGGTCCCCTCATTAATTGGAGAAGTCTATTCATTATCCATTAACTGGCAATTTTCAACCTCAACCTCCCTAACTTCAAAGAGCACTAATCACTCTTAACCCTTTGAACTCTTAGGCAGCTCTAGTCTTTTCCATCTAGAGAAACCAAACCAAAAGCCCCAAGGGACAAGCTTTGCAAGGGAAGCTTGGAAATCCAAAGAAAAACCAAACCAAAAACATATTCTTCCTTCATGCCTTGCGTTCAAGTGCAAAGAGAGGGAATCTAACTTTAATTCCAAAAATCTTTCTTTTTCATCGATCTTCGCAGATGAAGCCACTGATTTCGAACAATCTTTCTTCTTTGTCTCTCTTGCACAAGGGAAGACAGTCGTCCATTTAGAAACCCCATTTCAAGTTTCTTCAAGAATAACCCATTTCATCGGCCATTCCCTTCCAAATGATAAAGATTCTTCTTGCTCAAGACCTTGAAGCCATGCCTTACTGGGAGATTCTGAAGAGGGTCAAACGACTGAAACCGCATGAGCCATCACTAGGGACTCTTGGGTTTTTATTTCTTACAACCTTGTGCTTTATGTGTTGCTTCTTTTACTTTGAGTACACTATTGTCACTAGAGGGCTTTGCATTTGTGGACAGTTGAAGAAGTTCATGTGGTTGGGTTTTGATGTTATTGCTCGGGATGAAAGGGCAGGGTTCCTAGGAGAGGATGGGGACAGATCGACCCATGAGGCCATGACCCATTGACCAAACGTTTATCCCGTTTAAGTGTCACAACATTTTTTGGCCCTTTTGGTCTTATTGGGTCTTTGGGGGAACTGATCAACCCAAGCCCAATGCACTCTACAGCTAAGTTCTTTGTTAAGTTCAAACTATATATTGGCATCCAATGCACTCTACAGTTCATGCTTGAAGTGGCATGTAAATGAAGCATATTCTGAAATTCATAGTATGTATATTGGGTTTGAGACTTTAGGTCATAAGTATTTGGTTGTGAGCATTACAATAATAGCTTGGAAAATCTGTAGATGTTGTTGATCATAGTGGCTTCATTAGTTTTTGAGCTGGGTAAAATCGACTTGAGGTAAATATGGGTTCATCTTATCCTCTTTCAAGAGCAACTGATGGATAGATATTGCTGCAGCCCAACAGAGCCAATACATAATACATTCTTCTCATCATCTTCCATGACTTCAACATGATTATCCAACGCTCTGTGTTTAGACTCCAAGTGCCAGCCATTCCCATATGTTCCAAGGAGTGGCAGCCTCAGGTTCCACGGAAGAATTAATGGCGGCCAATGGTAGAGTGGCCTCACCAAGCACCCCAATCGTGACCAGAAGACTACAATCCCTTAGCTTCAAAGCCAACTTTGCAGACCAGATAACAACCTCTTTGATTCAATCTTCTTTACTCGCGAATATAGAAAGGATACAAGAAAAACTTTACCAAATTCATTTTCGAACAAAACCCAAAATTACACTCTGTTTCACAGCCGTAAAAGCATGGATTTCTGGATGATAAGAACAATATTAACGACACGAATAGAAAGAAGAAAACTTACCCAAATTCCTTCTTGAACAAAACCCATAACAACCCGTGTGCCATTTTGCTGTACCAGGCCGCTAGTGGTACAATCCGATTTACACCTCTACTCACTAGTGGGGCGTCCCAAGAGATTACAGCTGATTTGGATTCTGCGATCATTGGACTTGCACTAGGAATGGCAGAGTCTGTCCATATAGTTTGGACTTCGGAAAAAAGGTTCTATCAGGGCGAGGCATGTGTTTTGGGAAAGATTCTACTTGTATACTCTAACACCCCACAAATTAGAAAAGTATTTGTAAATATGACTCAATGAACAAAATGAAGTTTAGACATGACAGAATATGCACACCATAAGATCAAACAGACTACTTTCTTATAATGGTGAAAATTTAAAAACCACAATATCTTTCAAAGGTAAAAATATGTGATCATTTGTGGAACTCCATAAGCCAAGTGTGGTAAGCACAACAAACAATTTCACATTTAGCAAAACCAGAGCTTATTGCCAAGGCCTCAAACTCCTTATACGTCCTCTCTTTTCCTCCGGAGAAAAGAGCTAGCATGACTAAATCATATTGGAAGGCAACCTTAGAGGCGTTACTATTCTCTGGAGCCATTGGAAGAATTGATTCCACAACAATCACTTTTCCCGATTTTGGTAGGGCTTTCCAACAGTTGTTCAAAAGCTTCAAGCAATGTTCATCACTCCAATTGTGAAGTATCCACTACAAATATCAAGAAAACTAGAATAGTATTTCATTAAATAGAACAACAGAAAACAGATATTTGAAACAAAATGTAAAGGACTGATTCATCTCCTATTCTGAATTAGTAATGAACCAATATTATGGAGCCATTAAATCACAAAAGAATAGAACAGAAAGTACCCTGGCATAACCCTGTGCATTTTAATTTCCTAAACATATACCCTGTCTATATTTTGTTACCTACGATTGAAGGGCCAATGATGGACCCAGTTTGTTGCACTAACTCTTATAATGAAATTGCAACATTCTGAATAAAAAACAACTATATAAGAAAAGGAAAAATCTATGATATGGGATAAGAAAATGATGCAGTACTAATTGATGATTTTTTAGTTGATTTCAAAATTTTATTTGCTTTAATGACTTGAGCCTACAAAGAAATTCATAATGAAGTAATGGTCTTCTAGAGATCATGGATTATTATTATTATTTCTTTTGATAAGTGATTAAATATGGCTAATCTGCCTAATATGATGAATAACCCTACAATTTAGTTAATAAATAAACAAAAGAGCTAATTTACCTTCATAAAAATGGCTTCTCCTCTTGGGACACATTCAAACATATCCCCTCCAACATGTTCCACACCTGCCGCATAGTTATAATTATTCTATTAGAAATCTATAAACAGAAGTTATATTTATTTTTTCTAATATAATAATAATTAAATCAAGACAAAGAAAGCTCTTACCAGCATAGGATGGAGCTTCTGCTATGACATGAGGCAAATCAAAATTGATACCTTTGATCTGAGGATACTTGGATGTAATCATTTCTAGGGTGGTTCCAGTCCCACCCCCCACATCAACCACCTCTTTGAGACTCTCAAATCCATTGTATGTGTCAAGAATCTGGTCCATGACTATTATGCTATGAAATGACATTGCCTTGTTAAATAACTTGTTATACCTGGAATCTGTCTCACAGTACTCAAAGAAGGTCATTCCACGGGCCTTACTAAAAGGAATTCCACTTTCCAAAATAGCATCTTTCAGGTGGCACCTACAAGTAGTGATATTGATAACTTTCGTTTTAGTTCAGATCAACAAAGTAAAACACACAAATTCAACAAAAAATGTGGGAAAGCTCAACTCCATTTCTTACATGAAACATGTGAAATGATTGTTAGTCACCAGGTTGGAAAGAGTTCAAGTCAAGGTGAAAGAATCTAATTTTTCATACGTTACAATGAAAAAAAAAAAAAGAACATTACTTCATAGAGAGATGAAAATAAGTTCATTAGAATTTGAACGCCATATTAATTTCTGCAGCTTTAATTGTTTCTAATTAGCTGCATATCCAAACTGAGAAGATAGAAGGGAAGTGATTTCGGCACATCACATTTATCATAAAATGGGACGCACCCTTCATTATGAAACTAAGTGATGAATGTTTGAAACGAAAAATGTACAAGAGCGCTGAGCGCTGTGAGAAATTTACAGAGTAAGCTCATACCAGGAATCCAGGATCAGCTTGTCATGATTTATTAGCAGCAGAGGTACAAGAGAAATTCCATTCGGATTGCGAGTGAGAAATTTACAGACAGGAGCCAAGCCATAACGCCTTTCAACTTGGTCATTGTCCCGTTTGACGAGAGAGCATTTAAGAACAGAGTAGCTCGTCAGTAGAGACAAGACACGATCGAGCATGGTAGCTGCATCTGGGTTTTCAGTGCGCAGGTGGAAGGCGATCTCTGAAGCCGAGAGGTAGGCATCAGGGCCAGCTCTAGATATGATCTCAAACACGTCTAGCTCCGTAGCCACTTTCAGAGCCATAGGAAACACTACAGCAGTTGCCAATTGCATGGCCACCAACATACAGTTCTCTTCATTTGAGGGTTCAAAGTGATTACTGCCCCTGGTTAGAGCCATATTCACTATATATTGGAACAGAAAATAGTTAAAAGTGAGAGCTATCTTCTCCCTTTTAGCTGGGAGCCTCAGAGGTTATGAAATAATATATAGAGGCTCCATGATACTAATGAGGTGTACGTATACGTATGATCTGATTTGTTTGATTTTATGACAAACAATAGGCTGCTAGTATCTGATTGAAAGTTCAAATGCTAATAACATTAGTTGGATGACATGTACATAAGAGAAGAGATAAGAGAGTAGAACTGAATAATAAAGTAGGAGAAGAAAAAGATTACAGGGAGAACATCTGTCACATTAGATGAAGTGTCTGTCTATATTGGTGGGGCCACAACAAATAAATCTAAGGCCACGATTCTTGGTTTTAGCCCTGTGCCAGGACCCCTTGTATTGGCATGCAGCTCACACTTTAGCTGAGGTAGATGTGGCATGAACAAAAGCCACACAACCCCTTGGCCTGAGCCCCCAAGAGTGGGCTCAACCAGAAGAAGAAGATCATAAAATGAGCCCGAACAAAGACCAAAAAGCTAACCGGTTTGACACCTTGAGATCCGTGTTGAGCCTCAGCCCTAGGACTTCAAGGCCCTGAACCTGGAGTCAAATGATGGGTTGGATTAACTCCTCGATCACATGGAGAGCTTCCAGCCACATTCTATCAAATAACTCAGGTGTGGAAGTAGTTTATGGATCTCCTGACCACCCATTATTTTTCCACTAGCTGATGTCATCCGAAGACCACATCAAGTCTCATGATGGTTTACCAGCTTTTTGACAAGGACATCCAAGAGTAATTGTGGAGGTTTAATCTGAGTCCCTATAGGTCTAGAACCTTGACCCGACTATATTGGTGACTACAAAAATCCATGGCATCGAAGACCCTAACCTGAGGTTTTCGTTGGCGAAGAAACCTCTAGATAACATGAAAGGTTTCCTTGTCGGAGCTTATAAATAAATGAATGTTGAGGAGTTGTCCATGTGCAAAGTGAACCAAGCAAGAAGAGGAAAAGAATGGATTAGTCTATTCTATCAAAATTAGTATTCTATATTTATCTCCTTAATTCTAGGAGAGATATTTCTAATCTAATTAGCTATATATATCTTATTTCTTTCTTTTTTATATACTAATTTAAGTCGCCCATCTTGTTTCCTGATTGTATTCCTAACTCTATTATAAATACGTTGTAACCTATTGAATTCAACATTAAGAAATATTATTTTCTCCATTTATCTTCTTTGTTTTTTCGTATCAAGGATGATGATCAAGGTGAGGTAACCACAAAAGATGCTGCCATGATAACATGTCGTCCATGCGTTTTAGATCACTTGGTCGATGCTCCAGGACTCCCCCCGATAAAGCACCAAAATTACACTCCACTAAATGCGATGAGGGGGGAGATCCTGTTGCAGATGAAGTTTGTTAACTACTTCAAGTGGCCTTCTCTCCTAAAGCGAAAACAACAAACAAGAACCAGGACCGCTACTACCACTTCCACAAGGCTAAGGGGCATGACACGAAGAACTGCTGGATCCTAAAGGTCAAGATTGAGGAGTTGATCCACTATGGGTACTTGAAGTAGTTCATGAAGGAGGATTGAGCTATCGAGTTGTCGAGGAACCAGCCCTAGTAGCCCAAAGATCCACTTCTTGGGGTAATCTCCATGATCACTAGTGGGTCGACAATGGTTGGCTGGATGTAGGTCATTGGCAAGAAGGATGACAATCTAGGAGTTGAAGGGCGAAGAAAAGAACCCCCTGAAGAGGCCTAGACCGAGGAGATGATTTACTTTAATGAGGACAATCTATGAAGAATCCACCATCCCCACAACGATGCCCTAGTCATCAAGTTGATCATTGCCAATTACGAGGTAAAGCATATATTTGTTGATAATGGCAATTCAACTAATAGTTTATTTGTAGAAGCATTCAACAAAATCAAGCTGGATAGGAAGGATCTCATCCTTACCAATATACCACTCGTTGGTTTCAATGGGACATCATCGACCCTATTGAGAGGTTTAACTTGTTGGTAACAACAAGGACCACATTGAACATGATTTCTTTAAATCACAAGTTTTTGATTGTTGACATACTATCACCCTACAACACTATTCTTAGCCGCCCTATCTTGCATGCACTTTGAGCTATGGTATCAACATACCACTTGACAATGAAGTTCCCAATCAAGCAAGCAATTGTGGTAGTGTGGGGGGACCACCTAGAGTCCCAAAAATGTTACATGTGGGCCTTGAAAGGAAAAGGAAAGTAGTTGTTGGTGGTCGACCTAGACCTCAAACCACTACTAGAGTCCAACAAAGACCGAGGACACCTTGTGGAGAGTGTTATCTCAGTTCCAATCTCAAAAGCTGTGCTTGAGAAGACAATGTAGATTGGATCATACCTCGAAGAGCCTCTAAAAAGCAAACTCACTTGAAAAGCAAAGAAATGAAACTTCACCCCATAGCAATGAAGGACCATTGACGAGGAGGTTGGGAAGCTCTTCAGTACCACATTCATTATAGAAGATAGAATACCTATGCTAGATAGCAAACATGGTGCTCATTAGGGGTGGCAACGAGCCAATATTTTCACGAGCTGCTCGAGCTCGACTCATGAAAAGCTTGGTTCGGCTCGATTTCAATCGAGCTCGAGCTCGAGCTCAAGCCCAATTCAGTGGCTCGATTAATAAACGAGCTAGACTCGAGCCTACTAGAGCTTGGCTCGTGAGGCTCGTGAGCCGGATCAAATATATATAATATATATAATAAAATTATATAAAATAATATATATATAATAAAAATATTATAATTATTAATGATTATAATTCTTTATTTTTAAATATAAAATAAATTTTTTATATATAATTTTTATTTTTATAAAATATAAAAAAAATATATAATAAATATTTTTATAAAATATAAAACGAGCCGAGTCGAGCTGAGCTCGAGCCTGGTACTATTCATCTCGGCTCGGCTCGAATCCACCCCTAGTGCTCATTAAAAAGGCAAATAGGAAGTGGCATATGTGTATAGATTACACCGACCTAAAGAGAGCTAGCCCAAATGATAGCTTCCCCCTCCCTAGAATAGATCAGCTAGTAGACGCCACCTCGAAGTTTAAGATGCTAAGTTTCATGGATGCCTATTCTGGTTACAACTAAATCTAGATGGATCATACAAAATAAGAGAATACTACTTTTGTAATTGAAAGTGGTCTATATTGTCACAAGGTTTTGCCCTTTAGCCTTAAGAATGTCGGGAAAACCTACCAACATATTGTAGACAAGATTTTTTTCTGAATTAATAGGAAATAAAATTGAAGTTTATGTTGCCGATATGGTAGAAAAAAATAGGTTTTTAAACTCCCACATTGTTGATTTAACCAACATATTTAAAGTTTTAAGAAAATATGACCTGAAGCTCAATCTTAACAAATGTGTGTTCAGCGTTACATTGAGTGAGTTCCTTGGTTATATGGTTAAACCCAACATGGAATCAAAGCCAAACCTGAGAAGATCCAAGCAATCTTGGATATGCAACCTCTGAGGTCGGTGAAGGAAGTCCAAAATCTCACTTGTTAAGTCACCACCCTCGACCGTTTTATGTCTAAGTTGACAAGGCAATACCTACCCTTTTTTCAAGAAATAAAAAAAGCCAAAGACTTCCAATGGATCAAGGAGTGCCAGCTCGCTTTTGATGAACTTAAACAGTACCGCGTCTCGTCATTCTTATTGACAAGGCCCAAGCTGGGGGATGAACTACTGTTTTAATATCAATAAGCAATAAGATAGTCAACTTGATACTGTCCCTAAATGTAGACAAAGTGCAATGACTTGTTTACTGCATAAGCAAGGTCATACATGTAGCCAAGACTAGGTACCCTAACATAGAGAAGCTTGTCTTTACACTTATAGTATCAACTCAGAAACTATAAGCCTACTTCCAAGTGTACATCATTGTCGTCTTCACTGATCAACCTCTCCGCTAACCGAAGCCAACTGGTTAACCATTTGATTGGTTGAGCTAACCACCAGTTTATTAGTTCATCAGTTTTTTGGTTTTTTTATATTTATATTTAATAAATAAATGTATATTCATTTATAATATACATAAATATATATAATATATGAATATATATTTATTAATCGGTGAATTCAATTAATCGCCTATCTTTTATATGAATTAACTAAAATCAAACCGATAATCAAAGTTTTCAGCTTGATCCGGTTTTTCATGATCACCCCTAGTTAACAACATTTGACTAGAGTGTATATTTTTGAGAGTTCAAAATACTCAATTATCGCATTTTGAAGTTCAGGGTACTTATATATCGCTACCCCAAAGTACATGGTAATTGTATGTAATCTACCCAAAAGATAGGAATTGTAGAGGTTTCAATAAATTTTGTAAGATATTTCTACCGAATGGGTTACGTGGCAATTGTTTTTCCACCTAAAGTTGTGTGTGGAGATGAAGTAGTGAATGGCCATGTATGATAGATCCACCGACATCTTGTCTTATTTGTTGGTTGGATTTTTTTTCAACTTAACAAGGACAAGGATGTATTATTGTCTGTGTATGCTTAAAGGAATCTTCAACAAAGTGCTCTAGTTGCCCCAATAATCCTAAGCTATAAGCCATTTGTATATGTCTTGGACATATATAATATAACCTTGCATGAAAACCATTTTGTTTTTTTTTGTTTTTATATTTGAGTTAGGAGTAACAGGATTCACAATAATAATGGGTGGGTTTAACAATAAATGCTGTTAGGTAGGTATTATTTCAGCAATTCCCCTTTCTTATTTTTTCCTAGGCATCTAGAACCGTAAAAGTTGACTTTGGTTTTTGTTCATGCTTAGCATTTGAAAAAGTTTTATAAAGCTTCCACTAATGGTTAGATATTTTTCCACTATTACGCTGATTTGATGTCTAATGGTGCCTAATTGTTATAAACGATTATAATTATTACCCTCTTCGATTTTACAAACAAATAAAATACAATCATCGAATTAAAAAACATAAATAGAACCAATCGCATACTAAGTTCAAGAATGATATCTAGATTAATATAACTTTTAAAACCATACAAGATATTTGTTAGAGTCACGCATCACTAATTGATTCTCTATTTTGTTTGTTATTTCGTCCAAAGGTTACACTGTAGAGTATACAAATGATGAATGAGACTCATCATGGGAGATCTAGGTGGTGATATCTCAACTATCGAAGTGAGTCTTCATGCGCACCGATGCTAATCCAATTGACCCTCTTAAACTTTCAAATTCTAACACTTTCCCCCCTCCGTTAACATTCGTTCATGTGTTTGTTAAAAATTTCTAGATCCCCAAATTATCCTTCTTAATTTGTCGGACTATTTTGCCCTTATAGTATCAACTCAGAAACTATAAGCCTACTTCCAAGTGTACATCATTGTCGTCTTCACTGATCAACCTCTCCACTAAGCCCTATAGAAGTCTAAAGTCTCAAGAAGACTGACATTCGGTTTGAGCCGCGCCTAGGGATCAAGGCATAGGTCTTAGCATATTTTATTGTAGAATGTATGTTCAGCATGCCAGCCTTGGAACCGGATAAGCCAACAACAAGCTTGGAGGCATTCACTAGCATTAAACCTTCATTCGGTTGGGAAGAAGAACCCTAGATCCTCTATGTGGACGGCTCGTCTAATCAAAGAGAAAGCGGAGCTAGACTTATCTTGCTAAATCCAAACAAAGTGAAGTAGGAGTACACACTCAAATTTGGGTTCCAAGTGTCGAACAATGAAGTTGAACATGAAGCCCTCATCATCGATTTAATCGAACACTAAACCGATTAAGTGCATTTTCCAATTCGGTTTTCTCATTTCAATTCGATTTTTCTGGTTTTTCGATTTTTCATGGACACCCCTTACGACAATGGCGGCCACCACCGTTGTCCTTGCCATCATCGTTAGAAGGGGCGAATAGAAAAAGCATTGAAAAGAATGGGAGATGACTCTGATGTACTTGTGAAGAGAAGAGAATTTGTGCCACTTGATTTCCATACACCTATCTTGGTTTACACTAGGAACGATGATTTCGAAGTTTGTCTTCAACCCACTCCTCAATCCCAATGCAACGACTTGGTTTTCTTCAACAATTGGAAGCTTGAGCCATGACTTAAAGTAGAGGCTGTTGTTAAAAGAACTTTGTAGATGTTAGAGCAGAATTTCCTTTCCTTTTGGTGGTTATATAAGGGAGATAGGTATGCTAATTTTTTGTTGCATACTATTACCTTTACTTCCAAGTTGTGATTAGCATTTCAACTTCAATTATTTGTATCTTTTTTAACATGATTGTTAAAAACCCAAGCCTGGAATGGTCCACTCTAAGAAATAGGCATCTCGGTCCAGCCAGTTATGTGCAGCATGTGAAACCACACGCCACTTTAAGCCTGGAATGGTTTCAATAAATTTTGTAAGATATTTCTACCGAATGGGTTACGTGGCAATTGTTTTTCCACCTAAAGTTGTGTGTGGAGATGAAGTAGTGAATGGCCATGTATGATAGATCCACCGACATCTTGTCTTATTTGTTGGTTGGATTTTTTTTCAACTTAACAAGGACAAGGATGTATTATTGTCTGTGTATGCTTAAAGGAATCTTCAACAAAGTGCTCTAGTTGCCCCAATAATCCTAAGCTATAAGCCATTTGTATATGTCTTGGACAATGAGACTGGACATATATAATATAACCTTGCATGAAAACCATTTTGTTTTTTTTTGTTTTTATATTTGAGTTAGGAGTAACAGGATTCACAATAATAATGGGTGGGTTTAACAATAAATGCTGTTAGGTAGGTATTATTTCAGCAATTCCCCTTTCTTATTTTTTCCTAGGCATCTAGAACCGTAAAAGTTGACTTTGGTTTTTGTTCATGCTTAGCATTTGGAAAAGGTTTATAAAGCTTTCATTAATGGTTAGGTATTTTTTCACTATTACGCTGATTTGATGTCTAATGGCGCCTAATTGTCATAAACGATTATAATTATTACCCTTTTCGATTTTACAAACAAATAAAATACAATCATCGAATTAAAAAACATAAATAGAACCAATCGCATACTAAGTTCAAGAATGATATCTAGATTAATATAACTTTTAAAACCATCCAAGATATTTGTTAGAGTCACGCATCATTAATTGATTGTCTATTTTGTTTGTTATTTCGTCCAAAGGTTACACTGTAGAGTATACAAATGATGAATGAGACTCATCATGGGAGATCTAGGTGGTGATATCTCAACTATCGAAGTGAGTCTTCATGCGCACCGATGCTAATCCAATTGACCCTCTTAAACTTTCAAATTCTAACACTTTCCCCCCTCCATTAACATTCGTTCATGTGTTTCGTAAAAATTTCTAAATCCCCAAATTATCCTTCTTAATTTGTCGGACTATTTTGCCCTTTCTCTTATATATTTGTATACTCTTTACATACATTTCTTTCTTTTTATTCTATCAATCAAATGAGCAAAACAAAAATCAGTTTATCCTCTATTTGAAAACACTTAAAATAATAATTTATTCGAATATGAATTAATTTTAAGTGATGGGTATATATGTGGCCAACCGTTAATTCATAATAGTCCTGAGGGCTTCGACAACATGACAATTATAACTCAATTAGGAAAAAGAGAAAGCTATTTTGACATTTACACAAGAAGGCTAAAGTATGAATGAGAATTTGGAAAAAAATCTTCATAAAACCACTACCTTTCTGAGTAAAAGTTATAGAACAAATATGATTGTTCTTTGTGTTGAATCTTTCTAAGAAGTTTGTTCTTGAAGTTTCTCTCCTGCAAATCCATTTTGGTTGTAAAGATTCTACAGATGCACCTTCATCACCATCTTGCAATTTGCAAATGATTACTTAATTTTTGCAAAAAGTATTATTCCATCTTGCCTTGAAATTATAGATATTTTGTAAAAATTTGTTGGCGCCTCTGTACAACTCAACGTCCCCAGTTGTGTGCCGACTGAGATGTAGTTGCCCGAGGCATAGCTGGTTGGGTTATGCCTTGGCATCCCCAGTCTTGTCACGACCGAGGTGTAGTTGGCTGAGGCATAGCCATACGGGTTATGCCTCAGCATCCCCGCTCTGGTGCCGACCGAGGTGTAGTTGCCCGAGATCTTTCGTTTCCCGAGTTCTCAACCATGGGACGCTTAGTGTCCGGTCTTAGGAGCCTTTGGGGCCCTTCTAGGGCTAGCCGTTTCCCAGCTAGCTCGAACGTTAAGCTGGAGGAAGTGCGGAGTTTCTCAACTGCCCTCAGGCCTAGGTTGGCGGGGGCTTTCTTCCTCCACGTTTAGGCTCAGCTGTTGTCAATTGAGTTGGGTAGCTTAGTCGGTGATACGCTACTGAGCTGGGCGTAATGGGCTCAACCATTCAGGGACAACCGGAGTCAACTCATTTGTAGGTGCGGCTCACCATGTGTATGTGTAGTGTGTGCGGTGGGCTTGTGCGCGCCTTGGGGTCAGAGCTGTAGCTTAAAAGGAAGGAAACTTTTATTACTTGCAAGTCTACTAGTAGTACATCCTGAGATTTCCCGAGTTCCAACTCCTCAATATTGGTCTGCCATCCTGGTCTTCAAGCCTGTAGGTGCTGGGCCCAGGACCATGGTGACTTTATATGGCCCTTTCCAATTTGGTCCAAGCTTTCCTTCTCCGGGCGCGGGTACTATGACTTTGTAGAGGATGAGGTCGCCATCCTCTACTATTGTGCAACCATCCTGACATATGCTCAGACCCGGGCTTCCTTGATCATGTCTTATTCGGCGCGGAGGTCCTCGTCGTTCTGGTCTCCATCGAAGAGCTCGGTCTGGAGGGTTGGAGAACCTATCTCTACAGGAACCATAACCTTGGCCCCATAGGTCAAAATAAAGAGGGTCTCACTAGTGGTTGCCCACGGAGTAGTCCTGTATTCCCAAAGTATGCTCGGCAGTTCCTCAGCCCACCTCCCCTTGGCTTGGTCTAGCCAAGTCTTCAGGCCATGCAACAAGGTTCGGTTGGTTAACTCGGTTTGCCCATTGCTCTAGGGTAGGTGTACAGCCGTGGTCCGATGATCAATCTTTAGGTCGGAGCAGAGGGCTTCAAACTCTCGGTCGGTGAACTGTGTCTTGTTATCTGTGATGAGGATCCAGGGAATACTGAATCGGCAGACAATACTTTGCCAGAAAAAATTTCAAGCATTATGCGCAGTAATGCATGCTAGAGCTTTGGCTTCTACCCATTTGGTGAAGTAATCCACCGCCACCAAAAGGAACTTCTTCTATGAAATTGCAGTGGGAAAGGGGCCGAGGATGTTCATCCCCCATTGCGTGAATGACCACCAGCCACATTGATCTACACACCAGCCCGACATCCTGTGGGAGGTACCTCGTCCACAATTTCTTGGGTGAAGGGTGACTCCTTGGCCATGGGCACGAGTGGTGGCACCGACCGATCTTCAACTCGTGTCGTGCTTCCTATTACCTTTACTTCCAAGTTGTGATTAGCATTTCCCCTTCAATTATTTGTATCTTTTTTAACGTGATTGTTAATTTTTATTAATATTATTTATTAATCTTTTTATTGTGTCTAAATTTTTTTATTGTTAAAATATTTTATATTATTTATTGTTTAATATTATTTCTTATTTTTATCAATAATGTTTATTTATCTTTTAATATTATTTATTTATCATTTTATTATTTTTAAATTTTTATTTTATCATTTCTTAAAATTTCAGTTTTTTATTATTTTATGATATTTTCTATAATATTATAATATTTTAATCATTTTCATTTTTTGTTTTTTAAATAATAATTTGAAGGGTAAAAGATGAAATGCAAATTTTCCATGAATTGCTTTTATAGATTTTTTGTCTTTAACATCAAATTTATTGAACTATTAAGAAGAAAAAGTTTGAATTAGAAGTGGTTTCATTTGGGCAGAAGTAGACTGCATCGGTAGTTAATATGCCTAGAAAAAATTTGCATCATAAGACTTTATTACAATTGACAAGCCTTTATCATGTTAATTTGACAATAAACCTTTAGCATGTTAATTTGCAAGGATAGTATAAGAGTGGTGAAGAAAATCAAAGCAAGGCTGGATAGTCAGGAGACCCAAAATTAGTCTCATGTAGTAAATTGGTATTAATTAAAAGCATTGATTCATTCATCCAATCAAATTTTCATGTCAACTATGTTGTACCTTTTTATATTTTCTCTCAAATAAATCCTCTTAATTCGTAGAGATTTCTGGTGAGGGTATTTGACAATGTTTTCAACTTGTCTTTGATCGGAATGGTTGAACCGTTTAAAGTGTTACTTAATCCCTTTTTCAGTTCTAGTATTTTGAAAACAAAAAGTTGACAAAATCCATTAACCCATTTGATCCCGTTACTTGGTCATGAGATATATACTATATGTATATCTAAATTTTAGAGTCCATAACTCGCACTCAATTGTCTAATTGGGTTATTTTAGTTAATGTTTTGAGATCTATACATTCTAAAGATCCTAAGGAACATAGCCTTGCTAATTTTGCTGAAAAAAACTTTTTTAACCTCAAATCCCAATTTCTAGCATTTCTTCATTTAGAAAATAAAAAATTGAAAAAAAAATAAAAGTTAAGACTAAAATAAAAAATAAGTCAGTTCAGCCATAGACCATAGTGGACTGACTTCATGCCATATCATGCTGTGTCAATGCCCATGGGTCGTGCTTGTATGGTCCATTTTGTCATGTCATGCGATACTAGCCTGTAGGCTTCAAAACCCAAGCCTGGAATGGTCCACTCTAAGAAATAGGCATCTCGGTCCAGCCAGTTATGTGCAGCATGTGAAACCACACGCCACTTTAAACATTTCAAAATTCCAAAACTAGTGCCTGATGATTAATAATAATAAAATAGAGCCGTTAATAACAAATAATAGATTTTGTTCACTTCTATATATACTATATTATATATTATTCTTTCTAAACCTGATGATTAATAAGAAGTCAGTTTTGTTGTTGTTGTAGTAAAATTTTACTAGACATGGTAACCGTGGTTAACAATAGAGCTGCTCACGGTTTGCTTTAACTGAATTAGTAGGATCGGTTTTTGAAAATCCGCTAACCGAAGCCAACTGGTTAACCATTTGATTGGTTGAGCTAACCACCAGTTTATTGTTTGTGTATGCTTAAAGTGCTCTAGTTGCCCCAATAATCCTAAGCTATAAGCCATTTGTATATGTCTTGGACAATGAGACTGGACATATATAATATAACCTTGCATGAAAACCATTTTGTTTTTTTTGTTTTTATATTTGAGTTAGGAGTAACAGGATTCACAATAATAATGGGTGGGTTTAACAATAAATGCTGTTAGGTAGGTATTATTTCAGCAATTCCCCTTTCTTATTTTTTCCTAGGCATCTAGAATGGTAAAAGTTGACTTTGGTTTTTGTTCATGCTTAGCATTTGAAAAGTTGACTTTGGGCCTGGGGTTTTAGGTCTGCGAGCCAAGCCCACACGGCACAACCAAGCAGGCTGTGTTGCCCGTAGCCCATGTGCTGGCATGGCCCAATTAATTATTTTGGATTATTTTGGATTGGTCCAATTAATGTCTGGGCCGTTTAATAACCTGTTCAAATTTGTTTTGATTATCCAAATTTGGTCCATTTTCACTTATATTCTTATCTTTTCTCAATGGATCAGATATTGGCTCAATCCAACCCAATCTAATATAAATTCATTATGGAAAGGAATTCCACCTTCCAATATAGCATCTCCCAGCCGGTACCTGCAAGCAGCGATAAAGATCAGAGAGAATGTAGTGTTTTTTTTTCTCCCGGAAATACAGAATGAATGTCACATAACGAGTGATGTTGGTGGTGGAATATTGTGCCCAAATCAGAGATCATAGCTCGGCAAGTAAGATCATACCAGCTATCCATGAGCGACTTTTATTGTTGCAGTAGAAGCAGGGGTCGAAGAGACACTCTGTCCTGGCTGTTGGTGAAAAATTTGCAGACAGGAGCCAAGCCATAACGCCTTTCAACTTGGTCATTGTCCCGTTTGACGAGAGAGCATTTAAGAACAGAGTAGCTCGTCAGTAGAGACAAGACACGGTCGAGCATGGTTGCTGCATCTGGGTTTTCAGTGTGAAGGTGCAAGGCAATCTCTGAAGCCGAGAGGTACGCATCAGGGCCAGCTCTAGATATGATCTCGAACACATCTAGTTCTGTAGTGACTTTCAAGGCCATAGGAAGCACTGAAGCACTTGCCAATTGCATGGCCGCCAATATACAGTTTTCTTCTTCTTTCTCTTCATTTGGGGTTTCAAAGTGATAACTGATGATTAAAGCCATACTCACTGTAGAGAAGAATTAGAAAGAAAGCTACACAGTTAGAATAAAGATAATCCCTCTCTCACCGCTCACAATCTCACAATTTATGAAACATATATAGGCTCGTCCATGATGCTAATGACATGTGATTTTAATGCGTGATGTGATTTGTAGTTTGATGGCAACCACTACCAGCCATTAGGTAGGCTTCTACTTAGACTTTTGTTATTATTTTTTTTCTTTGGTTAACAGAATTTCACTTTTCACTCCACAGCAACAAAACAACAAAGCAAAGACAAGAAACACCAAAAAAAGAAATCACTTACTAGTACTACTAATTACTTAGACTCAGTTTGGAAAGAGTACAAATACAATTATGTAGTGTAAATTTGTACAAAATATAAGATTTTGTACTCTACATGTATATTTGTATTTGTACACTTTTCAAACTGAGCTTTTGGCTGCTTTTGGTTGCAACACAAAATTGTTTGCATTAGTATAAAAATGCATGGGAGTGCAAATGAAAATAATGCATATTTTGATTTAATTTTGTTTTGCACTTTATTTTATTCAGCTTCACATCTTATTTTACTTTATTTGAACTACAATCAAAGAAAATAAGGTAAATTTTGAAAAAAAAAATCAGAATTTTCACCTAAATCATTTGCACTGCTATAACTTTGCATCAATATAAATTTATTTGCCTTGCAACCAAACACCGCCTTAGGAACAGAAACAAAAGTAATCAACTAAAATAGTTTATGAAATAGGACAAAGGGCATGCGCCCAACCACTCATTGAAGAGACCGAACCCCACTGGGCAAGGAGATGAGAAAGCCTATTCAAGTCTCGTTTAACAAAGAACAAAGAAACTAAAAGAACTTGGGCAAGGTTTAGATAGTCAAGTAACAAAAATATTATTTACGACGCTGCCCTTCCTGTTGTCAATACAAATTTCGTGCGTAAATTTGGAGCACAAAAATTAATGTGGATAAATTCAAAGGAATTGAATTTTTTTTTTTCAGAAATTTAAATGGGATACAGACTCACTTTTTCTTGGCAAAGAAAACCCTCTGATTCTCTTGCCTTGGACGAAAGCCAAAACTGTGACTAGAACTTGCAATTATGAGAAGCAAGCAACGCCCAACCTTGTGTCAATGAAAATTTACTCATGCTCAATCAATGATTAGAACGTAAACAGCTGAAACAATGTTCTTGCCTGTAGAATTGACAGAAGCCCTTTGAATCATGGGAATTTCACGAGTTGATGTGGCACGAAGTTGTAGCAATTTCGGTGCTTCGGCAATTCAAGAGTTGGGGCCTTTCTTCTTTTTTCCTTGATCTTAGTGCAGCGCATTTACTCTCCTTTTTCAAAAACTACGGAAGCAGTAGTTGAAAGGGGGGAGCCGAATGGGAGCTTCCTCTTGTTTTCTCCTCTATTTATATAGGCTCACCAATAGACGATGAGTTGGTTTGAAATATTTGAATTGACTTGAATGGTTTCAATTCAATTTATCGCCATTTAATATTAATTAAAATGGGGGCACTAAATTGACATATCGGTAATCATTTTGTTGATCTAATTAAGCTAATTAAGTCATTTAATTGAATTTAATTTCAATCCCTAACTGTACTTGGAACGAAGTGCCATTTGGCACATGGTTGGTTCTACACATAAAAGGAAATCCAATTGATTAATTGTAACATTCCTTCTTAACTTAGATTAAATTGGATGCCATTGAGATCTGATAATTCAATTTAAATGCTCTTCTCTAGACTGAAATGGCAATTGAATCAATCTCCCTTAATTACGGGGCCATGTTCAACTAATTGGGAAATCATTTATGAAGAAGCCACTTGTTAGCTAGGTGTAATAACACCTCATGGGTAATGTGGTCGGTCAAGATCCAACCAGAATTTCTTCCCCCCTCTTTTTGTTTATTATTTAGTTTTTTGAATTCATGTTGGGCTCAATGGGACGGAAGGTTTTAGTGGGACCCAATGTATGGGCCCTCTATCGTATTAGCCCAAGGTGTTGGAGCCCAACACCTTATTTTTGTGCCAAAGATACGTTGGTCCCTCGAGCATGGAGTGCCTTTTTATTAGCCAAAGATACGTATCCTGGTCAGAGGTACTCGAGATAGAGTCTCATTTCCTTGTGGAATCATCTTTCCTTACTCCTTATCTATAATTGTACTCATCCCCATGACGTGTAGTTGACATGGCTGGAAGGATAAGACGGGGGCCACAATAATAGTATAGCTAGGCCGACGTGGCAAAGCCTGGATGACATGGCAGGGCGATAGCTAGGCAGCCACGTGTCTCGCAGGACCAGCTCAACCATGACCCGAACACCACACCCCCAGTTTTGAAGTCGAGGAATGAAGTAGTCCAATTCGTTCTCCAGTTGAAGAACTTCAAGTTGATGTCTGGATGGGCATCTGGCCCTTTTGGTGTTCCCCGGTGACTGTCGCAATCTTGAGATCCAGGAAATATGGAGAATGGTCGAGGAATCTTCCCATTGTTGGCTGCAGAACTCTAAAAGCTCTGACTTCAGAATTCGAACCACTCCCCAAAATGTTGTGCGGTTGTGTAGCTTGGCGAAGGGCCAAAGTGTCAAACTGAGCTTCCGAGTCTATCCTGTTGGGGCTGAGGAATGACTCTGGTTCCAAGTGGAAGTCAAGCTTTGGTGCAGTGGTGATGCTCGGCCATGGTGCATCGAGATTTGGAGTTGGATCCGTATTTCGGATTTGGGGTTTGTGTCATGCTCGGCTTTGATATGCCGACCTTCCGAAATTGAGGCTTAGCTCGACCGTATGCCGAGGAAAGGCCTTTTGCTGATGGTTGGAGGCCAAGCTCTGGAATTGAGGTTCTGATGTTCGGCCACGGGGTGCCGGGCTGCGAAGACGGGTTCCTTCGGGATTTCTATGCTGCGAAGACGGGTTCCACCGAAGTTTCGGTTCCCAAACCACTCCCCCAGTTCTGCTATTGAGGAGGGGAGTCCTCGGCTAGACTACTGCGTGGCCTTGTAGCCTTAAGCAACCTATCCGAGGACTTGAGTGCCCTAGCCGAGGGTTTACGTCGAAGGTTGGACCGGTACTGTGGCTCTCCGCGTCAAAGGTTGGACTAGTAGTGTAGTTGAACCGGTGCAATTAATAGGCATAACTGCTGCTTGAGGAGGATGCCACATCGGTTTTCAAGGCTTCCCGTCATACGTTATTGGTCTTCCGAGGCATTGTTAGAGGTGCTTCATCTGCACCATTGATTTCTTCTCGATCTGCGCTCCTGATAGTTATAAAAGGGAAGACAGTGGAGAGCTCGACAACTAACACGACAGATAGCTTGGTGGTCTTCGCTCCTCAGCTCTTGTGAATTGCCCAATATGTACTTTTCATCTCATTAGTCCTCTTCCTCTTCCGGGTCCTTCAGTAGTTCCGGTTCCAGCTCTTCTTACGGCTCGAACTATGAGCCTTAGCTGAGAGATTTTGTGGCTGCCGAAGTTGAGGAGGCTAAGGTTGGTCCCTCCGAGATGGAAGCAGAGCTTTCTCTACAGGTAGGTCGTCGATTTGGCACAACGTCCTGCGTCTTGGCGCCCGGGGATATGGCTCGGATCCGAGCAATGTATGTCATTCCCGCGGAATACCAAATGAGGTGTCCACTTCCTGGGGAGATGGCCACTGATTCTTAGCTCAGTGAACTATGTGTTTATGAGCACAGTTTAGAGGCTGGACTGAGGTTCCAATTGAGCGAGGGGTTCACCGAGGTGCTAAATGAAGGGATAGGATATCCATCACATGGACTTCCAAATCTTGCGGAATAAGGGGCGAATTTCAAAAATTTTTCTCTCCCTTCAACTGGGAATTGTATTGCCTATTTTAGAAAAACATATTTTTCCAGGATCAATCTTGAACCATTAACCAAATCAGATATGAACCAAAAGAAGTAGGAGGGAGGATGTACCTGATACGGAGAAATAATATCTCCCAATGGAGGTGTTCACGCCCAAGGAAGGATCCAAAGACTGCTTCCACGGAAAATGGCACAGTGCAGGATGGAGCAGAATCAGCAATGTTTTTCAAAAGAACTTGACCCTTTGCAAGAATCAACTGGATGGCTTGTGAGTACAACTCCAATCAATCTTTTCCCAAAAGATTGATATCAAGATCAGATCTTGATTTCTCCCAAGAACTAGAGATCGAACTGGAGATAATGGCGGCGACAGGAAGGAGGTGGCAAGAGAGATTTCGTAGGGTGCAGAATTCTCCCTTCTTGTGATTTCAGCTCTGAAGACAAGAGTTTTGGGTTGCATGTCTAAAGGCTGCCGCCCCTTCCTCCTTTTATAGATTTAAAGGGATCAACTCCTATTCCTATTAGGAGCTCCTGATCCAAATTATATTTGGATTAGAAGTCCCTTTAAGTGATAAGGGAAAACCCTTTTCTTATCTGCAGATCAGATTAGCCATTTCCAAATCTAATTAGGATGCTTCCAGATCTAAATCTTATTTAGATCTTGGACTCTCTAAGTGGATAGGGTCTACGCCCAATCCTATGAGCTAATCCACATCAGAATTCGCCCCTTTTAATTGACTGACCAAATCTCATAATCACGGTATGCTGCTACAGCTAGTAGGATCCTAATGGATTTAAGCCTGGCCACAGGCGAAAAAGGCTTCCTCATAATCGATGCCCTCTTTCTGAGTGTACCCTTTCGCCACCAGACGAGCTTTGAAGGTCTCAACCCTACCATCGGGGCCCTTCTTCCTCTTGTAAATCCATTTACAAACGATTGCTTTTACCCCGGAGGGTGGATCTACTAGAGTCCAGACTCCATTGGTCTCCATTGAGTCCATCTCTGCTCTCATGGCCTCTACCCACTTCTGGAAATCTATGTTCAACATAGCTTCCGCATAAGTCACGGGATCCTCCTCACTAGTCAAGGTTTCCACCAGGTAACTATCCTGGTCATAACCATAACGGACGGGTGGCCTGGATACCCGAGTGGATCTTCTAGGTTGGTCACTACCTGGAACTTGTAGGACATCTTCCACTGCTCCTGAGCTCTCCTCATCAAGAACAACTTCCTGATGATGGGTGTCCAGGATGTAATCGGTTTCCAAGAATTGTGCATTTCGACTGCAGAACATTTTCTACTCACTTTGGTCATAGAATAGGTAACGTACAGAGCCTTTTGGGTAGCCTACTAATAGGCAACAGCTGGTCTTGGATTCTAACTTGTCTGCACTCGTTCTTTTAACGTGTGCTGGACAACCCCAAATCTTTAAGTGTCTGACACTTGGTTTCTTTCCGGTCCAAAGTTCATATGGAGTATTCGAAACCGATTTGGTTGGAACCCGATTCAGCACGTAAATCGCAGCCTCTAATGCGTGACCCCAAAAGGATGTGGGTAACTCTGAGTGTATGAGAAGCGACTGTACCATATCCAATAAGGTCCTATTCCTCCTCTTTGAAACACCGTTAAGTTGTGGTGTAGCAGGAGGAGCTAACAGCGATACTATCCCATTGTCCTTTAAGTAGTCCCTAAATTCATCAGAGAGATACTCGCCACCTCGATCTGATCGAAGGGCCTTAATTTCTCTCCCTAACAGTTTCCCAACCTCTTGTCTAAACTCTTTGAACTTTTCAAAGGATTCAGACTTGTTTCTCATTAGGTACACGTAACCATATCATGAAAAATCATCTGTGAAGGTGATGAAATACACGTCTTGATTTCGTGTCCTAACACTCAGGGGACCACATACATCAGTATGTATTAGGTCAAGTGTGCCTGTACATCTTTCAGGCTTACCATTAAATGGCCGTTTCGTCATCTTGCCTTGTAGGCAAGGCTCACAGGTGGGAAGATCTTCTACAGTTAGAAAATCCAAAGGACCATCCTTTACCAACCTTGTGATTCGGTCAACACCGATGTGGCCAAGTCGGAAATGCCACAGACACGTGGGATTAACTGTATCACAGGCTCTCTTCTTGGGGATTTCAGCCGACGCAGTTTCGGTTATGTTAGTTTCTAGAGAAGGATGTAGAACATAGAGACCGTTCTCCAGTTCCCCGTATGCGATGAATCTGTTATTTCTTTTAATAGTAATCGTATTACTAAAGAAGACAGAATAACCATCTGCACATAGTTTTGAGACAGAAATCAAATTTCTCCTTAAATTTTGTACATAAAGACAATTTTTCAGAATAATTGATCCTTCTCTAAAAGGTAATTCCACAGTTCCTATGGCCACCTCTGCAACAGTTGTAGTAGTCCCCAAGTAGAGTGTAACTTCTCCTTCACTCAGCCTTCTGCTTACCTTGAACCCCTGCAGTGAGTTACACGCATGAGTTGAAGCCTTAGAGTCAATACATCAAGACGCAGAAGCTACCAACAGATTGGTTTCTATAACACAAGTTTCAAAATTACCTTTCTTGGATTCCAGGTAGGCAGGACAGTTCATTTTCTAATGGCCGGTCATCTTGCAGAAGTGACAGGCATCTGATGCTTTGTCTTTCTTCTGCTTTTTGCCCTTAGTGGCTTTCTTCTGAGGCTTCTTTGCCTTCCTCTTTTTCTTGCCTGTCTTGCTAGCTTCAACAAGCATAGCTACAGGCTCATCCTTTCTAATCAGTTCTTCAGCTCTTTGCAACATATTGCTGAGCTCTTGCAAACTGACATTCAGCTTGTTCATGTTATAGTTGAGGATGAACAGATTAAAGGAAGGAGGCAAAGAATTAAGGTAGCATCTATCTGGGTCACATGGTCCAGCCCGGATCCAAGAGCCTCAGATCGTTGATGTATCCCATCATCCGAAGACAATGGTCGTGAACTTGTTGGCCCTTGGTCATTTGTGCGGTCATGAACTATTTCAAGACCTTTTGTCGAGTAGAACGATTCTACTCTTCATACATCGTCCTGAGACTGTCCAATATGTCCTTGGCAAGTTCGATCTGATCGAACGGCCTCTGTATTGGGTTGTCCAAGGAGGCAATGATGTATCACCGGGCAAAGGAGTTTTTCTCCTCCCATTCTTGATAGTCTCTCCTTCGGGCCTCTGAAACCCTATCGCCCGGATGCTCCGGGGCAGGATTCTTTGCCACTTTGTCCAGCTTTTCAAATACTAGGACCAGCATAAGGTTCCTGTACCAGTCAGCATAGTTTGGGCCCTTCAACTTGTTGTCATCAAGTAGTTTTGCAAAAGATCCATTTGCCATTTTCTGATAAAAGAGCAAACATCAGTCTACAACCTAATTTGATTCATGTTCATTTCATAGATATGGATTTTAATCTATGATCCATTTCCATTTATTTGCCTCTGAGATTTCCCTCCTTTCTTAGTGACAGAGACTACGGGTTGTCTCTGGATATGTGGAAATTCACATAGGGTGCATGGAGCCAACGGTTTTAGCTGCATAACCCCACCACCTTTCTGTGAAGGATCATATCCACTCATCATATGAGTTTTCCCTTTGGCCTCTGTCAGACAAGGTTCAGAGCCGTTTTCAGGTAAACCTTTCTGTCCAGTGAGTGTTTACCCATCATATTCGTGAATGCCAAAGTACCGTGAGAGAATTCCCATTTTCTGGTGAAGCCCCTCCCACATCGGTCTATGACGCCCCTATCATCTTATGAAATACTCAGACAAGCCCAACAGCAAATGGATAGCCCATTTTCTGGTGCGTTTCCTCATTACTGAAGGACCCATCCTCATGCTAATGATGGAAGGCTTTTAGAGAGTTCATCATATGAATCTCCCTATCACATGCATTCATATTAGCCGGAGGGAACAATTAATTACGCCCTAGTTCTTATTTTAAGTCAAACCAAAGTGGCTCCCACTGACTTTCCTAAAGCCAGATTTCGGTGGGCCTAAATCGGCTAGGGTTCCGCACGTAACCTCTTGATGAGGTGTGGGGCCCCCCACTGAGGGAGGTCATCCAATGACCAAAAGGGACACCATGGCAATGATGTGCATTCATCCATGGTGTGCGCAAGAGCCACTGTCGATTAAGCATGGGCCAAGTACTTAAGGCCCATGTACGTAGCACATCACACATCCATACATCACATGTAGGGATTAATTGATCCAATCATAATTACGGTATGCTGCTACAGCTAACAGGATCCTAATGGATTTAGGCATGGCCACAGGCGAAAAAGGTTTCCTCATAATCGATGCCCTCTTTCTGAGTGTACCCTTTCGCCACCAAACAAGCTTTGAAGGTCTCAACCCTACCATCGGGGCCCTTCTTCCTCTTGTAAATCCATTTATAACCGATTGCTTTTACCCCGGAGGGTGGATCTACAAGAGTCCAGACTCCATTGAGTCCATCTCTGCTCTCATGGCCTCTACCCACTTCTGGGAATCTATGTTCAACATAGCTTCCGCATAAGTCACGGGATCCTCCTCACTAGTCAAGGTTTCCACCAGGTAACTATCCTAGTCATAACCATAACGGACTGGTGGCCTGGATACCCGAGTGGATCTTCTAGGTTGGTCACTACCTGGAACTTGTAGGACATCTTCCACTGCTCCTGAGCTCTCCTCATCAAGAACAACTTCCTAACGATGGGTGTCCAGGATGTAATCGGTTTCCAAGAATTGTGCATTTCGACTGCAGAACATTTTCTACTCACTTGGGTCATAGAATAGGTAACGTACAGAGCCTTTTGGGTAGCCTACAAATAGGCAACAACTGGTCTTGGATTCCAACTTGTCTGCACTCGTTCTTTTAATGTATGCTGGACAACCCCAAATCTTCAAGTGTCTGACACTTGGTTTCTTTCCGGTCCAAAGTTCATATGGAGTATTCGAAACCGATTTGGTTGGAACCCGATTCAGCACGTAAATCACAGCCTCTAATGCGTAACCCCAAAAGGATGTGGGTAACTCTAAGTGTATGAGAAGCGATTGTACCATATCCAATAAGGTCCTATTTCTCCTCTCTGAAACACTGTTAAGTTGTGGTGTAGCAGGAGGAGCTAACCGCGATACTATCCCATTGTCCTTTAAGTAGTCCCTAAATTCGTCAGAGAGATACTCGCCACCTCGATCTGATCGAAGGGCTTTAATTTCTCTCCCTAACTGTTTCTCGACCTCTTGTCTAAACTCTTTGAACTTTTCAAAGGATTCAGACTTGTGTCTCATAAGGTACACGTAACCATATCGTGAAAAATCATCTGTGAAGGTGATGAAATACACGTGTTGATTTCGTGTCCTAACACTCAGGGGACCACATACATCAGTATGTATTAGGTCAAGTGTGCCTGTACATCTTTCAGGCTTACCGTTAAATGGTCGTTTCGTCATCTCGCCTTGTAGGCAAGGCTCACAGGTGGGAAGATCTTCTACAGTTAGAAAATCCAAAGGACCATCCTTTACCAATCTTGTGATTCGGTCAACACCGATGTGGCCAAGTCGGTAATGCCACAAACACGTGGGATTAACTGTATCACAGGCTCTCTTCTTGGGGATTTCAGCCAACGCAGTTTCGGTTATGTTAGTTTCTAGAGAAGGATGTAGAACATAGAGACCGTTCTCCAGTTCCCCGTATGTGATGAATCTGTTATTTCTTTTAATAGTAATCGTATTACTAAAGAAGACAGAATAACCATCTGCACACAGTTTTGAGACAGAAATCAAATTTCTCCTTAAATTTTGTACGTAAAGACAATCTTTCACTACAATTGTTCATTCTCTAAAAGGTAACTCCACGGTTCCTATGGCCACGTCTGCAACAGTTGCAGTAGTCCCCAAGTAGAGTGTAACTTCTCCTTCACTCAGCCTTCTGCTTACCTTGAACCCCTGCAGTGAGTTACACGCATGAGTTGAAGCCCTGGAGTCAATACACCAGGACGCAAAAGCTACCAACAGATTGGTTTCTATAACACATGTTTCGAAATTACCTTTCTTGGATTCTAGGTAAGCAGGACAGTTCCTTTTCTAATGGCCGGTCATTTTGCAGAAGTGACAGGCATCCGATGCTTTGTCTTTCTTCTGCTTTTTGCCCTTAGTGGCTTTCTTCTGAGGCTTCTTTGCCTTCCTCTTTCTCTTGCCTGTCTTGCTAGCTTCAACAAGCATAGCTACAGGCTCATCCTTTCTAATCAGTTCTTCAGCTCTTTGCAACATATTGCTGAGCTCTTGCAAGCTGACATTCAGCTTGTTCATGTTATAGTTCATGATGAACGGATTAAAGGAAGGAGGCAAAGAATTAAGGATAGCATCTATCTGGGTTGCAAGGTCTAGCCTGGATCCAAGAGCCTCAGTTCGTTGATGTATCCCATCATCCAAAGACAATGGTCATGAACTTGTTGGCCCTTGGTCATTTGTGCGGTCATGAACTATTTCAAGACCTTTTGTCAAGTAGATCGATTCTACTCTTCATACATCGTCCTGAGACTGTCCAATATGTCCTTGGCAAGTTCGATCTGATCGAACGGCCTCTGTATTGGGTTGTCCAAGGAGGCAATGATGTAACACCGGGCAAGGGAGTTTTTCTCCTCCCATTCTTGATAGTCTCTCCTTCGGGCCTCAGAAGCCCTATCGCGCAGACGCTCCAGGGCTGGATTCTTTGCCACTTTGTCCAGCTTTTCAGATACTAGGACCAGCATAAGGTTCCTGTACCAGTCAGCATAGTTTGGGCCCTTCAACTTGTTGTCATCAAGCAATTTTGCAAAAGATCCGTTTGCCATTTTCTGATAAAAGAGCAAACATCAGTCCACAACCTAATTTGATTCATGTTCATTTCATAGATATGGATTTTAATCTACGATCCATTTCCATTTATTCGTCTTTGAGATTTCCCTCCTTTCTCAGTGACGGAGACTACGGGTTGTCTCTGGAAATGTGGGAAATCACATAGGATGCATGGAGCCAACTGTTTCAGCTGCATAACCCCACCACCTTTCTGTGAAGGATCATATCCACTCATCATATGAGTTTTCCCTTTGGCCTCTGTCAGACACGGTTCAGAGCCGTTTTCAGGTAAACCTTTCTGTCCAGTGAGTGTTTACCCATCATATTCATGAACGCCAAGGTACCGTGAGAGAGTTCCCATTTTCTGGTGAAGCCCCTCCCACATCGGTCTATGATGCCCCTATCATCTTATGAAACACTCAAACAAGCCCAACAGCAAATGGATAGCTCATTTTCTGGGGTGTTTCCTCATTACTAAAGGACCCATCCTCATGCTAATGATGGAAGGCCTTTAGAGAGTTCATCATATGAATCTCCCTATCACATGCATTCATATTAGCCGGAGGGAACAGTTAATTACGCCCTTGTTCTTATTTTAGGTCAAACCAAAGTGGCTCCCACTGTAGGTATAGGCCGGTTTAATTCACACAATTTCTCCATAGTTCAGAACAACTGTGGATTATGGTGTGGTATGGATTAATCCCTGCAACAGAGTCTGATATGGAATGGCCCTCATCCACACTACAGAACAGCCCCCAAATGTAAGAATAATGCTCAACCATTTGGTCTCTATCTATTTTTAATGAGCTGCCAATTATTATGAGCCAATACGAATAACCATTACAAAGCCATTTAATACCACATTCTATGGGGACTTGCCTATAAGTAGAATGGGAAACAACAATATCTCTCTTAATTACTCTATTACTCTTGTTCTCACTCTCACATCAATACCTCAATTTTAGAATTACTTCGGCTAACCTAGGTAGTGTTCAATTCCATGTATTTCTCATGGGCATGACTACAATATATCATGGACAAAGGACCATCCACCTAGCTATTTCTTGTCCCCAGCATTTTTCAATTGGCCAAAAGTCCATGTTTGATTCTATGCATTACATTTACCAAAACCTGGAATTAATTTTTGTTTCTTTTTATTTTAATTTATTTGTAAATTATTTTTAAAAATAAAGATAGCACATCCGTTTTCGAAAATATTCTTCTTAACATTTTTAGATTAAATTGTAGGATAAATTTCTTAAACTACTTTTGTTAGCTAATTGACAAACTATATAGTCTAACAATTGTCATGTTGTTAAATGCTTACAAAAAAAATGAAATGTCAAATTTGACATTATTATTCTTCAAATCTTCAAAATAAAATTCAATTTACAAAAAATTTCATCAATCTCTCCAAGAGAAATGTTGCATCCCAGAAAGCCCATACCTGTAATAGGATTTGATTCTCTGTCCGATTAGTCTTGTGACGCCTTGTGCCGTGAGTACAACAAGCCGGATTTCAAAGAACTCGATTTGTGTTCATTGGTCTTGTAGCCAATGGGATTACTAACAATCATTTTTGTGGGCTTTCAACTCGGCCGATAGATATCTTGTTAAAAGATCCAATTTTTGTTTTAAGCCTTTTACGTTCATCTCTGTTTTGGATCTTGAAACGTCCGAGAATTCAGATGCAATAGGCTGCCAAGGATGGAAATTTGAAGATTATTTACCATTCATAGAAGATTTTTTTTTCCACCTAATACAGTGTTGGGAACTCTCTCCGACACCCCGGGGGATTTTGATCTCACGAATGAACTCTTATTAGGAGGGTGTTGGTTCGAGACATCTGGTGGGTCTGATTTCCTGCAACTGAGGTGGTCCTCTACTTCAGTTGTTCTCTCTGATTCTTCATATTTTCTCTGTACACCTGAGTTCAATGCAGACAACAGGGTCGTCTTTCCTTGCAAACCAACCTCACGTTGAGACAGAAACAGAAGATTTCATCAAGGCACCAAACACAGTCATAAGTACCAATTCTTCAGGAAGAGCAGAATGTTATCCATTCGAAGGAAGCTTCGAGTTAAACAAAAAATGGTGGATTGGTCCAAGTTCAAATCCGGGACTTTCAGTAAGAGACAGAGATTGATTCAGGCAGTTGGATATATCGATCAGAGAGTCCACGAAAGATAGAGATGTCCTTATCCAGATATGAGTTCCTGGAAAAAGAGGAGGTAAGCATGTTCTTACAGTAGATGGCCAGCCGGTTCTCACTGGATCCAAACTGCCGAAGACTAGCAAATTACAGAAACGCTTCTCTAAACTATCAGTTCCTAGCTGAGGAGGATCCAAAGGGGACAATTGGGCTGCCTGGCCGTGTTTTCTTAGGGGAGGTGCCTAAGTGGACCCTCGACGTTAGATTCTACAACAGCGATGAGTACCCACGTATTGATTATTTCTAGGGGTGTAATGTTTGTGGAACTGTTAAGGGTCCATTGTAATCTCAGAACCATGAGTACAAGTCCTCTTTCCTCTGTTTTCCATCGCCGGTGGACTGTCAACACAATTTTTGGCAATAGGGCGACGAGATTCATGGAAGAAACAACCGAAGCTTCCAGGGAGAAATGGCCGTCAGGAAACAAAGTCCAGGCTGTGTGGGAGAATGGAGGAAACAGCTACTGGAAACTAGACCCAATTGATTGTCTGCCTCCAGAAAACTGAGTAGATGGAACAGCATCGGAAAAGGTTTGCCGAAGAAATGGCTGTCGCCTCTCCTTTCCCCATGCGTCGGAAAACTGATTTATTGGATGCCTCATGACTCCATCTTTTACTCTTTTATCATGATGCAATCTCATAAAAGAAGTTGTCGTTGTAGACAAAAACAACCTTTGAAGCCTCGGCTTTAGGGAAATAGAGTAGTATTTTCTTATCATTTGTTCTGTGCTTGGTTTCACCATTACGCTTATCTTTCATCCATCTACAACCACCACATATTTTGCAATAATCGGATTCTATATCTTCCTTCCGGAATAACATGCAATCATGTTGGGCAAGTTATACTATAGTAGCATAAATGAATGTAAAACCAATCCCAGGACAGCAAGAACCTTTCCTTCAAATTTGTGTGTCAAAATTGGTTTGCCAACAACAATAATAACAAGTAAGCAATTCAGCCAAGTAATAGAAAAACAGATAATAGCACACCAGAATTTTTACGTGAAAAACCCTAAAATCGGGAAAAAACCACAGGACCTATGATCCGTAAAAGTCTTTCACTAATTCATAAATTAATGGGTACAAAAGTCTTCTCTAGTTGCAACTAGAGGCTTACAAACATCAATGAAATAATCCTTGGCTCACAAGAACAACATTAACATCACCAAATGCAAGGTGGATACAACACAAACAGAGGTTTAGATCTCACCAAGTTGCTATAAATTTGAATTGAGAAGTAGAAAAGGAAGAAGAATCACCAAATCTGAACTAGAGTGGGATTCTTAACTCCAACACTTAATATCATCAAGAACGGGTTTGAAAGGCACCTCCGAACTTGATCTTGAATGGAATAGGAGCCAGCTTTTTCCTCTTCTTCACAAAACTCAAAGAACCAGAAACAATCCTTCGGTTCTGTATTTTTTTTTCTTCATTTTTCTCTGTCGGGTGGTTACGAACTTGATGCCAAAAAACTGAAAGGTGGAAGCATTTTTTCCACTATACGGCTCCTTTTTGGGAGCAAATAAAGGTGGGGTGGGCCCCTCCATATGGGCTGGACCCACACCCAACAATTCTCCCCTTCTAACTCATATGGGGGACTTCACCAAGCCCGCAACTTCTTTGCAGAATTCAAATTTGTCTCTAGGCAAAGACTTTGTTAACATATATGTGCCATTCTCATCAGTATGAATCTTCTCAATGTTCAACCACTTCATATCCAACACATCCCGAATCCAGTGGTACCTTACATCAATGTGTTTGGATTTTGAGTGAAAAGTAGTGGGTTCAGATTCAATAGCCACAATAGATGCATTATAACAAAGAGGAAGAGGATATCGGGTGACCAAAGAGGCCTCAGACTTCATGGATTGGGTAATCATAGAGTGAGTTTGCCAAATAGGAGCGGGGACTGGTTGCGTGGAGTATAAGAGATCCTGAACCAGCCGAGTTCGAGGTCAAGTGCGTGATAGGTCATCCGATGTGGAAGCAGGTCCAGCACTCTTAGCGTCAATGTTGCAGCTGTCCGATCTAGGTGTAGTAGGCATATCATCAGGCCTAGGAGATGTCATCGAAGGAGATGTAGGCGCAGACCCCCTTTGCTGATTTATACAAACTGGAAGTAGAGTGATGCTATCAGTACTAGAATCTAGAGATGATGTAGGTTGTGGCAAACTAGGAAACAACTCTTCATCAAAGAACCAGCTTTTGAATGGAATAAGAGCTAGCTTTTTCCTCCTCTTCACAACAACATGAGCAATATCAGGCCTCGTGCACACCATATCATACATTAAACTGCTAACTGCCGAAGCATAAGGCACTTTCTCACTTGTAGGACATTGTTTAGTGTTGAGCTTGAAATGACTTGCAAGTAGAGTAATCATTGGTTTTGCATTGTTCATGTTGAACATCTCAAGAACCTTCTCAATATATTTTTCTTGAGATAACTATAACTTCCCATTCTATCTATCTCGAGAGATCTTCATACCAAGAATCTGTCTAACTGATCCCAAGTCCTTCATTGCAAATGACTTGCTAAGCTCATTTTTCAACCTATCAATCTTGTTAGAATCATGTCCAACTATCAACATATCATCAACATAAAGCAAGAGAATAATGAAATCACCATTAGAAAATTTCTTTACGAATACGCAATGATCTGAAGTGGTCCTAATATACCCATGATCAACCATGAAGGAGTCGAATTTGTTGTACCACTGTCTTGGTGCTTGTTTCAACCCATACAAGCTTTTCTTTAATCTGCACACCAAATGTTCTTTTCCTTTTTCTTTCAATCCCTCTGGTTGCTCCATATAGATTTCTTATTTCAAATCACCATGAAGGAAAACAGTCTTCACACCAAGTTCATAGGTGTGATTCTCATGCAAGGATTTTAATTCCTCTTGCATTTCTTTCAACCACTTATCTTTCTTGTCATATGACATAGCCTCTTGATAAGTCTCTGGATTTCCCCCATCTATCAACATCACATATTCATGTGAAGGATAGCTAGTGGAAGGTCTTCTCTCTCTAGTTGATCTTCTAAACTGAACTTGTGGTGAAGGAACTGGAGGTACCTGTTCATTCTGTACTTCCTCTGTATTTTCATTTATAGGAGTTTCATCACTAACTGTATCATCCTGTTCATTTGGTACAGCTCCCCCATGATCACCATCAACTGTAGGTGGGAAAACCGGATCCAAGTTAATTGGAACATCAATAGAGAATTTTGGCTTCTCAAATTTTTCTATATATTCAACTGTTTGATCCTAAAGAAATACAACATCTCTGTTTCTGATCACTTTCTTGTCCACTGGATCCCATAACCTGTACCCAAACTCTTCGTGCCCATAGCCTAAGAAGATGCACTGCTTAGCTTTGTCATCAAGCTTGAATCTTTCATCTCTAGGAATATGAACAAATGCCCTACAGCCAAACACTTTCAAATGACTGTATGATATGGCTTTTCCTATCCAAACTCTTTTAAGAGTATCTTTATTCAAAGGAACTGAAGGAGAAAGGTTGATGAGGTCAAATGCAGTTCTCATAGCTTCACCCCAAAAGGATTTAGGTAATTTAGCATAGGAGAGCATACATCTGATTATGTCAGTAATTGTTCTGTTCATTCTCTCTGCTACTCCATTGTGTTGAGGAGTCTTATGAACATTTTTTTTAAGCCTGATACCATGGATCCTACAATATTCTTCAAAAGGACCCATATATTCACTACCATTATCAGCTCGGATGCACTTCAACTTATTCCCTGTTTCTCTCTCAACCATGGCATGAAAATACTTGAAAACATCCAACACCTGATCCTTAGATTTCAAGGCAAATGTCTACACTTTTCTGGAGTGGTCATCAATAAATGTCACAAGACATAATGCACCACCAAGAGATCTATCTATCATGTAGCAAACATCAGTGTGAACTAAATCTAAAACATGAGGCTTTCTAGATGGAGGAAATTTATGAAATGCAACTCTACTCTGTTTGCCAGCTAAGCAATGTACAAATGTTTCAAGAGGCATACCTTTCACATCAGGAATAAGATTTTCTCTGGAAAGTATCTGAAGCCCTTTTTCACTCAAATGTCCAAGCCTCTGATGCCAAAACTCATTGGATGAATCATGAACTGCATTCACCTCTCATTTGCTCAACCTTGCTTGCATCACATAAAGGGTATTATGCTTCTTTCCCTTTGCCACAATGAGTGAACCCCGACTGAGCTTCTATTTTCCATCACTGAAGGTATTTGCATAACCTTCATCATCTAACCTGTCAGTGGAAATCAGATTTAGGCGGATATGAGAAACATGTCTAACATTCTTCAAAATTAATTTGCAACCAGTATTGCATACATACATACATACATATATACATATTTACACATATATAAATATATATATATATATGTATGTATACATACATATTTACACATATACATATTATATATGTATAATATTAGAGTGGGTCCATTGATCTACCCAAGCCCAGCCCAAGCCTGAGCCCAACTTGAGTGCATCAAATTACAATGCAAGCTAGGCTCGGGTTGGGGAGGTTGGGCTTGACCTCGAGTTCAGGCCTTAAGCCCAAATTTTAGGGTCGGGCTACGGTTGACCATAAACCCAACCCAACCCGTCCAATTTGCACCCCTAATACACCTTGAATATGCACGCTTATCGGAGAAATATTAAGATATAGATAGATATGCATGAAAACACTATAAATACTTCAATATAATAAATCACAAAAATACATTAAAAACACTACATATAAAACCTCAATGATATATATATATAAATTAAATTAATATATTTTAATGGTTTTATGAAAAAATACATTATAGTTAATTATAATTTCATTAATAAACCTACACTTAACTATGATTTATAAATATTCTTAAGTTTTATGGGATAGGAAAAACCCAACTCTCCTATCTAACCATAAAACATGCATTGACATGACTTCTAAGTGAAAATATAATTAATAATTATTTTTTTATTTTTATTTTTCCAAAATTATAAAAATTTAAAAATAAATAAACATTATACAATATATTCAAAAAAATAGTTATTAAAGAAGAAGTTTCAATTGCTTTGTGGATTTGATAGATCATTGATAAAATTATAATATATTCATTTATTGTAATATATCCATAGAATTATAATACTATTAATTATTACTTATTTTTAATTATAAAAATAAAAAAACATTAAAGAAAAAAATTCAATTGCTCTATGGATATGGTACATCATCCATAGAATTATAATATATTCAATCATTGTCATCAAATGATAAAATATAATTAATTATTATTTATTTTTTAATTCTAAAAAAAATAAAAAATATATATATATTAAAGAAGTAATTTCAATTGCTCTATGGATATGATAGATAAATCCATAGATCTAAAACATATTAAGTCTTTAAAGGTAGAGAAAAAACTATATTTTCGCCTTTTACTTTTTTCTAGTTTTTTGTCGTATCTTTTTCATAGCATACCGGTTGATAGCCTATCGATATGCCTCAATACACCCCAATACGCCCCGATACAGTCTTATATGGGTCCAATACAGTAGAAAAAAGACAATTAATATTGCCAAATTTCTACACTTCTAAAAATACAGTAAGATACACCCCAATACACCACCATCATGTTTTCATCTAAAGTTGTCAAAACAGATGACGGATTTTTTGCCTTTTCACTTGGGAATCAGAGCATTGAGCTGTGAGAAAACATATATCATATAATATGGCAAGCTCATCATACCGACTATCCATGACCAACTTGTCCTGAATCAGTAGAAGCAGAGGTGCCAACGACATTCCATCCTGATTGCTAGTGAGAAATTTGCAGGGTGGTGCCAAGCCATAACGTCTTTCAATTTGGTCATTGTCCGGTTTGACGACAGAACATCAAAGAACAGAGTAGCTCGCCAGCAGAGACAAGACACGGTCGAGCATAGTAGCTGCTTCTGGGTTGTCAGTGTGAAGATGCAAGGCGATCTCTGAAGCACGTCTAACTCTATAGCCACTTACAAGGCCAATAGGAAGCACCGAGGCGCTTGCCAATTTCATGACCAATAAAAAGTTTTCTTCTCCCTTCTCTTCATTTGAGGGTTCCAAGTGATTACTGGTTGAATCCATATTCATTGTAGATTAGAACTAGAACTAGAAATAGAAAGAAAGCTAGACGGTTAGAATAAAGGCAATCTCTTTCTCTCTCTCTCTCACGGCTCACAATCTCACAATTTATGAAATATATAGAGGCTCGTCGATGATCTAATGACATGTGATATGTATACATGATGTGATTTGTAGTTTTATGACAACCATTAGGTAGGCCTCTAAAATGGACAAAACCAGAAAAATCTATGAATAGGCTTTTGCTTTTTTCTGTGTTGGCAAAGGGAAATATCTTCTTTTTTTCATTGCTAAACAGAATTTCACTCCACAAGCAAGAAAACAACAGAGGAAAGACAAAGCAAGAAACATCACAACTGACAGAAACTACTAATTACTTAGGATTAGTTTGGAAGGAGTACAAATGCAAATATATAGAGTGCAAAACCTTGTATTTTGTATATATTTGCATTGTACATATTTGTATTTTTACTCAACTAAAAAGAATACAAATACAAATATGTAGTGTAAATATATCTACAAAATAATACAAAATATAAAGTTTTGTACTCTACATATTTGTATTTCTACTCTTACCAAACTGGGCCTTAGGCTTCTTTTGGTTGCAATACAAAATTATTTGCACAAGTATAAATGCATAGGAGCGCAAATGAAAGTAATACAAATTTTGGATTAATTTTGTTTTGGTTTTCATTTTATTCTCTTTGTACCTTATTTTACTTTATTTGTACTACAATAAAAGAAAGCAAGGTAAAATTTGAAACAAATATAAATCAGAATTTTCACCCAAATCATTTGCATTGCTATAGCTTTGCATTAGTATAAATTTATTTGCATTGCAACCAAATACAGCCTTAGGAATAGAAAGAAAACATAGGACAAAGGGCACGTGTCCAACCACTCATTTGAAGAGACCAAACCCCACTGGGCAAAGAGATGAGCAAGCCTATTGAAGTCTCGTTTAAGAAAGAAGAAAGAAACTGAAAGACGCCTGGGCAAGGTTTAGATAGTCATGTAACAAAAGCACTATTTTTGACGCACAGCCCTTCCTGCTATTTGACAGCCAGCTAATGATCGACTTATAGGGCTGTTCACGGGTCGGGTTGGGTCCGTTTACTGAGGTTTTTCCAACCGACCCGACCTGGTCGGGTTACCTGAACTTGAAATCGAAATCGACCCAGTGTTAAGCAAAACCGACCTAGTCGGTTTGAGTCGGGTTGGGTCGGTTTGGGTCGGCTTCGTCTCTAAGTTCAACCATGCTTGACACAAACTCAACTGCAATATATATGTGGAGACTGTGGCACCACAATATGTGAAGTAGTGAATGCGGGAAAAGCCTTATTTTTGATAAACAGGATATACCTCAAGTCCACATATTGGACTTTGGAGAGGAGAAGAGCAAAACCCATATATAATAATAATGCCTATTATAGAGGTATATATGTTATATATCTTTTTAGTAATTAAGTTTTATCTCTAAAACCACCAACCTATTCCTTTGATTATATATTCATTTTGAAGTTTAATTGTCTTAATTGGGATTTGGGTGAATTCTATAGGGAGACTTCAAGACAGTTAATTACAATCATTAATCAAGCCAATGTAATAGATTTGAAGAGGGACAATTAGTTATGGGGGCTTAATTAATTTAAATTTCATAAAGGGACAATTAGTCGGTTTGGTTCGGGTTGGTTTTGATTTTTACACAAGAAAATCGAAACCGACCCGAACCATCAGTTTATGATGTTTTACAACCCGAAACCGACCGGTGCTGAAGATAACCCGGCCGACTCAGGTTGGGTCGGTCTGGGTTGGTCGGTTTGGTTGGGTTGGGCCTTCTTATGAACAGCCCTATCGACTTTCAACTTTCAATTATCACTCTTGATAGCTTCAGAAACTTAGGGCATGTTTGTTTTTTCTTTACTCTTATCTCTTAAGAGAAATCTTTTAACTTTAAGAGAAAATTGGTTGTTCATTTCCTTTTATCTCTTATCTCTTAAAGTGCAATTATACAACTTTTTGTTTTCCAATGATACCCTCAAAAGACAAACAAAAACTCTCATATATGGGGCCAAAATAGATATTTGATAATTTTTAGAATTCAGAATTCAGAATAATATTCTCTGCATTTCAGAGTTTAGAGGAAAGAAAAGTTCACCAAAACCAATATACATCTTAATGTAATTATTACACTATCAGAAACAACTATTACTTCCGCTTGAAGAGAGGAGGATACTAAGTTAGGCCTACACTTTGGCTATATGTTTGGTTCAACTCTCATTCTTTCTCATTATATATTATTATTATCCAAGATGAAATTTTAAAATGGATAAGAATGGTTAAAAATGATTAGAATGAGAAAATATTTCTATGAACTAAATACTTTTTTTCCTAAAAATTAATTTTTTCAAACTTGCAAATGCCTTATATTACTCATTTTCATTCTTAAAAAAAAAAATGGTGTAGAGATTATAAACCGCCTACCTAGCTAGGTCTCTGATGCTGTTATATGAACATAATTTGTGATTTCTATAATAATTCCTTGGTCACAGATTCTTATCTTCACACCAACAAGCCAGCAATATGTGAAAATTATTTTTTTTCATTTCCATCGCTGGCATGTCTATGTCGGCAGAAGATGACAACCATTTTGGTAACGTTTGTATTTTCATTTCCACATGTGGGTAAGCTTTCTCTCCAGATTCAGGATTGTCTACTTTTGGCCATTCCTTTCAAAATTGACCAAGCAATTTATACTTGAGAACGACCCACAAATTATCATCAAGACTCCATTTGGAAGGAGTACATACAAAATACAAGTACAAATATATAGAGTAAAAAACCTTGTATTTTGTATATTTGTATTGTGAATATTTGTATTTGCATTCTTTTCAAACTGAGCCTAAGCTTCTGCAAGTGGACCATTTACATCTACTGTAACGATTTTGGGTTAACAACTGACCCATCTCCAAACCTCATTTTACCTGGGTTAATGTCAATTATGTCCTTAAAAATTTTAACAAGGTAGTGCATGTTTGCGCCAAAATATAATATCTTTCTCTCATCCAAGCTAAAACAAGACGGGATCCGTTTAGGCACACAAGTAAACATGTAATAGCTGTGTGAGAGTAAACATGTAATAGCTGTGTGACATATGTCCCAGTTAATGTGCCTTTCATCCAAACGTTTTTGTTCTGTTAGACAAAAATTATCTATTATCTTATTATCTTTGTCAAAATAATTAAAAATAAAAACAATGAAAAAGAAAAACCTAAACGTGTTGGGAGTTGGGACTCATTTATGTTTTCTTTTTTTATTGTTTTTTATTTTTAATTATTTTGACAAAGATAATAAAATAATAGATACTTTCTATTTAACGGAACAAAAAAGTTTGGATGAAAGGCACATTAACTAAGACATGTGTCACACAGCTATTACGTGCTCACTCATTGCGCTTACCTAACGTGCCTACTACATCCAGACCCTACTACTACAGCTATTTACCGGCGAAAACAAAGCTACATATTAAACAAATTTTTAAAATAACACGTGCTTTAAGCTTTAATATTTTGAACCAAGTTTATTATAGGCTTTTTCTAATTGATACTATATCGATTACAATTTTGAATAAGAAATAAAATAATTAATTAATCAATGTAATAAGTACATTTTCTAATTTAAGCCATATTTTAAATCTTCTACAATTTTCAAATGTTTCCCAAATATGTATCCTGATAGTTTGCACTACACATAATTTATTAAAATATGTAATTTCTATAGTTTTTTTTTTTGAAAAGCGTAAGGTGAAAAAAGCATTAAAAGAATATGAAAAATGGTACAAAACACAAAGGCCAAGTTCCAGAGAAAAAGTAAGACCAACAGAGAACAAATGAGAAACTCTGTAGGCTAAGAGACAAAAGAACCATTAAAACCCAAACAAAACCAGCTGAAACAAACAAGCCATGTCAAAAGACTCGAACTAGTTATGTATCGCACAAGTCATGATCGACATGATATATATATATACCTCCATATTGGGTTGTATTGTGCCATCTTTGAATAGTACAATACAGACTAATAGAGAAGTGTACCAATGCCGAATTTGACAAAACTGTATGTTGTCAACTTTTGGATTGTTTCTGAACTTTAATAAAAATTATAAATTATAAATATAAGAACTAAAATAAATGATTTATATGTTTTATTTTACCAATAAATTACATGTTAAAAATGAAAGTATAGCTATTATTTAAAAAATAGAATTACTATATAAATAATAATTTTCAACAAAACTATTAAAAGTTGAAAATTATGATTATGAAAACTAAAAGTAAAGTTATAATTATAGAAACTGAATTAAATAATTTAAGATTTAATTTCCCCCTAAAATTTAATAATAACTTAAAGTTAGTAATAATTTATTTTATCTTACTTAAATGATTTATATGTTTTGTTTTACAAAAATATGTACAATAAAACAATTGTTTGTTAAAATTGAAGGTTGGTGTTGGCTCTCATAAGGCTAACAATGGTTTCCTCCTCCATAGCCCGAAATAGATCTCTAGCAAATTCTTCATCGTTGAGGAAAAACAACCTTATTGTCTTGGAAACCAATTTTACCCAATGATCCTTCAAGCCATCTTCCTCTGATGACCCAACAATCAATTGACCGAAGGTCCCCTCATTAATTGGAGAAGTCTATTCATTATCCATTAACTGGCAATTTTCAACCTCAACCTCCCTAACTTCAAAGAGCACTAATCACTCTTAACCCTTTGAACTCTTAGGCAGCTCTAGTCTTTTCCATCTAGAGAAACCAAACCAAAAGCCCCAAGGGACAAGCTTTGCAAGGGAAGCTTGGAAATCCAAAGAAAAACCAAACCAAAAACATATTCTTCCTTCATGCCTTGCGTTCAAGTGCAAAGAGAGGGAATCTAACTTTAATTCCAAAAATCTTTCTTTTTCATCGATCTTCGCAGATGAAGCCACTGATTTCGAACAATCTTTCTTCTTTGTCTCTCTTGCACAAGGGAAGACAGTCGTCCATTTAGAAACCCCATTTCAAGTTTCTTCAAGAATAACCCATTTCATCGGCCATTCCCTTCCAAATGATAAAGATTCTTCTTGCTCAAGACCTTGAAGCCATGCCTTACTGGGAGATTCTGAAGAGGGTCAAACGACTGAAACCGCATGAGCCATCACTAGGGACTCTTGGGTTTTTATTTCTTACAACCTTGTGCTTTATGTGTTGCTTCTTTTACTTTGAGTACACTATTGTCACTAGAGGGCTTTGCATTTGTGGACAGTTGAAGAAGTTCATGTGGTTGGGTTTTGATGTTATTGCTCGGGATGAAAGGGCAGGGTTCCTAGGAGAGGATGGGGACAGATCGACCCATGAGGCCATGACCCATTGACCAAACGTTTATCCCGTTTAAGTGTCACAACATTTTTTGGCCCTTTTGGTCTTATTGGGTCTTTGGGGGAACTGATCAACCCAAGCCCAATGCACTCTACAGCTAAGTTCTTTGTTAAGTTCAAACTATATATTGGCATCCAATGCACTCTACAGTTCATGCTTGAAGTGGCATGTAAATGAAGCATATTCTGAAATTCATAGTATGTATATTGGGTTTGAGACTTTAGGTCATAAGTATTTGGTTGTGAGCATTACAATAATAGCTTGGAAAATCTGTAGATGTTGTTGATCATAGTGGCTTCATTAGTTTTTGAGCTGGGTAAAATCGACTTGAGGTAAATATGGGTTCATCTTATCCTCTTTCAAGAGCAACTGATGGATAGATATTGCTGCAGCCCAACAGAGCCAATACATAATACATTCTTCTCATCATCTTCCATGACTTCAACATGATTATCCAACGCTCTGTGTTTAGACTCCAAGTGCCAGCCATTCCCATATGTTCCAAGGAGTGGCAGCCTCAGGTTCCACGGAAGAATTAATGGCGGCCAATGGTAGAGTGGCCTCACCAAGCACCCCAATCGTGACCAGAAGACTACAATCCCTTAGCTTCAAAGCCAACTTTGCAGACCAGATAACAACCTCTTTGATTCAATCTTCTTTACTCGCGAATATAGAAAGGATACAAGAAAAACTTTACCAAATTCATTTTCGAACAAAACCCAAAATTACACTCTGTTTCACAGCCGTAAAAGCATGGATTTCTGGATGATAAGAACAATATTAACGACACGAATAGAAAGAAGAAAACTTACCCAAATTCCTTCTTGAACAAAACCCATAACAACCCGTGTGCCATTTTGCTGTACCAGGCCGCTAGTGGTACAATCCGATTTACACCTCTACTCACTAGTGGGGCGTCCCAAGAGATTACAGCTGATTTGGATTCTGCGATCATTGGACTTGCACTAGGAATGGCAGAGTCTGTCCATATAGTTTGGACTTCGGAAAAAAGGTTCTATCAGGGCGAGGCATGTGTTTTGGGAAAGATTCTACTTGTATACTCTAACACCCCACAAATTAGAAAAGTATTTGTAAATATGACTCAATGAACAAAATGAAGTTTAGACATGACAGAATATGCACACCATAAGATCAAACAGACTACTTTCTTATAATGGTGAAAATTTAAAAACCACTATCTTTCAAAGGTAAAAATATGTGATCATTTGTGGAACTCCATAAGCCAAGTGTGGTAAGCACAACAAACAATTTCACATTTAGCAAAACCAGAGCTTATTGCCAAGGCCTCAAACTCCTTATACGTCCTCTCTTTTCCTCCGGAGCAAAAAGCTAGCATGACTAAATCATATTGGAAGGCAACCTTAGAGGCGTTACTATTCTCTGGAGCCATTGGAAGAATTGATTCCGCAACAATCACTTTTCCCGATTTTGGTAGGGCTTTCCAACAGTTGTTCAAAAGCTTCAAGCAATGTTCATCACTCCAATTGTGAAGTATCCACTACAAATATCAAGAAAACTAGAATAGTATTTCATTAAATAGAACAACAGAAAACAGATATTTGAAACAAAATGTAAAGGACTGATTCATCTCCTATTCTGAATTAGTAATGAACCAATATTATGGAGCCATTAAATCACAAAAGAATAGAACAGAAAGTACCCTGGCATAACCCTGTGCATTTTAATTTCCTAAACATATACCCTGTCTATATTTTGTTACCTATGATTGAAGGGCCAATGATGGACCCAGTTTGTTGCACTAACTCTTATAATGAAATTGCAACATTCTGAATAAAAAACAACTATATAAGAAAAGGAAAAATCTATGATATGGGATAAGAAAATGATGCAGTACTAATTGATGATTTTTTAGTTGATTTCAAAATTTTATTTGCTTTAATGACTTGAGCCTACAAAGAAATTCATAATGAAGTAATGGTCTTCTAGAGATCATGGATTATTATTATTATTTCTTTTGATAAGTGATTAAATATGGCTAATCTGCCTAATATGATGAATAACCCTACAATTTAGTTAATAAATAAACAAAAGAGCTAATTTACCTTCATAAAAATGGCTTCTCCTCTTGGGACACATTCAAACATATCCCCTCCAACATGTTCCACACCTGCCGCATAGTTATAATTATTCTATTAGAAATCTATAAACAGAAGTTATATTTATTTTTTCTAATATAATAATAATTAAATCAAGACAAAGAAAGCTCTTACCAGCATAGGATGGAGCTTCTGCTATGACATGAGGCAAATCAAAATTGATACCTTTGATCTGAGGATACTTGGATGTAATCATTTCTAGGGTGGTTCCAGTCCCACCCCCCACATCAACCACCTCTTTGAGACTCTCAAATCCATTGTATGTGTCAAGAATCTGGTCCATGACTATTATGCTATGAAATGACATTGCCTTGTTAAATAACTTGTTATACCTGGAATCTGTCTCACAGTACTCAAAGAAGGTCATTCCACGGGCCTTACTAAAAGGAATTCCACTTTCCAAAATAGCATCTTTCAGGTGGCACCTACAAGTAGTGATATTGATAACTTTCGTTTTAGTTCAGATCAACAAAGTAAAACACACAAATTCAACAAAAAATGTGGGAAAGCTCAACTCCATTTCTTACATGAAACATGTGAAATGATTGTTAGTCACCAGGTTGGAAAGAGTTCAAGTCAAGGTGAAAGAATCTAATTTTTCATACGTTACAATGAAAAAAAAAAAAAAGAACATTACTTCATAGAGAGATGAAAATAAGTTCATTAGAATTTGAACGCCATATTAATTTCTGCAGCTTTAATTGTTTCTAATTAGCTGCATATCCAAACTGAGAAGATAGAAGGGAAGTGATTTCGGCACATCACATTTATCATAAAATGGGACGCACCCTTCATTATGAAACTAAGTGATGAATGTTTGAAACGAAAAATGTACAAGAGCGCTGAGCGCTGTGAGAAATTTACAGAGTAAGCTCATACCAGGAATCCAGGATCAGCTTGTCATGATTTATTAGCAGCAGAGGTACAAGAGAAATTCCATTCGGATTGCAAGTGAGAAATTTACAGACAGGAGCCAAGCCATAACGCCTTTCAACTTGGTCATTGTCCCGTTTGACGAGAGAGCATTTAAGAACAGAGTAGCTCGTCAGTAGAGACAAGACACGATCGAGCATGGTAGCTGCATCTGGGTTTTCAGTGCGCAGGTGGAAGGCGATCTCTGAAGCCGAGAGGTAGGCATCAGGGCCAGCTCTAGATATGATCTCAAACACGTCTAGCTCCGTAGCCACTTTCAGAGCCATAGGAAACACTACAGCAGTTGCCAATTGCATGGCCACCAACATACAGTTCTCTTCATTTGAGGGTTCAAAGTGATTACTGCCCCTGGTTAGAGCCATATTCACTATATATTGGAACAGAAAATAGTTAAAAGTGAGAGCTATCTTCTCCCTTTTAGCTGGGAGCCTCAGAGGTTATGAAATAATATATAGAGGCTCCATGATACTAATGAGGTGTACGTATACGTATGATCTGATTTGTTTGATTTTATGACAAACAATAGGCTGCTAGTATCTGATTGAAAGTTCAAATGCTAATAACATTAGTTGGATGACATGTACATAAGAGAAGAGATAAGAGAGTAGAACTGAATAATAAAGTAGGAGAAGAAAAAGATTACAGGGAGAACATCTGTCACATTAGATGAAGTGTCTGTCTATATTGGTGGGGCCACAACAAATAAATCTAAGGCCACGATTCTTGGTTTTAGCCCTGTGCCAGGACCCCTTGTATTGGCATGCAGCTCACACTTTAGCTGAGGTAGATGTGGCATGAACAAAAGCCACACAACCCCTTGGCCTGAGCCCCCAAGAGTGGGCTCAACCAGAAGAAGAAGATCATAAAATGAGCCCGAACAAAGACCAAAAAGCTAACCGGTTTGACACCTTGAGATCCGTGTTGAGCCTCAGCCCTAGGACTTCAAGGCCCTGAACCTGGAGTCAAATGATGGGTTGGATTAACTCCTCGATCACATGGAGAGCTTCCAACCACATTCTATCAAATAACTCAGGTGTGGAAGTAGTTTATGGATCTCCTGACCACCCATTATTTTTCCACTAGCTGATGTCATCCGAAGACCACATCAAGTCTCATGATGGTTTACCAGCTTTTTGACAAGGACATCCAAGAGTAATTGTGGAGGTTTAATCTGAGTCCCTATAGGTCTAGAACCTTGACCCGACTATATTGGTGACTACAAAAATCCATGGCATCGAAGACCCTAACCTGAGGTTTTCGTTGGCGAAGAAACCTCTAGATAACATGAAAGGTTTCCTTGTCGGAGCTTATAAATAAATGAATGTTGAGGAGTTGTCCATGTGCAAAGTGAACCAAGCAAGAAGAGGAAAAGAATGGATTAGTCTATTCTATCAAAATTAGTATTCTATATTTATCTCCTTAATTCTAGGAGAGATATTTCTAATCTAATTAGCTATATATATCTTATTTCTTTCTTTTTTATATACTAATTTAAGTCGCCCATCTTGTTTCCTGATTGTATTCCTAACTCTATTATAAATACGTTGTAACCTATTGAATTCAACATTAAGAAATATTATTTTCTCCATTTATCTTCTTTGTTTTTTCGTATCAAGGATGATGATCAAGGTGAGGTAACCACAAAAGATGCTGCCATGATAACATGTCGTCCATGCGTTTTAGATCACTTGGTCGATGCTCCAGGACTCCCCCCGATAAAGCACCAAAATTACACTCCACTAAATGCGATGAGGGGGGAGATCCTGTTGCAGATGAAGTTTGTTAACTACTTCAAGTGGCCTTCTCTCCTAAAGCGAAAACAACAAACAAGAACCAGGACCGCTACTACCACTTCCACAAGGCTAAGGGGCATGACACGAAGAACTGCTGGATCCTAAAGGTCAAGATTGAGGAGTTGATCCACTATGGGTACTTGAAGTAGTTCATGAAGGAGGATTGAGCTATCGAGTTGTCGAGGAACCAGCCCTAGTAGCCCAAAGATCCACTTCTTGGGGTAATCTCCATGATCACTAGTGGGTCGACAATGGTTGGCTGGATGTAGGTCATTGGCAAGAAGGATGACAATCTAGGAGTTGAAGGGCGAAGAAAAGAACCCCCTGAAGAGGCCTAGACCGAGGAGATGATTTACTTTAATGAGGACAATCTATGAAGAATCCACCATCCCCACAACGATGCCCTAGTCATCAAGTTGATCATTGCCAATTACGAGGTAAAGCATATATTTGTTGATAATGGCAATTCAACTAATAGTTTATTTGTAGAAGCATTCAACAAAATCAAGCTGGATAGGAAGGATCTCATCCTTACCAATATACCACTCGTTGGTTTCAATGGGACATCATCGACCCTATTGAGAGGTTTAACTTGTTGGTAACAACAAGGACCACATTGAACATGATTTCTTTAAATCACAAGTTTTTGATTGTTGACATACTATCACCCTACAACACTATTCTTAGCCGCCCTATCTTGCATGCACTTTGAGCTATGGTATCAACATACCACTTGACAATGAAGTTCCCAATCAAGCAAGCAATTGTGGTAGTGTGGGGGGACCACCTAGAGTCCCAAAAATGTTACATGTGGGCCTTGAAAGGAAAAGGAAAGTAGTTGTTGGTGGTCGACCTAGACCTCAAACCACTACTAGAGTCCAACAAAGACCGAGGACACCTTGTGGAGAGTGTTATCTCAGTTCCAATCTCAAAAGCTGTGCTTGAGAAGACAATGTAGATTGGATCATACCTCGAAGAGCCTCTAAAAAGCAAACTCACTTGAAAAGCAAAGAAATGAAACTTCACCCCATAGCAATGAAGGACCATTGACGAGGAGGTTGGGAAGCTCTTCAGTACCACATTCATTATAGAAGATAGAATACCTATGCTAGATAGCAAACATGGTGCTCATTAGGGGTGGCAACGAGCCAATATTTTCACGAGCTGCTCGAGCTCGACTCATGAAAAGCTTGGTTCGGCTCGATTTCAATCGAGCTCGAGCTCGAGCTCAAGCCCAATTCAGTGGCTCGATTAATAAACGAGCTAGACTCGAGCCTACTAGAGCTTGGCTCGTGAGGCTCGTGAGCCGGATCAAATATATATAATATATATAATAAAATTATATAAAATAATATATATATAATAAAAATATTATAATTATTAATGATTATAATTCTTTATTTTTAAATATAAAATAAATTTTTTATATATAATTTTTATTTTTATAAAATATAAAAAAAATATATAATAAATATTTTTATAAAATATAAAACGAGCAGAGTCGAGCTGAGCTCGAGCCTGGTACTATTCATCTCGGCTCGGCTCGAATCCACCCCTAGTGCTCATTAAAAAGGCAAATAGGAAGTGGCATATGTGTATAGATTACACCGACCTAAAGAGAGCTAGCCCAAATGATAGCTTCCCCCTCCCTAGAATAGATCAGCTAGTAGACGCCACCTCGAAGTTTAAGATGCTAAGTTTCATGGATGCCTATTCTGGTTACAACTAAATCTAGATGGATCATACAAAATAAGAGAATACTACTTTTGTAATTGAAAGTGGTCTATATTGTCACAAGGTTTTGCCCTTTAGCCTTAAGAATGTCGGGAAAACCTACCAACATATTGTAGACAAGATTTTTTTCTGAATTAATAGGAAATAAAATTGAAGTTTATGTTGCCGATATGGTAGAAAAAAATAGGTTTTTAAACTCCCACATTGTTGATTTAACCAACATATTTAAAGTTTTAAGAAAATATGACCTGAAGCTCAATCTTAACAAATGTGTGTTCAGCGTTACATTGAGTGAGTTCCTTGGTTATATGGTTAAACCCAACATGGAATCAAAGCCAAACCTGAGAAGATCCAAGCAATCTTGGATATGCAACCTCTGAGGTCGGTGAAGGAAGTCCAAAATCTCACTTGTTAAGTCACCACCCTCGACCGCTTTATGTCTAAGTTGACAAGGCAATACCTACCCTTTTTTCAAGAAATAAAAAAAGCCAAAGACTTCCAATGGATCAAGGAGTGCCAGCTCGCTTTTGATGAACTTAAACAGTACCGCGTCCCGTCATTCTTATTGACAAGGCCCAAGCTGGGGGATGAACTACTGTTTTAATATCAATAAGCAATAAGATAGTCAACTTGATACTGTCCCTAAATGTAGACAAAGTGCAATGACTTGTTTACTGCATAAGCAAGGTCATACATGTAGCCAAGACTAGGTACCCTAACATAGAGAAGCTTGTCTTTACACTTATAGTATCAACTCAGAAACTATAAGCCTACTTCCAAGTGTACATCATTGTCGTCTTCACTGATCAACCTCTCCGCTAACCGAAGCCAACTGGTTAACCATTTGATTGGTTGAGCTAAAACAAGACGGGATCCGTTTAGGCACACAAGTAAACATGTAATAGCTGTGTGAGAGTAAACATGTAATAGCTGTGTGACATATGTCCCAGTTAATGTGCCTTTCATCCAAACGTTTTTGTTCTGTTAGACAAAAATTATCTATTATCTTATTATCTTTGTCAAAATAATTAAAAATAAAAACAATGAAAAAAAAAAACCTAAACGTGTTAAGAGTTGGGACTCATTTATGTTTTCTTTTTTTATTGTTTTTTATTTTTAATTATTTTGACAAAAATTTGCATCATAAGACTTTATTACAATTGACAAGCCTTTATCATGTTAATTTGACAAAAAACCTTTAGCATGTTAATTTGCAAGGATAGTATAAGAATGGTGAAGAAAATCAAAGCAAGGCTGGATCGTCAGGAGACCCAAAATTAGTCTCATGTAGTAAATTGGTATTAATTAAAAGCATTGATTCATTCATCCAATCAAATTTTCATGTCAACTATGTTGTACCTTTTTATATTTTCTCTCAAATAAATCCTCTTAATTAGTAGAGATTTCTGGTGAGGGTATTTGATAATGTTTTCAACTTGTCTTTGATCGGAATGGTTGAACCGTTTAAAGTGTTACTTAATCCCTTTTTCAGTTCTAGTATTTTGAAAACAAAAAATTGACAAAATCCATTAACCCATTTGACCCCGTTACTTGGTCATGAGTTATATACTATATGTATATCTAAATTTTAGAGTCCATAACTTTGCACTCAATTGTCTAATTGGGTTATTTTAGTTAATGTTTTGAGATCTATACATTCTAAAGATCCTAAGGAACATAGCCTTGCTAATTTTGCTGAAAAAACCTTTTTTAACCTCAAATCCCAATTTCTAGCATTTCTTCATTTAGAAAATAAAAAATTGAAAAAAAAATAAAAGTTAAGACTAAAATAAAAAATAAGTCAGTTCAGCCATAGACCATAGTGGACTGACTTCATGCCATATCATGCTGTGTCAATGCCCATGGGTCGTGCTTGTATGGTCCATTTTGTCATGTCATGCGATACTAGCCTGTAGGCTTCAAAACCCAAGCCTGGAATGGTCCACTCTAAGAAATAGGCATCTCGGTCCAGCCAGTTATGTGCAGCATGTGAAACCACACGCCACTTTAAACATTTCAAAATTCCAAAACTAGTGCCTGATGATTAATAATAATAAAATAGTGCCATTAATAACAAATAATAGATTTTGTTCACTTCTATATATACTATATTATATATTATTCTTTCTAAACCTGATGATTAATAAGAAGTCAGTTTTGTTGTTGTTGTAGTAAAATTTTACTAGACATGGTAACCGTGGTTAACAATAGAGCTGCTCATGGTTTGCTTTAACTGAATTAGTAGCATCGGTTTTTGAAAATCCGCTAACCGAAGCCAACTGGTTAACCATTTGATTGGTTGAGCTAACCACCAGTTTATTAGTTCATCAGTTTTTTGGTTTTTTTATATTTATATTTAATAAATAAATGTATATTCATTTATAATATACATAAATATATATAATATATGAATATATATTTATTAATCGGTGAATTCAATTAATCGCCTATCTTTTATATGAATTAACTAAAATCAAACCGATAATCAAAGTTTTCAGCTTGATCCGGTTTTTCATGATCACCCCTAGTTAACAACATTTGACTAGAGTGTATATTTTTGAGAGTTCAAAATACTCAATTATCGCATTTTGAAGTTCAGGGTACTTATATATCGCTACCCCAAAGTACATGGTAATTGTATGTAATCTACCCAAAAGATAGGAATTGTAGAGGTTTCAATAAATTTTGTAAGATATTTCTACCGAATGGGTTACGTGGCAATTGTTTTTCCACCTAAAGTTGTGTGTGGAGATGAAGTAGTGAATGGCCATGTATGATAGATCCACCGACATCTTGTCTTATTTGTTGGTTGGATTTTTTTTCAACTTAACAAGGACAAGGATGTATTATTGTCTGTGTATGCTTAAAGGAATCTTCAACAAAGTGCTCTAGTTGCCCCAATAATCCTAAGCTATAAGCCATTTGTATATGTCTTGGACATATATAATATAACCTTGCATGAAAACCATTTTGTTTTTTTTTTTTATATTTGAGTTAGGAGTAACAGGATTCACAATAATAATGGGTGGGTTTAACAATAAATGCTGTTAGGTAGGTATTATTTCAGCAATTCCCCTTTCTTATTTTTTCCTAGGCATCTAGAACCGTAAAAGTTGACTTTGGTTTTTGTTCATGCTTAGCATTTGGAAAAGGTTTATAAAGCTTTCACTAATGGTTAGGTATTTTTTCACTATTACGCTGATTTGATGTCTAATGGCGCCTAATTGTCATAAACGATTATAATTATTACCCTTTTCGATTTTACAAACAAATAAAATACAATCATCGAATTAAAAAACATAAATAGAACCAATCGCATACTAAGTTCAAGAATGATATCTAGATTAATATAACTTTTAAAACCATCCAAGATATTTGTTAGAGTCACGCATCATTAATTGATTGTCTATTTTGTTTGTTATTTCGTCCAAAGGTTACACTGTAGAGTATACAAATGATGAATGAGACTCATCATGGGAGATCTAGGTGGTGATATCTCAACTATCGAAGTGAGTCTTCATGCGCACCGATGCTAATCCAATTGACCCTCTTAAACTTTCAAATTCTAACACTTTCCCCCCTCCGTTAACATTCGTTCATGTGTTTGTTAAAAATTTCTAGATCCCCAAATTATCCTTCTTAATTTGTCGGACTATTTTGCCCTTTCTCTTATATATTTGTATACTCTTTACATACATTTCTTTCTTTTTATTCTATCAATCAAATGAGCAAAACAAAAATCAGTTTATCCTCTATTTGAAAACACTTAAAATAATAATTTATTCGAATATGAATTAATTTTAAGTGATGGGTATATATGTGGCCAACCGTTAATTCATAATAGTCCTGAGGGCTTCGACAACATGACAGTTATAACTCAATTAGGAAAAAGAGAAAGCTATTTTGACATTTACACAAGAAGGCTAAAGTATGGATGAGAATTTGGAAAAAAATCTTCATAAAACAACTACCTTTCTGAGTAAAAGTTATAGAACAAATATGATTGTTCTTTGTGTTGAATCTTTCTAAGAAGTTTGTTCTTGAAGTTTCTCTCCTGCAAATCCATTTTGGTTGTAAAGATTCTACAGATGCACCTTCATCACCATCTTGCAATTTGCAAATGATTACTTAATTTTTGCAAAAAGTATTATTCCATCTTGCCTTGAAATTATAGATATTCTGTAAAAATTTGTTGGCGCCTCTGTACAACTCAACGTCCCCAATTGTGTGCCGACTGAGATGTAGTTGCCCGAGGCATAGCTGGTTGGGTTATGCCTTGGCATCCCCAGTCTTGTCACGACCGAGGTGTAGTTGGCTGAGGCATAGCCATATGGGTTATGCCTCAGCATCCCCGCTCTGGTGCCGACCGAGGTGTAGTTGCCCGAGATCTTTCGTTTCCCGAGTTCTCAACCATGGGACGCTTAGTTTCCGGTCTTAGGAGCCTTTGGGGCCCTTCTAGGGCTAGCCGTTTCCCAGCTAGCTCGAACGTTAAGCTGGAGGAAGTGCGGAGTTTCTCAACCGCCCTCAGGCCTAGGTTGGTGGGGGCTTTCTTCCTCCACGTTTAGGCTCAGCCGTTGTCAATTGAGTTGGGTAGCTTAGTCGGTGATACGCTACTGAGCTGGGCGTAATGGGCTCAACCATTCAGGGACAACCGGAGTCAACTCATTTGTAGGTGCGGCTCACCATGTGTATGTGTAGTGTGTGCGGTGGGCTTGTGCGCGCCTTGGGGTCAGAGCTGTAGCTTAAAAGGAAGGAAACTTTTATTACTTGCAAGTCTACTAGTAGTACATCCTGAGATTTCCCGAGTTCCAACTCCTCAATATTGGTCTGCCATCCTGGTCTTCAAGCCTGTAGGTGCTGGGCCCAGGACCATGGTGACTCTATACGGCCCTTTCCAATTTGGTCCAAGCTTTCCTTCTCCGGGCGCGGGTACTATGACTTTGTAGAGGATGAGGTCGCCATCCTCTACTGTTGTGCAACCATCCTGACATATGCTCAGACCCGGGCTTCCTTGATCATGTCTTATTCGGCGCGGAGGTCCTCGTCGTTCTGGTCTCCATCGAAGAGCTCGGTCTGGAGGGTTGGAGAACCTATCTCTACAGGAACCATAACCTTGGCCCCATAGGTCAAGATAAAGAGGGTCTCACTAGTGGTTGCCCACGGAGTAGTCCTGTATTCCCAAAGTATGCTCGGCAGTTCCTCAGCCCACCTCCCCTTGGCTTGGTCTAGCCAAGTCTTCAGGCCATGCAACAAGGTTCGGTTGGTTAACTCGGTTTGCCCATTGCTCTAGGGTAGGTGTACAGCCGTGGTCCGATGATCAATCTTTAGGTCGGAGCAGAGGGCTTCAAACTCTCGGTCGGTGAACTGTGTCTTGTTATCTGTGATGAGGATCCATGGAATACTGAATCGGCAGACAATACTTTGCCAGAAAAAATTTCAAGCATTATGCGCAGTAATGCATGCTAGATCTTTGGCTTCTACCCATTTGGTGAAGTAATCCACCGCCACCAAAAGGAACTTCTTCTATGAAATTGCAGTGGGAAAGGGGCCGAGGATGTTCATCCCCCATTGCGTGAATGACCACGGGCAGGTAAATGGCTTCAGGGGAACTACAAGCTTGTGGTGAAGATTAGAGTGTCGCTAGCAACTATCGCATCTCCAAACCAATTGAGTCGCATCCTATTTCATCATCGGCTAGAAATAACCTTGCCGGAGTGCCTTGTGTGCAAGCGTGCGTGCACCAGGATGGTCTCCGCAAATGCCTTTGTGGATCTCCTTGAGGACGTAGTCTGCCTCGAATAGGGAGAGGCATTTCAGGTAGGGGAGAGTATGTGACCAGCAATAGAGTTGACCCTTGATAAGGCAATACCGGGCCGATGTGTGTTGGAGTTTCTTTGCTTCTGTCCAATCTTTTGGAAGTGTGCCTTTGCAGAGGTACGGTGTTATAGGGTCCACCCAGAATGGGTAATGTTGTACCAGGAGGACGAGGAGAGTTATCTACGTGATGTTCGACTGGGCCAGGGTGTCCAAGTGTGCTGATTTGCCAAGGTCAGTTCTTAGGGAGCTGGCCATCATGGACATTCTCATCTCAAATTGTCTATGGATCTGGTTAACTACTAGTTGAGAGTCACTGAAGGCTTCTATTCTCTAAGCTCCCTGGTCTAGGGCGAGGCGCAGCCCGGCAATCATAACCTCATACTCAACCTCGTTGTTGGATGCTTTAAACTCGAACCTGAGGGCATGCACTAATATCGTGTCATCCGGGCCGAGGAGAATAAGATCGGCTTTGTTGCCTTGTTGATTGGATGAGTCATCCATGTGTAGGGTCCATATTTGCGACGGCGGGGTAGGATCCTCGGTGGTGAATGCACATTCGGCAATGAAGTCAGCTAGGGACTGAGCTTTGATCACAGGCCAGGGTGCATACTCAATGTCGAACTCACTAAACTCCATGCTCCATTTGATCAAGCGGCCATATGCTTCCGGCCTTTGGAGGACCAGCCTAAGCAGCTGGTTAGTGAGCACTCGAATAGTGTGGGCCTGAAAGTATGGTCTGAGCTTTATTGCTGAGGTGAACAAAGCCAGAGCTATTTTCTCCAAATTAGAGTATCGGGTTTTTGCGCCACCAAGGACTCTACTGGTATAGTAAATTGGCTTCTATACCCGGTCTTCCTCCTTAACTAATACTGAGTTGACGACCTCATCCCTGACTGAGAGGTAAAGCAATAGCTCATCCCCTGGGCTCGGCTTGGTGAAGAGAGGCAGCGAACTTAGGTACTGCTTTAGTTCTTGAAAGGACTATTCACATTCCTTGGTCCATTGGAAGTCCTACGGTCGTTTGAGGGCTTTGAAGAAGGGCAGACACCGGTCCACAAATTTGGACATGAACCAGCTAAGGGCAAATGTTCTACCGGTGAGCCGTTGTTTATCTTTGTCGGTTCGAGGGGATTGCATGTCCAGGATGGCCTATATTTTCTCTGGGTTTGCCTCAATCCCCCTTTGTGTCCCCATGAACCCCAGGAATTGACCAGAGCCGACACCGAAAGCACATTTCGGCAAGGTGCTACTCGGCCTTCTTGCTCTTCACTAGCATGTTATCGACGTACGCTTCTACATTTTGGCAGAGTTGATCTTTGAACACCTCATTCACCAGCCTTTGGTAAGTTGCGCTGGCGTTCTTGAGGCCAAAGGGCATGACCTTGTAGCAATACAAACCACGATCGATGATAAAGGCTATTTTCTCCTGGTCATCGGGATGCATTCGAATTTGATTGTACCCTGAGAAGGCATCCATAAAGGTTAGGAGTTCAAGGCCCGCTGTTGCATCAACAAGTTGGTCGATAATTGGTAAAGGAAAGTTGTATTTGGGGTAGGGCTTGTTTAGGTCAGTGAAGTCGATGCATATTCTCCACTTCCTGTTGGCTTTTTTCACCATTACTACATTGGCCAGCCAGTCAAGATACTTGACATCCCGAATGAATCCGGCATCGAGTAGCTTTTGTACTTCGTCTGCAATCACCTTCCACCATTCTGTTGCGAAATTCCTCTTCCTCTACTTGACAAGTCAGTTGGGGGGTCAACATTCAAACGGTGTGTGATGACTTCGGGGTTGATCTCCGACATATCTGCTGTCGTCAGGCAAATACATCGGCGTGGTCTCTTAGTAGCTATACAAGTTCTTCCCATAGGTGGTCATTTAAGAGCGAGCCGACCTGGACTCTCCTCTCGGGGTCTCCTTCATTAAGTGGTACATGGATGATGTCTTCGACAGGTTGAACACGACGTGTCCTCACCTCATCTCGGAAGTCATAAGCTTCTGTCATTCTGTGGCCGGACGTGGTCCTCACCAGGAGAGTAGGTAGAACTGCCACGCAATTATTTGATCTCCATGTTTTACCCCTATATCATATTTGATCGGGAACTTCATAGCAAGATGGAATGTGGAGACTACAGCTTGCAGAGCATTAAGGGTTAGCCTACCAAGGATGGCATTTTACGAAGAGGGGCAACGAACCATAGTGAAGTCCACCATGGTCGTCGTAGTAACGTCACCATCTTCAATCAGTAAGGGAAGAGTTATTCTCCCAATGGGTAGGAGGGACTCCCCAGAGAAGCCCATTAGGGGACTGTTGATGGGGGTGAGGCGCTTTTTGTCCATTCCAAGCTTTTCAAGCGCATCCTCGAAGAGTACATCAGTAGAGCTACCCGTGTCAACCAGGACCCGTCTTATCTCGAAGTTGGTCACCTTGGTCGTGATGACCAAGGCGATGTCATGTGGGGTCTGAACCCCCCAGAGATCATCATCGGTGAATGTGATGATCTGGCCGCGCATCTTCTTGTGCTCCGATTGTCGATCTTGCACAGTCGTGCATACTTCTTGCGCCCTGAGCTACTCTCCCCTCCTGCGGCGATTCCACCTGATATGATGTGAATCACACCAACAGGGGGAGCTCGGGGTGGCGATCAAGCATCCTCCGTGCGCTATTCTTCCTGTGTCGAGTTCTTGCTCTTAACAAATCCGTCGAGGTATCCGTGCCTAATTAGATCTTCAATGTGGTTGCGCAAGTCGAAGAAGTTCTCGATGTCGTGGCCATGATCTCTATGGAACTCGCAATATTTGTTGTGATTCCTCTTGTTGCTTTGCGTTTTCATCTTCTCGGGCCAATGAACATAGTTACGGTCACAGATTTGCCTCAACACTTCAGACCATGGCAAATTGAGCAGTGTGAAGTTCCGATAGGTTGGCAGGGGTGTCTGTGGTTTGTGGTCGGGTCGGCGGTCTTGCCTCTTATAATCTCCTCCTCTTGTCGGGACTCTCTTCCTCAGCCCGTAGTTGTGTCTGTGCTTCTTCTGCAAAGATATACTTCTGTGCATGGCTTGTCAGTGTAGCTAGGGTTTGTGTAGGGTGTTTGGAGATGGAAAAGTTGAATGGGGATAGGCGGAGGCCATGCTAGATAGAGGTGACAGCCACGTACTGGTTCAGGTTCCTAACCTATAGAGCTTCCTTATTGAATTTGGCCAGGTAGTCCTTGAGGGACTCTTTTTTCCTCTATCACACCTGCATGAGGCTGGCTGAGGTCTTCTAATGCTTTTGACTCATTGTGAATTGAGCGCAAAACTGGGTCTCTAGTTGCTCCCACGACGCTATTGAGTGTGGGGGCAAAGAGGAATACCAAATTAGGGCTGGACCTGCGAGAGTGGCCACTAAGGTGTTGCACATCAAGCCCTCGAAGGATCCGTGCAACATTAACTGAGCCTTTAATTCTTCGACATGGTCGGCGGGATCAGTGTTTCCATCGCATTTGTCAAGCGGGGGTTCCCGACATCCTGTGGGAGGTACCTCGTCCACAATTTCTTGGGTGAAGGGTGACTCCTTGGCCATGGGCACGAGTGGTGGCACCGACCGATCTTCAACTCGTGTCGTGCTTCCAAGCTGCGCACTAACTCCTCTAAGCGCTGGCAGAGTTGTTGAATCTTGTCATCCCTTTGGTCTAAAGCCACAATGTGCGTCGCCCTTTCCCTCTTGGGGCGCACTACACAGTCCTTCACGGAGCTGGACTCGGCAACGGAGACCATGTGAAGTGGCGTCAGTCTGTCGAGCCTCTCTTTAGCCAGGATCCACGGATGGAGGGGGCCGACCTTCTTGTTGTATCTTGCTTTTCTTGCTTGGGCCGTGCTATGCCCTTATCTGCTCGGCACACTTTGGGGTCCTCGAGATGAGGACCATCCTTCGTGCATGTCTTGCTAGGGGGTGCTATGGGTCCAAGGTTCTCCGTCATTTTGAAGATCTTGTCAATTTTTTCTTGCATTACTCGGAATTGCTCAGGATCAATCGCAGTTGGGGGCTATGGAATTTCTTGATGTGGAGAACTGCAGTGGCGAGACTCCCAAGATGGGGATCGGCCTGTTGAACGCTCGGACTGGTTCTTGGGCATCTTGGTCTCTTTCTTGATTGCACGGTAAGAAAAGATTTTTGGGGTGGCTTTTTGTACTTTCCCACAAACGGCGCCAATCTAATGCTGCTCAATCCGAGGTGGTGCACAAACTGAGGAGAGCAACCAAATAGTCCTTCCTGACAGGGTGAGGCCGAGCTACAAGGATGAGACCGTGCTTCAAGACCTGTGATCAAGAAAGAAATCAGAGGCCCAAGGAGTTATCTCTGGGTAAGTACTCCGACAGTCAAGTCAGAGTGCACTGCTATTTTGATTGCAACACAAAATTGTTTGCACTAGTATAAAAATGCATGGGAGTGCAAATGAAAACAATGCATATTTTGATTTAATTTTGTTTTGCACTTTATTTTATTCAGCTTCACATCTTATTTTACTTTATTTGAACTACAATCAAAGAAAATAAGGTAAATTTTGAAAAAAAAATCAGAATTTTCACCCAAATCATTTGCATTGCTATAACTTTGCATCAATACAAATTTATTTGCCTTGCAACCAAACACCACCTTAGGAACAGAAACAAAAGTAATCAACTAAAATAGTTTATGAAATAGGACAAAGGGCATGCGTCCAACCACTCATTTGAAGAGACCAAACCCCACTGGGCAAGGAGATGAGAAAGCCTATTCAAGTCTCGTTTAACAAAGAACAAAGAAACTGAAAGAACTTGGGCAAGGTTTAGATAGTCAAGTAACAAAAATATTATTTACGACACTGCCCTTCCTGTTGTCAATACAAATTTCATGCGTAAATTTGGAGCACAAAAGTTAATGTGGATAAATTCAAAGGAATTGAATTTTTTTTTTCAGAAATTTAAATGGGATACAGACTCACTTTTTCTTGGCAAAGAAAACCCTTTGATTCTCTTGCCCTGGACGAAAGCCGAAACTGTGACTAGAACTTGCAATTATGAGAAGCAAGCAACGCCCAACCTTGTGTCAATGAAAATTTACTCATGCTCAATCAATGATTAGAACGTAAACAGCTGAAACAATGTTCTTGCTTGTAGAATTGACAGAAGCCCTTTGAATCATGGGAATTTCACGAGTTGATGTGGCACGAAGTTGTAGCAATTTCGGTGCTTCGGCAATTCAAGAGTTGGGGCCTTTCTTCTTTTTTCCTTGATCCTAGTGCAGCGCATTTCCTCTCCTTTTTCAAGAACAACGGAAGCAGTAGTTGAAAGGGGGGAGCCGAATGGGAGTTTCCTCTTGTTTTCTCCTCTAATTATAGAGGCTCACCCATAGACGATGAGTTGGTTTGAAATATTTGAATTGACTTGAATGGTTTCAATTCAATTCATCACCATTTAATGTTAATTGAAATGGGGGCACTAAATTGACATATCGGTGATCATTTTGTTGACCTAATTAAGGTAATTAAGTCATTTAATTGAAGTTAATTTCAATTCCTAACTATACTTGGAACGAAATGCCATTTGGCACATGGTTGGTTCTACACATAAAAGGAAATCCAATTGATTAATTGTAACATTCCTTCTTAACTTAGATTAAATTGGATGCCATTGAGATCCGATAATTCAATTTAAATGCTCTTCTCTAGACTGAAATGGCAATTGAATCAATCTCCCTTAATTATGGGGCCATGTTCAACTAATTGGGAAATCATTTATGAAGAAGCCACTTGTTAGCAAGGTGTAATAACACCTCATGGGTAATGTGGTCGGTCAAGATCCAACCAGAATTTCTTCCCCCCTCTTTTTGTTTATTATTTATTTTCTTGAATTCATGTTGGGCTCAATGCGATGGAGGGTTTTAGTGGGACCCAATGTATGGGGCCCTCTATCGTACTAGCCCAAGGTGTTGGAGCCCAACACCTTATTTTTGTGCCAAAGATACGTTGGTCCCTCGAGCAAGGAGTGCCTTTTTATAGCCAAAGATACGTATCCTGGCCAGAGGTACACGTGATAGAGTCCCATTTCCTTGTGGAATCATCTTTCCTTACTCCTCCTTATCTGTAATTGTGCTCATCCCTATGACGTGTAGTTGACATGGCTGGAAGGATAAGACGGGGGCCACAATAATAGTATAGCCAGGCCGACGTGGCAAAGCCTGGATGACATGGCAGGGCAATAGCTAGGCAGCCACGTGTCTCGCAGGACCAGCTCAACCATGAACCGAACACCACTCCCCCAGTTCTGAAGTCGAGGAATGAAGTAGTCCAATTCGTTCTCCAGCTGAAGAACTTCAAGTTGATGTCTGGATGGGCATCTGGCCCTTTTGGTGTTCCCCGGTGACTGTCGCAATCTTGAGAACCAGGCAATATGGAGAATGGTCGAGGAATCTTCCCATTGTTGGCTGCAGAACTCTAAAAGCTCTGACTTCGGAATTCGAACGACTCCCCGAAATGTTGTGCGGTTGTGTAGCTTGGTGAAGGGCCAAAGTGTCAAACTGAGCTTCCGAGTCCATCCTGTTGGGGCCGAGGAATGACTTTGGTTCCAAGTGGAAGTCAAGCTTTGGTGCAGTGGTGATGCTCGGCCATGGTGCATCGAGATTTGGAGTTGGATCCGTATTTCGGATTTGGGTTTTGTGTCATGCTCGGCTTTGATATGCCGACCTTCTGAAATCGAGGCTTAGCTCGACCGTATGCCGAGGAAAGGCCTTTTGTTGATGGTTGGAGGCCGAGCTCTGGAATTGAGGTTGTGATGTTTGGCCACGGGGTGCCGGGCTGCGAAGACGGGTTCCTTCGGGGTTTCTGTGCTGTGAAACTAAAGTCATCATGATTCGCCCATGCCATGTTAGTCGTTGTCGAGGAGTCTTTCGCTCGTCGGCTATAGAACTTAAATGAGAACCGATGTTTCGGTTCCCAAACCACTCCCTAGTTCTGCTATCGAGGAGGGGAGTCCTCGGCTAGACTACTGCATGGCCTTCTAGCCTTAAGCAACCTATCCGAGGACTTGAGTGTCCTAGCCGAGGGTTTACGTCGAAAGTTGGACCGGTACTGTGGCTCTCCGCGTCAAAGGTTGGACCGGTAGTGTAGTTGAACTGGTGCAATTAAAAGGCGTAACTGCTGCTTGAGGAGGATGCCACATCGGTTTTCAAGGCTTCCCGTCATACGTTATTGGTCTTCCAAGGCTTTGTTAGAGGTGCTTCATCTGCACCATTGATCTCTTCTCGATCCGCCTCCTGATGGTTATAAAAGGGAAGATAGTGGAGAGCTCGACAACTAACACGACAGATAGCTTGGTGGTCTTCGCTCCTTAGCTCTTGTGAATTGCCCAATATGTACTTTTCATCTCAATAGTCCTCTTCCTCTTCTAGGTCCTTCAGTAGTTCCGGTTCCAGCTTTTCTTACGGCTCGAACTACGAGCCTTAGCAGAGAGATTTTGTGGCTGCCGAAGTTGAGGAGGCTGAGGATGGTCCCTTCGAGATGGAAGCAGAGCTTTCTCTATGGGTAGGTCATCGATTTGGCACAATGTCCTGCGTCTTGGCGCCCGGGGGTATGGCTCGGATCCGAGCAATGTATGCCATTCCCGCGGAATACCAAATGAGGTGTCCACTTCCAGGGGAGATGGCCACTGATTCTTAGCTCACTGAACTATGTGTTTATGAGCACAGTTTGGAGGCTGGACTGAGGTTCCAGTTGAGCGAGGGGTTCACCGAGGTGCTAAATGAAGGGATAGGATATCCATCACATGGACTTCCAAATCTTGCGGAATAAGGGGCGAATTTCAAAAATTTTCCTCTCCCTTCAACTGGGAATCGTATTCCCTATTTTTGAAAAACATATTTTTCAAGGATCAATCTTGAACCATTAACCAAATCAGATATGAACCAAAAGAAGTTGGAGGGAGGATTACCTGATACGAAGAAATAATATCCCCCAATGGAGGTGTTTACGCCCAAGGAAGGATCCAAACTGCTCCCACTGAAAATGGCACAATGCAGGATGGAGCAGAATCAACAATGTTTTTCAAAAGAACTTGACCCTTTGCAAGAATCAACTGGATGGCTTGTGAGTACAACTCCAATCAATCTTTTCCCAAAAGATTGATATCAAGATCAGATCTTGATTTCTCCCAAGAACTGGAGATCGAACTGGAGATAATGGCGGCGACAGGAAGGAGGCGGCAAGAGAGATTTCATAGGGTGCAGAATTCTCCCTTCTTGTGATTTCTGCTCTGAAGACAAGAGTTTTGGGTTGCATGTCTAAAGGCTGCCGCCCCTTCCTCCTTTTATAGATTTAAAGGGATCAGCTCCTAATCCTCTTAGGAACTGCTGATCCAAATTATATTTGGATTAGAAGTCCCTTTAAGTGATAAGGGAAAACCCTTATCTTATCTGCAGATCAGATCAACCATCTCCAAATCTAATTAGGAGGCTTCCAGATCTAAATCTTATTTAGATCTTGGACTCTCTAAGTGGATAGGGTCTAGGCCCAATCCTATGAGCTAATCCACATCAGAATTTGCCCCTTTTAATTGACTGATCAAATCAGCCCAGTTCAAAATGGGCTTAAGGCCCAATTAAGGTTATGTACTCACTTAGTCTTCCAAACAGTTGCCCAGTTGGGCTTCTTTGTATGGCGTGGGACCCAAACATTGATCTACACATCAGCCACATGGGTTCAGCCCAGCCATTGTTACAAGGCCTGGCCGAATACACTGTTATGGACAGTGCACCACTTGAAACCCATCTTATGGGCTCTATGGGCCCAACACTTACCCTAAGTGGTCCCAGGGCCAAGCCACCTTGTAACACCCAAGGATAGTGGACAGATGCAAGATTAGCCCATCAGGTATTATCCTCAATGGTTTTACACTTAACCTCTCAGCCCATAATGATCATACACTGCCCGACAAGAGAGGACCTCTCCCTCGGCTGCAAGGAACAGTGTTGCACTCTCTGCTTACATGGATCTCGGGAATTAAAACCTTTTGCAAATCATTTTGAAACCATAAAATATATATATAAATATATTTTGCAAAAACAAATCTCAACGATTGAAATTGGTTGCCGGCAGTCTTGGTTTCCATCAGAGAAAGTGCATCCCCGATCATTACCATTGTCCGACAAAGGGGCTGATCCTGTCACTATGATCACCACTTAGATGAATTCTCGGACTGTCCCAATATACCCAGGTTTTGACCCCCGCTAAGGATCTTACTGATTGGTATATCAAAGACAGCCCAATTCGACACCTTGTGCAATAACATAATCGAGTCTAGGGGTCAGGTGTAACTTTCGAGTTTTGCCCATCAATCTCCAATGTCCAGGGCAATACTGGAAATCTGGTCCAGTTCAAAGATTCAATTAATCATACATTGTATGTGCCTAGGGTCTCACCCTGGCAGCTGAGACAGGCCACCCCAACCGACTTGGTGGCACCACAGTGTCAGCCTTGTCAGGATAGATCTCCCCAGACCGACCCACTGGCTGCGAACATTCTAAACAAATACGAGTCTCGTTAAGTGTCCAGTTTAAGGGTATTACACAGAAATATACCAAGGGAACATGAATCAAATATGCACTTTTATTCATTTACAATAAAAGGTCGGACGAAGGGGGCCGACCTTCTTGTTGTATCCTGCTTTTCTTGGTTGGACCGCGCTATGCCCTTGTCTGCTTGGTGCGATTTGGGGTCCTCGAGATGAGGACCATCCTTTGTGCACGTCTTTCTAGGTGGTGCTACGGGTCCTAGGTTCTCCATCATTTCGAAGATCTTGTCAATTTTTTCTTGCATTACTTGGAATTGTTCAAGATCAATCGCGGTTGGGGGCTGTGGAATTTCTTGATGCGGAGAACTACGGTGGCGAGACTCCCGAGATGGGGATCGGCCTGTTGAACGCTCGGACTGGTTCTTGGGCATCTTGATGGCTTGCTTGATTCCGCGGTAAGAAAAGATTTTCAGGGTGGCTTTTTTGTACTTTCCCACGGACGACACCAATCTGATGCTGCTCAATCCGAGGTGGTGCACAAACTGAGGAGAGCAACCAGATAGTCCTTCCTGACAGGGCGAGGCTGAGCTACAAGGATGAGGCCGTGCTTCAAGACCTGTGATCAAGAAAGAAGTCAGAGGCCCGAGGAGTTATCCCTGGGTAAGTACTCCGACACTCAAGTCAATAAGAGGTGGTGGGTGGTCGGGCCGAGCTATGAGGATGGTGGTCTGAGATACGTAACAGTATTGGTCTCAAAAGTAGGATCCCTTACCTCAAGCATGGAGTGCCTTTTTATAGCTGAAGATCCGTATCCTAGCCGGATTGAGCTTTCGGGGTTGTCGGGGTGAGGTTAGCTGCCAAGGTACTCGAGATAGAGTCTCATTCCCTAGCGGAGTCACAATAATAGTATAGCTCCTCGAGCATGGAGTACCTTACTCCTCCTTATCTATAATAGTGCTCATCCGCATGATGTGTAGTTGACGTGGCTGGAAGGATAAGACGGGGGGCCACAGTAATAGTATAGCTCAGTCGAGCTAGGCCGACATGGCCTAATTAGGATGACATGGCAGGGCGATAGCTGGGCGGCCACGTGTCTCATAGGACCAGCTCAGCCATGACTTGAACATCTTTAATCATCAATAATCACTTGGAAACCCCAAATCAAGGGAAAGAAGAAGAAAACTGTATGTTGGTGGCCATGCAATTTGCAAGTGCTACAGTGCTTCCTAGGGCCTTGAAAGTCACTACAGAACTAGATGTGTTCGAGATCATATCTAGAGCTGGCCTTGATGCGTACCTCTCGGCTTCAGAGATTGCCTTGCACCTTCACATTGAAAACCCAGATGCAACAACCATGCTCGACTGCGTCATGTCTCTACTAACGAGCTACTATGTTCTGAAATGCTCTCTCGTCAACCGGGACAATGACCAAGTTGAAAGGCGTTATGGCTTGGCTCCTGTCTGCATTTTTTTCACTAACAACCAGGATGGAATGTCGCTTCAACCCCTGCTTCTACTAATTCAGGACAAGTTGATCATCATGGGGACTGATCAAGAGATCATAACAGATATGAACTTTGTGATCATAAACTTGCTTTATTAGGTGTTATACAATGTATTCCCTTATCTCCAATCAGCATGATGTACATTATGACATTTATTGTAAATGAATAAAGTACATATTTGATTCATGTTATTATGGTGTGTTTCTGTGTAATACGCTTAAACAGGACACATATGAGACTCGTGTTAGTTCAGAATCTTCAAAACCGTTGGATAGATCTGGGAAAATTTATCCTACCAAGGCTGAAACTGATGTATCACCAAGTTGGTTGGGGTGACTTGTCTCAGCTGCCAGGGTGAGGTTGCAAATCCCATAGGGCTACAAGGTCATAAATCTGACAAGGCTGCATGGCATTCATCCGACAAGGCTATGAAGTCGTGGATCCTATAGGGTTGAAAATGACAAACTCAACCTCCTTTTGAGAGAAAACCCAACAAATAATACTATTGTCAACCCATTTTAGGGTCATTTACTAAGACACCCCCTATATTTTAACTGATGTGTTTACTGAGACCAGCCCTTTAGTTTGCCTCGATTACTAAGATATCCATTATAGTTTTAGTTTGTAATTGCATTAGTTATTAATGATTCTTTTAGATGAAAGTCAAAAACCATGCTAGAAGCTCCCAAAGTTCCTAAAGCAGCATCAACAGCAAATGGGTATATATGTGGCCAACCGTTAATTCATAATAGTCCTGAGGGCTTCGACAACATGACAATTATAACTCAATTAGGAAAAAGAGAAAGCTATTTTGACATTTACATAGCCAAGTGTAAAATCCTCACAAGAATGCTAAAGTATGGGTGAGAATTTGGAAAAAAATCTTCATAAAACAACCTTTCTGAGTAAAAGTTATAGAACATATATGATTGTTCTTTGTGTTGAATCTTTCTAAGAAGTTTGTTCTTGAAGTTTCTCTCCTGCAAATCCATTTTGGTTGTAAAGATTCTACAGATGCACCTTCATCACCATCTTGCAATTTGCAAATGATTACTTAAGTTTTGCAAAAAGTACTATTCCATCTTGCCTTTAAATTATAGATATTCTATAAAAATTTGTTGGTGCCTCTGTACAATGTCCAAATTTTTCTGAATCTACGCTCAAATCAGAGTATTTAGATTTACCTAATTCATATGAATTAAAATATCTATGGAATATAAATTCACACTCTTTTTAAGAATTTAAACCTCCACCCATGGAGATGTTTTAATTTGCAATTCTCTTAGAGATGATTTGCAGTTTTATTTCAGTCAAAAGGCATTATGGCTATTGAAGTGGAGTGATAATAATTATGGCATTCGTTGATATCCTCCTTGAGAAATGAGAAGTTTGCTATACCTTAGATTCTTGAAAGATCATCATTTTCATTTTTCCAAATTAAAAGAATGGGACAGGCTAGGCCTTTTAATTTTTGTCACACTCTAAGGGGACGTTCTTTTTTTAGATTTTGAGAGGGGGGAAAGTTGGTCAATGGGAATCCCCTTGATCAATAATCCCATGTTCTTTTGTCAGCTTTATGTGAGGACCCGGGAAATTATATTTTCCTGGGTATCATTTATACAGAAAAGTGATACCCATCTCTTAGATGGGTAAATATCTTTCCCACACAAGGGGAAAGCTGCCAACACTTGAATGGGACAAAAATGCCCCTTTTAATAATGAATTTCTATGGCTAAAATGGACATTCCCTTATTTTCCTAGGGAATAAAAGAAAATGAATAAAAGCACTTACCCGGATAAGTGTTTTCCAAGAAAAACTTACCCAGGTAATTGCATTTACCTGAGTAACTTACCAAAAAGTGAACGGGGCCTAAGAAGGAAACTGTGTTGCAAACTGCTCCACTAATAAAGGTATTGATCAATGGAACTTTTTCACCTATACCTCGATGCATCCAATTCCAAATGACATTGCAAAGCTTCTTAGAGAAGACTACCAACAACTTCTCATTCTTTGAATGGGGTAGTGCTTTTGTTTCTCTTAACCTTATGTATTAACTAGTCGGGACCCGTGCACTACATGGGTTTTTTTTATAAGAAAATTTGATGATGGAATTCTATGACATTTCCAATTAACTGGTAGTCATCTATGTTCAATTCAAGTATTATTTATTGGGTTATGTCTAGTTTATCCAATCACAATATAAATTACGCTTTTGTGAGAATGGTCAATTTCCTATTCTCTAGATAAATTTCTTTTCCTTTTTGTCTTAATGCTAATTTATTATTATTATTTTGAAAAAACTATTAATTTTATTGGTTTAATTTATTATTATTTTTTCATTAGTTTTAGGTAAAATAATATTGGAAACTTCAAAAGAAAACACCAAACTTATCAGACTGTCAATTCATCTTTGTATTCAAAACATGGAAAAAAAAGGAAGAATGACGGTTCAATACAGGGTCAGAATTTGTAGGACCAAAGCACTGTTGGGGTTGGTGCCAACTTGAGATTGATGCCTATTCACGGGTGAGCATGGGTGCATAGAGTGTGGTCTATTTTCACCAGCTTAATGATAATTAATTTGTCCTTTCCTCTCAAATATTGTTTGTTTGGTCTATTTTCAAAGAGAAGACCAAGGATAGGTGATAGGTCTTCCAAAATGATAAGCTTTTTATTTCGTCCGGAGATTGGAACCTAAGCTTATCCACGTGGTCATCATGAGAGAAGCACATTTTCAGGTGATGTTTTCAATTGATTTCCGTCACTGGCGTGTTGGTGTTTCATCGCGGGTAAGAGTGTCAATTGGACTGAATTTGGTCCAATCTGATCCAGTTCAATGTAAGTCCATTATAAATGAATCAGTAGGTGTCAATGGATTAAATTTGGATCATTTTGGACTGGACTGGGCCATCTAGTAACCTGTTCAAATTTGTTTTAATTATCCAAATTTGGTCCATTGACACCTATATTCTTACCTTTTGCCAATGGATCAGATATTGACTCAATCCAACCCAATCTAATATAAATTCAATATGGATGGACCATATCCAATCCAATCCAATAAATACTTTGGACTGGTCTAATTCATATATCTTATTGGTCTGTCCAATCCACACAAATTGAATTTGGTTTGAATGGGTCCAATCCAAAACTGGTCCATTGACACCCCTAATCATGGGGACTCGGGAGATAGCAGGAAATATGAACATTGTGATCATAGACATGCTTTAGGAACAAGAGAATATATGTCCAGTGTTTTTGGAATTTAGGAAAAATTATACCAGATTGAAGCATGTGTTTTTGGAAAATAAAATATGCACACCATAAAGATCAAACTGCATTTCATTCTTATTCGGATGCATAATTTAAAAAAGTCACAAACAAGTTCAAAAGTAAAAAAGAAAAAAAAAGGAACTAATTATTTGTGGAACTCCATAACCCAAGTATGGTAAGCATTGCAAACAATTTCACAACCAGCAAAGCCCGAGTCTATTGCCAAGGCCTCAAACTCCTTTTGTGTCCTCTCTTTTCCTCCAGGGCAATGAGTTAGCATGACTAAATCATGTGTGAAGGCAATATTAGAGCGGTAACTAGCTTCTAGAGCCATTGGAAGAATTGATTCAACAATTCTAGAATTGAGGTTGTGACGTTTGGCCACGGGGTGCCGGGATGCAAAGACGAGTTCCTTCGGGGTTTCCAAGCTGTGCAACTAAAGTCATCATGATTTGTCCATGCCATGTCAGTCGTTGTCGAGGAGTCTTTCGCTCGTCGGCTGCAAAACTTAAATGAGAACCGAAGTTTCGGTTCGAAAACTACTCCCCCAGTTCTGTTGTCGAGGAGGGGAGTCCTCGGCTAGACTACTGCGTGGCCTTGTAGCCTTAAGCAGCCTATCCGAGGACTTGAGTGCCCTATCCGAGGGTCTACGTCGAAGGTTGGACCGGTACTGTGGGTCTCCGCATCAAAGGTTGGACCGGTAGTGTAGTTGAACTGGTGCAATTAATAGGCGTAACTACTGCCTGCGGAGGATGCCACATCGGTTTTCAAGGCTTCCCATCATACGTTATTGGTCTTCTGAGGCATTGTTAGAGATGCTTCATCTACACCGTTGATCTCTTCTCAATCCGTGCCCCTGATGGTTATAAAAGGGAAGACAGTGGATAGCTCGACAACTAACACGATAGATAGCTTGGTGGCCTTCGCTCCTCAACTCTTGTGAATTGCCCAGTATGTCCATTTCATCTCATCAGTCCTCTTCCTCTTCCGGGTCCTTCAGTAGTTCTGGTTCCAACTCTTCTTACGGTTCGAACTACGAGCCTCAACTGAGATATTTTGTGGCTGCTGAAGTTGAGGAGGCTGAGGCTGGTCCCTCCGAGATGGAAGCAGAGCTTTCTCTACGGGTAGGTCGTCAGTTTGGCACAACATCCTGTGTCTTGGCGCCCGGGGATATGGCTCAGATCCGAGCTATTTACGCCATTCCCGCGGAATACCAAATGAGGTGTCCACTTCCCGGGGAAATGGCCACTGATGCTCAGCTCAGTGAACTATGTGTTTATGAGCATAGTTTGGAGGCTAGACTGAGGTTCCAGTTGAGTGAGGGGTTCGCCGAGGTGCTAAACTGGTACACGGTGTGTCCGGTGCAGCTGATGTCGAACTCCTTTAGGTTCCTGCTTGAACTTATGTCCTACTGTGTCGTCTGTGATGTCGAACTGACCCTGGTGATGGTGAACTTTTATTCTCCAGCTGAAACACCACCAGCAGGGGTACTATTACTTCTCCACTCGGTGGAATATTTGGTCGTTAGTCGGGGCCCCTTCCTCCATGAGAAACTGGAAGGAGTCGTTCTTCTTCGTGCGCATTCCCAAGGGTCCCCCTTTTCCTGCCCAGTTGCGGGAGTCGAGGATGACTCTGCTACAGCCCCAATGGTTAGCACTCACTTGGGAGGAGAGGTCGGCCCTGAGCATGATTCATGAAATCGGCGTTATCGCGTACACATCCTCGAAGATGTTGATTCTCGTCGGGCTGATGGAGAGGGTGGCTGGTCTGTTTCCTTTACTATTCGTTCGTCGAGTTAAATTTATCTTGCCTGCCTTTTACTTACATTGGGTATCCTGTGTTGTAGGTATAAGTATGGTTAGCGAGGAAGAGATTGTTCACCGAATGAAGGCACTTCGACAAAGATAGGAGCAAGCTGGTGTGCAACCAGAAGCTTGCTCCAAGGCAGGATAACGGCCACGTTCTACGAACAGGGGGGACTCTTCGGCAACAGAGAGTCTGGCAGTAGGAGGATGAGAAGGACGATGTTGTCGTGGTCGACCCTGAAGGGGTTCGTCGTCCCATAGGCGCGTCGGTAACTAAGGCAGGTGGTAGCTTGGGTCTGCACGTGCCGAGGTGGTTGGTTCATTTGGATGACAATCTGGAGATAACTGGGGTTCCCGAGCAGTTATTGCGGGGAATCATGACAATGTCAATAGCTTGGGAATCAATTGGAGTCGGCAGTGGAGCACTGGAGTGTGCGCTGCTATGGTCTGTGGCACAGGTAAGTCTCCTCTTCTTATTCCTTGTGTTTCGTTCTCTTTCTTGGTATACTTATCGTGTTTGTCTACAGAATGGGAACACTCTGAGTATCTACAGCAGAAGGCCCAGTTGGCTGAGCTGCAGGCTGAGCTGCAGGCAGTAGGGCTATGCCTCGGCATCTTATTATACAATTTTCTATTGGCCTTATTGTACCATTTTCTGTTAGTTGGGGTAGGTTGTGCCTTGGGCGACCTCTTTGTACTCCTATGATTTTAGTTCGTTGGTCGAGGCATAGCCAGTCGGGCAACAACTTAGCGTCCCCAGTCTTGTGCCGACTAAGATGTAGTTGGTCGAGGCATAGCAAGCTGGGAAATGCCTTGGCATCCCCAGTCTTGTCGCGGCCGAGGTGTAGTTGGTCGAGGCATAGTCAGTCGGGTTATGCCTCAGCATCCCCGCTCTTGTGCTGACCGAGGTGTAGTTGCCCGAGATCTTTCGTTTCCCGAGTTCTCAACCATGGGACGCTTAGTTTCCTGTCTCAGAAGCCTATGGGGCCTTTCTAGGGCTAGCCCTTTCCCAGCTAGCTCGGTCGTTAAGCCGGAGGATGTGCGGAGTTTCTCGACCGCCCTCAGGCCTTGGTGGGCGGGGGCGTTCTTCATCCATCATATCCACGTGGTTATCATGAGAGAAGCACACTTTTAGGTGATGTTTTCAATTGATTTCCGTCACCAGCGTGTTGGTGTTTCATCGTGGGTAGGAGTGTCAATTGTACTGGATTTGGTCCAATCTGATCCAGTCCAAGTGAGTTCATTACAAATGTATCAGGTCCAATCCAATATAATGAATATTTTGTACTGATTCAATTTAATGTGTCTGGACCATTTAACCTGTTCAAATTTGTTTTAATTTATTCAAATTTGGTCCACTGACACTTATATTCTTATCTTCTATCAATGGACTAGATATTGGCTCAATCGGACCCATTCAAATATAATTTTTTTATAGATGGACAATGTCCAATCCAATCGAGTAAATACTTTGGACCATCAAGTCTGGACTGTTCTAATTCAATATGTCTTATTGGTATGTCCAATTCATTCAAATTGATTTTGGTTTAGACAGGGTCCAATCCAAAACCGGTCCATTGACACTCCTAATCATCGGGACTCAGGAGATAGCAGCAGATATAAACTTTGTGATCATAGACTTGCTTTAGGAATGAGAGAATATCTGTCCAGTGCTTTTGGAATTTGGGAAAGATTATACGAGCTTAAAGCATGTTTTTGGGAAAGATTCTACTTGTAAGCCATAGCATCCCACTAGGGCTGTTCACGGGTCAGGTTGGGTCGGTTTACTAGCATTTTTCTAACCGATCTGACCTGGTTGGTTTACCTAGAAATGAACCCGAAACCGACCCAATACTAAGTAAAACCGACATGATCAGTTTGAATCGGTTTGGGTCGGTTTTGTGAATGATTCTCTCGGTGTGAACGGTAAAGGATTCAAGTTTAACAAAGCAAAGGCTGGATGCCTAAAAATTAAAAATGATTTGATGGATTAAAACTAATATTTTATATATCAGAAATTTTATATATAATATGTATATTTTTGAAATAAATCTGAAATATATATATTTTCACAAATATATATCTGAAATATATATAGTAAAACTGAAACATATCAGATATATATATATATCTGAAATATATTATATATAATATATATCTAAGTTGATTTGTGTCAGTTCGGTTTCGATCAAAACCGAACTGAACTATCGATTTATATTTTTTTATAACCCAAAACCGACCGATACTAAAGAAAAACCGACCAACATGGATTGGATCGAACCGGGTTGATTGGATGTAATCATTTTAAGTGAGTCCATTCTACGACATGAAGCAAATCAAAATTCATACCTTTGATTTGAGGATACCTAGATGTAATCATTTTTAGTGTGAGTCCATTCCCACCTCCCACGTCAACCACATCTTTGAGACCTTCAAATCCCTTATATGTGTCCAGAATCTTCTTCAAAACCATTACCGTTGTGGTGTGACCTGACATTCCCCTAATAAAGAATTTGTTATACTTTGAATCTTTTTCACAGTACTTAAATATGGTCATTCCCTGTGCCTTATCAAAAGGAATTCCACCTTCCAAGATAGCATCTCTCAGGTGGTACCTGCAGCAAGCAGTGATAATGTTCAGATAGGATATGTAATTTTTTCTCCTGGAGATAGATACAGAATGCATGTCACATAAGGAGTGATGTTGGTGATGGAATGTACCCAAATCAGAGATTATATATAGTTCGGCAAGTAAGCTCATACCAGCTATCCATGAGCAACTTGTCTGATCCAGTAGAAACATGGGTCGAAGCGACATTCCATCCTGGTTGCTGGTGAAAAATTTGCAGACAGGAGTCAAGCCATAACGCCTTTAAGAACAGAATAGCTCGTCATCAGTAGAGACAAGACACAGTCGAGCATGGTAGCTGCATCTGGGTTTTCAGTGTGAAGGTGCAAGGCCATCTCTGAAGCCGAGAGGTACGCACCAGGGCCAGCTCTAGATATGATATCGAGTACGTCTAGCTCTGTAGCTACTTTCGAAGCCATAGGAAGCACTGAAGCACTTTGCCAATGCCGCCGCCAACATACAGTTTTCTTCTTCTTTCTCTTCATTTGGGGTTTCAAAGTTATTACTGATTAAAGTCATATTTAGGGGTGTAAATAGATCGAATTCAAATCTGATCAAGCAATATTCAAATTCGAATTCGATTAGAAAATCCGATATCCGAATTTGATTCAATATCTGATGGATGTTGAAATTAATATCTGAATTTAAATCCGATTAAATATTCGAATATCTGATTCGATTCGAATTCGATTAAGTAACTATTTTAGATAATTAATAAATATATAAAATAAATATTTTATTGATATAAATTATTTATATAACTTAATTATTATATATATTATATAAAATATTTTATATATTATATATAAGAATTAAATAATCGGTCGAATTCGGATATTTATCGAATCGAATTAGGTCATATCTAAATTCGAATTCGATTAATAATTTGATAAAAATAAAATATCTGAATTTGACCAATTAAATATTCGAATTATCCAAATTTAATTCGATTATATTAAATATCGAATTTAAAATCGGATTTTCGAATACCTTTACACCCCTAATCATATTCATTGTGGAAGAGAAAACAGTTATCTTCTTCCTTTTAAGCTTGGAGCTTCAGAGCTTATGAAATATATAGTGACTCCATTCTGATTTGTTAAACAATAGGCTGCTAGTATCTGATTAAAAATTCAAATGCTAATAATATAAAATTTTATTTGAGTGACATGCACTTACGTGCATAAGAGAAGAATATACAGGGAAAACATCTGCTGCAGCGTGGTCGCATTCGATGAAGTGTCTATATTGGTGAGACCACAGCAATAAATACAAGGCCAAGATTCTCGGTTTTAGCCCGGCATTCAGCTGGCACTTTTATGACAGAGGTGCATTCATAGGCTTATGACCCTTGATCAATGATATTAAGGGCATCAATGGACCGGTTTTTGGATTAGACTCGTTCAGTCCAAAATTAATTTCGGATTGGAATTAGATTGGGTCTGGTCCATTGATATAAAATAAAAATATCGGTGTTAGTAGATCCAGTTTTCAGGTTTGAATTGAAATCAATTTAAAATAAAATGAATTTGAACAGATTGAATGGTCTAAAGATTGAATTGAATTGGTCCAAATTGATCTAAAATATTTATTGGATTGAATTGGACTTGATTCATTTATAATGAAATCACATTGGACCGGATCGATTTGGACCAAATCCAGTCCAATTGACACCGCTGCTTGAGGTGGCTGACATCCTAATAGTTGGAAGTGTATATTAATGGAGCCAGAGCAATAAATCAAAGCCCATGATTCTTGGTTTTTTCCCAGCGCCACGACACTCTAATAAAAGTGAATTGGTTGATGTCGCATGAACAGTAAACCCCACATCCCCCTTTATTGGCATGCCTGACACTTTTACTATATAACCCTCAGGTCCAGGTCTGGATCCCCTACCAACAAAAAGCTCTAACAAATTATTGTAAGTATACATTGAAAACATCTCCCTTGTCATTTATGGAGAGGGGATAGGATCAGCTGCCCACAGAGAATATCCCACAAATGCTATACACAGCGCTACAGGAGATGTTTTGGTGCCAGAAGAGATGGGCAATGGCTTGTTGGAAGAGAGTTGGGAGTATATCTTAATTACCCAAGTTCCACTTTCTAACCCCATGTCCCACATTTTGCAATATCAGCAATGTTAATTCTTGTAATAGTAAATTTATGCCTAAAGAATTGTTTTTAGTGGCTACTGATGTAGTGGATTATCTCCTTTAAGAAGTAGCCAAGAAGCAAAGATGTGGCATATTTTTAGGGCTCTATAGTTTGCAAAAGTTCAAGGATTTTTATTTTATTTATTTATTTATTTTTTATAAATCTTACCTGGATCTTCTAAAAGGGGACAATGACAATTGCACTTCAAAACTAGGGAAAATCTATGATACTAGAGAGATATGGTATGTATTGAAAGAGTTTCGACCAATCAAAGCAGTCCCATGAATTTTGATGAATACCACCCAATTGGTGACATCTTTTATGTAACCTAGGCCCGGCCTTAAGAATTTGACTTACGGCCTGAGTCCGAACAGTCCAACCTAGGCCTGACCTGAATTGAAATTTGATGCACTTAGGTTGGGCCCAAATTGGGTTGTCCTAGTATTGGTCAATGAACCCATGTTAAAATTTAATATTAATGTGTATGTATCATGTAAGCATATATGTATGGTTTACCAAAATTATGCATAATGTATGTTGATAGGCAGGTCAGGTTCGGGTTAGGATAAGGAAGGACTTGTCTCGAACCAGGTTTAGATTATCTAATGACTAAGCTCGAGTCCATCCCAAAATTATGGGCCCAAGCCCAATAGAGGCCCAAAATCCAAGGCCTGCTCGTGTCAAATTGCAGGATGAGTCGGCTCAGGCTCAGGTTGAGCTGCCCAAAATCCAAGGCCACTCCAATCCTCCTCCTCCTCTGCATGATTCATACTCGGTCCTTAGAGTCAGTGGTGCTATGTTTTTGTTCGGGATCAAGGTTGAAATAGGACAAGTGATGAAAGGAGGGGAATTGAAAGGAAGAAGAACAGCAAGAACAAGAACTGAAGAAGAAAGAGAGGGAGTGGACGAGGTGAGTTAAATTGCCCATGCTCTGATTCGTTAAGGAATTCCAAGGCTTGAGGTGGGGTGCAGGCGCCGGTGGTCACTGACGCATGGACGGCCAATGCAATTGCAATCTTTTCTACTAGCTCCATCTGACGTCACTGCAGCAGAGCCACTATTAGCTAATTGGTCTAGTGGTGTTAAGATTAGGGCGTCAATGGCAATGGTGGCCACCATCGTTGTTGTCCCCGCCATCATCGTCGGATGTGGGCGAGTAGGAAAAGCGTTGCAAAGCATGGGGGACGGTTCCGATGTGCTTGTGAAGAGAAGGGAATCTATGCCACTCGATTTCCTCAAATCCATCTTGGTTTACACCAGAAACGATGATCTCGAAGTTGTTCTTCAATCCACTCCTCAATCCTAGTGCAACGACTTGGTTTTCTTGAACAACGGGATGCTTGAGCCATGACTTGAGAGCAAAGGTTTTTGTTAAAAGAACGTTATATCAGAATTTCCTTTCCTTTTGGTGGTTACATGAGGGAGATGAGTATGATAATTATGTATGGGTACTATTACCCAACGTTTTAAAAAACAACCCCGAAATGGAATAGTTCTGGCCACTGGTTTTTAGGTCGATGATAAAAAATAAAAAACGGTCAAAAACTGTTGAATGGGTTGATGGTTTGATTGTTCGGATCAATGGGTTATTGACTTTTTCAACGGTTTTTGAATAAAATTTGGGTTTTGGATTAAATGGAACCAATTGCCTAGACAGTTCCCGGGCCAAATGATCCGACCTTCTGGGTCAATGACGGTTCAAAAATCTTGCTATTACCCAATGTTTTAAAAAAATGACCCAGAAACAAAACCGTTCTGGCCACCAGTTTTTGAGTCGACGGTCCGACCATCCAGTTCGAACGGACAACCCGTTCTGACAAACAAAATAAAAAATAAAAATAAATAAAAACTGTTAAAAACCATTGAATGGATTGACGGTTCAACCACCCACGCCAATGGGTTGTTGACTTTTTCAACAGTTTTTTACAAAAAGCAAAGTTTTGGGTTAAATGGAACCGGTTGCTTGAACAGTTCCCAGGCCGAACAGTCCGACCATTCGAGTCAATGACAGTTCAAAAACCTTGCTATTACCTTCACTGCCAAGTTGTGACTAGCATTTCCCCTACATAATTTTTTATCCTTTTTAACATTATTGTTAATTTTTTATTAATTTTTTTTGTGTCTAATTTTTTTGCTTTTAAAATATTTTTATTATTTTATTGTTTAATATTATTTTTTATTTCTATCAATATTTTTGTTTATCTTTTTAATATTATTTATTATTTTTAATTTCTTTATTTTATCATTTCTTAAAATTGTATTTGTATTATTTTATAATATTTTAATCATTTCCATTTTTTATTCTTTAAATAATAGTTTGAAGAGTAAACTTGTAATATGTACATTTTCCAAACATCACAACATTTAAACTACCAAACAACTCCTCCACATCCTTCAAACTTCAGAAGTGGTCTGGATTGGGTCAAAGTAGACTACATTAGTAGTTAATAATCTAAGAAAAAAAAAGAAAAAAAAAACTGTATTATTAGACTAGCTTATACACCCATAAGACTTTATTACAATTGGCACGCCTTTCGCATGTTAATTTGACACCCAACATCATCAAGACTTCATTTGGAAGGAGTACATACAAAATACAAGTACAAATACTGTAACGATTTTGGGTTAACATGTAATTGGTATTGTGAATATTTGTATTTGCATTCTTTTCAAACTAAGCCTAAGCTTCTGCAAGTGGACCATTTACATCTACTGTAACGATTTTGGGTTAACAACTGACCCATCTCCAAACCTCATTTTACCTGGGTTAATGTCAATTATGTCCTTAAAAATTTTAACAAGGTAGTGCATGTTTTCGCCAAAATATAATATCTTTCTCTCATCCAAGCTAAAACAAGACGGGATCCGTTTAGGCACACTAAGTAAACATGTAATAGCTGTGTGAGAGTAAACATGTAATAGTTGTGTGACATATGTCCCAGTTAATGTGCCTTTCATCCAAACGTTTTTGTTCCGTTAGACAAAAATTATCTATTATCTTATTATCTTTGTCAAAATAATTAAAAATAAAAACAATGAAAAAGAAAAACCTAAACGTGTTAGGAGTTGGGACTCATTTATGTTTTCTTTTTTTTGTTTTTTATTTTTAATTATTTTGACAAAGATAATAAAATAATAGATAATTTCTATTTAATGGAACAAAAAAGTTTGGATAAAAGGCACATTAACTAGGACATGTGTCACACAGCTATTACGTGCTCACTCATTGCGCTTACCTAACGTGCCTACTACATCCAGACCCTACTACTACAGCTATTTACCGGCGAAAACAAAGTTACATATTAAACAAATTTTTAAAATAACACGTGCTTTAAGCTTTAATATTTTGAACAAATTTATTATAGGCTTTTTCTAATTGATACTATATCGATTACAATTTTGAATAAGAAATAAAATAATTAATTAATCAATGTAATAAGTACATTTTCTAATTTAAACCATATTTTAAATCTTCTACAATTTTCAAATGTTTCCCAAATATGTATCCAGATAGTTTGCACTACACATAATTTATTAAAATATGTAATTTCTATAGTATTTTTTTTTTTTTTTTGAAAAGCGTAAGGTAAAAAAAGCATTAAAAGAATATGAAAAATGGTACAAAACACAAAGGCCAAGTTCCATAGGACCAACAAAGAACAAACTGTAGGCTAATAGACAAAAGAACCATTAAAACCCAAACAAAACCAGCTGAAACAAACAAGCCATGTCAAAAGACTCGAACTAGTTATGTATCGCACAAGTCATGATCGACATGATATATATATATACCTCCATATTGGGTTGTATTGTGCCATCTTTGAATAGTACAATACAGACTAATAGAGAAGTGTACCAATGCCGAATTTGACAAAACTGTATGTTGTCAACTTTTGGATTGTTTCTGAACTTTAATAAAAATTATAAATTATAAATATAAGAACTAAAATAAATGATTTATATGTTTTATTTTACCAATAAATTACATGTTAAAAATGAAAGTATAGCTATTATTTAAAAAATAGAATTACTATATAAATAATAATTTTCAACAAAACTATTAAAAGTTGAAAATTCTGATTATGAAAACTAAAAGTAAAGTTATAATTATAGAAACTGAATTAAATAATTTAAGATTTAATTTCCCCCTAAAATTTAATAATAACTTAAAGTTAGTAATAATTTATTTTTTCTTACTTAAATGATTTATATGTTTTGTTTTACAAAAATATGTACAATAAAACAATTGTTTGTTAAAATTGAAGGTTGGTGTTGGCTCTCATAAGGCTAACAATGGTTTCCTCCTCCATAGCCCGAAATAGATCTCTAGCAAATTCTTCATCGTTGAGGAAAAACAACCTTATTGTCTTGGAAACCAATTTTACCCAATGATCCTTCAAGCCATCTTCCTCTGATGACCCAACAATCAATTGACCGAAGGTCCCCTCATTAATTGGAGAAGTCTATTCATTATCCATTAACTGGCAATTTTCAACCTCAACCTCCCTAACTTCAAAGAGCACTAATCACTCTTAACCCTTTGAACTCTTAGGCAGCTCTAGTCTTTTCCATCTAGAGAAACCAAACCAAAAGCCCCAAGGGACAAGCTTTCCAAGGGAAGCTTGGAAATCCAAAGAAAAACCAAACCAAAAACATATTCTTCTCCTTCATGCCTTGCGTTCAAGTGCAAAGAGAGGGAATCTAACTTTAATTCCAAAAATCTTTCTTTTTCATCGATCTTCGCAGATGAAGCCACTGATTTCGAACAATCTTTCTTCTTTGTCTCTCTTGCACAAGGGAAGACAGTCGTCCATTTAGAAACCCCATTTCAAGTTTCTTCAAGAATAACCCATTTCATCGGCCATTCCCTTCCAAATGATAAAGATTCTTCTTGCTCAAGACCTTGAAGCCATGCCTTACTGGGAGATTCTGAAGAGGGTCAAACGACTGAAACCGCATGAGCCATCACTAGGGACTCTTGGGTTTTTATTTCTTACAACCTTGTGCTTTATGTGTTGCTTCTTTTACTTTGAGTACACTATTGTCACTAGAGGGCTTTGCATTTGTGGACAGTTGAAGAAGTTCATGTGGTTGGGTTTTGATGTTATTGCTCGGGATGAAAGGGCAGGGTTCCTAGGAGAGGATGGGGACAGATCGACCCATGAGGCCATGACCCATTGACCAAACGTTTATCCCGTTTAAGTGTCACAACATTTTTTGGCCCTTTTGGTCTTATTGGGTCTTTGGGGGAACTGATCAACCCAAGCCCAATGCACTCTACAGCTAAGTTCTTTGTTAAGTTCAAACTATATATTGGCATCCAATGCACTCTACAGTTCATGCTTGAAGTGGCATGTAAATGAAGCATATTCTGAAATTCATAGTATGTATATTGGGTTTGAGACTTTAGGTCATAAGTATTTGGTTGTGAGCATTACAATAATAGCTTGGAAAATCTGTAGATGTTGTTGATCATAGTGGCTTCATTAGTTTTTGAGCTGGGTAAAATCGACTTGAGGTAAATATGGGTTCATCTTATCCTCTTTCAAGAGCAACTGATGGATAGATATTGCTGCAGCCCAACAGAGCCAATACATAATACATTCTTCTCATCATCTTCCATGACTTCAACATGATTATCCAACGCTCTGTGTTTAGACTCCAAGTGCCAGCCATTCCCATATGTTCCAAGGAGTGGCAGCCTCAGGTTCCACGGAAGAATTAATGGCGGCCAATGGTAGAGTGGCCTCACCAAGCACCCCAATCGTGACCAGAAGACTACAATCCCTTAGATTCAAAGCCAACTTTGCAGACCAGACAACAACCCCTTTGATTCAATCTTCTTTACTCGCGAATATAGAAAGGATACAAGAAAAACTTTACCAAATTCATTTTCGAACAAAACCCAAAATTACACTCTGTTTCACAGCCGTAAAAGCATGGATTTCTGGATGATAAGAACAATATTAACGACACGAATAGAAAGAAGAAAACTTACCCAAATTCCTTCTTGAACAAAACCCATAACAACCCGTGTGCCATTTTGCTGTACCAGGCCGCTAGTGGCACAATCCGATTTACACCTCTACTCACTAGTGGGGCGTCCCAAGAGATTACAGCTGATTTGGATTCTGCGATCATTGGGCTTGCGCTAGGAATGGCAGAGTCTGTCCATATAGTTTGGACTTCGGAAAAAAGGTTCTATCAGGGCGAGGCATGTGTTTTGGGAAAGATTCTACTTGTATACTCTAACACCCCACAAATTAGAAAAGTATTTGTAAATATGACTCAATGAACAAAATGAAGTTTAGACATGACAGAATATGCACACCATAAGATCAAACAGACTACTTTCTTATAATGGTGAAAATTTAAAAACCACAATATCTTTCAAAGGTAAAAATATGTGATCATTTGTGGAACTCCATAAGCCAAGTGTGGTAAGCACAACAAACAATTTCACATTTAGCAAAACCAGAGCTTATTGCCAAGGCCTCAAACTCCTTATGCGTCCTCTCTTTTCCTCCGGAGCAAAAAGCTAGCATGACTAAATCATATTGGAAGGCAACCTTAGAGGCGTTACTATTCTCTGGAGCCATTGGAAGAATTGATTCCACAACAATCACTTTTCCCGATTTTGGTAGGGCTTTCCAACAGTTGTTCAAAAGCTTCAAGCAATGTTCATCACTCCAATTGTGAAGTATCCACTACAAATATCAAGAAAACTAGAATAGTATTTCATTAAATAGAACAACAGAAAACAGATATTTGAAACAAAATGTAAAGGACTGATTCATCCCCTATTCTGAATTAGTAATGAACCAATATTATGGAGCCATTAAATCACAAAAGAATAGAACAGAAAGTACCCTGGCATAACCCTGTGCATTTTAATTTCCTAAATATATACCCTGTCTATAATTTGTTACCTATGATTGAAGGGCCAATGAAGTAATGGTCTTCTAGAGATCATGGATTATTATTATTATTTCTTTTGATAAGTGATTAAATATGGCTAATCTGCCTAATATGATGAATAACCCTACAATTTAGTTAATAAATAAACAAAAGAGCTAATTTACCTTCATAAAAATGGCTTCTCCTCTTGGGACACATTCAAACATATCCCCTCCAACATGTTCCACACCTGCCGCATAGTTATAATTATTCTATTAGAAATCTATAAACAGAAGTTATATTTATTTTTTCTAATATAATAATAATTAAATCAAGACAAAGAAAGCTCTTACCAGCATAGGATGGAGCTTCTGCTATGACATGAGGCAAATCAAAATTGATACCTTTGATCTGAGGATACTTGGATGTAATCATTTCTAGGGTGGTTCCAGTCCCACCCCCCACATCAACCACCTCTTCGAGACTCTCAAATCCATTGTATGTGTCAAGAATCTGGTCCATGACTATTATGCTATGAACTGACATTGCCTTGTTAAATAACTTGTTATACCTGGAATCTGTCTCACAGTACTCAAAGAAGGTCATTCCACGGGCCTTACTAAAAGGAATTCCACTTTCCAAAATAGCATCTTTCAGGTGGCACCTACAAGTAGTGATATTGATAACTTTCGTTTTAGTTCAGATCAACAAAGTAAAACACACAAATTCAACAAAAAATGTGGGAAAGCTCAACTCCATTTCTTACATGAAACATGTGAAATGATTGTTAGTCACCAGGTTGGAAAGAGTTCAAGTCAAGGTGAAAGAATCTAATTTTTCATACGTTACAATGAAAAAAAAAAAAAGAACATTACTTCATAGAGAGATGAAAATAAGTTCATTAGAATTTGAACGCCATATTAATTTCTGCAGCTTTAATTGTTTCTAATTAGCTGCATATCCAAACTGAGAAGATAGAAGGGAAGTGATTTCGGCACATCACATTTATCATAAAATGGGGCGCACCCTTCATTATGAAACCAAGTGATGAATGTTTGAAACGAAAAATGTACAAGAGCGCTGAGCGCTGTGAGAAATTTACAGAGTAAGCTCATACCAGGAATCCAGGATCAGCTTGTCATGATTTATTAGCAGCAGAGGTACAAGAGAAATTCCATTCGGATTGCGAGTGAGGAATTTACAGACAGGAGCCAAGCCATAACGCCTTTCAACTTGGTCATTGTCCCGTTTGACGAGAGAGCATTTAAGAACAGAGTAGCTCGTCAGTAGAGACAAGACACGATCGAGCATGGTAGCTGCATCTGGGTTTTCAGTGCGCAGGTGGAAGGCGATCTCTGAAGCCGAGAGGTAGGCATCAGGGCCAGCTCTAGATATGATCTCAAACACGTCTAGCTCCGTAGCCACTTTCAGAGCCATAGGAAACACTACAGCAGTTGCCAATTGCATGGCCACCAACATACAGTTCTCTTCATTTGAGGGTTCAAAGTGATTACTGCCCCTGGTTAGAGCCATATTCACTATATATTGGAACAGAAAATAGTTAAAAGTGAGAGCTATCTTCTCCCTTTTAGCTGGGAGCCTCAGAGGTTATGAAATAATATATAGAGGCTCCATGATACTAATGAGGTGTACGTATACGTATGATCTGATTTGTTTGATTTTATGACAAACAATAGGCTGCTAGTATCTGATTGAAAGTTCAAATGCTAATAACATTAGTTGGATGACATGTACATAAGAGAAGAGATAAGAGAGTAGAACTGAATAATAAAGTAGGAGAAGAGAAAGATTACAGGGAGAACATCTGTCACATTAGATGAAATGTCTGTCTATATTGGTGGGGCCACAACAAATAAATCTAAGGCCACGATTCTTGGTTTTAGCCCTGTGCCAGGACCCCTTGTATTGGCATGCAGCTCACACTTTAGCTGAGGTAGATGTGGCATGAACAAAAGCCACACAACCCCTTGTATCGGCATGAACAAAAGCCACACACCGGAGCTAGAATCACAACCGACCTGTCACCCCACTATAGAACCGGCGTCAACCTCACAATGCCTCAGTAGATTTCGCCAAGACCCATACCTCAGAAGAGTGAGATCCTAACTACGTCCCAGACGAGGAGGTGAGTAGTGTAACCACCTCAGTCAAGTCTCACAACTCACTTCTACAGCAGGATCCCAATGGAGTAGGTATAAGAGGCATCCTTGGCCTGAGCCCCCAAGAGTGGGCTCAACCCGAAGAAGAAGATCACGAAATGAGCCCGAACAAAGACCAAAAAGTTAGCCGGTTTGACACCTTGAGATCCGTGTTGAGCCTCAGCCCTAGGACTTCAAGGCTCTGAACCTGGAGTCAAATGATGGGTTGGATTAACTCCTCGATCACATGGAGAGCTTCCAACCACATTCTATCAAATAACTCAGGTGTGGTACTCGGGTTTGGCACCGGGCTCAATTAAAAGCTGGAAGTAGTTTATGGATCTCCTGACCACCCATTATGCTGATTTGATGTCTAATGGTGCCTAATTGTCATAAACGATTATAATTATTACCCTTTTCGATTTTACAAACAAATAAAATACAATTATCGAATTAAAAAACATAAATAGAACCAATTGCATACTAAGTTCAAGAATGATATCTAGATTAATATAACTTTTAAAACCATCCAAGATATTTGTTAGAGTCACGCATCATTAATTGATTGTCTATTTTGTTTGTTATTTCGTCCAAAGGTTACACTGTAGAGTATACAAATGATGAATGAGACTCATCATGGGAGATCTTGGTGGTGATATCTCAACTATCGAAGTGAGTCTTCATGCGCACCGATGCTAATCCAATTGATTTTGTGAATAATTAAGATCACCCAATTGCAAAGATTTTTTTCTCTTGGACATAAGGATTCTTAAAAATTGTATCATCATGATCAATCACATCTATATGTTGGGAAGCTGAAAGTGACACTTTGCCTCCTGAATTTTCACTAGGAACAAAGACCCTCTTAAACTTTCAAATTCTAACACTTTCCCCCCTCCGTTAACATTCGTTCATGTGTTTGTTAAAAATTTCTAGATCCCCAAATTATCCTTCTTAATTTGTCGGACTATTTTGCCCTTTCTCTTATATATTTGTATACTCTTTACATACATTTCTTTCTTTTTATTCTATCAATCAAATGAGCAAAACAAAACTCAGTTTATCCTCTATTTGAAAACACTTAAAATAATAATTTATTCGAATATGAATTAATTTTAAGTGGTGGGACCCCACAATAAGCGAAAAATAAACACTTATTTATGATCGACAAAATAACGTAAAATAAGTGATTATTTTGATAATAAACACTTAAAGAATAAGCCAGAATTGGTTGGCTTTTTTAAGTGCTTGTTCCATTTTAGCTTCGGATTTTAAGTGCTTTAAGCTCACCCAATGTGCCTAATCGTATCCCGTCTTGTCTTATCTTGGATGAGAGAAACATCTTATTTTGGCGAAAGGATGCTCTACCTTGTTTTGATTTTTAAGGACATATTTGAGATTAACCCAGGTAAAATGGTCCACTTGCAGAAGCTTAGACTGAGTTTGGAAAGAGTGTAAATATAAATTTTCACCTTTCATTGTATAAAAACATACAAAATACAAGGTTTTACACTCTACATTTTTGTAATTTCCATCTACTCCTTCCAAACTGAACCTTAGTGATAATTTGTGGGTCGTTCTCAAGTATAAATTGCTTGGTCAATTTTGAAGGAATGACCGAAAAGCCCGAGTCTATTAGAGCATTGCAAACAATTTCACAACCAGCAAAGCCCGAGTCTATTAGAGCGGTAACTAGCTTCTGGAGCCATTGGAAGAATTGATTCAACAATGATCACTTTTCCTGACTTTGTAGGGCTTTCCAACAGTTTCTCAAAATCTTTAAGCAATCTTCATCATTCCAGTCATGAAGTATCCACTACAAAAATCACGAAAATTAAAAAATATATATATATATATGTATATATATATATCTATATATATATATATATTTGGAGACATTAAATCACGAAAGAACATATCGAAAATGTACCCTATAATACTGTGGATTTTAATTTCCTAAATACTCTCTGTCTATGTTTTATCACTTCCTTGATTTGAGGACTAATAGACATTATGACTTTCTTGATTTGTAAACTTTATTTGCTTTAAATGACTTGATACTACAAAGAGATTCTTGGTGAATGTAATTCTCTTCTAGATATCGTGGGACATATCCAGTCTACCCCTCTCAAGACCTAAAAGAAGAACTAACCTTCATAAAAATGGCTTCTCCTTTGGGGACATATTCAAACATATCTCCTCCAACATGTTTCACACCTGTCCCATGGTTACAAATACTTTCTGAGTTTCTGTTAGCTGTTAGAAATTAAAGGAAGTGAAAAGCAGACACGGAGTAGAGCAAGGGTTGCGGGATTTTGACCTCTGTGTCAACTTGATTTGCAGGTGACGTCAAAATTCGTCTCTTTTATTTTACTTTATTTTAACTATTTTAATCAGACCAGCTAAACTCCTGGAGATCTCCGTTTCTGTAGCCTGAGCTCGAATCTGCTAAGCTCCGCCGGTCGAAGACTACATAAAGAACAGGGTTTAGTGGTTTAGGACTCCGTTATCCCGTTTAGGGCTGATTCTTGCAGTAGGTCCAGATGTCTACTTGTATTATTGCTTTTTTTTTCTTTTTTTTTGTTTTTTATGTATTTTTCTCACCAGTTAGGGTTTGTTTGTTTTGTGGGTTTTTTTTATAAGTATGCATGTGTGTATCTTTGATGATGACTATGTATGTTATTGTGGCAAGAACGACTGTTTTTGGGATAATTTTTACTGTTTAGAGAGAAATTTAGTTATTGTCGGGTTTTCATACAAGTGTATAAACTTATGTTGTGCTTTGTCAGTGTTGATACTTGGAGTTTTAATCATGTTTACGTGCAATGTAGCTGTAAAGAGATCTATTTTAGTGTTTCAAATTGGAATGCCAAACCTGAAATTGTAATCTATCAACTTAGAGTCTGTGGTGAAGTCATTTCTCGAATTGGCTGGTCTTTTTTGAGATCTACTCAGTGTTGTGTATCTTTTAGATTGGAAGTTTGCTTTTTCCGGTGGCCAATTTGGGAGGTGATGGAGCTTACGAGTCTTAATTTATTTTTACTGAACCAGAAACTACAGATTTTGACTTTGGTCTGGAAACGGTAGGATTAGGAAGAAAGAGTACACCTTTTTCATTCATTTTGTAATGCTTGTTTTAAGCTAGTTTGATTTTGAGAGGAATATGCCTTTTGTGATTCTTAGAGATTTTTTGGGTGCATTTTCTAATGCGTATTTGAAGTGGTTTAGAGTTCTTGTCTAAACAACTCAACCGTTAAAAGTTAGCTACTTGAGCCATTTGGCAAGCTTTCCTAAGCACCCACAAAAGTTCCAAATAGCACTTAGTATGTGGCATGAAGGGAGACATTGTTTGTTCGTGGTAAAAAATTTCAGTCCAAAAGAACTCTCTACATTTTTGGATAGACCCTGTACTATTGGCAAGTTGTATATGATTAAGCAATTAAAAGTGTGAATGGCTATTATCCATTGGGAGAACTCCCATACAAGGTTGGTTATAGCAATATAAGGCTCAAATGGAATGTGGGATTGAACAATGACCAATGCAATAGTAATCATATCTAATGAACCGTCTATCCAATTTGAGGCGGTTTCCAAATGCTCTATTAATGGTAATTCCTATCAACATTTGATAACCTAAAACCTGTATCTATGGTTATGATCAAACTAGCCATCCATTCGTCTACTACTGGACCATTAAAACAGGAGTGACAAGAAGCTGACAAGAAAGGCTTATCAGTTGCACTCAATTCTATGGGCCTTAAGGCTTGGCATTTATTATTACTCTTAGTTCAAGTGGTTGTGCCCATCAGATAAACAATATTGGTGTTTGTTGCCATTTGCTATTTTCTGCTACCTTTAGTAGACTTGCTGAATGTAAGGTTAAGTAAAGCTAAGTGTTAATTCTAGGACACCAGCGCACATAAGACATTAGTGATAAGGAGTGGCAATTGGGTGGGCTGGGTTGGACATTGGTTGAAGTGCAATCCTTCCACTAACCACCCATACCCATTACACACCCATTGCCCAGCCTAATCCTTATCCAACCCTATGGACCTTATCCATTCACTCAAACTCATTTAAATTGAAAAAGTTCTCTTTTTCTCCACCTATCCACATCAAGCATGGAGATCAACTGTTATTAGAAAGATAAGGCCATGTATTATGTGTTGACAAATGTTTGTATATCTTGGTTGTTCATTTGCACTCGCCCCTTTGTGTAGACTTTTGCTTGAAAGCTCAGCAAGATGTAAGGTGGTGGTTGTTTCATGGGATTGGAAACACTTTAAAGAACTTGCCATTGTTGATTTGAACTGTTCAATTGATCTTATTGATTCCAGTGACGATCCCAACACTTCAAAGAAATGATTCTTATCAAAATATCCAGTTATTTTTTCTTTTCTTGGCAAACTATAGCGTTCATCTCTTCCAAATGGACTAAAGAATAACAGCTCCAATACACCTCAATCAAACTTCACTTTTAGTTGGAGAAGAAGAGAGTGTTTGCAATTCTTAGAAGCATAAGAACATGAAACAAATGGGCAGTAAATAGAATCATTTTTAGAATTGCAATAAGGGGCCCTTACTTGGTGTAATAGTAAAATCTTGGGTTGGCAAGCATGATATTGTGGGTTTGAATCTGAGGATGTCCACTTTGTGCTGACAAAAAGGCCAAAGTTCAGGCCCATACCTGGTCCACCCCTCCCAAGACCCCAGATAGCTGTGACCAACATTGGATTATGGCCTATTTTTATTCTTAGAATTTCAAGAAACATATATTACAGGGGGGCATACCTCAATTTGTTTTGTTTGTCTTTCTGAATTTTCTATCAGATGAGTAAACATATGGGACCCTTGCAATGAAAGTGAGTGCTCTCATCTGATAACTAGACTAGAAAAGTTACCATTCAATGTGGTCCCTCTTCCATGAGAGACATTTTGACTAGTTAATTGTATTAGACAATATTTTGGTGCGGAAGCTAAATAACTAAAATCAGAAATATCTGTGAATTTTATATATTTTCTATTCTTGGATAATAGGGATATTTGTCCATTTTACATCTCATTTGGGGTTGGTTTAGTATTTATTTTTGTCTACTCATATATTATTTTCATATTTTAGGAGTTTTGAGTTTTTGTCAAGTATGATAGTGGAAATTTTGTCACTTCTGTTTTTCTTAGTTCTAGTAGAATTAACTACCTTTGTACAATTCATCCATGTGTCCCTCAAAACATCAAATATTGGTTTCAATCATAGTCATATATCACTCAATCCTTCAACCAGTGTAACACAAAACAATAACCATGATCAGTGTTGCCAGAATTTGCTTAGCTTGATATGGTCAGACAGGCTAAATGGTTTAATGCCAGCTGCAAGTGGAGACATAAGTGTAATTAAGAAAGGAACACAAACAATAATTTTTTTTTGATCAATAACTTTGAAACTTTTATTGATTGAAATACTTTAGGATACAACAATAAGTTACAAAAGAAATCAGCATAGTAAGCTGACCCAGTATAGAATTACAAGTGTGCCCAAAACATATCTGTTCTGTGAACCCCTGGCTTTGCTAAGCTATCTGCCAAACTGTTGGCAGATCTCCTTACCCATCCCACCTGAATTGACAAGTTCCTTGACATCCATTTAAATCTTCTGAATTCATTCTTCAACTGCCATGTCACCCCTTCCCCTTTCTGCAACCATTTTATCACAGTTTTTGAAATTCCCTCGATGTTCAGTCTATTGATCCCCAACTTTTTAGCCTTCTCAACCCCATATACTGCAGCTAGAAACTCTGCCCTTGTCACATCACCTACCTCCACAGGACCGGAATAAAGGGCAATGATGGAACCATTTTCGTCTCTAATGCCCCCCCAATACCTGAAGGGCCTGGGTTACCCACACAACTCCCATCAAAATTTCTTCCAACCCTCTGTTGGGAGGGGACCAAGTCTCAACAAACTGTCATCTCATAGATGATGAAGCAGCAATGAGTCCCCACACCCTGAAAAAATCTTCAACCTTGAAAGCTGAAAACAGCTTCAAACTTTTTACCCAGTGAGCCACCCTCAATGTTATTGTTTCAACTAAAGCTTCCTTGAATTTTTCTTTACTTTCGAAAATCCTATTGTTTCTTTCCTCCCAGATGGTCCAAAGTATTGCTGCTCTAGTGCATCTCCAAAGAATCCTTCCCCTCCTTGTCATACCACTGATACCATTATGGTTGAATAAGCCTTTCACCCTGTCAGGAGGGACCACCTGCACCCAAAAAGGGAAGTAAACCAATTCCAAATAAAACTGACAAAAGGGCAAGATATAAGAAGGTGGAAAACAGTCTCACCATTCAATTTACACACAACACACCAGTTAGGGGACAAGCACCAGTTTGGTCTTTTCCTTTGAATTACATCAAAGGTGTTAATACAACCATGAGAAACTTCCCAACAAAAAGCACCGACTTTAGGGGGGATAGGAGGGCACCAAATTTTTTTGACTGGAAAATGAAAAGATTGTGTGGCAACCATCGAATGTAGAAAGGATTTACAAGAAAAGGACCCTTCGGTATTAGGACCCCAAATTCTAGAATCTGACCCACCCTCCCCCAAACAAACTGAACTCAACAATCCTAACAGCTCAGACACTGCAAGAAGTTCAGACTCTCTAATAATTTTTAATGTACTGTTTTTGTACCCTTCTATCAACTATTGGATAAGAAGGAATATTTTTGATTGTCTAATGAAAAACTTTTTACTGTTGCTTATAAAAAGTAGAAATAGAGATATTTTTAATGCATTCTTTCTTCTTGTATTTGTTAAAATTGCACCTCCTTAATTGTCATGTGTGATTGGAAGAAATAGCTGTATACAATAGAGATCAGTATTTGCACTTTTTTAGATGGCCATGCTAAAGAATAATTGAAATTGACTATCTGATTAAGTTTGGGAAATCAAGAAATGTACTTTGTGTCTTTTGCAACGGGATATGAACATTTACTGCTTTGAGATAGTTCTTGCTAAAACGAACTCAACACAAAATTTGATTCTGTGCAAGCCCAATCTGATAAAGATGAAATAAACTGAATTTTCCTTTGTTTATAATTTAATATGGCCATTAACTTGTGATGCCTTACATTGATGCTAGACATGAAGCAATCTTGTATTACAGGATTTAAAATAAATGGGTGACTGCATTGTGAACTCTTGATGTGCTTTATTGCTCAAGCAGTTGATTTTCCTTTTTCTATTTCTTTGTGTAGACCCTTCGGCTGCATTAATACATCACGTTGGGCATAAATTCCATGATTTATTTCAGTTGAAACAAAGATGCTATGCCAATCTCCCTGCCACTAAGATTTCAGAAATGTTGAAATCTACCAGTTTAGAGGTAATTTCCTGTACCTATTGTAAAATGGCCTCAGTAATTGATCAAGTTGGTTTCATCATTAGATAATAAACATTCTGTTTTTTATGCCTCTCCAAGTTATTATCATGTTCCCCCTTATCCTCACATTTGTTTATATTGTTTATTTATTTATTTATTTATTGCAGAATGCTCCAACTCAGTCACTATTGAGTGTTGTGAAGGGGATTTTAGATGAAAGCATTGAAAGGAAGAATGGGGAAATAGCTCATGTATGCCCAATGATAAGACATTTTGATGTTATAATAAACCACCAGTGGATCAATAACAGAATCTCTAATGTGAAAAATTGTTTTTTTTTCCTTGTTTTGCACAGCGTGTGGCATGTCTTTTGAAAAAAGTAGTGCAGGAGATTGAACGGCGGATTGCTACACAGGCAGAACACTTGGGAACTGTAATATAATTTCAGGAATTGGTTGTTTTGAAGATAATTTTTTTTGTCTATTCCTTATTATTGTTCTCATATCTGCAGCAAAATAGTCTCTACAAGGCTCGCGAAGAGAAGTACCAATCTAGGATCAGAGTACTTGAAACCCTTGCAACTGGTGCTCATGAGGAGACGAAGGTGCATTAACAATTGACAATCATACATTTTGATGGCATGAACATTTTTCTAATTCTTTATTATACCACTAGTGTTCGCTCATATAAGTTGAAAAGGTTCCTTTTTTTGTTACAGATTGTTATGAACCAACTGCAGCAGATGAAGGTCTGATTTTAACCTATCATCATTTTTTTGCTTTTCATGGCTATTTGAGCACTTTTTCCTCATGTCTATCTTCAATTTCATTGTCTTTTTTTGAAATATATATTTTTTCATAAATCCTTTCTCTTCTTTATCCACTACTAGTGTTTTTTTTTTGTCTCACAATTTTATCCACTGCTCTTTTTAAAACATTTGCATGTTATATCCATAGTTTTCAAGGCACTTAAGGGAGGCTAGGCAACCATGGGGTGCTAGGTGATGGAATTTGAAAATATTAAATTTATTGAATTCCTATACGCTTTTAAGTTATTTTATTGGTTTTGTATGCTAACTTGCAAGAATGTACACTAACCATTAACACTAGAATCCTTCAAATGAGTATAAATTTCATATAAACTAATTAAGGGGTGGAGCGTTGGGATTTGGGAGAGAGCTAGTAATTATACATCTTTAATTTGCTGATGACATAATCTTACTTAACGACAGGGGTGATGAAGAGAATATAAGGGATCATTTGGTTAAATGGAGAATAGTTTGTAAAGGCAAGAGCAATGGGGTTGGTTATTTGTTGTTCGCAAATCAGAATAAGGGCCTTATTAGGTAAATGGCTGTGGAGATTGGCAATAGAGGCTGATAAACCATGACACAAAGTGATGGTGAACATTCATGGTTTGTAGGTTAATGGATGGGATGAAGGTGTGGTTGTAAGGACCTCCTAGCATCTCCTTGTAAAGTTATATGTATTCTCTCTGTATTTTTATCTTACATCAGGTATGATGCAAGTTCTGTTCACAGAATTTTGTTTTGGGAAGACTTGTGGATAGGTTACTCCCCATTGAAAGACATCTTCCCTTCTCTTTATGCCATTCAAACCTACAAACTTGAGCTTGTGTTTAAATCTGTTTCCTTTTCTATTCATGGGCTGGATTGGGATCTCTATTTTCATAGGGGTTTTAGAGACTTGAAAGCCCCTATTAAAATCTTAGATGGTGTCTTCTTTGATTTCTGTAGACCAGATTGTCATGTTTGGATTACCCACCCTTGTGGAACCTTTTCTTGTGCCTCTTTCTTTTGTGCTCTGTCCAAACCTAACTCATTGGTGCGCTTCTTTTCCATCTAAAGAGATTTGGAGCAATTCCATGCCTCTTAAAATAAGGGCTTTCTGTTGGGAGGTGTATCATGAGGTAATCAACATGTGCAAAAGACATCAGAAGAAGAGACCTGGCTGGTATCTCTCTCTACATGTTTGTATCTTGTGTTTAGCTAGTGTGTAATCTTTCCATTCACTAATCTCCTTTCTATTTATTTCTTGTGTTTAGGAGTGGTGTTTCTTGCTTTTTGGTCGCAGGTGGACCCCTCCAAATTATGTAACAGAGAGGTTTGTTTAGTCTAACAACATTTCTTCAACAAAAAAAAGAGGTGGAATCATGTAGAGATGCTTTAAGAGCAGTTACTGTTTGGACGATTTGGGAGAAGAGGAATGCAAGGACATTAATGGAAAGTGTCACTCCAAGGAAGTTTTATTTGGTTGCACCAAAAGTAATGTGGAGTGGATATCTTTGGCCTGTTTTTCATGATGACGTCCTTGGAGGTTGGAGAATGGTAGCCAGTTCATTTACTAAAGTGGCAGTGCTTCAAAAAATGGTGTGAACCACTTCGAGGTGAACCATAAAACTAACTATTATTGGAATCAGCGTCAACAATCCTGCCCCATCAGGGGTGGGAGGGGTCTTTAGAGTTTTAATGGTTCTGTAATAGCACTATTTTTTCATGACCTATTGGTAATGTGAACAAAATAAGAGCTGAGGTATTAACTGTTGCATAGGGTTCAACAGCAAGGTAATGTGGCTTTATAGACTAGTAATCAAGGGGATAAATTGGCTGGTTAGAGAAGTAGTTGTAACTTTTCAATAGGTTCAAAGATCTGTAAATGCAATGGCTAAACAAGGGGTTTGTCGTGAACAAATGTTTTAGGCTTGATTGTAATATTACGAAGATGGGGTAGGTGGCTAGTCTGGCCTATTTTTGGGTTCTAAGCCTTGTATGTACTTTATTCTTTCTTAATTTTAATAAAGTTTTGTTACCTATAAAAAAAAGTTAGAACATTGTCTTATTAACACAAACATTGAAAATTAGAAACACAACGAAATAAGGGATTCTTAGAGATTGAGGTGCAAGGAGTGGAACACCCCTGGTGAAGTGAGACAATAACTTTTGAAAAAAAGAAACTTTATTATGAAACAATGTGCAAATATAAATTTGAAGAAATAAAATATTTCAAAATACCTACTAGAAGAACTGGTTAAAGCATTGTGTTATTAACACAAATAACATCCATGTACATGCAAGTCCCTGATAGGAAAAAATGTTTAAACATGAAGATAAATTTTGATAAGAGCTATATAGTGGGGATCAACATGGAGGAGAGGGCTGAGGTTTTGGGATGTGTGGTTTCACAATGGCCTTTGAAGTATTTGGGGATGCCTTTAAACATTCCGAATGTCCCCATTGGTCTCCATGAACCCAAGGATTTGTAAGTTAAACTTTGACGAGAGCAGTGAGGGTAACCTAGGACCTTCAGGTGTAGGAGGTGCATTCAGAGACGGAAATGGGAAAGTGTTTGCATTGTTCTTAGGTCCCATTGGGAGGGGTGACTCTCTTAGAGCTGAAATGTATGCCTTTCTAGAAGGTTTAAGGAAGGCAAAAGAGTTGAATGTTCATAAAGCTGATTGTTGAAGGAGGCTCCCAACTAGTATTAAATTGGTTAAGGAAGGATTGTGGACTTTGGATGTATGCTATGAGAGGAGAGAGGTTAAGTGGTTATCTAGGGGCTTGAAAATTCAATTTCAATAGGTGACGAGAACTCTACTAATGCCTTTGCAGATAACTTGGCAAAGTAGGGGGTGGGAAGGAGTCAATTATTTTGGGCTGTTCTGTAATTTTCTTTTCGGGTTCTCTGGGGAGCTAAGTCATTTTATCTCCCTTGAGTTCTGTATGCAATTCTATTTATTTTATTAATATAAGTTTTTGTTATTGATAAAAAAATTGTTTAAGCATCATAGCTACAATACACAGTCGGTAAATGTCTGTTAAACATCAAATCCATGTTTTGATTAATCAAAATGTGGAACAATCTGGGTGAGGTGTACTTGGGTTCAAAGTGTACCAATCTCACCAAGCCTAGACATGCCTTTTGAAACATTGGTCCATACTTCCAGATATTGTATAATGGTGGATGCGAATACCAAAAGTTATGGTAAATTCACAATACATCTTGAATATGCTTCAAATATATAGTTGATTGATTATTGTCCTATATGTATTATGTTACATGTAATGTGGGAAGGACCTTGGTGTTTAGGGGGTGATTTTAATGTTGCTAGATTCATTGAAGAGACTATCAACCCAAGGTAGAGAATTAACACAAGTATGAGAAAGTTCAATCAATTTATTGAAAGGTGTGAGCTTAAACAGTTGTAGTTGACCTATAGTAATTTTACTTGGTCAAATTTGCAATCAATCATAGTGACGAGCATTCATGGGTTGGAGGAAAACGGATGGGTTGCTAGAATTTGGGCAAGGACTACAAGTGTATAACCTTGGAAAGCCATCCATGACTTGCCGGTTTTCTCCTCTCTTATTAGGTATGACTTAAATTCAGGCAACCTTATAAAATTTTGGGGACAAACTTGGGTGGGGAATGCCCCTTTGAAGGATCAATTTCCATCCTTGTACATCTTTTCTGACTTGAAAAATGAGCTAGTTTCTTCCTTCATTATCCCTTCTTCTTCCAACTCTGGGACTGGGTGGAATTTGGGATTGAGGAGGGCTGTTAGAAATACAGACCTAAATAGCATTCTATGTCTCCTAGGTCTTCTTGAAAGTATCTTCTTGGACCCCACAAAAGAAGACACTAGAATTTGGACCCCCACCCCCCTTGGCTTTCTCTTGTGCCTCTTTCTTCAAAGTTGTAACACAACCAACCAATCCCTTGGGTCTTCCTTTCCCTGTCAAAGAGATTTGGTACAAACCAATTCCTCATAAGGTTGGTAGTTTTTGTTGGGAAGCATTTATGGAAAGAATCAACACTAGTGATTTGATCCAAAAGAAGAGACCCAAGACATGTTTATCCCCTCACAGGTGTTTTCTTTGTAAAGCTGATAGGGAGACTGGTTTTCACCTATTGGTGCCATGCCAGTTTGCAAAGACTATTTGGGAATGGGATTCTTCCCTCTTTGGGTGTAATTAGACCCCTTCGTTGAACTTGCAGAGCCTTTTTTCTTCTTCTTTTTTCTAGTGGCATTTGAAAAAGGGGTAGGACTATATAGAGATGCCTAAGGGCTGCGGTATGTTGGTCTTTATGGGAAGAAAGAAACTCTAGGATTTTCTCCGAAGCAAAGAGAAGTGCTGAAGATACGAGAGAAATGATCCATATAAGGGCGGTGTAGTGGCTAAAATTATTAGAGCTGTTCACAAATTATATAGTCGATGATCTGTTAAGGAAATGGGGAGAGATTGCTAGATGCACCCAAGTCAAAATAGGATTGAGTTTGTCTTGGATCCCTCCCCCCTCTGGTTTTTGAAACAAAACTTTGATGGTAGTAGTAGAGGGAACCCTGGGCATTCAGGGGTTGGGGGTATGTTTAGGGATGAGAATGGGAATGTTTCAGCCCTATTCTTAGGTCCAATTGGGGTTGGTTATTCTCTCAGAGCCAAGATCTATGCATTTATGGAAGGTGTTCAAAATGCAAAGGAGATGAATATAAGAAGACTTGTAATTGAAGGGGATCAAAGGTGGTTGTAGGGTGGCTAAATAAAGACAATACTGGGTTATGGAATTACAACAATGAAAGGAGAAAGTTTAGATGGCTGGTTAAAGACATGGAAGTCAAGATCAATTGGGTGAAGAAATCAACTAACTCGTTTGTTGATGGATTTGCTAAGCAAGGGGTGGCGAGGGCATCTATGTTCTGGGCTTAGTTGTAACTCTAACTTCTATTCATGGGGCTCAAGCCTCAGTTGGGGAGATAAGAAAGTTTATCTCCTCCTTTGTAATTAATATTTTTGATTGATTAATGAAATGTGTTATTGATAAAAAATTGAATCCAATCTGATTTGTTCTACATTAGACAGGTTTTTATTCACCTTGTATTGGGAGGAGCATCGGGGTAAAGAAAAGCTTGCTTGAAGAAAGGTGGTCTTTAAGGAAACAACTGGAACATATATAATTCAAAAAAGAGATAAGTTGGAGACAAAAATCAAGGAATAGCCATAGTCTTCAAGGCGCCAAGGCAGGTGATAGGGGGTGCTTTGCCTAGGTTCCATAACCATATTTCCTTAATAATTATCCTTAATTTTTATAAGTAAATTATAACTGTCATGTTAAAGTATAGAAAATCAATATATTCATGAGAAGAAAAAGAAGAAGAAAAGAAAACTAAAAAAAACATAGGGGCTGAATCCCTATTTTTGTTTTAGGAAAAGTATAAAAGAAAAGGCGGAAGAAGAAGTGTTGGTTAGATAAAATTTTAAGTTCTTCTCTATTGGTTTAGGTTTTGAAGTCTTTGAGGGTTCACTAAACAATTAGCAATGTTTATGTTGATTAAACCCTAACAAATAAGAAAATAATAAAAAGAAATTAATAATTAATATATAAACACACAAAATGAATATTTTAGTTTAATAATGTCTATTTTATATTATAATCTCAAAAAATTAAGAATATACAAGAATTTTATTACATAACATAAAAAACTACTTGGCAATTAGGTGAGGCGAGCCTTTAAGGGTGCTTGTCACATAGGCGTTGCCTTGACAATAGATATACCAAAGTTTTCAATGCTCTGGCTAATGGAAGGAGGAGAAACTTTGTCTCCAAATTGGTGGTGGGGGATGCCACTTTGACTGATCAAAATGGGATTGCCCAAGCTTTTGTGGATCATTTTAAGTCGATCTTTGGGAGATCCTTGGATAGAAGAATGTGGATTGATTGTTTAGAATGGTCTAAGTTAACTGAAAACTCTAAGGTTTGTTTGGAAAGGAGATTTGAGATTGAGTTGATCAAAGAGGTTGTTTCCTCTATGGGTAGATCTAAAGCCCCTGGTCCGGTTGGTTTTACAATTTCTTTCCACCAAGATTGTTAAGAAGTATTAAAAAATGATTTTTGGAAAGTCTTTAACTAATTTTTCAGGAGAGGTGTAATAAAAAATCTGATGCTGTGCACCCAAAAGATTACATGCCAATTAGTTTGATTAATAGTTTGTACAAAATCATTGCTAAGGTTCTTTCTCAGAGAATTGGGGCTATGTTTTTGATCTCATTGGCTCAAGGGGCCTTTATTATCGATAGACAAATGATTAATCAGATTTTGATTGCCAATGAATGTGCTAAAGAAATGAAGAAATCAAGAAGGAAGTGATTGATTTGTAAACTAGACTTAGAAAAGGCATATGATCTTGTCGGTTGGGGTTTCTTGATTGAAGTGATAAAAAATTTTGGGTTTGGCGATAAATGGTGCAGGAGGATCTTAGGATGTGTTAGGACATGCCATTATTCAATTTTGGTCAATGGAACCATGGCTGATCATTTCCAAGCTATTAGGGGAATTAGGAAAGGGAGCCTTTTTTTTCCATTCTTGCTCACTCTAATTGCGGAAGTTCTTGGAAGATTGATCCTTAGGGCTGATGCTAGGAACATAGTGAGGGCTGGAGAATTGGTAAAGAGGAGATTCTTGTCACTCACCTTCAATTTGTTGATGATACAATCTTGTTTTGTGATGGAAATGACTTATGATGGGTGGGAAATTTAATGATGATAGTCTTGATCTTTGAGAAAATATCGATTTTGAAAGTGAATTAGGACAAAAGTTGTCTTGTGGGATTGAACATGGAAGATAGACAAATTGCTGAAGGAGTTGAGGTGTTGGATTGTAAGGTGGATAATTTGCCTGTGAACTATTTAGGTTTACCCTTGAGGTTTTGGAAACCAATTGTTGAAGGATTTTCCAATAGGTTGGCTTCGTGGACGAAGTGTTACTTGTCCTTAGGGGGTATGATAACCCTAATTAGGTCCACTCTTGCAAATTTTCCAATTTATTTTTTGTATGTCTTCAGGGTTCCAAGAGGGATTAACAAGCAACTAGAAAAAAATGATGAGAGATTTCTTATGGGAGCAAGGGGAGGAGAAAAAAAGACCACAGAGTCAGTTGGGAGGTGGTTAAAAGAAGTAAGAAGTTTGGTGGGCTAGGGTTATTCAGGATAAGAATGTGGCTCTACTTGCAAAATGGCTTTGGAGATTGCCAAAGGGACAAGCTGCGGGTGAAGGTGATTATCAGTATTCATGGTCTCGTGGCTGATGATTAGGATGCTGGTGTGTTGGCCAGGGCTACAAGAGCTTCCCCTTGGAAGTCTATTCATGCCATCCTTCATTCTTACCATTTGTTAGATATGATCCTTGTTCTGGTAATCTTGTTAAATTATGGGTGCATTTATGGTTGGGTAATGTAACTCTCAAAGAGCAATTTCCCTCAACTTATGCAATTTCTAATCGGAAGGTTGAACCTATTGCCTCATTTGTGACCCATTCCATCTTCTCCTTTGGATATGTTTGGGATAGGGGTGATCATGGGCCGGGTCGGGAAAGCCCGGGCCCGGCCCGGCCCAGGGTTCCGAGCTTGTAACATAAGCCTTAGCCCTGGTCTACAATGGTCCGGGCCGGGCTGGGCCTGATTTTGGGCCAATGTCTTTCATATATAAAACATTACATATCTATAATATTTTATATTAAATGACAACATGCATATAAACTTTTATTTTATATATTATATAATATAAAATATTACATATAATATAAATTATGCATGCCATTTATACGTTATACACAAAATGTGCAAGTTTAAATATATGCGGGCCGGGCTTGAAGTATTAAGCCCAAGCCCGACCCTAAAATTTGTGGGCCTGATGTGGGCCCAGGCCTGAACACAAATCCCAGGCCCAAGCCCGGGTTTTCCGGGCCGGGCTGAAATGATCACCCCTAGTTTGGGAGCTAGGCCTTAGGATAGGTCTTAGAGACTGTGAGGTCAACAATGTTCTTACCTTGATCCAACATCTTGAGAGTGTATTTGGACCCTTCAAGAAGGGATTGCAGAATCTGGACTCTCTCTCCATCAGGTACTTTCACTTGTTCTTCTTTCTTTCTATCTCCAATCCAGTCCAATTATAGCCAGGTTCAACTTTTCCCAATTAATGAGTTTTGGAGTAAGCCTATTCCGCCTAGGATAGGTGGCTTCTGTTGGGAAGTGATTCTTGGTAGTGCTAATACTTGTGATTTTCTCCAACGGAAAAGACCTAACTGGTGCTTATCTCCTCATTGATGTCTTCTTTGTAAGGCTAATGGTGAGTCTTCCTTTCGCTTTTTAATCTCTTGTCCTTTTGTATTTCCAATTTGGGATTGGTTTCTTTCTTATTTGGGTCAAGGTGGAATCCCCCATCAACTATACAAAGCCTATTCGACCCCACCTTTGCTAGTTGGAAGAACAGAAGAGGCAAAATTTTGTGGAGATGTACGAGAGCTGTTGTGTGCTGGGCAGAAGAAAGAAATCAAAGATTATTTGCAGAAAAGGAAAGAAGTCGGGAAGCCCTTATTGAAGCAATTACAACCTGGGTGATCCATTGGGTGTAGACTTCAAAAATATTTGAAGGAGTTTCTTCTGCTGATTGATGAGAAAGTGGAGGGAAGTGGCTGACTCTGCTCCATTGGAAACTGTCCTTAATCCATCCTGGACCCCTTCATCTGATGGGTTTCTCAAACTGAATTTTGATGGTGGTGAGGGTAATCCTGGACCTACAGGCACAGGGGGTGCCTTCAGAGATGAGGATGGCACTATTAGAGCTATATTCTCTGGCCCTATTTGTGTAGGTTACTCATTGAGAGCTGAAATCCTTGCTGTGATGGAAGGAATACAGAAAGTCAAGGAGCTAAATGTTACCAAACTGATAATTGAAGTGGACTCAAAGCTTGTTCTTGGTTGGCTTCAAAAGGAGGAGGAGATGGGCTAGTGGGAGTATATATAAATGAAAAAAGGAAGTTCAGAGATATGGCTCAAGGAGTGGAAATTCAGTTTCATTGGATATTTGGATTAAGAGGGATGTTAAATGCTTAGCTGATGCTTTGGCTAAGCAAGGGGTGGGAAGAAACGATTTATTCTGGGCTATGGTGTAATATTTTATTTTTTCTTTTTGGGAGAGGGGAGCTAAGAGAGTTTATCTCCCTCTCCTCTTTGTATTTGCTTAGTTAATACTTAATGAAATCATCCAGTTATTGATAGAAAGAATAATGTGAAATTGCATATTTAGTTGCTGGATTACTATTTTCATACTCATTTGTTCATCACAGAAAGAGAAGATTGAAATGGAAGAGAGAAAGAAACTCCAGGAGCAGGATGCACTTAGACTGATGAAAGAGAAGGACCTCACTGATCATGAAATTTCTTCACTGAAGGAGGAATTGCAAATAGCCAAAAGGACTTATGAAGAACGCTGCTTGCAATTGGAAGAAGAGGCCAAGGGAACTAAAGTTGGCCTGGAGGAGAGATTAAAAGAACTTGAATGCCTTTTAGATGCTTCACAGAAGGAAGTTAAAGAACTTGAGGCATTTACTGACTCTAAATCTGAGAATTGGAAGAAAAAAGAACGCAACTACCAGAATTTTATTGAGTCTCAGTGTGAAGCTGTGCTGGTTCGCTTAGCAAACCATGTTCTGAATATTTTCACCTTTTTCTTTGTGATATTTATAGTTTACGTTTTTTATTTATATTTTGGAACTTTCCAGGAACTGAGGATGGCTTCTGAATCCATCAAGCAAGAGGTTATAAACTCAAAAAGGAACTATTTAGCAGAAGTTAGTCGCTTGGGTAGGATTTGTTGTTCTATTAGTTTTTTTTCTTAGAGTTATGCTGGTATATTTCAATTTGTTATTCAAGATTTACTTTGTGCAGGTAGAAAGCTTAAAGGCTTAGTTGATGCAGCTGAAAATTATCATATGGTTCTTGCTGAAAACCGGAGGCTGTATAATGAAGTTCAGGACTTAAAAGGTGCCATTGGTTTGTGTATCACAATCAAGTGGCTATGTTGTATATCTTTGTCCTTCAATTCATTTTTGTGTTTCTTGGATAGGTAATATTAGGGTGTATTGTCGGATAAGGCCATTCCTTCCTGGACAGAACAGAAAACAGACAACCATAGAATATATTGGTGAGAATGGTGAGTTAGTTGTTGTAAATCCCTCCAAGCAAGGAAAAGACAGCCATCGATTATTTAAGTTCAACAAGGTCTTTGGCCCAACTGCTACGCAAGGTTTGCATCTTTGTCTTTGTCAATTTCAGAAATCATTTAAATTTTGTTTCTATCCACATAGGGGCTGCTTGATAACAGCTGAAAATGCTGAACTGAAAAGCTTATCACTTTGTCCTTTAACTAAGATTTTAGGGAGGTTGTGAGTTCCTTGATGGCTGAAACTAAAGTTAGGTAGGCCACTAAATCCTTAAAAATTTTATTATTTAATTAATTTAACAACTGAAAGACAAAATAATTAGTCTTTCAGTTCAGCGACTTCATCCATTATCAAACAGCCCCTTAGAGCCTTTTATATACATTATTTATTTATTATTGATGATGATCCATGTGAATATAGAATTATAAACTATTATTTTAACAACTAAAAGACAAAACAATTAGTCTTTTAGTTCATTAACTTCATCCATTATCAGACAGTCCCTTAGAGCCGTTTATTTACATTATTTGTTTATTTTTGATGATGATGCATGGACCTAGGCCCATACATACATACATACATCTATTGTAGAGACAGTGAGAAGATCTAGCAGCAGGGCTCTTTTTGTACTTTTACTTCTTTCGTTGTATATCTGTTTTCTGTACTCTTTCTTTTGTACACTAAGGGCAGATTTGTCTTTTTACTTTCTTTAATATAAATATCACTTTTAGGGTGTCGACAGTTGTAAAGTGACACACCCACCAATTTGTTTGTTTTTTTCTCTTTTCTCTTTTCTATTTGTCTTTTTGACTTGACTTTTGACATATACATATACATGCATACATATACATATATATATATATATATATATGATTTGATACATAAATTATACAACATGTATAATTTTTCTTGGGGGTTGAAGTGAGCCGAAACTCTCGGCGCTATTTTGTTAACCAACAAAAGTATCAGGCTGATCTAGTTAAACTAGCCAATCTCAGTGACTCCAAGATTGTGGATGCCCCACTAGAACTGAATTTGAAATTCAGCAAAGATGATGGTTCTCTTCTGGAAGATCCTACTCTTTGTCATTAACTAGTGGGGAGTTTAATCTATCTCACCATGACTTGGCTAGATATATCATATGCAGTTCATTTGGTGAGCCGGTTCGTGTCTTCTCCAAGACAACCTCATTTATCTACAGTTCATCGGATCATTAGATATGTACGAGTTACTTTATCACATGGGATATTTTTATCCTCTTCATTCCCATTAACCTTATGGCTTATGCGGGTGTTGATTGGGCTGGAGCCTTGATACCCGATGGTCCACTACTGGCTGGTGTCCATGTCTCGTGGAAGTGCAAGAAATAACCTATTGTATCAAAATCTTCCATTGGAGCTGAGTACAGAGGAGCTATGTCTTCCATGTGTAGTGAAATCATATGGATCCGAGCTATTCTACTTGAAATACTTAATGAACCATCACCATTTGTTCCTCTCTATGCAGACAATGTCAGTGCAATCAAAATCACCTGCAACCTTAACTTCCATGAGTGCACCAAACACATAGAAGTTGATTGCCACTTCATCTGCAATCTCCTTATTGAGGGTGTTATATCTCTTCCTCATGTCTCCTCCGGGCTCCAATTGGCAGGCCTATTGACAAAAGCAATGACTCGGGATCAATATCTATTTCTCATGGACAAACTGATGCTTATTCCTAGGCATCAGTTTGAGGGGGAGTGTAGAGAAAGTGAGAAGATCTAGTCACAGGGCTATTTTTGTACTTTTACTTTTTGTTGTACATCTATTTTTTTGTACTCTTTCTTTTGTACACTAAGGGCAGATTTGTCCTTTTACTTTCTTTAATATAAATATCTCTTTTAGGGTGTCAACAATCATAAGGTGACACCCACCAAACTGTTTGTTCTTTTCTCTCTTCTATCTTTGTTTTTTTGACATGACTGACATGTATACGATTTGATACATAAATTATACAACATGTATAATATTTAAGATACTTTTGAAGTTGTAGTCTTAGAAATGCTGCCTGTCCAAGGCTTGGGCTATGCCCCTTATAATGGGTGCTTAGCCCAGTTTAGCTTGGCCCATGATCATCCCAAATGCTTAACTTGCTATGACTGCCTATAACTTAGGTTCATATTCCCCTTTTGCAAAGACAACAACTAGCTGATTTTTTTTTTCTGATAGATAATAGAAATGACTTCATTAAATAAACAATTGTGCACACAAAGAACAATAGGCTGTAGGCTTGCAAAGTACATTGTAAGGACAACCAAAGACTACAAAAGCAACCAAAACAAAAACTTTACAAATTATAGCTAGCTGAATTTTTGACTTCACAATGGTAGATACATTTTCCTTGTGGTCACCCTTTCTCTAATAAAGTGATAGTTGACTTTGTTGAGATTGTTTGGGTGCAATGATGTTCATGTCCTTTTTGTTCTTTTGTATTTGGGCCCTCAAATGAGGGCTTACTTGTAATTTCTCTCAATAGTATAAAATCCCAAGTTTGAGAGAGTGAACAGTAACTCTCTCATCTCCATTCGAACCTTTCTCTCCTTATCTTCTCCTCTTCTTCTTTTCTTTCTCAATAAAACCTAGATATTGTAACTTGGCATGAAAGCAACTAGGAGGTCGTGGGAGAGTCTTTCTTTACTGGTTTTTGCTCAAAGGGTGAGTTGCTAATGTTAGACCACCATTGGATGATGTTAGCAGTCCGTATAGGTGGCGGTGACAATCTCTAAAAATTGTATGGCCTGATTCATCCTGATTTTAGATGAATTTTGGTATGTCTCGTTGTGGTTTGTTGCTTCTATGATTTGTTGTGAAAATTTCAAGTGAAAAATCGCAGAAATTCTTGTTTGATGGGTTTTTGTTTTGCACAACCTGGTTCTTCTAGGTCGTTTTCTATTTTGGGAATGATGGGAAGTGGTCCCGTATTTTTCTGAACCTTAAAAAATTTTTGGGAGTTTTTCTTTTGCCTCTATTTTACTGCTAGCTAGCTTTTTGGCCTCTTTTCTAGCCTTTAATTGAGTTTGGACCTTTCTTTTGGGTTTGTTTGTATTTCGGTTGGGTGTTCGGGTGCTCTTTGGTTGTCGATATAGTTGTTTGTGAGGTATGGAATCACCAAAAGATGTATAAATGGGTTCTAGTATGTTTCTTGGAAATGTTGATGTTTCTGGTGGTATGATAGCCATTGTAAAACATGATGGGAAATGTTTGGACCTTCCTAATTGACTAAACTTATTATCACAAGGAGAGGTAAGTAGGGATTCATTACAAGCAAGGAGGTGAAGTTGAAAGTTGAAGACCTTAAGCTTACAAAGTGGGAACAGGATAATTCACTAGTAATGTCTTGGCTGGTCTATTCGATGCAACCTCACATTTCTCGTAACTACATGTTCCTCTCAACTGCTAAAGATATTTGGGACAAAGTTGTCACCACTTGTTAACAATACTTCTAGAGTATATCGGTTTATGAGAGAAGCTTGTAGTATGCGTAAGGGAGAGAGAACAATGGCTTAATGGCTATGTATTTCTCTCTACAATCTCTTTGGGAAGAAATGGACCATTTGAGAACTTGAGTGGAAGGATCCTATTATGCCTATATTTTTTCCATCTCCTCTGTTTCTATTTCTTGTAGTGTTACAAAGGTAGTGCAGACTCCTCACTGGAAGGAAGCTATAAATCAAGAGATGGAGGCCTTGATAAAGAACCAAACTTGGGAGATTATGCCTTGTCCCAAGGATAAGGTTCCTGTTGGGTGTAAGTGGGTGTACACTTTTAAGTACAGATTTGATGGTTCAATTGAAAGGTATAAAGCTTGCCTTGTAGCCAAAGGGTACACCTAAATCTATGGCATTGACTATCTAGAAACCTTTGCTTCTGTTACTAAGATGAATTCTATTCATGTGATTATGTCACTTGCTGCCCATCTCTCTTGGCCTTTATGCTAGATGGATGTGAAGAATGCATTTCTTAATGGGGATTTGCAAGAAGTGTATATGGACTTACCTCTTGGGTAAGCTTCCCTAATAGTAAAGGGAAAGTTTGTTGTTTGAAGAAATCTTTGTATGGCCTCAAGCAGCCATAAACATTGCCCACAATCTTGTGCAACATGACCGTACAAGACATATTGAAGTGGATAGACATTTTATCAGAGAGAGGGTAATAAGTAGAGAGATTTGCCTACCCTATGTAAGGTCAAAAGACCAACTGGCTGATTGTCTCACTAAAGGCCTTCATTATCCAAATTTTTCCAAGAACTTAGACAAGCTAGGCATGATTGACACATATACTCAGTTTGAGGGGGAGTGTTGAGATTGTTTGGGTGCAAGGGTATTCTTGTCCTTCTTGTTCTTTTGCATTTGGGGGCCCATATGAGGGCTTACTTGTAATTTCTCTCAATAGTATAGAATCCCAAGTTTGAGAGTGTGAACAATAACTCTCTTCTCCATTCGAACCTTTCTTCTCTTCTCTTCTTCTTGTTTTCTTTCTCAATAAAACCTAGATATTGTAACTGACTTCATTATGTTTTGTCCTATTAATTCTGAGTTTGATTATGAGTAAACATGGATGGCAATCTCACTTTTTTTTTTGAGAATTTAAACTATGGTTTTATTAGATCAGTAAAAGAGTAGATATGGAGGCCTTTTGTACGAAGAGAATCTGTACAAAACAATATTAGGGATGAACATCATATACTAGGTAGTCTGAGTATTACACCATAGCTTTATGGGACTAAACAATCTTCATTTTTCTCAAGAGAGTGTTTAACCAAAGTTGGTTTGGAACACTATGATCCATAGCTTGCTACTTGCCTTTAGTCTTGGATCTTACAACGCATCAACAACTATTTTTTTCCTTGTCCAGGAGGCTGAATTACCACTAATAAAGGTATAGTATCCAGGGGTAAATTGTTGGTCATTAATTGTATTTCCCAATCTGCAATTGCATAGGCCATAATATAAAGATGATTATGGCTGGCATTAGAGAGTTCCTCTTCTTGGTCACCTCTTCAAGTTGCACAAAATTCTATCCGTCACATGAGCTGTCTTTGACTGATGTATATAGCGATTGATCACACAATGTATATGTGCTATCTGGTCTAGTGAAACATAAGTGCATGAGGCTATCATGAGTCTTTGGAAGATTCCCTAGTTTGGAAGGATCTCACTCTTTGCACATGGATTGTTATTTAGATCTGTGGGAGTATCATTGGTTTTGCTTCCAATTTTCTCATTTCTTGTAACAGGTTTAGCATGTACTTCCTTCAGTAATATATATGCCTTTAACTGAGCTACAATTTCTAGTAAATATTTGGGATTTTCCAGGTCAATGGATGTTTAGTGCCAATGAAGAGAGAACTGTTAGAGCCATATGATCCACTTTTTCCCCTTTTCTCTTATTAAACAACCCAATGGAGATATTGGATTTGTTCAGAAATAATTTCATCATTTTAGCTTTGGAAAATTGAAGCTTCTTTGGAAAGTTAAAAGGGCTTCTATTCTTTTCTGTGTCTAGATTGAAAGGAACTTGAAAGTATTCAATGACAAAAAGCAAGATATTAATATAACCATTGGCTTGGTAACAACGAGAATTGCTTACTTGGGTAGTGGGTCTTCATGAGGCAGGTGTTTGGACTTTGGAGGGATTTATATAGATTCTATCCTAGGTTAAAAATTACAATTTGATGCCAAAAAAGGGTTTTTTTTTTGCGAAAATAGAGGCCGGGTCTTCATGAGGCAGGTGTTTGGACTTTGGAGGGATTTATATAGATTCTATCCTAGGTTAAAAATTACAATTTGATGCCAAAAAAGGGTTTTTTTTTTGCGAAAATAGAGGCCAAGGCACCTACGGCTCCTTGGGACGTATAGATCTTGTAAAGTTACCCCCCCAAAAAAAAAACACCGCAAAGTTATGGCCTTCGAAAGTTTTGCATGCATTGAGTGTGCAACCTGCGACCTGGTCACCAGGTCAATGGTTGAACCAGCCTGGTCAAACGTTTCTTGACCAAGTCAATGGTTTTTGACCATCTGATGGGTCTTGACTTAACCGAACCCGGAATCCTGGCCAGGTGACAGTTTGACCAGTCAGGTCAACGGCAGGTTGAAAACATTGCTTCTGTTACCATGTTTTTCCTGCGTCATAGATGTTCTATATATATATATATATAGGCTTATAGAGAAGACAGCCCATTTTCACCGTAAAAACTGCTATTTTTCTCCTGATACATTTGTCATTACAGGTTAAAAGTAGATATCAATTGTCTTATTGGATCAGACGTGACAGTCCCTGATTACAGACTATGGGGATTGGTTCAGAACTGGTTCTGCACATTTACTTGTCAGGTTGCGACGGGGTCTACTCCTCACCCAACCTGATCCATTGACAGCACTAAAATTTCCTAATTGCTTCTCCTGTTTTTAGATTTTGTTCGATACCTTAATGGGTTGTGAATTGGTTTTTATGGGTATTAATCTTGTAGTGGGGGCACAGTTCTAAACTTATTTCTTGTAAAAGATTTTTTTTGTTATGCCTGATTGAATGTCTTTGTTTGCATTACTTTCTTGCATTTTTTGGTTGTCAAGCTTTCTGGGTTATATTAGTGTGTATCATGCATGGTCTCTTAGTTTCCTTTGCAAAATATTTTACCTGTTTTGGATTTTGATAAAGTTAGATAGTTCTTGTTATTTTCTTGCTCACTTTTTAAAATTACAATCTGTTCCTTTTAGTAGAAAGGGTGTTACTTTTGTACTGATAGTTTTGGCTTTGTTATTGTTTTTCAGAGGAAGTATTCTTAGACACCCAACCCTTAATACGCTCTGTTCTTGATGGTTACAACATATGCATTTTTGCCTATGGTCAAACTGGCTCGGGAAAGACCTATACAATGGTATGCACTCTCTTTATACCTTTCCCTATGAGAACTACCTTTGGAGTAATCTAGATATTGCTAGGTACTATTTGGTAAAAAGATATTTATTTTGAAGTTCCGAAGACCTTATAAACTGAAGTTTTGTTTCTCCCAGAGTGGTCCAGATGCATCATGTAAGGAGGATTGGGGTGTCAACTATAGAGCTTTAAATGACCTTTTTCAGATCTCTCAGAAAAGGAGAGGCTCCTTTTCATATGAAGTTGGTGTTCAAATGGTTGAGATATATAATGAACAAGTGCGTGATTTACTTTCAAGCGATGGTTCCCAAAAGAGATATCCTTAATATCTTTCCTTCAATTCTCTTGCATGATTTGTGTTCCGTAATTAAGTTTTTATTTATCTTAGCTTACAACTGCATTTCTGCAAATATAGTATGACATTTGGTTTCTATGTTCTTTGTTCTGGTCCTTGCACTTGTGTTTTTGCTAGGTAGGTAATACTAGTCTTCTTTTATGTTTTAGCACAATGTGGTTACTCTCAGACATGAACCCACGCTCTCAAGCTTGTCAGACTGAGATTTTACCATTATAGCAAGTAATGACCCCACCAAGACCCCAGATAGCTGGGACCAACATCGAGTAATGCCTTCTTTTTCCTTTTTAAATCTTGGTAAGCCCAAAACCCATACATGGGTCTGGGGCCTCTTTAACCTGGTCACATTTCCTGTCTTTGGAGGATCATGAGTAACCACTAAATGGTCTCGATGAAATTGCCTACTCCGTTGATTGGGGAGCTGATTACTAAATTTTTCTCTTTGCTGGACTTCATTAATCCTTGGGGAATTTGTGAGAGGAGATTCTTGGACATACAAGGTTGATCCTGGTGGGTATAATTGCAGGCCTTTAGATCAATCGGGGATCTGGCCAGACTAATGGAAAATTCCAATAGCATTCTGGGATGTAGAGTGAAGAAGTGGCCAATTAAGCAAGGTGGATGTTTTAAAATGAGCCTTGCCTGTGCACTTAGGCATTCCTGTGGTTTGCCTTTTTAAACAGTGGCCCAACCTAATTGCTTTCATGGGATCCATTCGGTCCTGAGTCTGATCTATGGAATTCAAATTGTAAACAGTTATGGAGGCCAGTTTATTCTTTGGATCATGTTGTCCTTGTGTAAAACACTATCATCTTTTTCTTCCCTTTTTTCTCAAAAAATCTTTGTTGCCTTTGACTTGCACACGCTTGGAATTTGGACTACTGCACAACCCAATGGACTATCTGTCCCTGATGCTAGCATGCATCCTGTCAAATCAACCACAGATGTGCTGGATTTGATGCAAATTGGACTTATGAACAGGGCTGTAGGTGCCACTGCTCTAAATGAAAGAAGCAGCCGGTCCCACAGGTTTTTGTCTATTATCTTTAACATGTGCATCTCCATATGAATTTATTTCTTTCTTTTGGTGTCTGGTGTCTGGCTTACATTTAGATTTGCCTATGCAGTGTTCTCACTGTTCATGTTCATGGGACGGACGTGGCTACTGGTGCCACTTTGCGTGGTAATCTACATTTGGTAGATCTTGCTGGAAGTGAAAGAGTTGATCGGTCTGAAGCTACTGGAGAAAGACTTAGGGAGGCACAACACATAAACAAATCTCTATCTGCTCTTGGAGATGTCATCTTTGCTTTAGCACAAAAGAGCTCTCATGTACCCTATAGAAATAGCAAATTAACTCAAGTCCTTCAAAGTTCTCTGGGTACCATTTTTCTTGCTGGTCCTTCGCTCATATGAAGTGGTATTTACATTACACTGTTCTTCATATGTCATCCACTGATTTTCATTTCTTTTCTGTGTGCTTTTACATGTTTCCTAAGGTGGTCAGGCCAAGACCCTCATGTTTGTGCAGCTTAATCCAGACTTGGATTCTTACTCTGAGACTATAAGTACCTTGAAGTTAGCTGAAAGGGTCTCTGGAGTTGAGTTAGGTGCTGCACGGAGCCACAAAGAGGGAAGAGATGTTAGAGAATTACTGGAACAGGTATTTTCTTTTATATTTATATCTTATATATGTTTTATACACATATGGAATTAGTATATTCATTTATGGAATACACACACATGGAATTTATACATATATGGAATATACTTGTATACATTTGTATCGCAATTTCCTGGCTGGGTTATACAGTCTCGGGCTAATATGGTCACCTCTATTGGGGGAGACCACTTGAGATTAGCTAATTGTCAAACAAATAGGAGATTAGTTAATGAGGAGTTAGTTCACAATTGGCCTTCCCGTTCATCTCACCTATGAGAAAGGGGCCAGTTAGACCTTCTAGATTGAAAAACGTGAAAGTGTTGTTTTCTAAGTGTGTCACGTCCCAAGAAAAAAATGAGGTTGTATGTTGAGAGGGTGATAGGATACAATGTTGTCAAAATCATATGATTTATGATGCGATTCACGATTTGAATCGTGAATCCCAGGGGTTTTGTTTGAATCTTATGTCCAAATCCTTTTTTGCAAAAATCTTACGATTTTTGTTTGAATCCTACGATTTGATTCATAAATCTTACGATTTCTATGATTCAAATAAATTCAATTAAGAATTAGTTCTCTACTTTGTTATGTTTTTGTTTATATTTAGTTATGCCAAGAGAGATTTTCTTTTAAGCCCTTACTAGAAAATGATTTATTTACGTTATTTAAGACTAGAAATTGAGTTTATTTTCCATCATATATAGGTTAATAAAGAGCCATTGTATGTGGATTTGTTTGACTTTCTAGTCAAACTTGATCATATTATCTCAGGCTTCTATTGTATAAGTGGTAAATTCTATTATTTTAGGTACATATATGGTATATATAGATTAAAAACAGGGTAAAGTCACTTTCCTATCTATATTTAGGCTTTTAATATATCTATATTTAATTTTTTCACAAGTTTATAAAAAATAGAAATAATCTTACGATTCACAATTTGATTTGATTCAACTTTCTCTACTATTACAATTTCCAAAACAGTGGTAGGATCTACCCCAATTTTCTTTCACAAAAGCACTTGTGTACTTGGTGATAGGTTTAAAGTTGTGAAGAATGAAGCACAAGAAAAAAATTCCAATTGGATTATATACAGCCTCACTTGATTCATGATCCTTCAAACCTCTCCCGAAGTGAAAGTCCAAATAAATGCCAGAGGAGGATATGGTCATGTTTGGTTCAACTTTCATTCTTGCTCATTTTTTCCAATAATAAAATGAAAAAATGAAAAAAAAAACGGTAGAAACGAGTAGAATGAGAAAATGTTTCTACAAACCAAACACTTTTTTTCCAAAAAAATGAATTCTTTTTATGGCAAGAATGAAAATAGATTTTGAACCCATTTGGTTACAAATTTGATTTTCATTCTTTTTTTATGGAAGCAATTAGCACCTATTTAAAATTAATTAAAAAGAATTTAGTTTGTTGTATTGAGTAGGGCGTTATGCAAATGAAGAAAAGAGCTTGGAACTTCAAAATAGAAATGGAATCTACAATTTGTAAAATTAAAAATAAATTTAATAACATGAAGTACAAAATATCTAGCAATTTCATGAAATTGATAATAGTATATTCAATAAAAACAATATATTAATAAAGTCCTAAAATATAATAAAGCATATAAAATCATGCTTCATACTGTGTAATTTTCATCTTTCAAAGAAGCTCTTGTGCTGGTGGTCATAAACCACTAGCCTAGGTCTCAAAAACCACTGGCATAGATTTTTACCTGCAGATGGCCGGTGTTCAATATCTGTCAGCATATGTTTTCACAACAGATTGCTGACCATCCGCCTGTAAAAATCTATGCCACTGGTATTTTAAGAAGTAGGTCAGCGGTTTATGACTGCTGGCGTAGAATGTTTTTTAAAGAATGACAATGTGCAATATGAGGCACCATTATTTTCAATGCTGCAATTTAGCATAATTTTTATGCCATGAACTCCTTTTTCATTTTAAAATGAATATAGCCCATGCAAGAATTTTGTAACCAAATACTCATGTGATTCATTCTTGCTCATTCTTTCCCAGAATGGGTAAGAATTGAAAGAATGAGGCTTGCAGCAGTGAATCGACATGGCATATAGAAACACAAACAAAGATGTGAAATTTCCAAGCTGGAAATAAGATCAAGTGTTGGAATACTCCTACTAGAGGGAAATCCCTCAGCAAAGTAACTTTCAAAACTTTATTATGTCTCCGTGAAGATCATGCCTCATGAAATGAGAAAAGAAGTTTAGAATTGCACAGGTTAATTTCCAAGGAGGGTTTTCTGCTTCTCATGTTGGCAGTCCAGAATTTAAACCATTGGTTGAAAGTGCATTAGTGCTCTAAATGCTCTTTAAAGAAGAGTTCAAAACTCAAAAGCTTATCAAAGTCAAGATGGAATCCTGGAGCATTGTCATCCATTTTCCAAACATGGTAAAACCTCTCATTCTCATCCTCCCTATCCCTAAACATCCTTCCTTAAATTTGTTGATAGTGCCCCAATTCGATTAGGTGTTTTTTCTTTTTCTTGGTTTTCACTCTGTTCTATAGGTGTAATGTGAGCTGTGCCGGGCTGGCATGACCCACTTTTGTTGTGTTGCTGCATTGTAGTGGGCTGTGCTGGCACTGTGATTTTTCTTTTTTTATGAAGGAAAAATACATATTTATATACTTATATATTACTAATGTATTATACATATTATTATTTATTTATATCTGTAATTCTATATATATTATTAATGTGGGCTGTTCTGGTACGGGTGCGGCCCACGGGTCTCAACCTCCTGGCCCAGCCCAGCCTGGGGTTGTGGGCCCATGCATGACATAGCACATGTCCATGTTGTGCTGGGCCTTGCAGGCCCACGGGCAGCCCACCCCCGTTTTACACCTATACTCTGTTCCTAGGAAAGTCTTGTGAGTTTTTCCTGTATCCTGGCGATCACTTCTTGCTCTTATCCTCCTTAAATTCCATTGTTTTCTTTGAGTTAGATACTATGTTAAATCATCTAACTCCATTGGATCAATGTCAAGCTCTACAAATTATTCTCTCATTAATGGATTTTATATCCTTCAGGTACTGTAACAATCAAAGAAGCTTTAGGTGACTACTGATGTGCAAAAAGTATGTTCAGTGTTTTAGAAGGGATGCCTCTAATGCGCCTAAACTCACAATCAAGGTTCATATTGTGGGGGTGATCCTTGCATTAACCCAGATGCACTTTATCTATGGCTTGTTTCTAAGTTTTGATGAATTAATCCTTATTCCTCTCATATTAATGAAATTTCACAGTTATTGATAAAAAACTTGATTTGATTCTAAATAGGTAATTACCTGTATTTTAGGTTGAAATGTGATGTTTAAATATAAATAGTTTGTCTTATGTAGGACTTCAAACATACCAGATTAAAACCTTCATCTTAATAACAGTGTGCTCAAACCAGTTAAGCTAATTTTCAAAATATTGTATTTCTTCAAATTAAATTTGCATATTCTTGTATGTTGGGTTTACCTTTCTTTTTCAAAGGGGCACCTCACTTCATTCAAGTGTATCATCAGGCTTTAGGGACCACATCTGTTGCTTCTCACTTTTAATACGTTGTGTAAGCAAGAAATGTGTTGGCACAGAAAAGAAAAGGGAATACACAAATAAATGGGACATTTCTTTAATATGCATGTGTTCTTTCATGTTCGGATATGAGTGCTTTATTAATAATAAAAGAACTGTTCTTTCATGTTCTTTTGAAGTCCATTTTTTCATTACCTTCTCTCTGGCCTTGCAGGTGGCATCACTTAAGGACACAATTGCAAAGAAAGATGAGGAAATTGAGCGGTTACAGTTGCTAAAAGATCAAAGAACTGTGTCTTCTGGTGCCAATGGCGAGAAGCAGCGCACAAGAGTTCTGGGGCATGGATCTCCCTCTCCAAGCAGACACTCTCTCAATGGGGCTCCTTTGCGAAACCGGAGACTGTCAAGAGGGAAAGGCTCAGGGCATGGTAAAGTAGCCTCTGATCAGGATAACTGCTCAGAGTGCAGCGATAAGCATTCTGAAGCTGGTTCTCTGCAATCTATGGATGACTTCAGGCACCATAAAGAATTTTTCACTCAGTTAAAGCATGCTACAGGGGATGCAGGAGAAAATTTTCCTGCAGATATTGAACTCTTAGGTTTTGGGGATGCAGATTCTGAGGAGAGGTTAAGTGACATATCAGATGGTGTTCTTTCCTTGGGTACTGAAACTGATGGCTCAATATGCAGTGTTGTTGAGTTCACCCTTTTCCCTGAAAGTTCAAAGACAATAGAGAATGCAGACAAGTGAGTATTTTTACTTGAGGCTTTGGATTTTTGCAAATATAATTCTTACCTTAGTAGTTGTAGAAAAGTATAACCGTGAGTGTCTGTTTTCTCTAAGCACCCAGATGGATTAACGGTCACAAAGGGTAGTGGTTAAGTCATCATACCTTAGTAACCAGAATAGGCCCTAAGGTGGGTGCCTGGATTGGGAGTTGAAATGCATGGTATTGCACTACATGAAAATTTGAAAATTAGGAGTTTGGGGTGTATACATTTTAGAACAATGAAACAGTTACGTGAATACTGATTTGATTATGGAGCTTCTCAAATTTGTTTATCTTACTTTCCAACTCTGGTCAATGATCTGATTAAGTGCCATGAAGAAATAATCATTTCAATTAATATGTCTAAATGTAACAAAATACTTCTCATATTATCTTGGATGGCTATTGTCTGTAAATGTTCCAAATCATGAAGTGCTTCAAACTCAGAAACTCTTCTCTTCTTTAAAGTCTTTTGCCTTTGTTTTATAAAATATCCGAGTAGCTACTTAGTGCCAAAAAGAAAGGTCAAAAGTTGGGTGTGTATCCAGTCTCCCCCTTCCAAAATCCCTGGTATCTGGGCGACTGGGCATCATTGGTTAATGTCCTTTTTTATTTTCTCAAATATAGGGTTATGAGTTTTCACATATTCACCAATGTCGGCGTGGAATTAGCTTTTGGTTTGATAGTATGACTTACTCTAGTAGTACTTCTATGAGCTTTTGAATCTGGGTGTTTCTTTTCTCTGAAATAGCTATGCGGGTTCTGTATAAAAGATGACATGATTGCAAATGATAGGAGTACAAGTAAGCGGGCTCTGTATGATAGAAGACATGATTGCAAATGATAAATGATAGGAGTACAAGTAATATTCCATTCTTGTTAATTGTTATTTATCTTTTAGAAAATCAGTATCATATTTAGGTTATATAGGCATCTTCATGTTTGTGTCGTATATTAACCAGTGTCTTGAAAAACATGGAAATAGAACTGCTTTTTTCTGCAACTGGCAGGTCGGTGTTACATCTTTCTTGGTCAAATGGGTTAGCTGGTGATATCACAAATCAAATAATAGAAATAAAAAATAGATAAAATTCAGAAAATGCAGAAAATTATAGAAAAAAACTTTGATAGTGTAATTGTCGGTTGAAAACTTTGATGTTAAGTTCATCCACAAAAGACATGACCTTAGGGATCTATATTTTGGAAAAAAGCTGTGTACCATGAAGAGTTGTCTTTTACCTTCAAGCCACGTAATATCCATTTTCAGATCTGTTAGCTCTGCAATTGGTATTCAGGTGGTGTAATGAATGTAAACATTTTCATATCATGTCACCTTTGCTGTCCTGATAATGCCTCTATAGGGCGTGGGATATACGATACATGGCCATGGTTCTAAATATTGCTGCAGCATTATATACTGGACCTTGATTATGTTTGGTTAATATTTCAAAAAATATGATGTAGGGATAGAGCACCACCTAAAATCCCTCGACCGCCACCAAAGCAGGGACAAGCAGCATTAGTTCAGCCATCATCATCTTCATCATCCAAGCACTTGTCCAAGTTGTCAACAGGTATGTATAGTTTGATATCTTGCGGATTAGTTTATATTCTTTAATCTTCATTATCATTTAAGCCTTTCACCCCTCAAAAAAATAAATAAACAAGAAAAATCATTTAAACCTTGTCCCAACTATATTCTGGTGGTGTAATGAGCTCTTATTCTTTTCATATCTATATCTTTCCCAGGTTCAAAGAAAACCACAGCCAGCTCGTCTTCAGCCAAATCCTCCAAACGACGGCTGTAAGATTACAAGGCATTTAGATGGAAAGTAATTCTTTTATAGTTAGTTTTCTTTTTCTTTTATCGGGTGATTTTTTATGCCATCTAACTGGTATTTTCAATTGTAGAGCGGTTTCTTACCTCTCTTACTATTTATTGTTTGCCACGTTTGTTACATATTGGCATCATGTATGGCTTAAATCTAAATATCAACGCCCAATGTGCAATATATGTTTTAAATTCTCCTCTGAAATCACTTTCTAACTCATGTTTTCCAATGATCTGTTTCAGTTTGTGGGAGGCTTTTATAGCAATATTTGCACCGGTTTATTCTGTGATGTCTTGTGCATTACGAGTTTGGATCTGATGACCACAACACATGTACAACAGATGTTCTCGATGTGTGGTTGGGTGAACGTGGCCAGGAATGTGTTGTGATCAGCAGATCCGGACTCTGCATTACACACTTGTGCTAGCACGGTTACATTCCACTCTCATTGTTAATACTTAATAGTCTAGTATCAATTATTACAACTACTGTTTGTATTTTATTTCTGAAAAAACAATTTACTGATGAAATCCTTACTCATTTGTTCTGCTAAATCTTGGTGTCTTGGTTTTAAGGATCTATTTTTGTTATTATCAATATCCGAAAATAAAAGAATGTGGTTTCCTACATAGTTTCAACTACCCGTCTACGGTTTGTTGGTTTGGTGAGGTTATCAATTTAACTTTGAGCTCGTGTAAATTGTTGAAACCTACTCCGAAGTTTTTGACCATTGCTACCTCCCCTAAAGTTTGGTAATTGCAAACACTTTGGTAATTCCAAAATATCCATACAATTTTTATTGAGGCTGGTTTCTACGAAACCTATAAAAATTTTATAAACAACAAAAATATAGAGAATTTAAAGTTCCAACTTTATCTTTAAGGTTCAGATTGGAAGGAGTACAAATATAAATATATAGAGATTAAAACCTTATATTTTATATGTATTTGTATTGTACATATTTGCATTCGTACTCTTTTCAAATTGAGCCTACACCATTGATATGGGGGGAAAATTTGATAAATAAACATTTTGGTCAAAGGTAACTAAATGCATAGGTATTTTGGACATTTTACCAAACTTCATGAGAGGTTTCAGCAACATCATTAACTTCAAGAAGGTTAGCGTAATATGGAAACAAACCCTAGCTACTCTATATAAACTTATGCCCTTATGACTCCTACAAGAAGTTTTCTAAAATATGGTAACACTCTTTAATAGGATTTTACTAAAAATCTTTAAAAAGAAAGTCCTAATTGAACAAAAATTTAGAAATCATGATTTAACACTAACTTGGTAATTATGAATTAAGGTAAAAGTTTCACATTGATGCTAATTTGGTAAATTCGAACTAAGATAGAAGTTCTGGCATTAACTTGGTAATTGATTATTAGGTTGGATCAATAACGTTACTGCAATTTCTTATTGGTTGTGGAGTGTTCTTAACATGCATAGAACTTATTGGCATTCTCCTGTATTACATCATCCTCATTGGGTTGGAGAGAATATAACATTGGATTTAAGTAATCATTTGAATGATCGCCAACATACGATACCAAGTGTTTGACATTGAAGACATTATGGTTATATATATGGTTGAATAGTTTTAGTGGTGTCTAACTTTCCACGTGCTCAACTAGTTGATGGTGTTCTGTTAAAATGGCCCAAAGATAGTCTCATGCATTAAATACTATTTTCATTCTCTTTCCATCATGTTGTTTGTAGTTAGCATTAGCTACCTCTAGCAAAAGTTTAAAAAATCAACACGTATCGGTCGATACGTATCGTATCGAGAGCAGCCTGATATGTTTCCATAGAGGGTGTATTGGGGTTCTGACCTATTCAGGGGGTGGAGGAACCTTAAATTGGCTCCCCCTAAACCAAATTTGAATAATAAATTAAGAAAAATAAAAAAAGGTATCGATACGCCCTTATCGACGTATTGGGATTTATAACATTGACTCTAGCTTGTTGTGGATTTCTTTTTGGAGGTTCTTAAGCTTCTACATCACATCATTAGCCTTGTCATGAATTTGGCCTTGCCAAGTATTGATAGCAATATCAACGACGCTATAAGGATTGGCCCCATATATTACCTCAAATGATCTGAATTTGATGCTCCTGGTTTTGGACCTATTGTAGGCAAACTTAGTTTGTGTTAATGAGAGATATCACTGTTGATCATGGCTAATTGTAAGGGTTCTAAAAAGATTTCCAAAACTCTTATTGACTATTTCTGTTTCGCCAATAGTTTGAGGATTATATGAACTATTGAATAGAAAGACATAGAGTTTGGTAATCTCGTTAAATAATAAATCAGCAATAAGTGAGTCATCCAATTTCTTCCTACAAGCCACCATTTTACGATCTACTTGTCACTTAGGAACTAGGGGGCATGTATAGTCCAACATTGGTTACTATCCCCTTAGGTACTTGGCATATATGATCGCTTAACAAATCTCGTGATATCCCTTTTCATCTTGGACCAAAAGTAACTTGTTGAAACGATATGAATTCGTGCTTCACTAAGTGTCCTTGGGGTGGGCCACTCAACAATGGCATGAACCTTTTATAGGTCCATAGAAACTCATTCCCTTGATATAGCATGTCCAATGAATAAGACCCGATCTGTTGCAATAGTACACTTCTTTATAGTTGCATAAATTTGCTTGCTATGCAAAGTCATAATTATGTCTTGAAGATGCATTAAATGAGAGTTCATATCAGTGCTATATATGAGAATATCATCAAAGTGTACCATAACACACTAACCAATAAAAGGATTGAGAACTTGGTTCAGGACCCTCATGAATGTGTTTGGTGCTTTAGACAAACCGAATGGCATCACTAGCCATTCATATAAGTCATTTCGTGTTTTGAATGTTGTCTTCCACTCAACATTAGGATGAATTCTATTTTGATGGTAGCCTGATTTCAAGTGCAATTTAATGAATACATTGGCCCCAGAAAGTTGATCCAACATGTCACCGAAACGTGGAATTGAAAACTAATACTTGATAGTTATTTTATAAATTGCTTGATTGTCAACACACATTCTCTAAGTGTCGTCCCTCTTTAGCACTAACAAAGTGGGCACCATGCATGGGCTCATGCTATCTCGTATGGACCTCTTAGGAAGTAATTCATCTACTGGCCTATGTAACTTTTCATATTTAGTGGGATTCATTTTATAATGGGCCTCGTTGGAGATGATAGCACGTAGTGTTAAATCTATGCAATGTTAGATATCCCTTAGTGGTGGTAATCTTGTAGATAAGTCATCAGGAAACGCATTACTAAATTCATAAAGCAAAGGTCTCACCTCTTCTAGAACCCCCATACCCATGGTTCAAAGTATCGATACGATACACCCCATATCAGGGGGGTATCATATCGTATCTTTTGTGAATGATACGGTCTGAAACGCCTGTTTCGGACCCCCAATTTTTTTAATACTAAAAAGCATGATTAAAGCTTCCCAAAAAACCAAAATTTGAAAAAAACTAAAAAAAATAGAGTTTCAACTGTTTATAAGTACTCAGACGATACAGTCAAAACTTATATCGTATCGATACTTTGAACTTTGCCCATACCTTTTAACTCAAGCCTCTTCTCGATTAAAGCATACACAACACAAACATCTTTTAAGACATTTGTGAATTCAGCCATGGCAAATAAGCTATAACCCTCATCGAGTTTTGGTTTAGATATAATCTCTTGTGATGGACATAAAGTCAGTTTTTTCCCTTTAAGCGCAAAAGAGTAGTTGTTGTTTTGCTTGTCATGGATTACATGGTGGTTAGGGCTGTTCGCGGGTCAGGTTGGGTCGGTTTACTACAGTTTTTCCAACTGAACTGACATAGAAACCGAAACCGACCAAATGTTAAGCAAAACCGACCTGGTCAGTTTGAGTCGGGTTGGGTCGGTTTGGGTCGGTTTCGGTTCTAAGTTCATCCCTGTGATAAAATCTTGCTAATTTTAAAAACAGTCATAAATTGAACATCATTTCAGCCATCTCCTATGAAAAAATTTAAATGAAAAGTTAATTACAAAAGTTGTTCATTAATCACCATTCACTAATCCAAAGTTTCTTGCAACCATTCAAAAATTAAGTGGCCTAAGGGGCTTTGGAACTTCATGTTCGAACTAGGAATTAAGTTGGTTCAGTTCGGGTCGGTTTCGATTTTCTTGTGTAAAAACCGAAACCGACCCAAATCATCGGTTTAAGAATTTGCCCAACCCAAAACCGACCCGTACTAATGAAAACCTGGTCGACTCAAGTTGGGTCGGTCCGGGTTGGTCGGTTTGGTCGGGTTGGGCCTTCTTATGAACAGCCCTAATGGTGGTCAAATTTCCACTGGCACCTAAGTAGTAAAGGGCAAACATCCATGCATATAACATCACACCACATAGGATCATTATAATTAATTCCAATAGAAAAGTCAACTAAACATCATTGTGTGACTGAGATCTCATTCAGTTTCCAGGTTCAACATGTGGATAGCTTCTTCTGCTATATCATTCTAACAATTCTTGTTATCAATTACAAGGCTTGTTATCTTTTTCACCTATAGTACATGTGGTGTGGAAGATATTATTTCTTAGTTAATCCGACAATTCACCCGTAAGAATTAGGAATGATCGCTACATCACCAAGGCCTCTCCTATATCCCCATACACCAGTTCTCCCTCCAAGGTTTTTTTATAATAGGAGTCAAACACATGTGGGGCTAAATAGTCAAGTGCTTCTAAGTGAACTAATTAGATTTTAATTAGGTCCAAGACCCTAGTTTTGGTTTAGCCCACAAGACTATGATTAGGTGGTTGGATTTAGAGGTGGCTTTGGGTTACTACATGGGGGTGGTTTGGCCATATTAGTTTGGGTTCGACCCAATTGATTAGGTTTGTTGCTTTTTCTTTTTATGGTCAGAGCAAGTTGGCGTGCCATAGAAACATCATAACAGTCCAATAGGTCTAATACATCCTGAATATTTGGTCTCAGCCTACCAATATACCTAGCCACAGGGTTCAAAGTATCGATACAAGGCGATATGCCGCTAGGGCGTATCGGCTTGTATAATCATTTTTCTTAAGTTTTATTTTTATTTTCAAAACTGGTTCAGAGGGGTCAGTTTAAGTGTCGGCTACCCTCTAAACCAGGCCCTGACCCGATACAACCCCTATAGGGGCATATCGATAACGAGTCGATACGTAACAATTTTTTGATCCTTGCCTAACCACCAGTTGGTCTTTAATTTTAGATAACTCATTCTGGGTCACTAATAGGTGAAACTTCTTTATATATTAATCTACTGTATTAGTTCCTTGCCTTATATTCTGTAATTCTTGATAAAATAAATGAATATAGTTATGGGGTGGAAATTCTCACCCCATCTTTGCCTTGAGCTTTTCCCACATCTTAATCTTTTCCTTTCCTCTTTTCTATTGCATAACCTTCAATTGATGCCACTGTGCTTCAGCTTGCCCGTTAAACTGAGAGGTTATTAAGGACATGATCTTAATTTCTAGAACTTCCTTGAATTGAAGGACTTCTTATACCATGAAGAGGTAGTCCATGAATTCTTTTGTACTTATCTCCACGAAATTATGGGATCTCAATATTTTGACCCATTTCCCATTGTCTTTGTGTTAGATAGTATATGCCCTTAGCTCCAATCAGATTGATGTACATGAGCATTTATTTACAAATGAATAAAGTACATTATTGTTTCATGTTGATGTTGGTATGTTTTTTGTAAATTATCCATTAAACTAAACACTTATGAAGCTCGTATTAGTTGAGAAAGTTCTTAGATGTTGGATAGATTTGGGGAGTTTATCCTGCCTAGGCTGACAGTGGTGTGCTGCCAAACAGTTGGAGCAATTTCTCTTAGATTATAGGGTTAGACCCCAAGCATAGATAGTGTGTGTTTGTAAGAAACACTAAAGCCAAGCTGATTTCTAGTTATGCCCTAGACCTTGGAGATAGATGGTCTAATACATCCTCACCTTCCCTCCATTCTAATCTCCACCATCCGTTCTAGGGCACTTTCTTTTTAGCATTCTAACCCTAGGAGCCGCCTAACATCTAATCTTCACCAATCAGCCTTTACCCATTAAATCTCAGCCTTACATAATATTGAGTGCTTTCTCCTTTTCTTCTCAGCCTTATGATCACCTTAGAACCATCCCAACCCTTCATTCTAAACCCTAGGGCACCCATATTTTTGCTAAAGCCCAACTGCCACCCCCCTCTTTCTCTCTAATTTCTATTATATCCACCATTCTCTATAAAAATGACCCCATGGGCCTTGGAGAAGGGGTTGGTCAATTCATCCAGTTAACAAAGATAATGTTTCTTGAGGAGTTCAAGGGTTGTAGTGTTGGACAGTTTTGTATGCCCTTAGCTTCAATCATTTTGATGTACTTTTGTTATTTAGTGGAAATAACTAAAGTGCATGTTTGATTCATGTTGTTTGGTTTAATTCTGTGTAAAACCCTAAAACTGGACATTTGTAGAGACTCATGTTAGTTTTAAATGTTCACAGCCGTTGGATAAGTCTGGGGAGATTTATCCTGCCAAGGCTGATACTGGTGTGCCACCAAGTGTTGGGATGGCCTGTCTCAGCCATCAGGGTAAGACCCGAGGCACATACAGCATGGGATTACTTGAATCCTTGAACCGGACCAGATTTCCAGTCTTGCCCTGGACCTTGGAGATAGATGGGCAAAACTGGAAAGTTACACCTGACCCCTAGACTCGATTATGACACTTCACTAGGTGCTGGATCAGGCTGCCTTTGATATGCCAATCAGTGAGATCCTTAGTGGGGATCAAAACCTGGGTATGTTGGGGCAGTTTGAGAATTCATCTGAGTGGGTGGTCATAGTGACAGAATCAGCCACTTTGTCGGACAAAGGGTAATGATCGGGAATGCACTCTCTCTGATGGAAACCAAACTGCCGGCAGTTGATTTCAATCGTTGGAATTTTGTTTTTGCAAAATTAATATATATTTACATATATATGTACGGTTTCAAAATGTTTGCAAATGGTTTTAATTCCCGGGATCCATGTGAGAGGAGAGTGCGGCACTGTTCCTTGCAGCCGAGGGAGAGGTCCTCTCTTGTCGGGCAGTGCTTGATCATTAAGGGCTGAGAGGTTAAGTGTAAGACCATTTAGGATAATACCTGATGGGCTAATCTTGCACCTGCCCACAGTCCCTGGGTTTTTATAAGATGGCTTGGCCCAGGGACCACTTAATGTAAGTGTTGGGCCCATAGGGTTCATACGATGGACTCAAGGGGTTTTTAAAGAAGGAGTCCTTGTACTTAAAGATTGTCTTTATGTACAGAACTTGAGAAGGAATTTAATTTCTGTTTCAAAATTGTGTGCTGATGGATATACTGTTTACTTTAGTAATATGATTACTGTTAAACGGAATAATAAATTCATCGCATGCGGGGAGCTAGAGAACGGTCTCTATGTTCTGCATCCTTCTTTGGAAACTAACTTAACCGAAACTACGTCGGTCGAAAATCCCAAGAAAAGGACTCGTGATACAGTAAATCTCACGTGCCTCTGGCATTACCGACTTGGCCACATCGGTGTCGACCGAATCACAAGACTGGTAAAGGATGGTCCTTTGGATTTTCTAACCGTAGAAAATCTTCCCACTTGTGAACCTTGCCTCCAAGGTAAGATGACTAAGCGGCCATTTGACGGTAAGCCTGAAAGATGTGCAGGCACACTTGACCTAATACATACTGATGTATGTGGTCCCCTGAGTGTTAGGACACGGAATCAACACGTGTACTTCATCACCTTTACAGATGATTTTTCACGATATGGTTACGTGTACCTAATGAGACATAAGTCTGAATCATTTGAAAAGTTCAAAGAGTTCAGACAGGAAGTCGAGAAACAGTTAGGGAGAGAAATTAAGGCCCTTCGATCAAATCGAGGTGGCGAGTATCTCTCTGACGAATTCAGGGACTACTTAAAGGCCAATGGGATAGTGTCACAACTAGCTCCTCCTGCTACACCTCAACTCAACGGTGTTTCAGAGAGGAGAAATAGGACCTTATTAGACATGGTCCGGTCACTTCTCGTACGCTCAGAATTACCCACATCCTTTTGGGGATACGCATTAGAGACTGCTACCTACGTGCTGAATAGGGTTCCAACCAAATCAGTTCCGAAAACTCCATATGAACTTTGGACCGGAAGGAAGCCAAGTGTGAGACACTTGAAGATTTGGGGTTGTCCTGCACACGTTAAAAGAACAAGTGCGGACAAGTTGGAATCTAAAACCAGCCGTTGCCTGTTTATAGGCTACCCAAAGGATTCGGTGGGTTATCTATTCTATGACCCAAGTGAGCAGAAAGTGTTCTGCAGTCGAAACGCCCGATTCTTAGAATCCGATTACATCCTGGACACCCATCGTCAGGAAATAGTTCTTGATGAGGAGAGCTCAGGAGCAGTGGGAGATGACCCACAAGTTCCAGGTAATGACCAACCTAGAAGGTCCACCCGGGTATCCAGACCACCAGTCCGATATGGTTATGACCAGGATAGTTACCTGGTGGAAGCCTTGACTAGTGAAGAGGATCCCGTGTCTTACGCGGAAGCTATGTTAGACATAGACTCCCAGAAGTGGGTGGAGGCCATGAGAGCCGAGATGGACTCAATGGAGACCAATGGAGTCTGGACTCTAGTGGATCCGCCCTCCGGGGTAAAAGCAATTGGTTGCAAATGGATCTACAAGAGGAAGAAGGGCCCCGATGGCAGGATTGAGACCTTTAAAGCTCGTTTGGTGGCGAAAGGGTATACTCAGAAAGAAGGCATCGACTATGAGGAAACCTTTTCACCGGTGGCAATGCTTAAATCCATTAGGATCCTGCTAGCTGTAGCAGCGTACCATGATTACGAGATTTGGCAAATGGATGTCAAAACAGCGTTCCTGAATGGAGATCTTAGTGAAGATATCTACATGCAGCAGCCGCAAGGCTTCATTGCTGCTGGTCAGGAACACATGGTATGTAAACTTAATAGATCCATATATGGACTTAAGCAGGCTTCTAGGAGTTGGAACATCCGTTTTGATTCTGCAGTCAAAACGTTTGACTTTGAGCAGAATCCGGATGAGCCCTGTGTTTACAGGAAATCCAGTGGGGATAAGATCACCTTTTTAGTCTTGTATGTGGACGATATCCTACTCATTGGGAATGATGTAGGAATGTTGACTTCGGTCAAGGTGTGGCTATCACAGCAGTTCTCCATGAAAGATCTTGGAGAAGCTTCATACATACTGGGTCTTCGACTCTATAGAGATAGATCGAAGCGGATAATTGGATTATCCCAGGCTGCTTATATTGACAAAATTGTCAAAAGATACAGCATGGAAAACTCCAAGAAAGGAAACGTTCCTTTCAGGCACGGAGTCACTCTCTCCAAGAAGATGTCTCCCAAGACTTCTGAGGAGATTGAGAGCATGAGAGACGTTCCCTATGCCTCAGCTGTGGGGAGCATCATGTATGCCATGTTGTGCACTCGCCCGGACATAGCTCAGGCGGTGAGTGTGGTAAGCAGATTCCAGGCAAACCCAGGACAGGAGCATTGGACTGCTGTGAAGAACATACTCAAATACCTTCGAAGGACGAAAGAGTTTTGTCTGGTATTCGATGGTGGTTCACTGCAAGTTCTAGGGTATACCGATGCCGATTTCCAGTCGGATCCAGATGATAGAAAGTCTACATCTGGGTATGTTTTCACGATAGGATCGTGTGCTGTTTGCTGGAAAAGCAGCAAACAGGGGTCCACTGCAGACTCCACAACCGAGGCCGAGTACATTGCCGCAAGTGAAGCTGCCAAGGAAGCCGTGTGGATGAAGAAATTCATACACGAATTGGGAGCGATTCCATCCAGCACATCACCCATCCCGTTGTTGTGTGACAACAATGGAGCGATCGCCCAGGCTAAAGAGCCTCGGGCCCACCCGAAGTCAAAGCACATCGAGAGGAAGTACCATGTACTGCGGGAGATCGTTGGTAGAGGGGACGTCCTAATTCAAAAGGTAGCATCAGCGGATAATGTGGCAGACCCATTGACTAAGCCACTGACACAGAAGGTGTTTGAGAAACACGTGGAAAGTATGGGACTCCGGCTTGTACCAGATTGGACCTAAGTGCAAGTGGGAGCTGTTGGACAGTTTTGTATGCCCTTAGCTTCAATCATTTTGATGTACTTTTGTTATTTAGTGGAAATAACTAAAGTGCATGTTTGATTCATGTTGTTTGGTTTAATTCTGTGTAAAACCCTAAAACAGGACATTTGTAGAGACTCATGTTAGTTTTAAATGTTCACAGCCGTTGGATAAGTCTGGGGAGATTTATCCTGCCAAGGCTGATACTGGTGTGCCACCAAGTGTTGGGATGGCCTGTCTCAGCCATCAGGGTAAGACCCGAGGCACATACAGCATGGGATTACTTGAATCCTTGAACCGGACCAGATTTCCAGTCTTGCCCTGGACCTTGGAGATAGATGGGCAAAACTGGAAAGTTACACCTGACCCCTAGACTCGATTATGACACTTCACTAGGTGCTGGATCAGGCTGCCTTTGATATGCCAATCAGTGAGATCCTTAGTGGGGATCAAAACCTGGGTATGTTGGGGCAGTTTGAGAATTCATCTGAGTGGGTGGTCATAGTGACAGAATCAGCCACTTTGTCGGACAAAGGGTAATGATCGGGAATGCACTCTCTCTGATGGAAACCAAACTGCCGGCACATGGTTTTAATTCCCGGGATCCATGTGAGAGGAGAGTGCGGCACTGTTCCTTGCAGCCGAGGGAGAGGTCCTCTCTTGTCGGGCAGTGCTTGATCATTAAGGGCTGAGAGGTTAAGTGTAAGACCATTTAGGATAATACCTGATGGGCTAATCTTGCACCTGCCCACAGTCCCTGGGTTTTTATAAGATGGCTTGGCCCAGGGACCACTTAATGTAAGTGTTGGGCCCATAGGGTTCATACGATGGACTCAAGGGGTTCATTGAGATTTTCAGTGAATTTGGCTGGGCCTTGTATTAAAGGCTGGGCCGAACCCATGTGGCTGGTGTGTAGATCAATGCTTGGGTCCCACGCCATACAAAGAAGCCCAACTGGGCAGCAGACTGGAAACTAATTAAACACTGAATACTTAATGGGCCAAAAGCCCATTTCGAAGTGGGCTGATATGATCACCCATCAATGGGGCGAATTTGAGATTGAAGTTAGCAAAAAGGATTGGGCTCTTAGCCTTATCCACTCTTAGAGACCAAATTCAAATCAGATTTGAATCTGGTAACCTCCTGATAAGATCAGGAGTAAGCTAACTCTATCTGAAAAAGGGATTAAGATTATCCCCTATCCAAATACTGATTTGGATTGGGATAACTCCTAATCAGGAGATTTTTCTTAATCAAGAAGAAAAGAGAGGAGATTTTCGAATGAACCAAGAGAGGGAAATCAGATTTCGATCCAAGAGGTTCTGGTAAGCAAGAAAGGTTCCCGCGAATTGAGATTAGATCTCATTCTCTCCAGAAAAGAAAACAGTTCAGCTTTTTCGTTTCTGGAAATCTCCTCCTGCCGCCGCCATCTGCATTGTTGCAAGATTCGATCTTTGCAGAAAAGAAAGTCAAGAAACCAGTTCTTGACATCAGTCTTGCAAGAAAGACTGAAAGAATTCAGTGTTTAGTACATCCAGGGGATTCTTGTGAAGGATCCAGTGTGTAGGACGCACCCTGCTGGTTCTGTTCCATCCACAGCTGTGTCATCTTCAGCAGGGACAGATCTTGGAGCATTCTTTGGGCGTGAACACCAACTTTGGGAGATACTGCTTCTCCGGATCAGGTATAATCCTCCCATTTATCTTTTGGTATAGATCTGGTTTGATTAGGGTTCAAGTAGATCCTTGAATATTGTATTCTAAATTCAGGGAATATGATTCCCAGTTGGGAGAAGGTAGGAAATTTTTGAAATTCGCCCCACCCATTCCGCAACCTTTATGGCGTCCATTAGATGGATCCTACCATTCTTTCATGTAGAATGAATGACACCCACTTCTTGTTAGGAGGGGATCCTGCAAGCTATTCAACCATTCTACAATACCGCCACTGGATCTGATCAACCATTATTTTCTTTTCTGTTATTTTTATTTTTGTAATATTTTAGATTTAAGTCTTGTTTGTTTCTCTGTTTTGTAGATCTAAATTCGTTTAGTTCAAGGCTAAGGTGTCTCGAGGGGTTCAAGGGTTGTAGAAAGGATGGACGCCCGGTTCTTGTTAGGAGGGGTTTCTGCAAGCTGTTTGGCCGATCTACAGCTACCACCACTGGATTTGGATTCTGGATCATTTATTTATTTATTTATTTCAATTGTTAATTCACATACTTTATTAAATTTTGATTTTTATTTATTGTCTTGTTTAAATTCAAAACATTTAATTTTATCAATAATAGATTTTATTTTCGTAATTTCTACCATTCCTGATTGCATTTTCTTGTTCAAATCTAAGTATATATTAATTTTTCACTTGCTTCCCTATGGATACGACCTGTTCTCACCCATTAACTACGTTAGTAGTTGTTTGAGAAACGATAAAAATTATAAATGTTTAAACTGGTGTTCCAGGGTGTTTAATGACGCACTTCCAGACACACCAAGCTTTTGGCGTCGTTGTCGGGGAAGCACGGAGAAAATTTTTTATTTACTTTTTCCGGATCTGTTTCATTATTTTTTCTTTTTTGTTTTATTACTTAGTCCCTTATCTCAGTTTAATTCTTGTTTCTCTTTGATTCCAATGGACGGAATAGCGAAAGGTGGGGTACCGGAGAGTTGCGGGACTACAGAATGAAAGAGAGGAGAAGAGAAATTGGATTGCGTTTCAGGTGTACTCATTCCATTTTACTTTTGATTTTTGATTTTTATTTTTGAACACTTTTTTTTAGTTGAATAGTGATTTTTGAATTTTTAATTATTTCTTTTAGATTCGATTTATTTTTTCTAGTATTATTTTGATTTCATTTTGTTTCTAGATCTATTCTTCTTTCTTTATTTTAATTTCTTGTTCAAATTTTTTTTCTTTAATAGGTTTGTGTTTTTCTTTTATTCAGATTTAAAAAACAAAAAAATCGTTTATTTTATTTTATTTTATTTCTTGTAGCATAATTTTCTTTTGTTTATTTTATTTTATTTTATTATATTTTCGGTTTAAATGTTAGATTTTTTTCTTTTATTTTAGATAAAAAAACAAAAAAAAACAAAAAGAAAAATAAATACAAAATTTTATTTTATTTTATTTTATTTTATTTTTGCAACATATTTTAATTTTCGTATTAATTATTAGATTTGTGTTTTTCTTTTATTAAAAAAACAAAAAAATATAAAAAAAATTCAGTATTTCTTTTCTTTTGTTTATTTTATTTTTGGTTTTCTTATTTTTTAGATTTGTATTATTTTTCTTTTCTTTTATCTATTTTTTATATAATTTTATTTTTGATCATTTTATTTTCAGTTTAATTTTTAGATTAGCAATTAGTTTGTTAGAATTTATTTTTGGTAGTTGTTAGTTCTGTTTAGCACAATTAATTGCTGTTTTATTTTTTGTTTGCAATTATGTTGCTTTATTTAATTTCTTTTCTTTTAGTTTTAATTGAATAATTAATTGCTAAATAGGAAATTGTTGCAATTTTCGAATTTGAGTTTAAATTTCAAATCTAAATTTAAATTTAATTTTTAATTCGAATCTGAATCTGAATTTGAATTTGAATTTCAAATTTCGAAATTTAAATTTTAAATTTTTTAATTTAAAAAAAATTGAAAATAACAAGTTAAAAATTTAGAAAAATATTCAAATTTAAATTTTAGGAATTTAAAATTCAAAATCTAAATTTGAATTTAAATTCCCAAAAATTTAAATTTTGAATTAAAAATAAATTGGGAAAAATAAAAGAAAATTGGTGAATATTTTTCTTGCATTTTCATTCCAATATTTAGGGTTTTATATTCTAGAGCATGCATCATATAGGTTTATTTAATTGTTAAATTATCATTGCTAGTTGTGAATGTGTTAGGTTTTCTTTCTTTTTATTATTTTAATTACTTCTTTTGCTTAGTTTATTTTATTCTTTTATGTTATATGCTGAATTGCATTTTAGAAATAATTATTCATGCATATTGTAGTTAGTTGCATTTTGTTGTCGTTATTTTGTCTTTTCGTTAATTCATTTAAGGGCATCTAACTTAAATAAGATAAGGTGGGGATGTCATCACCCTTCCTTGACCCAAAAATCACCACTCTTCACATGCGATTCACCCTAACCCAAATTTAAAATTTGGATAGAAAGATCCTTTAGGGAAGCCTCACACTTGGTTCAAAGGTGTGCTGAATTTTAGGAAAGCTTGTAATTATTTTCCATAACCGGCGGTTGGTGTCTAAGGAAAGAGGTTAGGTGGCTATGCCTAAGCGGGTTTTTGTGGTTACTTAATTAGGTCATTCCAAGAGCAAGGGGAGACTCCCACATCCCCACCTCTTACCAGGCTAACCAAAGGAAGTGATGTAATTCCAAGTGAACTTAAAAGGATTCACATTGGTTGAACCACTAGTTTAGGAAACCTTAGGTCGTGTGGTTGATTTGTTTGCCTTTAAAAAAACAAAATAAAATATTTAAATATTTAAATTTGAATTTAAATTTTAGGAATTTAAATTTCAAAATCTGAATTTGAATTTAAATTTCAAAATTTTAAAATTTGAATTAAAAAAATCAAATTTGAGTTTCAATTTCAGAATTTAAATTTGAAATTAAAATTCAAAATTTAAATTTCAAATTTCAAAAAAAAATGAAGAAAAAAAATTTGCAATGGTCGGAATGTGTAGAATGAGAAACTATTTCCAACCTAAGCCACAAATAGATTAAATCATGTGTCTCAACAGCTGGGCAAGATCAATGGGATGGCCCAAAGACTTGACCAAATCCTTGCATATCGTCAATAATTCCCAACCTTGTCATCCAACTCAACATGTTCCATCTATTCAAGCCCGGCCCAACATGTGAGTCAATGCCCTGCGGTGGGCCCATGTCAACCAATAATTCCAGAGCAAGTACATGCAACTAACAATTTTCTCCAATCCAATGTTAACCCATCCTTTAATCCATATAATCCTGGGTGGAAGAATCAACCCATTTTTTCCTATTGGGCCCAAGCCCAAGAAACCACCCTGCCAGATTCACACTCTCAATGGTGTGCAGCCCAGGCTCACTATGAGTATAATGATTACTATGGGACCCAACCGGTTCAGCCTTATCAAACCGATTCATTTGATGACAGGTTTTGGCAGCTCCAACAGTTGATCTTAGCTCAACAACAGTTAATCCTAAAATTACAGAGCCAAGTAATTCAGCTTAGGAAAGCTAACATGCAATGGAAAAATGATTCAATGCCTAGTCAACCGGTTGTAAATCCCAGAGATGAATCCTTAGGTATTCCCCAATACCTAGATCCTACAACCTTTAATACCACAGAATTAGAAAATGCTGAAGAAACCTCAGCTTTTCAAAGGGAGGAAAAGTGTGAAGACCTGTATGAGTCTGGAAATCCTTCTGCCTACCCAGAAAGAATAAGAATTGTTGTACGATAGATGTAGAAAGAAACCCTGCAGAAACCAATCTGGTCACAGTAGATGGCCTGACGGAGGAAGCTAATGCCTTAATGAAGTCTCCTCACCCATTTCAATCTTGGCCCATTGTTGAACCTCTACCAAAACTAAAGGGTGAACCGCTTGTGCCTTCTTAGGAACCTCCCCCACAATTGGAACTAAAACCCTTACCGGACTCCCTTAAGTATGTGTTTTTAGGACCCGACCAAACACTACTAGTGATCATAGCCACAGACTTAACCCCTATACAAGAAGAGAAACTGATTGAGGTATTAAAGAAGTATAGGGGTGCTATTGGTTGGTTAGTAGCTGATATGAAGGGTATTAGTCCGTCCATCTGTATGCACCCTATTTACACAAAGGAATGTGCCAAACCTAGTAGGAAGATGCAAAGAAGGTTGAACCCAAATATGAGAGAGGTGGTCAAACAAGAAATAGTTAAGTGGTTAGATGTGGGTATTATCTACCCGATCTCAGATAGTAGTTGGGTAAGTCCTAAGCAAGTGGTGCCTAAGAAAGGCAATGTCACCATGGTCATTAATGATTAAGGTGAAGTAATCCCTGCCCGACTTACCATGAGATGGCGAGTGTGCATCGACTTTAGGAAACTCAACACAGTCACAAAAAATGACCACTTCCCTTTGCCCTTCATTGACCAAATTCTAGAAAAACTCGTCGGGCAAAAATATTTTTGCTTCTTAGATGGGTATTTTGGGTACAACCAAATGGCCATTTACCCCGAAGACCAAGAGAAAACAACTTTTACCTGCCCTTATGGAACATTCGCCTTCCGACGAATGTCGTTTGGATTATGTAATGCACCAGCAACCTTTCAGAGGTGCATGACGGCAATTTTTTCGGAAATGGTGGGTGATTTCCTATAAATATTTATGGATGATTTCTCGGTAGTTGGGGATTCCTTTGAATCATGTCTCGAAAACTTACAAAAAATTCTTCAACGATGTATCGAGACAAACTTGGTCCTTAGTTGGGAGAAGAGTCATTTTATGGTCAAAGAAGGCATTATTTTAGGCCACATAGTTTCTAAACGGGGTATCAAGGTGGATAAAGCAAAAATTGACCTAATCTCTAAACTTACACCTCCACTTCTGTCAAGAAAATCCGTTCTTTACTTGGACATGCCGGTTTCTACCAACGATTTATTAAGGACTTCTCCCAAATCTCCAGACCATTGTGTAACCTCCTAGCAAAAGATGTCCCATTCAACTTTGATGACGCATGTCTTAAGGCCTTCAAGTACTTGAAAGGGGCATTGACCAAGGCTCTAATTCTACAACCTCCCGACTGGTCTTTGCCCTTTGAAATCATGTGTGCTGCCTCCGACCACGCCATCGGAGCTATTTTGGGACAAAGGTGGATAAACGTCATGTGGTGATCTACTGTGCAAGTCGTACCCTCTCGGAAGCCCAATTGAATTATACCACCACAGAGAAAGAATTGTTAGTTGTAGTGTTTGCTCTGTAAAAATTCCGCCCGTACCTATTGGGTACCAAAGTGGTTGTCTATTCTGATCACTCAGCTTTAAGACATTTGTTGCATAAGAAAGAGGACAAACCTAGGCTCATCAGGTGGATCCTTCTTTTACAAGAATTTGACCTTGAGATTCGGGATAAAAGGGGTTTTGAAAATGTAGTAGTTGATCATCTATCCATAATTCAAATTGAAAAGAGTGAACCTGTGCATGACTACTCTTTTCCAGATGAACACTTCTTGGTAGTTTCCTATAGTACACCCCCATGAATTCTTTTGTAATTATCTCCACGGAATTATGGGATCTTAATCTTTTGACCCATATTCCATTGTCTTTGTGTTAAATAATATATGTCCTTAGCTCCAATCAGATTGATGTATGTGAACATTTATTTACAAATGAATAAAGTACATTATTGTTTCTTGTTGATGTTGGTATGTTTTCTGTGAATTACCCATTAAACTAAACACACATATTAGTTGAGAAAATTCTTAGTTGTGGGATAGATTTGACGAATTTATCCTACCAAGGCTGACACTCGTGTGTTGCCAAACAGTTGGAGCAATTTGTCTTAGATGATAGGGTTAGACCCCAGGAATAGGTAGTGTGTGTTTGTAAGAAACGCTAAAGCCGAGCTGATTTCTAGTTATGCCCTAGACCTTGGAGATAGATGGTCTAATACATCCTCACCTTCCATCCCTTCTAATCTCCACCATCCAATCTAGGGCACTTTCTTTTTAGCATTATAATCCTAGAAGCCACCTAACTTCTAATCTTCACCATTCATCATTTACCCATTAAATCTCAGCTTTACATAATATTGGGTGCTTTCTCCTTTTCTTCTCAGCCTTACGATCACCTTAAAACCATCCCAACCTTTCATTCTAAACCCTAGGGCACCCATATTTTTGCTAAAGCCCAACTGTCACCCCCTCTTTCTCTCTAATTCATGTTATATCCACCATTCTTTATAAAAAGAACCCCATGGGCCCTGGAGAAGGGGTTGGTCAATTCATCCAGTTAACAAGGCTAAGGTTTCTTGAGGAGTTCAAGGGTTGTAGAAGGGGAGGACGCCCAGTTCTTTTCAAGAGGGGTTCCTACAAACTGTTCAACCATTCTGCAACTACCGCCACTAGATTTGATCAACCATTATGTTCTTTTCTTTATTTTCTTTTCTGTTATTTTTATTTCTGTAATATTTTAGATTTAAGTCTTGTTTGTTTCTCTGTTTTGCAGATCTGAATTCGTTTAGTTCAAGGCTAAGGTGTCTCGAGGGGTTCGAGGGTTGTAGAAAGGACGAACGCTCGGTTCTTGTCAGGAGGGGTGTCTACAAGCTGTCTGGTCGATCTACAGCTACAGCTACCGCCACCGAATCCGGATTCTAGATTGTTTTTTATTTATTTATTTTTATTTCCTTTGTTGATTCCCATACTTTATTAAATTCTGATTTTTATTTATTGTCTTGTTTAAATTCAAAACATTTAATTTGAGAAATAATAGATTTTATTTTCGTATTTTCTGTCATTCCCGATTCTCTTATTTGGATCTAAGTATATATTAATTTTTCACTTGCTTTCCTGTGGATACGATCCATTCTCACCCATTTATTATGTTAGTAGTTGTTTGAGAAACGGTAAAAATTATAAATGTTTAAACTAGTATTCTGGAGTGTTTAACGATGCGCTTCCGAACACACCAAGGACCTTAAAATTGATTATAATGAAAGTTTTGTACAAGACTTTGTTATTCCTTTCTCTCTAAATTTGCCAATTGAAGTAGTAGAATAAATCAAGTACTGATGGTTATAGATTGTCAGTTTACGTTCCATCTAGTCTTTGAAATTGAGATCCATGTTTGTTGTACATTGACTGGTAATTCCTCATCCCTCATGCAAAGAGGGAACTCCTTTGGAACCGTCACCCCATGCTTGACTAAAATGTCGTGGGAACCATGTGAGAGATAATGTGCTTTACTTTTTCCGGTTTTGGGTAGGGTAGAGATTGGTTTTTAAAATAAAAAAAGTTTCAAAAAATAAAAAAATGGTCAAAACTGTTCGAATGGTTCAAACGATTAACCGGCTGGTTCAGTGGTTTGCTGACCAAAATCAACGGTTTTAGGAAAAAATGGAACTGGTTAGATGACCGGTTCCCGGTTTTTCTGGTCTGACCATCTGATTCAGTCCGGTTTTAAAAACCATGGGGTAGAGGGCCTAGGAGACGTGAGCTTTCTAGAGTAAATCTGTCCAGTACTCAGTGATCAGTGCACAGATCTTTCTTTTCTCTAATTATGATGCTTTTAATCAACCCATCTCTAAGAATCTTCAAACCTTTATACATACTTTTCCATATCTAAGAATCTGTAAGCCTCTTCACAGTATCCAAATTATGGGCGTTCAACATATATTTACTAATTACGACTCCTGCCCACATGTCCTCTTAGTTAGAGATGAGACACCAAGCTAGTTTAGTTAGGAAAGCAAGGTTAGTTTCTCTAAAATTTTTAATACCTAGGCCTTCTAAAAGTTTGGGGTGGGTGAGTTTGTCTCAACATATGAAATGAATTTTATATTTGTCTGGTGAGGAGCCCCATAGAAATTTCGCCTGATTTGTTACATTTTTTGATAAATGGAATTGGGGATCGTGAAAATTTGCATGCATCCCATGTGATGAGACACTAGAAAGAGTGGATTGGAGAAGGGTATATCTTCCTGCTAGGCTGAGGGGCATAGCTTTCCAACCAATCAATTTTTTATCCATTTGGCTGACTAAAATTCCCAAAATTTATTTAAAGGTATTCTTAGTCATTCTAGAATTAAAAATTGGGAGGCTCAAGTACTTCTCTAGCAGTTGAGACGTTTAAACCCCAGATTTCTAGCCAGAATCCTAGCATGCCTATGGTGAACATTCCTTGAGGTGTTTCGTCGGAAGCTGAGCAAAATCTATCCGGGGTTTGTCTGATTTTGTTAAGTTGAGAGATTGAAGCTTTGGAGAAAAAAAACAAATGGATAGGTCATTTGCATAGAAATTATGCGATAAACCTAGGCCATTTTTGGAGAACCTAAAGGAGGTGATGTCTCCATTCTCCACTTCTTTGATAATTAGGCCTGAGAGAGCTTCCAAACATAATAGAAAGATGTACGGAGACAAGGGATCCCCTTGTTGAAAACCTCTCGACGGGTTAAAATCTTTGAGGAGTTCAACATTAAAATTAATGCTTAGGGATGTGGTGATGCAACTCATGATTAATTTAACCCAATCCTCAGGAATGTTCACAGTTTCCAGAGTTTTAAGGACGAAAGACCACATAGGCTTTTTCTAGGTCTAGTTTAATCCCAATAAAACCCTCTTTTCCTTTTTTTTATTTTTATTTTTTTTAAAGAATGCAGAATTTCATGTAGGATGATCATATTTTCCCTTAGGTGCCTACTTGGGACAAAATTTGTTCACAATCACCTTGTAAATGGTGTTGCAAAGACCAATGCGGCCGAAATGGGAAATGACTTATGGGTTTTTAATTTTTGGGATAAGAATAATCGTTGATTTGTTGAACTCTTAGGTTATGTTAAGTTTGAAGGCAAATGCATGGAAAGGAAGGAAAAGATAGGGAAACTTTTACAAATCTTGTATAGGTTTCCTTGTCTTTCCCTTCCTTTTCCTTCAAACCAAGCATAGCCTTAAGGTGTAGTTCCATTTTCAAAACACTCCTTAACAGCTCTAGTGAAAGTTAACCCTAAAATATCCTAGTATTATTTTTTTTTTTGAAGAACTCTATTGTAATTCCATTCGTTCCCGGGCTCTTGTTATTTGGTAAAGGCCAAACAACCTATTTTATTTCACAGCCAGTAACTTGGTGGAACCATTCTCCCGTATTGGTGGGGATTTTACTGATCACTAGCTCTAAATCATTGCCCCTATTGTTAGTGTACGTGAAGAGTACAGGATTTTAAAGTGATTTCTTCAGGTCGTCCGTGTTATTTACCCAGGCCTGGTTATCCTTGAGGGCTCAGATCTTCTTAGCATGCCCTCTTTTAATGGCTCAAGTGTATCTTGTATTAAGGTCGCTATTTTTTAGCCAGATTACTCCAGCCTTCTGGCTCCACATGATTTCCTCAAGCTTGAGAACATTAAGATATTCATTTTTGAAGGCCTAATTGTAATTTAGAATGGAAACGTGAAAGCTTAGTTTTGAGATAATGCTGTATACCTTCCAGTCTCTTAGTGCAAAGACATTTTTTTCTCTAAAAATGTTAACAAAATGACTCTCAATCCAAGACTTGGCGAGAGAAGGATGGGCAATACATTAAAGAGGTTGCTGAGGATGAGGGCATACTCCAGGCTTCCCTCACCACTTCTTTGAACAAATCGTTAGTAAGCCACTTCCTCGATTCTGAAAATAGGGGCCTTTAGAATTTGTACCTGTAATGTTGATCAATCTCAAAGAACCATTCAACATAAAAGCTTAAGCTATTAAGTGAGGTCCTTGAATAGGATTTTATTCTTTAACATGCCATCTCATACCAATGCCCACTAGGCTTGAAGTGTGGACATCACAGGCTCATCATACCTTGTGTTGAAACTTAATTAATTGTAATGGGGTGACGAGAATCAAATAGTAGACTACTTGATCAAAATGGCTTAAATACCATCTCAAAAAACCATTCAACCTAAAAGCTTAAGCTGTTAAGTGAGATCATTGAATAGGTTTTTATTCTCTAACAATCAAAATTGGGTATTGGTTAGAATATGATAGAGCATTCTCCACCTGTGGTTGGCAAGAATATGATCAAGTTTGGCCTTAACGTTCCTATGCTGCCCGTTCGTCCACGTATACTTTTACCCATTAAACCCAATCCAAGGTCCATCATGTTGCAATCGTTTATTACCTGTCAAAACGCTTATATTTTATAACTATTTGGTGTTTGACCCCCTTGCTTCTCAGATGGATCAGTGGTAGTGTTAAAATCTCCCATCTAGAGCCAAGGCCTAGTGGTGTTGTTGTTGGTCATCAGTTATTTAAGTTTCGCATAGATTATTGCGGGTTGCTTTGTTCTATCTGGGTGATGGCAGATTGCTGAAAGGAGCCATTTAGGAAGGGAGGGATGAAGGTGAACCATAACATGAATGCAACGATCAGAAGAAATGTTGAACACCTACACCTTTTTATTTCTTCATCTTTCCAAATTAAAGGAGACAAAGGCCCCCTGAGAAGCCTTCCCGATCAGTGATGAATGACCCTAAGTAGCCAAGCATTGATATAATATCAGATAAACACTGGTTATTTGTCCGAGTTTCGACAAGCATCACGATTATAGGCTTATGATGATGAATAATATCTGCTAGAGATCTTCGAAAGTCATTATTTCCCGCTCCACGGGCATTTCATAATAACATCTTCATGGATGGGTAAGAAGGATTTCAACTTCTTTGTAAGTGCATGTTACATATTGCACTCAGAGGCTCCTTTTTGGTCCCCTGTTTCCATTGAGTCTTGTTCATGTTAAACGTGGACATAATCGGTACCAAACTTAGCCAAATTTCTTGTCTCATCCTTTGGTCCGTCCATGCTGCCTCTGTTGTGATTGCAATTGTTATGAGTGAGGTGTTATGGTGTGACCACACTATAATTGTTGATGTCCTCTTTGAAGCAAACTTGACTCGTTTGGGGTCTTCGTTTAGTTGCAAACTTAATAGATTTGAGATTATGCAATGGGTTTCAGCCTGCATGTGGTTGTGTTGATTTTGATCCGGTATGTTGGAGTTGGCTATCCTTCGGGTGGTAATTAAGGATGAAAAATTCTCCAAGTTTGTCTTCTTCCCTATATGACAAGCAAAAATGAGGGGTTTGGTCAAGTTCTTATCATGATAGTAATCATGACCATAGAGGCGGTGTTTGGTTTTAATGCCGTTTGTTCTAGAAAACGTGGCACATCAGTGCCATGTTGGAAAAATTAGTGCTTCAGAAAACGGTAACATATTTAGAACCATTTTTCCATAAAAAAATTGCTCCAAAACATGCCTTGGAAATCGATAAGGCGTAGTTTGGGGAAACATAAAATTTGACGTTTTCTCAATTTGGAACTTATTGCTGCCAATGCATGGACTTCCCATTAATGGGTACCAGTTTTAAAAACAGACATGGAGCACCGGTACCAACAGAAGATGTTGTTGTTGCCCCAAGAAATGTCCTACTTGGCAGCAACATTTCCAAATAAAAAAAATACACAATTTTCTGAGAAAATGGTGTTTCCAAACACCATTGATTATCCTACCAATGACTGCTATATTTATGAATAGAGTAAACCTAAATGGATCTTCACAAACCCCTTTGTTTCCCTAATTATCATTAACCAACTTGCGAACTAGTGCTAAATGTACGAATTCACAAGTTTTGTTCCCTATAAGCTAAGTAAATATGATCCCTAGAAAGCTATGCTTTGGATTGATTTGATATTTTCCTTCTTTTTTGGGTCATTCACCAGTTTTTAATTGGAAAACGCTTTTTTGAGAATGGAAAGTCCAAGGTTGCCAAGGGACTCATTCAGTGCTAAACAAATTCATGACCCTAAATCGATATTGTGTTCCCTGTTTAAAGCAATGTTTTAAAAGCCAATTTGGAAACGGAATCTCCATCAAGGGCTTTGTAAATTTATGTAAAAATATTTTTGTAAATTTTTATCTGATTTTCTGAAATATTTTTTAAAAATTTATTGCAATATTCCTTGGATGCAATGTTTAATTTTTCTTTGATTTTGCTGAATTTTTTTTAGTTTGTTTGCAATTTTTTATTTTTTCTAAAATTTATGTATTTAAAAAAAACGAGCATTTCTTTTTTATGAAATTTTCTACTTTTTTATATATTTTATATTTTTCTATGAAGGATAAAATGGTAATAAATTAACACCCGTTAGTCTATTTAACATCAAGTAGTGATATGGTGAATTTTAGACAATTTCCCTTCTTTCAAGTTTTAAACCTCAACTCTCAATTTTTTAGTAACAATTCAGAATTTTCTGTTGGACTACCTATCATGATTATGGGTCCCATCTAGGCCCATCTGTACTAAACACTAGTGTGTCCACTTTTAAATAGTCCAGCCAAATGAATTCACATCTGTGCCCCACAACGTCCGACAGCACTTTCCCACCGTGTATTGAGAACATCTCTTGATGATGTATCAGAACCGATAATGTCATCATTGGGAGATGTTCCCAATACACGATGGGGATGTGCTGTCGGATGTCGTGGGACACCCCCTTGTAGGGCGCAGATGTGAACTACAGCCCGGTGTGTATAATCTTATCCAAGGTTTTAAAAACCGACCCGGAAATGGAACTGTTCTAGCTATCGGTTTCTGGGTCAGCGGTTCGACCGTCCGGGTCAAACGGTTCCGACGGTTTGCATATTAGGACAAATATTTTATATGAATTATGAGATTTGAGAAAGGAGAGAAGAGATGTTATTGGCTGAGAAAGATAAAAAAAGAAAGAAAAAAAGAAAGAAAGAAAAGAGAAAGGAAAAAGAAAAGAAGAGCAAGGAAAGGAAGGAGGGAAGAAGGAGAGAAGGAAGGAAGTTCGACACTCACCAGCGATGGCAACAGTGAGGCAGTGGCAACAGACACAGATCTGAAGAAGATCTGAGTTCTTCTTCCTCAGATCTGAGACAGGAACTCAGATCTGAATTCGTGTGTTTCTCTTCTGCAACTTTATATTGCGAACTGTTATCTGGGTCAAATGAGTTGATGATTGACACAATCACGGTTTTTGACCCAAAAACGAGTTAGGAGTAAAATAAAACGAATTGCTAGGACGATTTCCGGGCGGAACGGTCCGACCGTCCGAATCAACTACTGTTCAAAAACATTGATCTTATCTCCCCCTCATCGAGTATGGAGAAATCTATGTTGCCCAAAAAGACTTTTTTTTTTGAAAAAGGCCTGAAAAGACATTATACCGAAGGGTTTTGACCAAATAAAATCCTCCGTGAATATTGATAGATACCACCTGATTTTTTTGTATGATATCGGATGTTAGTCACAAATTTTTCCGATCGGATACCATGTCTCTCCGATGTCACTGTTGTAAATGAAGGACCCTTTCACTAAATAACCCCACCTACCCCTTAATAATTAAGTACATCAACCTAATTTATAAATTTCCGCTGCTGAGTTAAGAAATTAATGAGGAAGAGAGATCATTTTCGGAACAAAAATATTTTCAACCTCCACCCTAATCCAACCTCATTCATATTCCTCACTCTGTCACTCATCCCTAAAACTTCCCGTTGGGTTCAGTTTGGTTTAAGGTTGGTCCGACTTTTTTACTTCTTAATATACTTGTTTTTACACTTATATATTATGGGTTCATGTCAATTCAATATTAATATTATTGTGTAAAAGAAAATAGTTATTATGTTTAAGAAAAAAATACCTTTTAGGCTTAAAACTTTTGACATACAACATACTAAGTATAGATAATATATGTATATATAAATGATTATATACATTTATGGATGCATTAGTGACTTATATGTGCATGAATATTAAATACACATATATAGCTACATGAATAAATATATATTTATATGACATTTGTAAAGCTACTTGCAAAGCTTTACAAACGGATCATTTGCAAAGCTACTTGATGACAACAAGTTGAAGGGCCCAAACTATGCTGACTGGTATAGGAACCTTATGCTGGCCCTTACTTCTGAAAAACTTGACAAAGTGGCAAAGAATCCTGCCCCGGAGCGTCCGGGAGATAGGGCTTCTGAGGCCCGAAGGAGAGACTATCAAGAATGGGAGGAGAAAAACTCCCTTGCCCGGTGTTACATCATTGCCTCCTTGGACAATCCGATACAGAGGCAGTTCGATCAGATCGAACTTGCCAAAGACATATTGGACAATCTCAGGACAATGTATGAAGAGCAGAATCGTTCTACTCGACAAAAGGTCTTGAAACAGTTCATGACCACACAAATGTCCAAGGGTCAACAAGTTCACGACCATTGTCTTCGGATGATGGGATACATCAACGAACTGGAGGCTCTTGGATCCGGGCTGGACCTTGCAACCCAGATAGATGCTATCCTTAACTCTTTGCCTCCTTCCTTTAATCCGTTCATCATGAACTATAACATGAACAAGCTGAATGTCAGCTTACAAGAGCTCAGCAATATGTTGCAAAGAGCTGAAGAACTGATTAAAAAGGATGAGCCTGTAGCCATGCTTGTTGAAGCTGGCAAGACAGGCAAGAGAAAGAGGAAGGCAAAGAAGCATAAGAAGAAAGCCACTAAAAGCAAGAAGCAGAAGAAAGACAAAGCATCAGATGCCTGTCACTTCTGCAAGAAGACCGGCCACTAAAAAAGGAATTGTCCCGCCTACCTGGAATCCAAGAAAGGTAACTTCGAAACTTGTGCTATAGAAACCAATTTGTTGGTAGCTTCTGCGTCCTGGTGTATTGACTCCGGGGCTTCAACTCATGCGTGTAACTCACTGCAGGGGTACAAGGTAAGCAGAAGGCTGAGTGAAGGAGAAGTCACGCTCTACTTGGGGACTACTGCAACTGTTGCAGCCGCGGCCATAGGAACCGTGGAATTATATTTTAGAGAAGGAATAATTGTACTAAAAGATTGTCTTTATGTACAAAATTTAAGAAGAAATTTGATTTCTGTCTCAAAACTGTGTGCAGATGGTTATTCTGTCTTCTTTAGTAATACGATTACTATTAAAAGAAACAACAGATTCATCGCATACGGGGAACTGGAGAACGGTCTCTATGTTCTACATCCTTCTCTAGAAACTAACATAACTGAAACTACGTCGGCTGAAATCCCCAAGAAGAGAGCCCGTGATACAGTTAATCCCACGTGTCTGTGGCATTACCGACTTGGCCACATCGGTGTTGACTGAATCACAAGGTTGGTAAAGGATGGTCCTTTGGATTTTCTAGCTGTAGAAGATCTTCCCACCTGTGAGCCTTGCTTGCAAGGCAAGATGACGAAACGGCCATTTAACGGTAAGCCTGAAAGATGTACAGGCACACTTGACCTAATACATACTGATGTATGTGGTCCCCTGAGTGTTAGGACACGAAATCAACACGTGTATTTCATCACCTTCAGAGATGATTTTTCACGATATGGTTACGTGTACCTAATGAGACACAAGTCTGAATCCTTTGAAAAGTTCAAAGAGTTTAGACAAGAGGTCGAGAAACAGTTAGGGAGAGAAATTAAAGCCCTTCAATCAGATCAAGGTGGCGAATATCTCTCTGACGAATTCAGGGACTACTTAAAGGACAATGGGATAGTATCACAATTAGCTCCTCCTGCTACACCACAACTTAACGGTGTTTCAGAGAGGAGGAATAGGACCTTATTAGATATGGTCCGGTCGCTTCTCATACACTCAGAGTTACCCATATCCTTTTGGGGTTACGCATTAGAGACTGCAATTTATGTGCTGAATCGGGTTCCAACCAAATCGGTTCCGAATACTCCATATGAACTTTGGACCGGAAAGAAACCAAGTGTCAGACACTTGAAGATTTGGGGTTGTCCAGCACACGTTAAAAGAACGAGTGCAGACAAGTTGGAATCTAAGACTAGTCGTTGCCTATTTGTAGGCTACCCAAAAGGCTCTGTAGGTTACCTTTTCTATGACCCAAGTGAGCAGAAAGTGTTCTGCAGTCGAAATGCGCAATTCTTGGAAACCGACTATATCCTGGACACCCATCGTCAGGAAGTTGTTCTTGATGAGGAGAGCTCAGGAGCAGTGGGAGATGTCCCACGAGTTCCAGGTAGTGACCAACTTAGAAGATCCACTCGGGCATCCAGGCCACCAGTCCGTTATGGTTATGACCAGGATAGTTACCTGGTGGAAACCTTGACTAGTGAGGAGGATCCCGTGACTTACGCGGAAGCTATGTTGGACATAGATTCCCAAAAGTGGGTGGAGGCCATGAGGGCAGAGATGGACTCAATGGAGACCAATGGAGTCTAGACTCTAGTAGATCCGCCCTCCGGGGTAAAGGCAATCGGTTGCAAATGGATTTACAAGAGGAAGAAGGGCCCCGATGGTAAAGTTGAGACCTTCAAGGCTCGTCTGGTGGCGAAAGGGTACACTCAGAAAGAGGGCATCGATTATGAGGAAACCTTTTCGCCTGTGGCCATGCTTAAATCCCTTAGGATCCTGCTAGCTGTAGCAGCATACCATGATTATGAGATTTGGCAGATGGATGTCAAAACTGCATTCCTGAATGGAGATCTTACTGAAGATATCTATATGCAGCAGCCGCAAGGCTTCATGATGCAGGTCAGGAAAACATGGTATGTAAACTTAATAGATCCATCTATGGACTTAAGCAAGCTTCTAGAAGTTGGAACATCCGTTTTGACTCTGCTGTCAAATCGTTTGACTTCGAGCAGAATCCGGATGAACCCTGTGTCTACAGGAAGTTCAGTGGAGATAAGGTTACCTTCTTGGTTCTATATATAGATGACATTCTACTCATTGGGAATGATGTAGGAATGTTAACTATAGTGAAAGTATGGTTTTCGCAGCAATTCTCCATGAAAGATCTTGGAGAAGCCTCCTATATACTGGGTCTTCGACTCTATAGAGATAGATCGAAGCGGATAATAGGATTATCCCAATCTGCTTACATTGATAAAATAGTCAAAAGATATAGCATGGAAAACTCCAAGAAAGGAAATGTTCCTTTCAGGCACGGAGTCACTCTCTCCAAGAAGATGTCTCCCAAGACTTCTGAGGAGATTGATGGCATCAAAGACGTTCCCTATGCTTCTGCCGTAGGGAGCATCATGTATGCCATGCTGTGCACTCGTCCTGACATTGCTCAGGCAGTGTGTAGTAAGCAGATTTCAGGCCAACCCAGGGCAGGAGCATTGGACTGCTGTGAAAAACATACTTAAGTACCTTCGAAGGACAAAAGAGTTTTGTCTAGTGTTCGACGGTAGCCCACTACAGATCCAGGGTTTTACAGATGCCGATTTCCAGTCAGACCCAGATGATAGAAAGTCTACATCTAGATATGTTTTCACGATAGGATCGTGTGTTGTTTCCTGAATGTCAGCAAACAGGGGTCCTAAGTATCAAATTAAAATAGTCCACAACCCAAGCCGAACACATTGCCGTAAGTGAGGCTGCCTTATGAATGAAAGTGTTCATTCCTGAATTTGGAATTCAGCACATCACCCATTCCACTGTTGTGTGACAACTGGAGGTTGATGTTGAGAGGTAGCAGCAGCGGAGAATGTGGCAGACCCATTGACTAAGCCACTGACACAGAAAGTGTTTATGAAACACATGGAAAGTCTGGGACTCCGGCTAGTACCTGATTGGACCTAAGTGCAAGTGGGAGCTGTTAGACAGTTTTGTATGCCCTTAGCTTCTATCAAAATGATGTACTTTATTAGTTTATTGTAAATAAATAAAGATACATATTTGATTCATGTTCCCTTGGTATGTTTCTGTGTAATACCCTTAAACTGGACACTTAATGAGACTCGTGTTGGTTTAGAATGTTCACAGCCAGTGGGTCGGTCTGGGGAGACCTATCCTGACAAGGCTGACACTGTGGTGCCACCAAGTTGGTTGGGGTGGCCTATCTCAGCTGCCAGGGTGAGACCCTAGGCACATACAGTGTAGGATTAATTGAATCTTTGAACTGGACCAGATTTCTAGTATTGCCCTAGACCTTGGAGATTGATGGGCAAAACTGGAAAGTTACACCCGACCCCTAGACTCGATTATGATACTGCACTAGGTGTCGGATTGGGCTATCTTTGATGTACCAATCAGTGAGATCCTTAGCGGGGGTCAAAACCTGGGTATGTTGGGACAGTCCGAGAATTCATCTGAGTGGGTGATCATAGTGACAGGATCAGCCCCTTTCTCGGACAAAGGTAATGATCGGGGATGCACTCTCACTGATGGAAACCAAGACTGCCGGCAGCCGATTTCAACCGTTGAGATTTGTTTTGCAAAATATATTTTATATAAGACATAAAAGTATATATATGGTTTCTAAAATGTTTGCAAGAAGGTTTTAATTCTCGGGATCCATATGAGTGGAGAGTGCAACACTGTTCCTTGCAGCCGAGGGAGAGGTCCTCTCTTGTCAGGCAGTGTATGATCATTATGGACTGAGAGGTTAAGTGTAAGACCTTTGAGGATAACACCTGATGGGCTAATCTTGCATCTACCCACAGTCCCTGGGTGTTACAAGGTGGCTTGGCCCAGGGACCACTTAGTGTAAGTGTTGGGCCCATAGAGCTCATTTGATGGGTTTCAGGGGGTACACTGTCTTCAGCAGTGCATTCGGCCAGGCCTTGTAACAAAGGCTGGGCTGAACCCATGTGGCTGATGTGTAGATCAATGCTTGGGTCCCACGCCATACAAAGAAGCCCAACTGGGCAGCAATTTGGAAGGTTTTTTTAGTACATAACCTTAATGGGCCTTAAGCCCATTTCGAACTGGGCTGATTTGATCAGTCATTTAAAGGGGGCGAATTCTGAAGTGGGCCAGCTAAAAGGATTGGGCTTAGACCCTATCCACTCAGAGAGTCCAAGATCTAAATGAGATTTAGATCTGGAAACCTCCTAATTAGATTAGGAGACAGGTGATCTGATCTGCATCTAAGATAAGGATTATCCCTTATCACTAAGGGACTTCTAACCCAAATATGATTTGGATTAGCAACTCCTAATCTGATTAGGAGCTGATCCCTTTAAGATTATAAAAGGGGAAGGGGGCGGCAGCCTTGAAGAACACAACAACATCAATAGCATTATTCTCTTTAAAGAAAGAGAGATTGAGAGATTTCCTACATACTGCGAATTCTCTTCTGCCGCCACCTTCCTGCCATTGCCATTCCTTCAGTTCGATCTCCAGTTCTTGGGAGCAATCAAGATTGGATCTTGATTTCAATCTTTTGGGAAAGGATTGGTTGGAGCTGTACTCACAAGCCGTCCAGTTGATTCTTGTGAAGGGTCAAGTTCTTTTGAAGAACGTTGCTGATTCTGCTCCATCCTGCACTGCGCCATTTTCAGTGGGAGCAGTCTTTGGATCCTTCCTTGGGCGTGAACACCTCCATTGGGAGATAGTATTTCTCCGTATCAGGTATAATCCTCTCCCACTCCTTTTGGTTCAGATCTGGTTCAGTTTATGGTTCAAGATTGATCATTGAAAATATGATTTTCTAAATAGGGAATACGATTCCCAGTTGAAGGGAGAGATAAAATTTTTGAAATTTGCCCCTTATTCCGCAATCTTTGGGCGTCCATAGGATGGATCTCTCATCCCTTCATTCCTCATGCCCCTGTTCGTTGTTTCTGTCCACCACGCCCTCGGCCTGTTCCACGGATATTATTTTTTGGCCAATCACCCCACCATTCAGGGTAGCCGATCAGTTGAAAACAAGACTCTACATCGTGGCCTATCTTGTTGCTATGAGTACATACTTTGTTCTTGTCTCTGCCTTCGCTTTGCCTCTTTCCTGTTTGGGATGCAAAGGCCACAGCTTCAGCTTTCTCTTCCTTTGCACGCGTCATAGTCTGAACTTGCTCTTCTTGAATCACAATGGCATAGGCTCAATTCAAATTTGGCAAGGGTTCCGTACTCAGTATATGCGAACGCACACCTCCATAGACCATGTCATCTAGCCCCATCAAAAATTGATGAAGTTTCTCCTCTTCATCTCGCTTCTTATCCCACGCCCTGCTTATATCGCAGCTGCACTTACCACATTGACAAGTAGGATATTGCTCATAATTTCCCAATTCCTCCCATATCATCTTGAGTTTGCCATAGTAATTCAGAATCGTCATACCTCTTTGTTTACAATTCGCCAACTCGGATTTGAGTTGTTGAACTCATGGTCCATTACCAACAGAAAATCGCTCATTTATGTCGTCCCAGAGTGTCTTCGCAATCTCAGTGTACGTTACGGTTGAACGTAAATTTGGTTCAATCGTATTCAGAATCCATAACACAAGCATGGAATTCACCATCCACCAATCTTCTAATTCCACTGAATCCTCCGAAGGTTGTTTCACCGATCCATCAATGAAGCCGAATTTCTTCTTGGCTCGCAGCGTTGTTCTTATTGCTCGAGCCCATTCATCATAGTTGTCACCTCTAAGCTGGATCTGTGTGATAATGCTCCCTGAATTGTCATTGGTTGATAGAAGGTAGGGTGAGATCACGTTCCTTGGACATTGACTGCCGCTCTGATCCTTGTTTTCAGCCATGTCAAGTATAGTGTTGGTGCCGCAGAAGAGAAACTACCGCAGAACGTTGATTCGCCGGAAGAACTCTGCGAAAAATCACAGTGCCGCACTGTGATACTTCAGAAACGATGATACTTTAGAAATCGAAGTGCCGCTACTGTTCACCAAAGGAGACGATGATCACCGAAGTGCTGCCGCTATTCACCGAAGGAGACGATGATCACCGAAGTGCCGCCGCTGGTCTGAAAACACAACGCCGGACTGAAAAACACAGCGCAGAACGTTGTCGCTGCTGATCACTGGTCAAAAGTGCTGCCGCTGTTCACTGAAGGAGACGATAATTACCAAAGTGCCGCCGCTGGTCCGAAAACACAGTGCCGGACTGAAAAGCATAGCGCAGAACGTTGTCGCTATTGATCACTGGTCTGAAGTGCCGCCGCTGTTCACCGTAGGAGACGATGAACAGTGATACTTCAGAAACCAGAAGCAGTGTCGCCGCTAATCACTGGTCCTTCGCCGGCACCGAACGATCGTTGCTGCCGCCGTTGATCTCCAGAGTGCCAAGGCTCTGATACCATGTAAAACCAGAGCTTCTCTGGTTTCTACTGTCTTATTTATTCACTGACAATACCGAAATATATACACTCGAGTCTCCTACGTCCACAAGGATAAGAAGAGAAGATGTAACCGAGACTCCTGATTCAATAACAATTACAACAGACTTTCAATCCTAATTGTAATCCTAACATTAAACTAGGAATACCAGAAAAAATCCACAGCCATGGCCGACCTATTTCTCTGTCTGAGTTGGTTTGTGCTATTGGGATCCCCTCAACAAAATCAGATTGGTTGCGTCGCCTCATGCTCGTGTTGGTCAACTCGAGCCTTATCTCCGTCGATAGAAATGAAAGTGGAGAGGAAGAGTTGTATTTTCTAACTCCCTCTGGTAGACTGCTGCTGAAGGATCACCCATTCAATATCCCAAGCTTCGCATGGTTCTCCTTCCCTGAATTAAATAGGGCAGGGCAATTCTTGAGCAATTCATTCCATCAAAGTAATTCTGTTCCCTTTCAGATGGCTCATGGGATGAGTTTCTGGGACTTCATAAGCAAGCATGATGAGCTTAACAAGGGGTTCCAGGATCGAATGATCAGTGACAGTCGTTTGACCATTAGTGCAGTGGTCAATGAATGCAGTGATATTTTTCAAGATTTGAAGTCTTTGGTCGACGTTGGAGTAGGATCTGGAACTGCAGCTAGACTGATTGCAGAGACCTTCCCACATGTGAAATGCACCGTCTATGACCTTCCTTGTGTGATAGAAACCATACCAGAGAACACACGCGTGGTTGTTGATTCTATCGGAGGTGACATGTTTGAATACATCCCCCAGCTGATGCTCAAGGTAATATATATATATATATATATATATGTCGAAGTCAATTTTCAAATTTCTGCTTTTAGAATCATTTGAGTACTGTTATGAGTCGTAACTTAAGAGGGGTTTGATTTTTTTTTTCTTTTTTTTTTATTTTTGGGTAAATTATTGAAACCTCCCCTGAAATTTCTGACTGTTACTGAAACCTCCTCTGAAGTTTTGTAATTGTATTTACCCCTCTTGAACTTTCTAGTACAGTTGCAAATACATCCCCTTTGTTAGAATCCACCAACAAAAGGCACAAAATGTCCAAAATACCCATAAAATTACTATTGAGACCGGTTTCTCCAGAAAAGCAATAACAATAAAAAAGAGAATTTAAAGTTACAGCTTACCTTTGAGCGATTGATATAAATAAAAAATTGAAAAATAAATCAATTTCGGAAAAGGGATTGAAAGGGTTTGAGATAATGATTCATATGAAAGGAAAATTTGAAAAATAAACATTTTGGTGGAAAGTAATTGCATGGGTATTTTGGACATTTTCGTGCTTCTTTTTAGAGGATTTTAACAAAATGGCATCTACTTGCTACTTGCAACTATGTCACAAAGTTCATGGGAGGTGATTGCAATCATCAAACTTCAGGGGAAGTTTCAGCTAGGGGTGCTCACTGATCACAGTTCGGTTGGGCCTATTTTCCAAATCAAACCAATAGTTACCGGTTTTTGGGAAATTGGTAACTGAAACCAAACCAAATCCAATCGGTTAACTGGTTGATCGGTTCGATTAACCACCAGTTCAATTTGTCGGTTTTTTGGTTTTTGATTTTTATAATATAATTATAAATAAATGTATAAATATATAATAAAAAACTAGATATACATAAAAATATTATATTATAAATAGTAGATAATATTATATATATATATATTTATTTATTTATCGATATAATGCATATATATTCATTTATAATATATAGATAATACAAAATATATATGAAGAATATATATATATATAATATTTTTACGTGTATATATACATAAAAATATATACCAGTCAGTTCAGTTAACCACCAGTTTTTATATTGGTTAATTAAAACTGAACCGGTACCCTCGGTTTTTCAAAAATACTGAACCGATCGGTTTGGTTAACCAAAACTTTTTGTTCAATCTCATCAGTTTGGTTCATTTTTTTGGTTTTTTAGTTTTTCGATTTTAAATGATTACCCATAGTTTCAGCAACAACTAGAAACTTCAAGGGAGGTTTCAGCAATTTATCCTTTAATTATGAAGTTTTGGGGCACCCAAATCCGAGTTCACATCTCCGCCCCACAAAGAGCCGCCCCATAGCACATTCCCACCATGTATTGGGAACATCTCCCAATGATAGTACTAGTCTTGATGATGTCATCATCAGAAGATGTTCCCAGTACATGGCGGGGATGTGCTGTGGGGCGGCCCCTTGTGGGGGCAGAGATGTGAACTTAGATTTGGGAGACCCAAAACTTCATAATTAAAGGATAAATTGCTGAAACCTCCCTTGAAGTTTCTAGTTGTTGGTAAACTAGGGGTACTCATTTAAAATCGAAAAACCAAAAAAGGCAACATAGCCCATTAGGGCAATATTTGGATCCTAACTTTATACGTGCATTAAATGTTCCTACAAAAATTTCCAAGATTTTTCCTTAAAAATAATCCAAGAAACAAACAACCACCAATGGATAAGATATGATAAGATGGAAAACAAAAATAAACTACACCTACCAACAATGACATATACACAGAAAACAGCAACATTTTGAAAAACGATTCAGAACCGGAACAGCCTTGGCCACCAGTTTTCAGGTCAGCGGTTTAATTGTCCAGTCCAGATGAATCGGATGATGAAAATTTTAAAAATAAAAAAATGGTTTAAAAACTGTTGTCCAAACAGGTCAACAGTTCAATCCCCGAGTCAACAGGTCACTAATCAAGTCAATGGTTTTTAACAAAAGAATGGTTAGGGGTGAAATGGAACCGGTATCCTGACTATTTTGTATGTCGACTAGCAAATTACAAGAGTTTATATACAAAGAATAAAATAATGATAAAAAGAAAAAAAAAAGAAATGAATAGGCATGCAGTTGCCTATTTACATTATTTCCTAAATAAACCATTGCCTTCTTTAGATGTTTCCAATCTTAGAGAGTTGCCTTCTTTGGAGACTTCTAATCCTGGAGAGTTGACTCTGATGGAATTTTCCTCAGCCCATAGCTTTCCTTTTTTCATTATAAATATGTGTGATCTTGGCAAGCACACACAAACGCTAGCTCTCACTGTCTCACAACCCGTTATCTCATGGCGCTTGTGGAAGAGAAATCTGACGAGCTACTGAAGGCTCAAGTCCAAGTTATGAGCCACTATTCAGCTTTATAAGATCGTTGGCCATCGTCTCTGCCGTTCAGGTACAAATACCAGAAAAAATCCACAGCCATGGCCAACCCATTTCTCTCTCTGAATTGGTCTCAGCTCTCGGCATCCCTTCAACAAAATCGGATTGCTTGCGTCGCCTCATGCTCTTGCTGGTCCACATGGACCTTGTCTCCATTCAAAAATGTGAAAATGGAGAGAAAGACCTGTATTCCCTAACTCTCTCTGGTAGAATCCTGCTGAAGCATCATCCATTCAACCTCGACCCATCCTGGTCATGGTTCTCAAACCCTGCACTAAATATGGCAGGGCAATGCCTGTGCGGCTCATTCCATCAGAGCAATTCTACACCCTTTGAGATGGCACACCAAATGAGCCTCCGGGACTTTTTGAGCAAGAAAGATGAGCTTAACAGACAGTTCAACGATCTAATGGCCAGCGACAGTCGTTTGATCATGAATGCAGTGGTTAAAGAGTGCAGTGATATTTTTCAAGGATTAAAGTCTTTGGTGGATGTTGGAGGAGGCAATGGAACTGCAGCTAGACTGATTACAGAAGCTTTCCCTCATATGAAATGCACTGTCTATGATCTCCCTCATGTGATAGCAACCATCCCAGAGAGCACACACTCTATTGTTGATTCCATTGGAGGAGACATGTTTCAATACATACCCCCATCTGATGCAATTTTTCTAAAGGTACGTAATATATTTTTATTTAATTTATTGCTATTGTTATTATCTACTGCATTGATTCAACCTTCTATATCTAATTTATTCTTTAACTAATTCAACTTATGGCAGTCTATTCTACATGATTGGAGTGATGAGGACTGTGTGAGAATATTGAAACGGTGCAAGGAAGCAATTCCCCCAAAGGAAGACGGAGGAAAGGTGATTATAATAGACATAGTTTTGGGGAATGAAGATGATAAATCGTTTGAGCTCCAGCTTTTCTTTGACATCACTATGATGGTTCTACTTGGGGCGAAGGAGCGCACAGAAGGTGAATGGAAGACCTTATTCAAGGAAGCTGGTTTCTCTGACTACAAAATAAAACGTGCTTTGGGGTTTCGATCCATCATTGAGCTTTATCCATGATTGCTTGGCTATATGGTCAAAGCTTATAGCAGTATAAATAATTCTTTCTTAATATAATAAGACATGATCGATGCAGATTCCACTTTATTGCTTGTTCAATGGAGTTATTATTAAACTTGGAAGGGTTGTTCTTTCTGTAATTTACTTGATTTTCTTTGACATTTTGATTCCCAGTAAATTTTCTCCATTGATGCACCATAGTGAAAGATGATTTTTAAAGATGGGTCATATGGAAAAATTAATTAATTAATTCCTCGATTTAAAGATGTAGAACCAAGCTACCGGTCATGGGAGGATCAGATGAGTGAGTGGTATACACTTTAAGACACAGAAAGAATGGTTAGAAAGAAAGCTTCTTAAGTTCTTATCTTTCCAACTTTCCATGAAGAATTTATCAGGATGAAATAGAAAAAAAACAGGCCAAGGGAGGATCAGATGAGTGAGATTGATTTTATCAGCATTTACCCGGGTAAGTGCATTTATCTTTCTAACTTTCCCTGCAAACTTGAGTATAGGTTGAAGTAGGTTCATCAGTTTGTTTTAATTTGAAGAAATAAGAAAGATTGCCTCGGAAAGCTCTCAGTCAAAATATCAACTACTTGATCAATTGTAGTATGTACCGAATAATGAGATTCTAATTTGCAACTTTATCACGAAAAATGGGAATCAATCTCCAAAGGTTTTGTTCATGAGCAAAAGATAGGACTAGCCGTCAAATATGTGGCATAGAGATATCATACCATATAACAGGGGGAGAGGGGACGAAGTCACCGATCGGAGCCAAGCAATCATCGTCATTGCTGTGGCAAGACTCGATATTCAGCTTTGGTGGAGGACCGAGCTAATAGCCTTCTCCTTCTTAGAACATCAATGGGAGTCTAAATATGCATATAAGGCCCTGTTCACTTTTTGGTAAGTTAATTATTCAGGTAAATAGACTTATTCAGGTACTGGGAAACACTTACCCAGGTAAGTGCATTTATTCATGTTCTTTTATTTCCCATGAAAACAAGACAATGACCATTTTAGCCATAAAAATCTATTATTACAAGGGGCATTTTTGTCCCATTCAAGTGTTGGCAATTTTCCCCCAATGTGGAAAAGTTATTTACCCACCTAGGATTCCCTGCTTTCCACATAAATCTGAAAAAAGAACATGGGATTTTTGATCAATAGGAATCAAAATCCCGTTGACCAACTTTCCCCCCTCTCAAAATCAAGAAAAAGAACACCCCCTAAGAGTAAACAAGGAGGTGGACCTGATAAGTAAGCCATGATTATCCATTGTGTGTCCCCACCCCGAATCCCATTAGCGCTAGAAATCCCAACTCCATCCCCATCTCATGCCTGTTTGGGGAATTCCTATTTGCATACTTGCAAATTTATTTTTTTTTCTGAAACCTACCTAAAACTATATTATATTTTGTAATATAATATAGTCAAAGTAGGTTCGAGGCTAGGGTAAAGGAAGGGTGAATAATTACCATCCCCATGTCCACCCAGCCTTGTCTCCAAGTTTCCCCAAAACCTACCTTGAACCCCGACCAATGGTTAAAAAGTTTGCCCTGACTGGGCAGGGCAAGACGGATCCCCATGAGGATGAGTTAAATTGTCATCTCTATTGTACACTTGAGGTAACAAAGCACCCTCTCTGCAGCAGCCCAATCAGAGGTAGAGGGGCAATGCATGTGACGTGTGTTGACACAAAATGAAATATTGGGCCTAGTGATGGACAAGTATTGTAAAGTAAGACTATGGTTTTGGATCCATCCATATGAGTGTGATGGAGAAGATCAAGGAAATATGGTGACTTAAACGTAGAGCTGCATCAATGTTATGGGCCTCAATCCCCAAGAAATAGTGCAATGACCCAAGATCCTTAAGAGCAAAGTGGGGAGAGAGAGAGAGAATAGAAATTAGATGTGAGAAAGATGAATTGTTATCCTCAGTGACAAGGATGCCAACAATGCATATGAGAACGTAGATGGTGAGCCATTGCAAATGTAAATAAAAAGGAAATTTTCAGATTCCCACACATTACAAATTTTTATCTATTTATACAATTGGGAACAATGATAAGTGGGGGAATATACAATACAAGGGGGTAGTTTTAGATAAAATATGCCCTTAGATCCAATTAGATTGATGTACACAAACAATTCTATATGAATAATATAAGTGTATTATTGTTTTATGTTGGTGTGTTTCTATAAATTATTTCTTAAACTGGACACTTATGAAACTTGTGTTAGTTTAGAATGTTTTCAGCCATTAAATAGATTTGTGGGAACTGATTTTCATCAGTCTTATATTATGTTTTTGAAGAAAAACATTAGAAAATACTAAATTCACATAGTTGCATCAGTCCAAGCAAGTTGGGGTTTGGTTTTGCTAAAACGGTATTATTGAATCAGCATTGCACATACAACTATGCCATCTTCAGTTGGAGGCCGATTTAGGTATGATATTGGGTGTGAATCACTACTTTAGGAGCTACGTTTTATGGACTCTATATCAAGTATATTAGTTTTAAATTCGACTTTCAAATCTAGTCCAGTTTAGTGTAAGATCGATCCAGAAATTCAGATTTCAAAATACCAAAAAACCAGTACTCAGGTTGGATTAATTTTTTTTTTTTTAATTTTGGCCAACAGTTGTAACAAATTTAGTCAAGTTTAATCAAGTTTCTACCTCTTACAATAGGCAATACTACATCATAGGTGGGGATTTTGGAAAATAAAATTAGAAAATAATTAAAAATTTGTAAGGTATGTGAGGTAAAGTAAAGATTTCTCTAAGTAAAATATAAGGTATTCATCTTGGATCCAAGAAAGCCCATAGTCAGAAGCAAGTTGAAAAGGTGTTGAACCAGGCTTGTAGGGCCTATTTTAGTCCATATAATCATTTATGCACTAAGCAAACATATTTTGTCTTGGTTGGATCAACAAAGGCTTGAAGTTGAGTCATATAGACTATTTATTGCAATGTTCCATGAAGGAAAGTGATGGTACGTGATCTGGTGCTCCCTGTTGGAAGATAGCTCAGATGCCTGGATGATGAGGTTGGCTGGCCATTGCAAGAAAAACTATCAGAGTACCCGGGTTGCTTTACCTGGTTAGGGGCACTCTTAATGCTTAAGTCAGCGAAGAGTATATGAATGCTTGAAAGTGAGAGAACTTATAGAGTCTGAGAGCAAAAGCACGCATACCTTCTCTAATTAAAGGGACGCCTTTATATAGGCATAGGTTGTCATGGGCTTCACGTCGCTCGTTTGAGATCTTTGAGGGGACGTGGCTTACCAGTCCACCTCGCTCGGAGGTAGTTTCCTACTCAGAGACTGCTTTTCGTGTAGAGCAATAAAGCTTATCTAGTTGCTTTTGAAGCGGGTAGGGCGGGAGTTAGCTTCGTTAAGGAGGCAACATGCTCCTAGAGGATTCAAAGACGATAGTCCACAAACAGTAGATGTCAATCACCATGTCGTGCAGGTCACCAACTGCACCCCATCCAGGTTGGTGACAGCTAGCTCGCCATGCCGATGTGATCATAGGTCGGCCTTGCCGAGGTGATGCTAGAATACTTAGCATGCACGTGGTGTGCCTGAGGTGTGTCAGATGTAGAGTTTGCATTGAGCAAGATATAGGCATTGCCTACATGGCACTGCACTGCAATTCAAGGGTCCCGGGGTGCCACATGTCACAATGTCACTGGAAGGTCGAATCACCCCTCATAAAAAAGTATTGGAAGCATTGAGCTTCTAAATATCCCAACTTCTAGACTTAGCATGTGAAAGAACTAGTTAAAAGGTAGTGGGTTTGACTAAAGGTTTAAAATTTCCTTGTAGTTAATACCCTTTCATTGATGAAAGCCCTTAGCAATTAAATGGGCTCTGAATCTATGAATCTATCAACTGATCCATCTAGTTTCTTCATCAACTTATAGGCCTATATACCCATTTATACACAATGACATGTAGAAGATTGAGCAAGGTTCAAAGTATCAATACACCCCATACATACAAAAAGGTGTATTGGGTGTTTCACTACTTAATAACTTTGTTATTTTAGTAATTTTTTTTTTCAAAATTGTACCAGGGGGTCGGTTTTAAGCATGCCTACCCCTTAAAAATGGTCAAAGTCCGAAGCACCTCTTATTTGAGGTTTCGGACAGCTTCCGACCCCCTGATACAATTGGCACATGCCATTCTAAATCAAGGCATTATATATTCGTTCGCATAGTAGTGCGCCATTATACATGTTTTGAAGATTGAGTATAGATTGAGGTCGGGTTCCATAGGAGGAATGTACCTAAGGGGTGTTTAGTGGCATAATATACTTTAGTTTTGCAAACACCTGTCTTGGACTGCTGGATTTGTATGGGATGGTGTTCATAGTAGAGGGTGGAACAATGAGTAAGGCTAAGGCATAATGGTGAGCACTAAATTGGCGGGTTAAGGTAAGTAAAAGTGGGTTAGGTTGTAGGCATGGGACTGAACTAGTAGTATTACAGTAGTGCAAATTGGGTTTGAAATGGGTGAGTAAAGACAAGTGTGGACATATGGGTATTAGATGGAGGTGTGGGTGTTGCATTAGTAGTGGATTGAGATGGGTGAAAGTAGGCCAACTATAGTGAAGGTCCCCATATCACAATTCCTGAAGACTCATGGGAGTCATTTGTAGAAGAATCTTGGTGAGTAGAAAAAGGGAACCATGTCTTATCAAAAACCCGAAAAAATAGGTGGAAGTTGAGCATGAGAGAGAAATACAAGGATGCTTTACTTTAGAGAGAGTTTGATACTCTCCTCTCAATCAGATTGTATATGATTTTAACATTGCAATTGAAGTAATTTTCAACAACAGTCTTTACTTAATTAAAATATATGTAGAACATCATACTTGCATTCAAGTGAAAATAACCATGTATGTTTCTTGAAGTCTTCAAAATAAAGAGTACATAACCCCACAAGCCACTACAGAGAAGTGATGGCTGCAAGTAGAGGTATAAATTGGGTTGTGTCAAGCTGGCATGCCATGACTTTGTGGGACACCCATGCCTAAGTGGGCTGGGTTGTGCCAGCCTCCAGACCTAAGTGGGTCATGCTTGCTTGGCCTAGAACCACTAACAGGTCAAGCTTGGCATTTTCTATTACTTTTTTCCCAAGTCTAAAGATGATACAAACTTTAGGAAAAATACAAATTTAACAAAAAATACTTAACAAAATACAAAATGGACAAAAAAATGAAAAGAAAGTTTTAGAATTTTTATTTCATTTGAATTTAATGAATACAAAGTAAAAAAATAAACAATATAATAAAATTGAAAAAAAAATTACAATGGTATTGAAAAAGTAACAAATAGTTTAAATAAAATTTATAATAATTTTAAAAATGCTATACAAAATATAATTATTGAGTATACAAAAAAAAATATTGACTTCATTGTTTTCTTCAAGTTCCACCTTCATTTCCTTGACCTTGATCTACATCATTTGCTTCTGATGAAACATTAAGGTTATGTTTGGTTTGAAGGAAAAGGTAGGGAAAGGAAGGGAAAGGAAGGAAAACTTATACAAGATTTGTAAAGATTTCCCTTTCTTTCCCTTCCTTTCCCTACTTTTTTCCTTCAAACCAAATACAGCCTAAGTGAACTATCATGCCCTGCTTTATCTTATAGTTTATCCTCAACATCAATCCAATTTGTCAAGCATATACACATCTTCAAGCTTTCATCGTTCGTGCAACTTTTCTTGTCATCCAGCATCTTAGTACTTGTACTAAAATAGGACTCCGATGGAACTATAGACACCAAAGGAGTTAATAGATCGCATGCCATGGTGGCAAGAGCTAGAAAATTTTTTTTTTAGGAAAATTGCATATTAGCACCCTATACTTTGGGCCTAGTCTCACTTTGGTCCCCAAACTTTAAAACATGTCAACCCAATACCTAAACTTTCAAAACTAGCCAATTTAGTCCAAAATCGTTAACTACCATTAAGCGGCATGTAAAAGGACACAAATGTCATTCAGGTGTCATCGAATTTTATTTATTAACAATTTCTTCGCACTAGTTCTAATACATGGAGGATGATGCCAGAAAACTGTCCAAAGAATGTCATACTCAATTTCTTTTTATCATTGGCAAGACCAAGTGTTCACCAGCTCTGATCTCAATTTCTTATCTTTTGCTTTTCTTAATTTCTTTAGAGATTGTCCACAAAGATCATGTTTGGTTTGAAGGAAAAGGTAGGGAAAGGAAGGGAAAGGCAGGGAAACTTATACAAGGTTTGTAAAGGTTTTCCTACATTTCTCTTCCTTTCCCTACTTTTTCCTTCAAAGCAAACACAACCAAAATGTTTCAGATTTTATGGTAGAAACCTATTGGACCCAAGCACTAGCCACCATAGGTGGCCAAATCTTCATCCTCTTCAATTCAATGGTTGAGATTGAGGTTGTAGACGTTTTATATGGTTTGAAGCTACAATTACAGTGCCCTTCTAATGAAGAAATCACAGTAAACTAGCCACCATAGGTGGCCAAATCTTCATCCTCTTCAATTCAATGGTTGAGATTGAGGTTGTAGATGTTTTATATGGTTTGAAGCTACAATTACAGTGCCCTTCTAATGAAGAAATCACAGTAAACTCATCACAGAAGTTGGATTCAAATGAGAACAATGGATTGAGTAATGAGGCCAAGCAAAGTGTTTTCTCTCTGGTCTCAATCTCATAATCATCCGAGGCACCTCAATCGCCTTTGTTGCCTTAGAATTATGGCACTTCGGCCACTTCGTTACTAGTTGTGGGTGAGTATCTTAAACTACTCATCAAAAAAGTTGATTCGTTTCCCAACTATTTTTCTGTTATTACATTGAAAACCTCCTACGTCTGATCTTGCTGGGTATATACAGCCCCAAAGAGGAAAAGGAAGAAATCTGTGAAGTTTGAGGAGAGTACCACTCATTTTCCAGTCCAAAATGGTTCCATTTCATCTGTTGCAGCTAAAGTTAAGAATGAACCACCTAAAAAAAAGGATATTTCCTCCCCAAAATTGGAGAAAATTCCAGGATCGAGCGAGGGAAATGGTGGGGTATCTTTGGATTTGCGTTACTCCCAAGCCATTGTTATCGTTGTTGTATCATCATCAGAAGTCGGAACCACTTAAAAATCAACTAAGCTAAAAAGCAATACAATCTTAGATTCAAAGCCCTTTGTTGAAGAATCAAAAAGTTGAGATGTGATTCAGACAAGGGAAGAAGTTTTGTCTCTCAAGATGGAATCTCCTTGTGCAAAATTGGACGTTGAACTTGAGGATAATACAATGACAAAACCGTGAGCATCATAGAGATCTATCGCCATTGCAGTTTTTTCTTCGGTCATATTGTTAATGTGATTTCTGAAGTGTTGATGTTTTGATCATATAGGGTCTTAAGAGGACCAGAGGTTGAACAAGCGGGAGGAAAATTTTCAAATCGACTTGATGGTATGGATTTTTCAAACCCTACTAAGTATTTTGCAATCGTTGAAGCTATTGAGAGCAAGGTTCAAAGTATCGGTACATATCGACTGATATGTATCGGGTCGATGGCTTACCGATATGCCCCTCCAGGGGTTGTATCGGATTAGTCACCGGTTCAGAGGGTAGTCGAGCCTTAAACACACCCCTTTGAACTGGCTTCAAAAAAAAATAAATAAAACGTAAAAGAATGTACTGACACAGGCCGATCTACGTGGCCTATGTCAATATTTAGAACCTTGATCGAGAGCGTTAACATGTCCCTTGGCATTAAGATGGGAGTGTAGTACAAGTAATTTGACATGACTCAGTCTCTTGCTCTGTTTTTCTTCATCTCATGTATTTATATTTTTTCCTTTTTACTCTAGCATTTTGCAATTGTTGAAGTTGTCTAGAGCACCGACATATCCCTTGGCATTAAGAAAGGGTTCAGCAGTGAAGAGCCGAGTTCAAATCAGCCCCCCCACAAACGTCCCACAACACATCCTTGTCGTGTATTGGGAACATCTCCCGATGATGATATCATCATTTCTAGTATTATCATCGGGAGATGTTCCCAATACACGGCGGGGATGTGTTGTGGGACATCGTGGGGGGCTGATTTGATCTCTAAAGAACCCTTCTTCATTCACTCAACCTAGCTCAGCTCTATTTTTTGAAATGGAAAGAACCCTAACTTTTAACATTTAAAAGAAACAAGGGAAAAATGGTCTCAAAAATATCACAAAGGGCAATTTTTCCATTTTATAAATATAAGTCACACATGGTGTCACATGATACACATAACTGACTATTGGTTAACAGTAGACAGGGGTGGATTCGAGCCGAGCCGAGTCGAGCCAAATACTTGGCTATTTGAGCTTGGCTCACAGGAATAGTATTAGGCTTGATCTCAGCTCAGTTCATAGCTCGCAAGTTTGAGCTCGGCTCGATTAGCAAATGAGCCTATATATTGGGTTGAATTCGGCTCGAAGCTCGGTTTAAACCGAGTTGAGCTGAGCTGAGCTCAAATAGCTCGTGAAAGGCTTGGATCGTGACCACCCCTAACAATAGATACTAAGTTGGCATGTTTTGAAAGGTTAAGTATTGGATTGGGACATTTTAAAGTTTGGGGACCAAAGTGAGACTAGGCCCAAAGTATAGGGTACTAATCTGCAATATTCCCATGTTCACTCCACTAGACTAATATTAAAGTTATTTAATTCCTCAAAGTTGAGGGAATTGGTTAAATTAGAAAAAGTAGCTTGTAAATAAAAAATTAAGTTCAGTAAATGAATTTGATGATGAAGTGGCAGTAGATTTCTGCCTTTTATTTATTAAAGGCAAAAATTTTTCTCTTCCATTACTAGAATTTGATGTTTCAGAAGTGGAAGTTGTTGTACATATACAAGTTCTCCCATGCCTTAATAATTGAGATTCATTTAAATTGTACATTTCAAATAAAAAAAATTATTAATTTCCTCTTTTTATTTCTAATTTTAGTTCTCATATTTTCACAATAAGATTCAAGTAAAACATTTAAACCATCTTTCCTAATCGTAGGATCTAATATTGTAGCTAAGAAATATAGAGGAGAAAGACTTTCTCAATATTTTTTAAATTTAACTTTGATTATTTCAATAATACTATGAACATTTAAATTACTTCTATATTTTGAAAAATATTCACTAATCATAAATTAATGATTAACTAAAATACAAAAAGTTAGGTAATAGACACCCAAAAATTCATTAGTTGTATCATAAAAAATTTGTAAAAGATCTTTTATATAAATTTCCATTTTCTAGTCATCATCAGTTATAAAACCATGTAGCATTTTCTCATTATAAAAATTAATAAGAATATCTTTGTATGAACTACAACTTTCTAACATAGAATAGGTGGAATTGCACCTATGTTGAACATCTAATACAATTTTTTTATTTTTAAACCATGTTTTGATATAAATCTTTAAATTGTTGTTTTCTTGTTTTGTTCTTACATACTACAATTTTTAACTTTAGAAACATGATGGAAAATAATATTTAAAGCATCTTGAACACATAAATTTAAAATGTGACATGCACATCTAATATGAAATATTTTACCATTTAAACATGGTTTTTTAATTGAGATTTTAAAATATTAATTGTTGAATAATTATAACTAGTATTATCAGAACTGATAGAAAAAAAAATTTATTTTCAATTCCATAAGTATGTAAAGTATTTAGGGAAAATTCCAAATCAACACCTTATACTTTAGGGATAGTCTTAATCAGTCGGGGAGGCCTGAGAGGCGGTGGTTTACCCTGTGGCGGATGTCAGCGTTTCGAGTCCGCTTATCTCCAGCTCGTGAACTTAGCCGATACAAAAGTATATGATAGCACCAAATTTTTCCGATTCGGCAGTTCGATCTATGATTTATCATTTATGGACGTTGATAAGATCCTTCCATTTAGCAGCACCTTAGGATGGCATAGCCTTAAAGTTAACAGCGAGGTTCAAACTCCCAAAAGATGCAACGTTAAGTGATATGTAAAAGGACAAAAATGCCCTCCAAGTGTCATCTAATTTTCTTTACCTACCACTCCCACATAAACCAACTTAAACAAAACTTATCCAACTAAAAGGACTATATAAGGATGGAAGCATCCTTCAAATGATTATTGGTTCATAACTTTCAAATGAGAAGATGAAACTACTTTGGCATCCCCAATGGACAGTCCATCGAAACCTTCTCCCACACTTGGATTGCTCTCTCTCTCTCTCTCTCTCTCTCTCACTCTTTCTTTGTATACTTACAGATGTAGAAATCTAGTGGAAATGCCACTTTCGCGTTAGGAAACCATTACCTCAATGAACAAAAACCACCATTTTATTTAATTAATTAATTAATTAAGTATTTACCTTTAATTTAGAAATCCTGATTATTTGGTTGTCATATTACAAAGCACTGACCTATTGTTGTGTTTTGTTTTGTGCTCCTTATTTCTTATAACTATAGGTAAGATTATTGATCTTTTTCTTTTCTCTCCCTTACATTAATTTCCATCTTCCCATTTTTGCATTTCATTTCTTTCTATAGTCAATTATGTACACTGTATTCTATTTTTCCTTCATTTTTTTGCTGAATTTCATCGGTTTTAAGGTTTTAAGACTCGTTTTTTCTTTTTGAATTTTGTTATTTTTGCCATTATATAGATTGGAAATTTGATTCTTTTGGAGAAAGGAACAGGCCAGTGGATAGATAGAGATTCATTGATTGGTTGGTATATATATATATATATATATATATATATATATATATATATTATTAACAAGATGGAAATACCTGTGGACTGTATGTATGAGGATGGAAACAATGAATAGCTAGCCAAGGAATTTAAAGGCCATTGATTGAATCCTAGAATTAGTAGATATAATAAAAGGACTATACTCATATCTAAGCCTACTTAAGGCCGCATGAAATAGATCATCATTGGGTAGGGGCTAATCAATGGCAGCCAAGGAATTTACTATTGATCGTATAGGCTAAATATACTCAGTAGTAGATTTCAATCCTTTCTTCATTGTATTAAACTAGTACCTTAGGCTCAGTTTGGAAAGAGTACAAATATAAATACATATAAAATAATATAAAATACAAGGTTTTGTATTCTACATATTTGTATGGGAAAATCTATGATATGGAAAAGATATGGTATGGAAAGAGTTTTGATTAATCAAAACCTACCCGTGAATTTCTGATAAATAACACTTGATTCGCTACCAAGTTTATGATTCCAGTTGATTGGTCAGATTGTTTTTGGATATCATATCTTTTCCATATCATAGTTGAACCCTATTTGTATTTGTACTCCTTTCAAACTGAGCCTTAGTTGTACTCTTGCACAAGAGATAGATGCAGATGTGCATTAATTCAATTTATAAAACCCATTCCCATACCTTGTGTGATGAATTTGCACTCACAACATGACTCATCACTTATTCAATCAATGGGGCTAGCTATTATCCAAATCAAGATAATCTGATCTTGTTGGTTCCAAGGCATTCCTTGCTTATTTTAGTTTCTACCATTGAGTCATCCATAGTGGACTAAGTAGAATGCTTTGGGGGAGAAAGCAATGTTCGCTCAGCATATCCCATAAGGTTATGGGCATGAAAAGTTTGCATAAATTGGGCCCTCTAGTGAATGTAGTTCTTTCCATTCAATTTCATAGCAAAATAGTGTGCGATTTTTTACCTAATTAGAGAGTCACAAGACGTTGGTACCACATTCATTGGTTAAGTGTTGATGGAGGAGAAGATACACTAGAGTTTTCTACCATGACAGGATTTTTTGTACTCTGATACCAACTTAGAATAGAGATGTGGAGAGACTAATATGTCAACTATATTTCTAAATAGATCGTTGTACAAATATATATATATATATATATAATTTTCGGAGAACATAAATTTGAAATTTAAAATACAATAAATCTCTCAAATCACATTGATCTCCAATCTATAGCTTCCACATATATATGGACATGCATGATTCTGTCTCTTAATAACTGTTAATGGTGAGAAGTATGCATAATTAGGCCTAAGTCTAGTCATGATCTTGAGTCACACCAACCATCTTACAACCGTCTTAAACAATCTCAATTTAGATTCAGATTACTCAGAAACAAATCAAATCAAATCAAAATGGGAAATGGTACAGGTTTGAAAATCCTTCACACTAGTTCTACTTTCATTAATTCTTATACCTGCCCTTTAGTTCTAAAAATTTACTCTGGTTGTGGGCCAATTTTTTGAATCCCATACTGATTTTTTTATTTCTATTTTCTTATGAATGATGATTTGACTAAGTAGGTTTTCCTCCATGTGCTGAATAGAAATGAGCTTTATGAGTTGGATCCCAATGGACTTCCCAAACTTAGTTCTAGTTTTGCTCTTGTAGGTGACAGATGCAACATTTGACACATGGCTCTAGTTCTAGTTCTAGTTTTGCTCTTGTGGGGTTTATCACCAATTATTTCTCAAAATGATTTTAAATACTGTATTGCTTTTATTGATATTTTAGCAAGCGGTAAAATACAAAAACCTCCCTTGAAGTTTTTGACAATCAACAAAAACCTCTTTTCTGTCACCTTTTCAGACGGAAAACGTTATACTGATGCATCAGTTTTTTCAAAATACCCATTCTACCCTTTTATAAATTATTTTACATGCAAAATTATTAAAATAACCCTGTTTTAACTCGACAAAAAATGTTAGAAGATGATCATTAAAGGAGGTTTTTGTCAAATTAAAATAAGATTATTTCAATAAATTTGCATGTAAAATAATTTATAAAAGGGTAGAATGGGTATTTGAAAAAAACTGGTGCATTAGTCTAATACTTTCTGTCTAGAAAGATGATGGAAGGGAGGTTTTTGTTGAATTTCTTAAAAGTTCAGAGGAGGTATTTATTAAAATGAAACTATAGGAGAGGTTTCTATGATTGTCAAAAACTTCAGGGGAAAATTTTTTATTTTACCTTTTAGCAAATTCACTTGAATTTATCCTTTACATGCTAAGTCTGATGTATTATAGGCCTTCATTAATTTTAAAACCATGTTTGAGAAATTTCTAAACACTCCCATTAAGGCCTGTAAACTGATGGTGGAGGTCAGTTCAAGAATTTTTAACCACAAATGGTGTGGTGCACCAACTCTCCTGTCTACAGTGTATACACATCAGAACAAAACGACACTGTTGAACGACATCACAGAACTATTGTTGATATGGGCTTGACATTGTTAACCCATGCTTGTTCTAGGTTACAGATCACCATGGGAAATGCTTTTTCAAACCATACCTAATCTTTCTTGGCTAAAAGTTTTCGGTTGTGAATGTTTCCTGTGTTTTCAAGCCTACAATGATAGTGAATTTGAGTTTTGCTCAACTCCATGCATTTTCGGTTGCCTACACTGAGGTGAGGTATCTTTCTAATATGTCAATGTATATAGACATAATTATATGTCTTTGGATCTGCCCAATCTATTGATAACCCTACATGCAATGGGCTCTAAATCTGCATATTGAGTTCAGATCATTTAAAGGGTTGATTCTGAACCTGAATAAAACCCAAATCGATTATGTAATCCATATTATAATACATTTTAGACAGATTTGATGGATTTGCATATAAACTTGAATACAATGTAAAGGTGTTAAACAATATAAATAAAATTTGTATACCTAGTTACCTAGATATACATTAATGCATACCACACAGTACATACAGAAGGTGAGATTGGGCCGGGCCAAACTCAAAATGGGTCCATTCTAATATTCTTGGGCTACCTACTCTTGATTGACTACTCCCTTCAAACATTGTGGCTGCTGGTGTAAAATCCAGCAAAGAGAACAGCAGAACTTCTGCAATCCGCCCTTGAAAAGGACAACACGCACTTGTAATCCTGTACCTGGTCCTGTGTAAAACGACCAAAAGCTGTCGGTATCGCCGTCGCTCAAATCAAAAGGCAGGCAAAAACCCTTGCATTGGGTTTAGGGTTTTGCTCTTCTTCGGTTTCTTCTTTTGTCTCTGGTTAAGATTTAAGTCTTAAGATTCAGAGAGAGAGAGAGAGAGAGAGAGGCAAACCAAAAAAATGGCACAATCACTGGAATTGCTTCTGATTCAGTTCTTGATGCCAGACAACGATGCCCGAAGACAGGCTGAGGACCAGATAAAGCGACAGGCGAAGGACCCTCAAGTGATACCGGCGCTTGTTCACCACCTCCGAACGGCCAAAACCCCCAATGTCAGGCAGCTCTCTGCTGTCCTCCTCCGCAAGAAGATCACTGGACACTGGGCCAAGCTCTCTCCTCAGCTCAGGCAACTAGTTAAGTCTTCGCTCATTGAAAGCATCACCCTTGAGCATAGGTATCTCTCCTGTCTGTCCATTGATTGCTGATTGATTCAAGCCAATTGCTTCTTTACTCAATGCGGAATACGTAACTATTTTTATCTTTGGCCTATTAATTCGCGTAAAAGAGTTAAGGGTTAATTGTTGTTATGCTGTATTTGTCTTGATTGATAGATCCAGCTGTATGAGTAATTCTTATTTTGCTTACTCGTCGACACATGATAAGCTTACTAGTTTCACTTATCATAGTAACGTAGATTCTTTCTGACACAGATGTTGATATTGTATAATGTCACAGTTATAAAAGGCACGCGGAACTTTGATCTGTAGTTTGTCAAGATTTAATATTTTGTCTTTCTAGTAATCTGTTACTGTATCGTGGGTGGATCTATAAATGTTGGCTTGTAAAGAATCAGTCAATTTTTGAACAGGACTGTTGTATTGAATGACATGAATGTCCAATGGTTTTGCATTGATAAATTTTGTATTCTTACCAAATATATTTGGTTGTGATAGGTATGGGCACGAATTCCAAGACCGGAACTTGCACTTTTACAAACTTTGCTCTCATTTCGAATGAAACATGTCGGAAAGAAAACAAATTTGCTGTTATTTTCATTACAAAAACTATTCTTACCAAATGCCTGTAAAACTGAACTGAAGTGCAAATTTACTTCAGTTCAGTGTTTGCACTCCTACCAAAAACAGCCTAATATTGTTTCTATGCTCTGTGCTTATTTGGTGGGATTGTTAAATTTTCTTGAGTGAATTATTATAAAAAGTATCTTCCTGAGAAGATTACTGTTATCATCATTACTTTCTTACCCCATCTAATTTGGTTCATTATTATTTTTATTGAGTAAATTTGAAGAATTCTTGTCTTGCGGCATGTGACAGTTGAGTATTTGCTGAATTGGCATAATTGTTTTTTTTTTACTTTTCTCAGCCCACTTGTAAGGCGAGCTAGTGCAAATGTTGTGAGCATCATTGCTAAGTATGCTATCCCAGCAGGTGAATGGCCTGATTTGCTGCCCTTTTTGTTCCAATGCAGTCGGAGTGCGCAAGAAGACCATAGAGAAGTGAGTATACTGCTGTTAAAAGATGTTTGCTTTTCCAATCTTTAAAAACAGAGAGATCTGAAGTGAGGCACTATGATATTTTGATGCATGAGGCATGATGCTTAAGCCTATTTGGATGTTCTAATGTGACTTTGGCCTTTACAGGGGCAAGGTTCTAGACACTAGACCTGGTTAGTGACTTTTGTTCTCTCGCACAACACAGACATCCTGCCTATCTTGGATCTGTGGGTTTGAGCTCATGCCTCCTTGACCTTGTAACAAGGGATGCTGTACGACCAACTAAACTAAGATGTCATTTACATGCTTAAGACTTGAGATCTCATCATTTCAAGAGAAGCATAAATTCCAATGGGAAAGGTGTAGAACTATGTGAAAGAAAAGAAAAAAAAAAAACTATTTTGTTATATAAGAATGTGTCAATGAATTATTCATAATATAAACAATGACTACACGATAGAAAGAACTTTGTAACAAATCCTTACATGCTATTAGAAAGTTCTTAGTGCCAATCAAAACCTTAAGTGGGTGTCGAAAGCCCTATATGCAATTCAAAATATATGGGTAGAAGTCTTAGTATTGGACTTTTAATTCATGCTTGGGATGAGAACCCTACCTCAATTAATGTATAAAACGCATATTCTTGGCATAAGTCTCCTCCAGATGTGATGCATGTTCTTTATACTTTAGGCCTGAACCTCAGGTTGTTTTCTTTAAGCCTGACCTACCTTTTAAAACGTTTGTGCTTTCTTTATTCGTTTATTTTTTGTTATCTTGGTTGTCTATTTCTTATATTAGTTAGTTTACCAGATAAAATATGAATAGATGTCACATTATCCTTCATTGTGAGACAACAACATATTTCACAGTGCTGAAGTAGGTTGGAGGTTGTCACCAGAAAGAACAGAGGAGATAAGTGCGAGACTGATCTAGTTGATGGTTGAGGAGCTTAGAGAGATTGATACAGGGTTTGAGATTTGGGGGAAGTTATATGGTCAATGGTGAAGATTTAGAGGAGGGGAGCAAGGATATGATGAAGGAACTTGCTGAGTCTTCATAAAGGAGTGGTCTTTTATCTGTTTGTCCTGGTTCAAATCTGATATCCAATCTGATTAAGTCAATCTGGAATTCCAGATTTGATCCATTTATAATTGGATCAAATATGGATCCATCCCTGAGAATCAGAATCCAACAATTTAAAACAAGGTAAATATATCTCTATCACATGGATTTTTGATGTAATGCAACTCTTTTAAGTTGGTTCTTTCAAATGCAAGTCAACCTTCTTACCAGGGTTTTGACGAAGGCGAGAGGTCACTGTTCACCGTCACTGTTCATCGTCTTCTTCATTGAACAGCGGTGGCATTCTCTCTTCTCTCATTGGAATACAAAGCTCTCCGTTTCTTTGAATCTCACGAAGGTCACTTTTCAACGTCACTGTTCATCGCCCTTTTCATTGAACAGCGGCGACATTCTCTCTTCTCTCATCTCCGGCGAGGTTCTGAAAACTCAAACTCACGAAATGGAATCTCACGAAGGCGAGGGGCACTTACAACCGTCACTGTTCATCGCCTTCTTCATTTAACAGCGGTGGCGTTTCTCTCTTCTCTTGTTGGAATACAAAGCTGTCCGTTTCTTTGAATCTCTGGAAGGTCACTGTTCACCGTCACTGTTCATCGCCTTCAATTAACAGCGGCAGCGTTTCTCTCTTCTCTCGTTGGAATACAAAGCTCTCTGTTTCTTTGAATCTCTGGAAGGTCACTGTTCACCGTTACTATTCATTGCCTTCTTCATTGAACAGCGGCGGCGTTGTCTCTTTTCTCATTGGAAATTGATGTTTTTCTTGCTGAAGACTGGTGAGTGTTGGGGATTGAAGAGCTGCTTATAGATGGAAAGGGTGCAGTTTGGGAAAGGTAGGGGAAGTAGGTGGAGAGCGGAGATGTGGTTAAACGCTGGGAGAAGGGGTGTCGGTTTCAGAAGGAATTTTTCATACAAGAAAGTGGCAATGGCGGGTGTCTGGCCAAGCTTTGGAGAAACTATTCAAAGGTCGAATGGAGAGAGGGTGTGGTTAGAAACGACGGAGGAGGGGGTAAGGGTGAGAAGGGTCTTCCTACAAGGATGTCTAGTGGGCTATTTTGATAGGAAGTGTTCGGTAGATTAGATGAATTGGAGGCCTGGATGTTGGAGTAAGGTGGGTGGGGTGAGGGTGAAAAAATTTGTTGAAGATCTGTTTCTGTTCATCTTCCCGTCTAAAGAAGAGGCGGAATGGGTTATTCAGAACGGTCCTTGTGCATGAGGACAAAATAGATTTGCATTGGAGTGGTGGGAGAAAACGATGTTAAACTACAATCCAGAGAAGTTGGGGTCTCTCAGTGAGCCGAAAGAACTTTGGATAAAGGTTTTTAGGCTACTGCTACCCCTGTGGTGTCTGAGTGTTATAGAAGGTATTGGAAATATCTATGGGGGCTTCCTTCGGACGGACGATTCTTTGGAAGAAATTAAGACCTATGAATGGGCTAGAATGAAGGTGAAGGTAGGGGGAGTGATCTCGAAGAAGGTGGAGATTGTGATAGGAGATCTATCTTTCATGGTGTGGAATTGGATGGAGAGGGGTCCGAGGGTGACTAGAAGAGAGGGGGGGGGGAAGAACTGAGGGAGATTGGTGAGGGTGAGAGGGGTTAGGGGCTACAGGAAGAGAGGAAAGATTCGTCAGCAAGTAGAACTCTGGTTCTAGTGGACAATAAAGAGGAAAGCTGCGGAGGGAGGGTATTGTTGGAAAAGGAGAAGGCGGAAGGGGAGAGAAAGATGATTTCACGACCGGAATCTCAGGCGACTCTGTTTTAGTCCGGTTAGGCTGAAAGGGTGGATCCGGAATTTGATCCCGCTTGGGACAACCGTCGGATGGAGATCTCTGTAGAAAATCAGAATAAATTTCAAAATACAAAGGAAGAACAAAGCTGGGCGGGACTTTCAAAAAATTGGGTCAAAGAGACTCTGATGGAATGCCTTCAGGAGTTGAACCTATTGCCAGTTGGGGAATCATTGCAGTAAAAAAAGATGACAATTGGAGGGGAGCTGGGTTGGAGAGAGTGGAGGGGTAGCTAGGGGAGTTCTATCACCTCCGAGAACCCAAAGTGGGACTAGTTCAGGGCGGGCCCAACCCACCATAGCTTGGAGTAACCTGAATTTGAGCTTGGCCCAGAAAACCCAGATTGGGGATGGTGCTTCAGCTCTGTCTGGCCCGAATTGGCTCCAAATGCATCCTCCCCCACCACTTGAAAGTAGCAGAAGTCGTCCTCAATGCTTAGTGGGAAGGGATTAGTTGACACAGAGAAGACGAATGCAGATGCCACATCCAGATGGACAAGATAGGTCGATGATGACTCCTCCGGCATTGCGTGGTATTGGAGATGGTGCTATAATCTTGGCGAATATCTAGGTGCCTGAGGTGGAGTTGGCGGAAATAACACCATTGGCAATGATACGTGGTCAAGAAGCCCAAACTTCTCAGATGTTTTTCAGTCCTCAAGCTGGTGATTACCAGGTATGTTCCTTGGAAGTGGGGAGGGGGGGACTACGGAAAGAGACAGGAATAGGGGTGTGGAGGAAAAATTTGAGGACGGAAAGGGAGGGGTTGGGAAAGAGGGAGATAAGGGTAAAGGGGCAGAAATTACTTCGGCGTGGGTGAATTCCAAGATTTTGGGGCTGGATAAATTCTTGGGGGTGTCTATTGAAAGTATAGAGGAAGAAACATTGAAGTACTTAGAAAAGATTGAAAGGCGATGACTAGAGGAGAAGGGCAAGCTGAATGCAAAAAAAGGTGGAAATGGAGTGAAGAAAAGTAGGGAAATGATGAGGTTGGCGTGGGGATTAAATGACAAAGCGGGAAAGGGACAGGGATCTATAAGAGGGGGAGGGGAGAAGAAAGGTCATTGAAAGGGTGGGGGTTTCTCTAATTTGTTTTATGGATTTAAAAATTCTTTCGTGGAATGTGAGGGGGTTAGGGTCAGGTAGGAGAAGGGTGGTGATTTGCGATCTACTTAAAAGATGGAAATCGGATGTGGTGTTCTTCCAAGAAACCAAATTGGATGCAGTGGAAGCAGAAATAATCAAAAGTTTTTGGGGGGATGACCAAGTAAGGTGGGTGAGTAAATTGGTGAGAGGAAGTGCAGGGGGTATCCTAACGATATGGGACAGATCAAAGTGTAAGCTTGTCTCTTCTCGTGTGTGGGCTTTTACGGTAACAGTAATCCTGGAGTTTAAGGGAGGCTTTCTAGGGCAATTCACTAATGTTTATGGGCCCACAATTAGTGCAGAGAGGGATAGGTTGTGGGAAGACCTGGCTGAAGCAAGAGGGGTGCACTCTATCCCATGGGTAATGGGGGGGAGGGGACTTTAATGTGGTTAGATTCTTGGAGGAAAGAAAGGGTGGAAATAGGCAGACAAGGGACATGAGAAGATTTGCTTTGTGGATGGTTTTGATCTGATTGATCTCCCTTTGTTGGGGGCTCAATATACTTGGACTAATAACCAAGAAACCACGACATTGGTCAAGTTAGATAGATTTCTCATATCTCTGGATTGGGAAGATGCATTTAGCCTCATAAAGCAAGTGGCCCTCCCAAGACCTATTTCGGATCATGCTCCTATCTAGTTGGTGTGTGGAATGCAAAGTCCGAAAAAAAACCCCTTCAAAATGGAAAATATGTGGTTTGAAGAGGAGGGGCCGATTCCCTTGTTGAGCTCTAAATGGACTGAACTGCAGCTAGAAGGTATGAGTTCATTCAAATTTGCTAAGAAAATCAAAGTAGTCAAGGAAACCCTGAAATCTTGCAGACGAGAGTACCGTGGGACATCAGAATCAGAGAAAAAGAGATGCCTTGAAGTGATTAAGGAGCTGGATACAGTTGAGGAATCTGGTCCTCTAATTGAGGAAGATAGAAAGAGAAGAGTGGATGCAAAGGTGTCCATTGGCAGGCTATCTGTTAGAGATGAAATTAAGTGGAGGCAAAGGGCCAAGGTCAGATGGCTTACGGAGGGGGATAGGAACTCCAACTTTTTTCATAAAATGGCAAATGCAAGAATTAGATATAAGCAGCTTGTGAGGCTGGAGTTTGAGGAGTTAGTGAGAGAGGATGGGGCTGGAGTTTGCAGCATTATTCCAGGAAGTTTGGACTAGAAGACCTTTTCCTACAGATCTGGAGTTTAGGAAGATTTCTGATTCTCAACAAAGAGAATTGGAAGCCCCCTTTACTGAGGCTGAAATATGGCATGTGATCAACAATATGGAAGTAGATAAATCTCTAGGGCCGGATGGTCTTACAAGCCTTTTCTATAAGAAGTGTTGGGAGGTGGTGAAAGAGGATTTAATGAAAGTGTTTCAAGACTTATTGATAAAAAAAAAAGTGTTTCAAGGTTTCCATCAAAATGCAGCTCTAGAAAGAAGTCTAAGTTCCACGCTCATCTCCTTAATACCTTAAGTGGAAGGGGCAACCAACATTAAAGACTTCAGGCCCATCAGTTTATTAAATAGCTTCTATAGAATTCTGGCTAAGGTTCTTGCAAAAAGAATGAAATCAGTGCTGAATTTTGTGATTGCAATGAATCAATTTGCATTTGTGTCGGGAAGACAGATGTTAGACAGTGTCTTGGTGGCAAATGAATTCATAGACTCAAGGAGAAGGGAAGGCAAATCAAGGCTGATTTGTAAGCTAGATCTGGAAAAAGCCTACGACCATCCTAATTGGAAGTGTTTGGATTTGGTACTAGAAAAGATGAATTTTGGTCAGAAATGGAGGAACTGGATTAAAGTCTGTGTTTCTTCCCCCAAATTTGCGGTGCTAGTCAATGGTGAGTCGGCTGACTTCTTTAAAAGCTCTAGAGGTCTCATACAAGGGGATCCCCTTTCTCTGTTGTTCATTTGTATAATGGAGTTGTTATCTCTCTTTGTTCATTGAGTTAGCGAAGAAGGCTTATGGAAAGGGTTTGAATCAGTTCCAGGTGGGGAAAAAGTGCAGTTACTCCAGTTTGCAGATGACACATTGTGTTTTATTGATGTAGATCTAGGTCAACTGGAAATCATGCTTAGGGTGTTAAGTTGGTTTGAAGTGGTAATAGGTTTAAAGGTTAACTGGGCCAAGAGTAGACGGGTGGGATAAGTTGGTTTGAAGTGGTAATGGGTTTAAGTTGGTTTGAAGTGTTAAGTTGGTTTGACATGGATGGGTGGAATATTGGAAGCTTATTTCAGGGTGAAGATTGTAATCGGTTTAACTCATTCCCAAGACTACAGAGTGTGCAAGGAATAACAGAAGGGGCAAATCGGGAGAACTGGAAGCAGAGCAGGAACACACCATCTAGGGGTGAACCAGGGGTAGAGTGGAAAGATCACTAGGGTGACCAAAGGACAGAAGTACTTTCTAACCAACTCAGGGAGATAGACGCTTACCAACCTCTGGAACAAGAGAGGGAGGCTGGGAACAATCCTTTTCTAGCATGTCCATCAGTCCTAAGTAACCAAGTGAATTTTGTTTGTGCTACTAATGTGTCTCCTGTGTCTTTGGTTCCAGATTCCGTTCCTGTTCCATGTCTTGTAGCCCATGAATATGCAGCCGAACTAGTTGGCGGGCTCTCCGAGGAGGGGTAGAGGGGAATGAAGGAAAGTGGGAAGGTACGGGAAGGAAGGTATATGAGTGAAAAAGTGTGAAAAATCATTGAAAGAGTGTTTAAGGAAGTGAAGGGAAAGTTGATCTGGAGGAGGGGGGAAGGGGAGGAAGGAAGAGGGGAGGGGTCAGTGGAGAGGAGGGAAGGGAAGGAGGGTAGAGATGGAGAGGATTATGGGGAGAGAACAGGGAAGGAGGGAGGTAACAGGAGAGGGAGGATGGATGGAGAGGAAATAAGAGAGGTGGGACCAGAGGAGTGGAAGAAAGGGTAGGTGGACAGAGATGGAGGGGATTCTGTAGGAAGGACAGGGGTGGAGGACTCGGTGAGAGAAGACATGATAGCAGAATTTGTAGGGAAGTTGGGTTGTAGGTTGGATGATTTGAATGTGTTGAAAGAAAGCTTATAGAAGAGGAAGAAGGAGATCAGAACAAAGAAGAGGAGATTGAGTGAAGTAGAGAGATTGAAGAGAGATGTAGAAGGTGACAAGAAGCTCGGGGTAAAAGGAGATAAAAGGAAAGGGGGAAAGTAGTGGGTAGGTGGCAAGGGGTTTAAAAAAGAAGCGGAATGAAGATTCTTAGTTGGAATGTGAGGGGTGTGAGGGGAGTTGGGAGTGCAAGGAAGAGAGCGACAATAAAAGAGGTAATAAGGAGGTATGACCCAGACATTGTGCTATTGCAAGAGTCTAAGAGAATGGAGTTTAATAAAAAATGGGCAAGGAGTGTATGGAAAGCTAGGGGGATTAGCTGGGTGGCTGCTCCCTTGTGGAGTGCTTCCGGGAGGATTGTAACAATGTGGAAGAGGGATGTGGTTGAAGGTTTAGAGGAGTTGATTGGAAAGTACTCGATTTCCATGAAGTTTAAGCACCAAGAGGATGATTATATGTGGGTGCTCACAAATGTATACGGACCAAATGACTACAGAGAGAGAAAGGAGTTGTGGGAGGAATTGGCTAATGTTAGAGGGTTGTGGGATGGGCCCTAGTGCATGGGTGGGGATTTCAATGTGATCAGATTCTTGGAGGAATCCAATAAGGTTAATCAGAGGGTGACAAAAAGCATGAGGAAGTTTAATAGTTTTGTGGATGCCTTTGAGCTTAAAGAGATTCCCCTAGCCCATAAGACATTTACATGGTCAAATCTCCAATTTAGACCTATTTGCTCTAAGCTGGATAGATTCCTGTTCTCTTTGGATTGGGAAGAACATTGGGGAACCTTGGCTTCTAGAGCTCTCCCAAGGGTGACCTTGGATCATTAGCCCATAGTGTTATGTAAGGAGGAAAGAAGGTATGGAGGTCCTACCCCCTTTAGATTTGAAAATATGTGGTTACTTCATCTAGGGTTTACTAACAAAGTGAGGGAGTTGTGGTATGAGTGTAACCCAATGGTGGAATGGGAGAGGGTGAGATTCCATAAGAAACTACAATTCTTGAAAGCAAAAATCAAGGAGTGGAATTTGGTGGTGTTTGGGAGGATAGAAGAAAGAAAGGGAACTCTGATGGATCAATTTGAAAGCCTTGACTCTAAAGAAGAAAGGGGAGAATTTGGAGAGGAAGACAATGAACTTAGGAGAGGTTTGAAAAGACAGTTAGAGGACTGCCTGCACAAGGAGGAAATTAGTTGGAGGCAAAAATCTCCGTGTAAATGGTTGCAAGAGGGAGACTAAAGCACTAGGTATTTCCACTCTTTGGCAGATGGCAGGAGAAAGAAGAACTTTATCTCCAAATTGGTAGTAGATGGATTTGATTTAATACAACAAGAGGAGATAGTCGGGGCTTATGTGGAGCACTTCAAATCCATTCTAAGAAGGCATGTGATTAGAAGGGTGTGGGTAAAAGGATTGGATTGGCCAGATGTAGGGGTGGAGAACAGGAAAAGGTCGGAAAGAAGCTTTAATTTGGAAGAGATCAAGGAGGCTGTGTTTTCTATGGATAGAACAAAAGCTTCAGGGCCGGATGGGTTCACAATGGCTTTTTATCAGGATTGTTGGGATAAATTGAAAGATGTTCTTTTGCAGGTGTTTGAGGAGTTTTTCAGGAGAGGAATTGTCAATCTGGGTGTGAACTCTACATTTATAGCCTTAATTCCAAAAAAAGAAAGATGCATCCCACCCGAAGGATTTTAGGCCAATTAGCTTGGTAAATAGCTTGTATAAGGTCATTGCAAAAGTGTTGTCTTCGAGGCTAAAGGAGGTATTGTTAGATATCATTGCACATTATCAAGGAACCTTTGTGAGTGGAAGACAAATTATTGATCAGATTTTAATTGCTAATGAGAGTGCGGAGAACTTTAAGAGGGATAAGAAGAAGGGAGTGGTCTGTAAGTTGGACTTGGAAAAGGCTTATGACTTGGTGGACTGGGATTTTTTGAGGAAAGTTTTGACTAAATTTGGGTTTGGGGCTAGATGGTGTAAGTGGGTCATGGGTTGTGTTCGGAATTGTCATTATTTAGTGCTAGTGAATGGGATAATGGTAGATTTCTTTCCAGGGGGTATAAGACAAGGAGACCCCCTCTCTCCTTTCTTGTTCATTCTAATTGCGGAGGTACTGGGGAAACTGATTCATAGAGTAGATTCTAGGGGGCTCATTAGAGGCTGGAGAGTTAGGAGGGTGGAAACCCCCCTCACTCATAGTTTGTTGATGACGTGATTCTGTTTTGTGAAGGCGGTAATGTGAGCTTTATCAGGAACTTGAAGTCGGTGATACAACTATTTGAGCAAATGTCCAACTTGAAGGTTAACCTTGGGAAAATTTTGAAGAGGCTATGTGGCGTTACAAGAATGAAATGAAGAAATTTAGTTGGTTGACAAGGAATATGTTGGTCACTGTACAGTGGGTAGGGAGATCAGCAAATACTTTGTCAGATGTGTTAGCTAAGCAAGGGGTAAATAGGGAAGAATTGTTTTGGGCTCAATTGTGATTCTTGCTTTTCTTTCCTAGTTTACTTATAAGATTCAAGGAGGGGCTGCAACTCGCACCTCTCCCTGGGGTGTTGTATGAACTCACTCTAAATCTGCTTCTAAGTTAATAAATTTATTATCATTCATAAAAAAAAAGGTTAACCTTGGGAAAAGCTGTGTGGTGGGGGTGAATATGGAGGAGGGAGAGATCAGGGAGAGTGCTGAAGTGCTGGGGTGTGAAGTCTCGGAGTGGCCATTGAACCACTTAGGGTTGCCATTAGGTGATAATCCTATGAGAGAGAGCTTTTGGAACCCGGTGGTGGAAAGATTTGAAAAAGGACTGGTATCCTAGAAAAAGAACTACCTCTCTCTTGGTGGGAGAATTACATTAATTAAGGCCATGCTTGCTAACTTACCCATCTTTTTCCTGTTGGTGTTTAAAATCCTAGTGAAGGTTTCTAACAGATTAGAGAAGCTTATGAGAGATTTCCTGTGAGGGCCAAGAGAGGAGAAGAGGGATCATAAAGTTAGCTGGGTGATAGTGTGTAGGAGTAAGACTTGTGGTGGTTTGGGGCTTGGGAATATTAGGAGAAAGAATATGGCTTTTTTGGGAAAGTGGTTGTGGAGGTTCCCTATGGAGAAGGAGAAGCTATGGGCTAGAATAGTGGCAAGTATACATGGGCTGGAGCACAATGGATGGGACGCTAGAATCAGAGCTAGGATTACAAGAAACTCTCCTTAGAAAGCCATTCATGACCTTCTACCAGTATTCTCCCCTAATATCAAGTATGATTTGAATTCCGGTAACTCCATAAAATTTTGGGAACAAACCTGGGTGGGGAGTGCCCTTCTAAAGGATCAGTTTCCTTCTTTGTATGCTCTATCTGATTTGAAAAATGAGCCAATACCCCGTCCTCTTCCACTTCTGGGGTTGGGTGGAACTTGGGTCTAAGAAGGGACTTGAGGGACTCAGACTTCGACAGTATTTCGAGCCTTACTGCACTTCTTGATAACGTTGTCTTAAACCCCACTAGGGCAGATTCTAGAATTTGGACACCTACCCCCAATGGCATCTTTTCTTGTGCTTCCTTCTTCAAAGTCTTAAGTCAGTCCACCAGTCCTACTTTCCCCCCTTTCCCTGTTGGACACTTTGGGAAGAAAGAAATTCTAGGATATTCTCAGAATATGAGAGAGGAGCAGCAGATCTGAGGGCTATCATACGTATTAGGGCTGTACAGTGGCTGAAATCTTTGGAGCTATTCACAGATTACACTGTGGATGACATGTTGAGGAAGTGGGGTGAAATTGCAAATTGCACACATACCAAGTTAGTAATGAGTGTGTCTTGGACCCCTCCACCTGTTGGATTCTTGAAATTAAACTTTGATGGGTGTAGTAGGGGAAATCCGTGACAATCGGGGATTTGGGGTGTTTTTAGGGATGAGAATGGGGTCATTTCTGCCATGTTCTCAGGCCCAATTGGAGTGGGTAACTCCCTTAGAGCTGAGATCTTTGTAGTTATGGAAGGAGTCCAGAAAGCTAAGGAGTTGAATCACTCTTCTAAAGAGTTTTCTGTCTAACCTCCCCTCCTATTTCCTCTCTTTCTTCCCTATCCCTACCAAAGTGGCGATCAAAATAGAAAGGCTACAAAGAAATTTCCTTTGGAAGGACTGAGAGGAGGAAAAGAAAATACACTTGGTTGGAAACAAGTGTGTACTCCGAAAGAAAGAGGTGGCTTAGCGGTGAGAAATCTTAAGACTTTTAACAAAGCTCTTATGTGTAAATGGATTTGGAGATTTGCTAGAGAAAGAACTAGTTGGTGGAGGTCTTTAATGGCAGACAAGTATAAAACAGATGGAGGGGATTGGACAACAACCTTGACCCTTCCTTCCTTGGGTTGCTCTCTTTGGAAGAAAATTATGGAAATCTACCCTTTGGTTCAAAGTGGTTTGTCCCTTAAGTTGGGCTCAGGTCTTCGCTTGAAATTTTGGAAAGACAATTGGTGTAACAATAGGTCCCTTGAAGAGCTGTTCCCTCACTTGTTTCAATTTGTAGAGAACCCGGATGTTATGGTGACAAATTGTTGTGAGCTGATGGGGAATAGTATTGTATGAGCCCTAAGTTCAGAAGACCTTTCCAAGATTGGGAAGTGGAACAAGTGGTGAACCTGTTGGACTTGCTCTCTAGTCAAGTTCTGCCCTAGTGAAGGTCTGGATAACTTTCCTGCTACTAGAATCTGGACTCAGATTCCTCCTCTCAAAGTGAATGCACTGCTGTGGGTGGTGGTATTGGACAAAAATCTAACTAAACAAAATTTGACAAAAAAGCGGAATTCTGATTCAGAACATGATGTGCGAGCTGCGTGGGCATGCAGAGGAGGACAACTATCATCTCTTTATCCATTGTCCTTTTGCGGCTGGAATTTGGAACCATTTTCTCTCATTGGAGGGTATTTCCTGGGTCATGCCAAATCAGTTTTCAGGTCTGCTGAGGAGTTGGGATTTGTTAGGCCTTTCTAAGCTGGCTAGAATTGTGTGGTGGGCTATCCCTGCAGCTGTTATCAGTTCCATATGGGTAGAGAGAAACAGAAGAATCTTTCAGAATAAGAAAAAAGGAGGCGGACTGTCTTGTGTCTGGTGCAGTGGGAAAGCTTGTATCCTGGACTGCAGGTGTAAAAGGCATACAGCCTGGGGTCTTGGGGTCTCAGTTAAGTTCTGTTAGTATATTTGAATTGTAATGTAAACTGAGAGGCTGTTCTCAGTCTTTGCTCCCTTCTGGGAGGCCTTTGTATGATTCTGATTTCTATTAATAAATTTACCTTACCTTTTTCAAAAAAAAAAAAAAAAATCACAAAGCACATACAAACATTCCCAAGTTAACTTCATTGATTCCTAGCTGGTGCTTTTAATGTCAATCTTGGTTTCGGTGAAATAGGGGAAATAAGGCTATTTGATTTTTTTTTAAAGAATTCATTTATTTGAGAACTCAAATAAAGTTCTTTAATTTTTTTTGTTTGTTCATTGAGCTCTCCTTTAGGCTAGCAAAATGGGGAATGAATATGCAACCAATACCTGCAGCATAGCATATCAACAACTAATGTCAATTGATGCATTGTCAAGTATTGAATATACATATATAAGGTTGCTTTTTCATTTTTGAGGGGCTAATTTATAACAATGGAATTTTACAAAATAACGTTATTGGTTTTATATTTTTCCAAATGGGAAAAAACAACAATTCTGTTTGATCCTTAACCTCATTAAGGATGATAGTTGCGTCATTTGTAGAAGCCTATCGCCTAATTCTGGTTATAACTGTCTGGGTATTGGGAGGATGGACTGGATACATGTTTAACCTCCAGCGTTTTTAGCACAAAATGGCTATTCTCAAGCTTGAACCAATATTTCATGCTTGTCAGACCAAGATTTTACCATTCTACCAATATCATTTTATTACAAAAAAATATTTCATTATCTATGTTTAGTGTCTACATTTAGGTACCTTTGCAAGTATTTTTTTAATCATTTCTGTGGTTTTCTTTTAAAATGTGAGTGACCTAACAGATGTCTTGCTTTTTGGTGATATAAGGTGGCATTGATCCTTTTCAGCTCCTTAACTGAAACAATTGGCAGTACATTTCAACCATATTTTGCAGATCTCCAATCTCTGCTGCTCAAGTGCCTTCAGGATGAGACCAGTACCCGTGTCAGAGTTGCTGCACTCAAGTAATCTTATTCTTTTCTTAAGCATGAATTTTTTTTTTTTTGTTTAAGAATATTGTGTCTATCATTGTTTAGTGGGTATTGGGCTTTTCTCAAACTTCTTTTCTTGTTCTCAGGGCAGTTGGTTCTTTTCTAGAGTTCACCCATGATGGGGCTGAAGTGGTAAACTTTCAATTTTGTTGCATTGCTATTGCTTTTCTTGTGTCTACTTTTGCTAGGAGCTTTCACAATGTCTTCTTTTGTTAAAGCTTCTTAGATTCTTATTTCCTTGTGTCTACTTTTGCACAATGGTAGGATGATCTTATTTTCATATATAATCTTAAGGTGGTTTTTTTGGTTCTGCTTGTGTACTTAATTTTATTGCTCTGTGTTCCTTAACTTCTGGTTTGTGACTGGATTTTTTTCATGTCTGTCATGTTAACCAAATCTTAATTTTACATATGGTTAAATGCTAAAGCATTTTTTCCAAGTGAAATGGGCCAAACATTAAGATGCATCTATTGGATAGTTCAGTGTTAAATGAATTGATAGACCATGGGTTGATTAGAGTACTTTTTTTGACCAGAAGATCCTATAGATAAGTGATTTAAAAGGTGCGCTTAGGCGCACAGACGAGGCGCATTTTAGGGTATGCGCCTCACCCAGGTCCTAGGCACACCCCTTTCAACGCTCACCGAAGCTTCGAGAACCCCCTATTTGCTAATGTTGTTCATTCATTCATTCCAACAAAATATCTTCTTAAAAGGCAATTAAAGTTATAAAATTGTTATTGTTTATGTGAGAAACATGGACTTGTTTGGGCTTGCCTCGAGGGGCGTGCTACAAAGGCGACTCATAGAATCAAGAATGCAATATGTTTTACATCACATTAGCTACTTGAAGTAATGCAATTGAGGAAAAAACAGAGATTGTGGGTTTTACATGCTTGAAAATGCGTTATATGTTTGCATTTATTTTTAAATTTTCATTTGAATATGCTTTACATGTTATGTTTATATATTTTAATTTTAGAATTTAGGTAATAGATTTATTAAAACATTTATTTTAAAATTTAAGTTTATATTTTTTTTATTAACATCATGTTTTATATTTTTTTTATTTTTTTGCATTTTGTTAAAATTTTTTGGCATTTTTTTTGAATTTTCTGACATTTTTTTTTATTTTTAGCATTGTTTTTGTATTTTTGCGCCTTGCTTCAAAAAGGCGCGTGCCTTGTCTTGTGCCTTGGGCACAAATTGGCCCTTGTGCTTTTTTTGCGTCTTGCACTTTTAAAACACTGCTATAGATATGGTTTTGCATAGCTCGAATAAGGGGTCTCATGCTGAATTAAGATGATTGGTTCAGGAGAGTAGGTTTAAAGTTTTGATGATTACATCAATGAGGATGAATGCTTCTCTAGATCCATGAAATAATATAGAAGTATGATGATCAAACTAAAGTCCCATGAAGAGGAAAGAAAATTTTGTCTGTGACTAATCACAATACAAATTTGCAATTAAGATCTAATCCACTAATCATAAACGGAGATCATTCTACTGCAAATCTACAGTTCAGTTCCATTGTTCAATGCTTAAACTGATGATATTTTTCTTCTGATTTGTTATCAAACTGCCAAGGGTTGGTTATAATGTATAGTGTGTTTACATAATACATTATAACTACACATATTTTTATGTGATTACATGGTAATCGTAAACTATCAAGCTATAAATTAAATCATCTGATGATTAATGACATATTTAACCTGATTTTCAGGGTAAATGAGAAGATTTTTTAATAACTTCATTATTAAAAAAGCCCCGACTTTCAGCTTTACATACACTTATATCTTCTCAAAAGTGTGTGTGTACAGAACAACAGTTGGTTTCCTTGCATTAGAACTGTTTGGTTGTTGAGTTTTGATAAAGTATTTTGAAGCATTTACAGGATTGATTACCAAAGACAGATTAGGCAGGGGTGGGTAAGTGGGTACATTTCTGGGAGAACATACTTTCTGGTGGTTGGTGCTTGTGTGAAGCATTCTCTTTTGTTGCATGACATGACTGTAACTAGGGATTTGGCTGTCTGGAACTGGTCTAAAGTGGTGTTTGGTGAAGTGGCCTGGTGTCCCCATTTAAGGGTGGCATATCGATAACAGGGAAAGGATAATCGTGTGGAGTTGTTGCCATGTTGGTTTGCTATTTAAGACAAAGAAATCTTTTAGATGGGCGGACAAAAGGTGTGGGATCTGTATTTTCACTGAAACCCTCTCTTAATCTTATTGGTGGAAAGATTCATACTTTCCATAGTGTTGGATATGATACTGGTTTCCAATTATTCTCCTTTTCAAATGGACATAACTTGTTGATAAAAAAAGGGAAGTCGATCTGTTTATATCTCAGTGGAGACATAAGAATTTATGCTCCTTGTGTATTTTTGAAAGATTTTCTCTCCCACTCCCATTATAATTCATTGTAGATGATCCTTGGAAGTTTTGGAGCATTTTGTATAATTTCATGGTGGCAATGAGTTGTTTTGGGAAAAATGTATCTTCACTTATTCATGCGTGTCCAGTTAAAAGTTCCACCAGTAGATGGTACAAAACTTGGCTTCATTTGTAATCTTTTGGAGTATTTGAAAGGAAGTAACTATTATCTTTGGAAGCAAAAGTATGTATTGCACACAATCATAGGGAAGGAGTCTGGCATTTTTTTTGGTCCATGGATGTGACAGTGTTGGGCTTCTTGTTTAAGAATGTCCAGTAGTGGGTACTGTGGTTTTGAGACTGTTAGAATGGAGAGCTCTTGTTTGCAAGATAAGGCGTCTGCTGCTTTATCCGGCCTTATACTCTATCCCTTGTGTCAATCTTTTCCTAGAATTTACATCCTGTCCAATTCCAAAAACAAACCAATTACTGAAATGGTAACTTTGGAGAGTAATGGGTTAGGCTGGGTTCTGGGACTGAGAAGACCTTTGAGGGATCAGGAAGCTAGTGAGTTGATTCCTTTGCTTACCCCCTTAAAGAGCTCAACCTTTCTTTTTCAGGGAATGATGAGAGAATTTGGACACTCAATGTCAAGGGCATATTTTCTTCATTTCTTGTGCATTCTTTCTTAAAACTTTTCTCCCATCTTTCGATGAAAGCTTCTTTCCTGTAAAAGAGGTATGATATAGCCCAGTACCCCCAAAAGTCAAGGTTTTCTGTTGGGAAGCTGCTAATCAAATCATTAATTCCTGTGAGAAACTCCAAAGGAAGTTAAAAGGTTGGTATCTTCCCCTCATGTGTGTGTCTTGTGCCTGAAGAGTGGGTCAGTTTACAAACAATTTGTTAATGTCTTGCCAATTTGCATAACAGCTATGGCATCATTTCCTCTCTTTGATGAATTGGGATCTCCCACCAACAAAACACATTCCAACCCCCTACCAACTTCATCTAACACCGCACATGTCACCATGAGACTGGAACCCACCATAAATGAGATGTGCGGTGTTAGATCATGTTGGTAGGGGGTTGGCACGTGTTTTGTTGGTATGAGATCCGGACTCCTCTTTGATAGGTAGAGCTTGGGAGGCACCTGCTGAAGTGTTGGACTTACTCAAAACAGATTGTTTGGGTCCATGTACTTGAAGGCAAAAAAAAGTAAAAAATCATCTCATGTGAGGGATTATTTGGGGGTTGTGGTGTAAGAGAAATGTAAGGCTGTTTGAAGAAAAGTATAAACAGGTGGAGAAGCTGATAGAACTCCCAAAGATAAGAGTGGTGCATTGGGTTTCAGTGGCGTCAGAATTTAAAGAAGTGCTTTTTATAGTTTTATTGATTTGATTAGGGATTAGCAAACAGTAGCGGGCTTGCAAAGAAGTAAACAGGCTAGGATGCTGGGTTGGGGTCCACCAGAATGTGGGAGGGTCAAGTTCAATTTTGATGGGTTCTGTATCAGAAATCTGGGGCCATCAGATGTAGGGGTGTTGTTAAAGATCATGAAGGCAATGCTATGCTGAGTTTTTCAGGCCCAGTGGGACAAGGGAAGCCTCTGAGAGCCGAATCGTTGGCTCTAATTCAGGGTTTAAAGCTGCTGCACCCAAGTTTCAAAATATCGATATGTATTGGGCCGTATTGGGGGATTCCCGATATGCCCCTACAGGGGGTATTTCGGGCTCTTGACCGGTTCACGGGGTGGAGGACCTTAAACTGGCCCCTCTGAACCAGATTTGAAAAAAAAGACTGAAAAAAAATAAAAAACAGCTATTGATACACTCTGATACGCATCTACCGGCGTATTGGGTGTATCGATATTTTGAACCTTGGCTGCACCAACAGCATTTAAGGAACATAATAGTGGAGGGAGACTGTCAATTGGTTATTTGCTGGGTGAAAGGTCAAGAGCAAATACATTGGGTGAGGACTCTGAAGCTTTTTTCTGATTTTTCAGTGGACTTTTTCCGAAACTGTAGCTCAAGAATCAAAAGGTCTTGGAGGTTTGGTCTTCCCCCAAGTGAAGGCTGGATGAAACTTGAATTCGATGGAAGTAGTTTTGCTATCCGGGTCCTTCTGGAATTGGAGTAATTAGGGATGGGAGTGGGATCATTTGCGACTTGTTTTCGGGGCCTACTGGGAATGGTCATTCAGTGAGAGCTGAGCTCTTGGCGGCTATTTTTGGGGTGCAAAAAGCCAAGGAAATGGGGATTGCAAGATTAATAGTAGGAGATTCTAAATAGTCATTGGCTGGCTGAAAAAAAGAGAAGGGGTATTATGCCAATTCAGAAATGATCTCAGGTGGTTCAAGCTGCTGTCAAGACATGCAAATCCAGTTAAGATGGTGAGGAGGTCTGCTAATGGTTTGGTGGATGGCTTAGCTAAACTAGGCGTGAATGGACATTGGGTTCAATGTAGTTGGGTAGTGGGACTCTCTGCTGTATTGAGTGTTATCTCTAACAACTTCTTGTTATACTATCCTCTTTTTAATTTCTAATACATCTCTTTAAGTTGCTGATAAAAAAAAAAAAAAGGAACAAATACATTGAGAATTTAAGGCTTTGGTAAGACTGGCTGTTTCACTATGTTCCTCCCAGAATGCCTCGTTCAGATGGGTCCCTAGAAGCGCAAAAATGCTAGCAGATTCTTTAGCAAGAGATAGTGGGGGAGGGATGTTCTGCATTGGGGCCCTGGAACAGGTTGTAATTTGTAGAAAAGGAATCTTGGTAGTGTGGTGGGGAAATTGTTTCTGCTTTATTGAAGTGTACTTGTTCTATTTCTGCTTGCACAGTGAACAGTTTATTTTGATTACTGAAAATCTTCTGTTATTTATCAATAAAAATGTCTTATCTCTACATGATTTCCTGCAGCAACAAAAACAATCTTGTTTTTTATATCTTACCATCTGTTTCTGCAATTCATATATAGGTTAAATTTCGAGAATTCATTCCTAGCATTTTGAATGTATCACGGCAATGCCTTGCCAATGGCGAGGAGGATGTAGCTACAATTGCTTTTGAGATTTTTGATGAGCTCATTGAATCTCCTGCACCTCTTCTTGGGGAATCTGTAAAATCAATAGTTCACTTTTCTCTTGAGGTTTGCTCCAGTCAAAATTTGGAACCAAATACACGGCATCAGGTTAGATGAGATTCTCAAAAATCAGTGTCATTTGTCATTCTCTAACTTTTCCCATCATTTAGATTCCTCAACTGTTTCCTCCGTTTTTAATGTACCAGGCTATTCAGATAATCTCATGGCTTGCAAAGTATAAGTACAATTCCCTGAAAAAGCATAAGCTGGTTATACCCATTCTACAAGTTATATGCCCTTTACTTGCAGAAACAAGTCAGGGAGACGAGGATGATGATCTTGCAGCTGATAGAGCTGCTGCGGAAGTTCTTGACACAATGGCTGTAAATCTTCCAAAGCATGTTTTTCCTCCTGTTTTTGAATTTTCTTCATTAAGCATTCAAAGCATTAATCCAAAGTATCGAGAAGCTTCAGTGACAGCCTTAGGCATTGTATCAGAAGGATGTTTTGAGTTAATGATAGATAAATTGGAACCTATGCTTCATATTACCCTTGGAGCTTTGAAGGATCAAGAACAATTGGTAAGAGGGGCTGCATCATTTGCATTAGGTCAATTTGCAGAGCACCTGCAGCCTGAAATTATATCTCACTATGAAAGTGTTCTTCCATGCATTTTAAATGCCGTTGAAGATGCTTCTGATGAAGTAAAGGTAAAGATAGGAAGAATAATTTGGTTACTTGCTAAGGAAACTCTATATATGGATTTATGCCCTTAACTCTGGTCTTTTACCAGGAAAAATCATACTATGCATTGGCAGCATTTTGTGAAAACATGGGTGAAGAAATACTTCCTTATCTTGATCCTTTGATGGGGAGATTGCTTGCAGCACTTGAAAATAATCCTCGTAATTTGCAGGAGACATGCATGGTATAAATTGCTCAACTTTAGTGCTTTAGGAAACAATCCCAATTTGACTTCATTTTTCTTGGCTGACCTTTTGGCTGTTCTGGCATTTGATAATTATATTGCAGTCTGCCATTGGTTCTGTAGCATCTGCTGCAGAACAAGCCTTCATTCCATATGCTGAGAGGGTTCTTGAGTTGATGAAGGTCTTCATGGTGCTTACCAATGATGAAGACCTCCGCTCACGAGCAAGGGCAACTGAACTAGTTGGCATCGTTGCAATGGCTGTTGGAAGAACTAGGATGGAGCCAATATTACCTCCTTTTATTGAAGCAGCTATTTCTGTAATTCTCTTTTAGAACACTTTCACTTAGCTGGACTTGTCAAAAAACAAAAAACACTTTCACTTGGCAGGCAGGCATAAAATTGTCTTGATGGATGATTCATGTCAATTATTTTCTCAGGGTTTTGGATTGGAATTCAGTGAACTTAAAGAATACACTCATGGATTTTTCAGCAATGTTGCAGATATTTTAGATGATGGTTTTGTGCAGGTATACCTATCCTTTGTCCAATTAGATTTGAATGCCAATTTTTATGAACTTTTCCTTGTGATGTTAAATGTAGGTAATAGAAAGTCTTTTTTGTTACAGTACCTTCAGCATGTTGTTCCCCTTGCATTTTCTTCATGCAATCTAGATGATGGATCTGCAGTAGATATTGATGATTCTGATGGTGATGAAAGTGTTAATGGATTTGGTGGAGTGTCTTCTGATGATGATGCTCATAATGAACCAAGAATGCGCAATATTAGTATAAGGACAGGAGTCTTGGATGAAAAGGCGGCAGCAACTCAGGCCATTGGCTTATTTGCACTGCATACAAAGAGTTCATATGCTCCGTATCCTTTTTCTTATCTCATATTTTTACACTAAAAAAAAGTTACATAAATCATCATTGGGTTTCTTTAATTGTCTTAAGTTATTTGGAGGAGTCATTACGGATATTAGTGAGGCATTCTGGGTACTTTCATGAGGATGTTCGGCTTCAGGCTATTATTTCTTTGAAACGTGAGTAGCAATCACTGTCCATCAATTGATTCCATATTATTTCTGTACTGTGAATTATTTTGATGTTCCTCTTGAACTCATTGATGTGCCAAATGCTGCAGATTTTCTTGGAGCTTAGTTGTTATGATATAATCATCTCCTTGAATTGGCCATCTTGTAACCAAAATCAGTTTACTGTGAATCCCTATTAATGATATGTAGGATAGGCAAAAGGGGTCCAGTTCTCAGACTCCTTATCTGTTGGTATTTGGCTTTTGTTGTATGTCATGTTGATAATATAATGTAGCTTATATTGGCCCTTAGAGAAGCAACTACTAGCTGTAGTGGTGGTCACCTAGGTTATTTTGTTAATTAATAAAGACAAATATTCATGTAGGAACCAGATGGATATGATTTCATTTCTCCTAAGCTATTATGTCAATTCAGGATCCTTTGTTTTTGGTGATACCATTCTTGGTGTGATCTGCAATTAATAATTTTCTAATGATGTTTGGAAGCTTTGATATAAATACTACTGAAATTGATAAGATTCTGTTTGTTTATAGGTAACAATAAAACATAATAACTTGAATTTTTGTTGAGTTGGTCATTGATTTTGTTGATGGATTGGTGACAGACACCTAAAATTCCAATCATAAATAACCATGCCATCTGCTAAGATGGCTTTTACTCCCTTACCTGCACTCCTTTTATGCTACTGACTAGAACCTTCTGTTAAAATCATGTTTTTGATGCAGATATGTTAACAGTGGCACAGGCAGTCTTCCAAGGTCACAATGTGAGTGTACTCTGACAGTACTGCCTTCCCCCTCAAATAAATAAATAAATAGAAGAGGCTATTTTTGGTTGAGAGGGGAATTTGTTCTTGGTACTCTTAATCATAAGCTTGCCATCCAACAGAATGCTTTGCTTTGACTATATAGTCTTGACTGTGCTGTAAATTTTGAAATTGGAATTTATTTTCTATTAGAACATAGATACAATCCCTTATAGTTATGGAATTGATTTGGGGTTATGAAAAAAAAAAAAGAAATATACCACAGATGGTAGATTTGCTATTAAAAGCTTCTCGTCCTTTTTCTTGCAGGAAGGGTCAACAAAGGAAAAAGAAGTTCTTGGTATGAAAACAACCATTTCCTGGTTCTTGAATAGCTTGTAATGTGTTCTTTGGTAGGCTTATTCCTCTTTCTGGTATGGTTTATCCAATTCAATATGACTTGTAGATACTGTGATGAATATCTACATCAAGACAATGACTGAAGATGATGATAAGGAAGTAGTTGCTCAAGCCTGTGAGAATATAGCGGATATCATCAAAGAAAATGAATACATGTCTCTTGAGCCTTGTCAGTCTAAGTGTCCTTACCCATGCCTGTTTCTTAAATAAAGTATGCTTTCTGATGCAAGTCTGATTAAGTTGGTATTTACACTATCTGGTTTCAGATTTCCCTAGGCTTGTTGATGCAACATTAGTACTACTTCGGGAAGATTCAGCTTGTCAACATACAGAGTCTGATAGTGACATTGAGGATGAGGACACTGAACACGATGAAGTACTCATGGATGCGGTATCTGATCTCCTTCCTGCATTTGCAAAATCCATGGGGTCTCAGTTTGGACCCATATTTGCAGAGCTGTTTGGACCCTTGATGAAGTTTGCAGTGAGTTACCATAGAAAACATTTTTTTTTTTAATTTTTCTTAATCTTTCAGCTGATCTTCTCTTCATCTCATTATTGCATGACCTGTCACCTATGTTAATGAATACAGAAAGCTTCACGCCCACCACAAGATCGGACCATGGTTGTTGCCTGCCTTGCTGAAGTTGCCCAAGAAATGGGCTCTCCAATTGCAGGCTATGTTGATGTAAGAGTTTTATACAAAACAAAATTGACCTCCATCATCCCCATGTCTCTTTGCATGCTGGATTACATGCATCTCCATCTGAGTAATTAAGTTGTGTTGCAGAATGTAATGCCCTTGGTGTTAAAAGAATTAGCATCATCAGAGGCAACTAATAGAAGGAATGCTGCATTTTGTGTGGGTGAATTATGTAGAAATGGTGGGGAGCCAACCCTGAAGTATCCTTTGTGAAACAAACTTCATTGTTCTGTAAAAGTTGATGGTTATGCTGTCAAATCTTCAACTATAATTTCCTTCATCAATTTGGTCACAGTATTTCATGCTAACCATCTTTTGTTTTCCTGCTTTCTTTTGGGTTTAGTGTTTTTTTAACCAGTTTAAAGCTTTATCACTAACAAATCTTGTCAATACTTGCATGGGCATTGAAGCTGTCCTTTTGCTATAAATATATGCTTATATGTCATTCTGTTTTTCTTGTCAAAGCTTTTCCCTTTCATGTTGACAAGATACTATTCAAGTATACTTCATGGACTTTACCCATTATTTGGAGAATCCGAACCAGATGATGCTGTAAGAGATAATGCTGCTGGTGCGGTTGCAAGGATGATCATGGTGCACCCTGAGTCTATCCCTTTGAACCAGGTTATTTTTTTGGTCACCTCATTTCTTCTCTGTTTCAGCGCTAACTCTAAATCTAAATCTCATGGGCTTGCATTTCTTTTCTTCCCCATCCCCCTTTCAATTACTAGGTTCTCCCTGTTTTTCTGAGAGTTCTGCCTTTGAAAGAAGATCGAGAGGAGTCTATGGCTGTATATAGCTGTGTTTGTAATCTTGTATTATCTTCTAATCCCCATGTACGAGTGATACTCTGATGTTTCATTTAGATTGATGCTTACTGTATCTGAATTCTCAAAAGATGTTCTTCATAGTTTAACATTTATTGTCTTCCTGGAAATCTAAGCAGATCCTATCTCTAGTCCCAGAGTTGGTTAATCTTTTTGCTCAAGTGGTGGCATCACCTGCTGAGACTCCTGAAGTTAAAGGTCAAGTTGGCAGGGCTTTCTCTCACCTGATTTCCCTCTATGGCCATCAGTTGCAACCCATCTTGAGCAATCTTTCACCTGCATATGCTAATGCCTTGGCTGCATTTGTACCAAATAGTTGATTAAGCCAAATGCTCCTGTTCCTACACTTAACGAATTTTGAACCAGAAAATGATTGAATATTTGAATATCATTCCCAGGTACCAACTGTTTTCTACATATGCTAAAGACTATAATTTCCCAGTTACATCATTATAATGCCGCCATTATTTTTGTCCTTGTACAGGTTTTGCAGTCCATTCTTGTCAAGTGCCTCCTTTTTTCCTGTGTGGTTGAGATTGTTTTATCTTCAAGTTTCTCCATGTCTATGGCGTTCTTTTTTCCAATTATTTAACATTTTTTAACTTTTATTTGCTTTCAGTGAGCTTCTGTTTATTTTCCCCATTATTTCATTTTTTTCTTGTTTAGCTTAAGCAGCCCATAGTCTTTTTGATTTTGAGAGGAATTTGCAGATGATTTGTGAGGGGATTTTCCCATTCTTGTGTGAATATACATACGTTAATGTATATTAAAATGTGTTCCTTGCATTGAAATGAATGATCAATTAATTGAAGCCATTACCATTCTGTTATCAACTGCAATTTTCAACATATTTTTTTTTTGTCTGGTTAAAAGTTTTTGCACTTTGTTGTATTCTCTAGTCTCAACTATTAAAATTTGTAATGAAACATGTGGTTCTTTCCCATATCCTTCGCCAAGCATTAAACATTGAATTAGATTATATATAGATTTCTATAATGATCTAAGCATTCATAGAATCATAGCTGAGACTACAATTTTACGCTGCTTACATCCTACAAAGGGTCTGTGGAGACTTGACTCCTGAGTGGCTATTGTCCTCTCCCATGTTTTGGGGGATGCCCGGATTGTATTAGATAAGTTGGACCTCATGTGCTTATTGCTCAAGCTCAACCACTGTATTAAATATTTTTCTTTTTATTGGGTTTTGATCGGTCAAGCCTGTAGACTTAAGAGAAAGGGGAAGTTCTTTTTTTTTATCAATAACTCTGAAAATTTTCATTAAGATGCTTTAATATACGATAAGAAGTTGCAAAGAAATCAGCATAGAAGCTGATCCGGGACAGAATTACAAATGTGCCCAAAACATATCTGTTCTTTGAACCCCTTGCTTTGCTAAACTATCAGCCAAACTGTTGGCAGATCTCCCAACCCAAACCATCTGAATAAACATATTCCTTGACATCCATTTGAACCTTCTGAAATCATTCTTCAGCCGCCAGGCCACTCCTTCCCCTTTTTGCAACCATTTTATCACAGTTTGAGTCTCTTTCGATGATCAGTCTGTTAATCCCCAGCTCTTTGGCCTTTTCAACCCCATATACTGCAGCTGGAAACTCTGCCATAGCTACATCATCCAAGAAAGGGGAAGTCCTTGATTGCATGTGGAATGGAGATATAATATATTTGCATCTATAAAAGCATATATATTGTAATTATAAAGTTATCTGCATTTTCTCTCACAGAATTGGTCCTCTCACCCATCCCACATCACTTGCAGCCATGCATTTGGAACATTTCCCAATGGGCAAAAACATACATGTATAGAGATGTTCCCGGCTATAAAGGCTGTGAGGGTGGGTGTGGAGCAATTTTGTGAGGAAATACGAACTTGATGTTAAGAGCACTAGAGCAGGTCCAGGTTCTTCCCAATTCTCAAGTTCATGTGAAATAAATAAATAATCTGCCAACAGATTTCGCCACTTATTCTAGATAAACACTTTTTATGGTCATCTGAATATTAAATAGAAAAATTAGAAGTCTATTGTTAATGGAGAAAAAATTCCAATCCAAATACAGTTGATGGCCACAATTTTTGTCCATCTGGATAAATTATTCCCAATAGAGGATTTACCTACACAACAGAATATTTCACAAGCCGGGATCTGTTTCTCACAAATGGGCACCTCACAGGCACATCCACCGTGCATTGGGAATATCACTCATGAATAATAACTAATAAGTATGGAAGATATTCCCAATGCATGGTAGGATGTGCATGTGAGGATCCTGTGAGGCGCCAGGTGTGAGGAGCAGATCTGGTCTCATATTTCACCCACATGGAGGAATGATGTGACCATCTTTTATTGGTTTTCCACTATTAATATTGGAATTGGGATCTGTTCCTCACATAGGACACCTCACAGGCACATATTGGGATAGAGAATAACCTATAAGTATGAAAAATGTTCCCAATGCATGGTGGGATGTGCCTATAAGGTCGGTGTGAAGTGTCCTGTGTGAGAAGCATGCTAATTCCGTTGGTGGAACCTATCAAATCCTAGTGTTAAATCCTCGTAAATTTGAAACATAGCAAGAAATGGGCAAGGATCTTGTGGATCCAGATCCAGTCTGTTAACCTAGCCCAATTTTCAATTCAACACAAAGGGCAAGGATCGGCCAATGTGCTGTTACCTGTTAAAGGCCCACCACGGCCCTTGAAACGTGACTATAAAAATGTAGCTTTAGGGTTCTTGTGAAGTTTGGGGGAGTGGGAAAAGCGGCGTCTGGCTCTGGCTCTGGAAGAGTGGAAGGCTCGTCAGCTCGTGTCCAGAGTAACCCGTTGCCGCCCCTCATTTGTTCTCTTCCCCCTCAAATCGATCAATCAATCTTGAAACAGAGGTTTAATGCTTGCATTCCTGTTTGTGTGGTTTGTGAGTTTGGCTCTTCTGTTACATTTTCTTTCTATTAAACAAATTGATTTCTTCCTTGTAAGTCGTTTTTGTTGCCACAAGTCATGATCTTCGCTTGGTTTGATGGGTGTGTTTTCATGTTTACCATCTGGGTCTCCTAAAACTATATCAGTTTCTTGGATTTTTGTTTGATGGGTACGACTGCAAAATCACGTAGCAGTGCTGTTAAGCCCTGTCAAATGGTTCTGCTTATGACGTAGTAGATAGTGCAAAGTGATTCTGAGTCCAGTTTAAATCTCCAATTGTAGTTGTAAACCACTGGTCCATCTGTTTCCTTTCCTACCCGAGGTCCAACCATCTCCCATCTTCCCTGAATCAGAAATTTGGTTGTCCTCATCTTCTGATCGTCTCTGGTAAAGGAAGTTGTGGACTTCGATGATCATCCATTTGAAATGTTTATGAATCTAATTTCAGAGCCTCTTAATGTTCATCAATTAATGTGATGGATTTAGATCACAACCCATTTATGATGGTTTGAACTACTATTGCTTTCTTCTTTTATTCTTACCCTTCAATTAATAAGTGAACTTATCAACCTATTTTCTATTTCTTAGGCTGCGTTTGTTTTCTCTGTAAATTTCATCGATGTAAAACTCTATGATGGTTTAAAATTTTAGTGGATCGTTGGAACATTTACATCCGATCTGTATTACATCTGGTCATTCTGTATTTACACTTAAAACAAACACAGGCAAATGCGAAAAGTGAAGTTTTTCGCATTTGCACTGAAAACAAACACAGCCGTATCAATCTACAGGAATATCCCATTTCTTTGTGTGTTCTGCAAGGGTAATTCAACTGTCCATGATTCTCAAACTACCATAACCCAAGAGAGAATTTTCAATACTCCATGTCTACTCTGTTTCTAGATGGCTTTGAAAAATTGACAAACCAAAGAAAGAAGAGTGAGAAGAGGAACAGAAAAGTGTAGAACGGGTCTTTCTTTCATTAATCATTGTCGTCTATTGTCAATGCATCAAGAGAAGACGAATTATTGATTGTTTTCATCCCCGTGTTCCTTTTGACAACCAGTGAACACTGATGGAATCGGCCATAACCGCACAGTAGCGACATGGACATGGCCAAACAAAGCTTCTATTCCTCAAAGGGCCAGCTACCGGATGTCGTGGACGACCAACCAGAAAATCTCATGGATTTCGGTCCTCAATCCAATTAATGTGATCCGTGGGTTAACTCACCAATCGTTTTTAACTCACTTGTTAATTAACTAATAATACAGAAAATTCTCACCTGCTAGTGCCACTTTGGCCCCTGTTAATTGGCTGTTAACCATTGATTGTTAACTAGCTGTTTAGTGGCATTTGAAAAAAAACAAATGCTTTTAAGTGTAAAAATATAGCAATTTTTAGAAGGAACATATGCCAAAAGTAGAAAATAAATTTTGTTTATATATTTCAAAACTTTTGATAACATTTAATCTAATTGTATTCCTAGAAGTTTTTTTTATATGTAGAATTAATTGATATTTGTACAAAATTTTCAAATCTATTACCTTCAACAAACATAAATGGTCCAGACTCATATATCTAGCTAATATTTTTCAGCTTGTACTATATATCTAACTAATATTTGTCTCATTTTCTTTTGGAAATTATAAAAATTAGAAAATGGTCCAGACTCATCCAATTTGGGTTTGGGTTGATTCATTTTGAGCTTGTTGAATATGCTTTAGCATATGCCCTCTTAAATGGCCAGTGCCATTATTATTTTGATAACTAAAATTACCTTTGCATTTAATCCCTTTTCTAATAGTTCTTTTAAGGTCTCGTTCACTTTTCAGTAAGTTATTTACTCGGGTAAATACATTTATCTGGGTAAGTTTTTCCTAGGAAACACTTATCCGGGCAAGTACATTTACCCATGTTCTTTTATTTCCCAGGTAAATAAGGTAATGACTATTTTAGTCATAAAAATCCATTAAAAGGGCATTTTTGTCACATTCAAGTGTTAGCAACTTTTTCCGCCCCCCTCCCCTTAGGTGGAAAAGTTATTTACCCACCTAGGAAATAAACTTTTCCTAGTCCCCACAAAAATCTCAAAAATGAACATGTGATTCTTGGTCAATGGGAACCAAAATCCCATTGACCAACTTTCCCGAGGAATGGCAACGGGGCGGGGCGGGGGCAGGGAGCCTCTCCCCATCCCCATCCCTGTGCAAATCCCCATCCCCATCCCCGTTAATGGGGACAAGGTTATCCCTATCCCTATCCCCATGGGGTGGGGATCCCCATTCCCCGTAATTTTTTATAATGTTGACCATTTTGTTTTTGTTTTTTATTTTATTTTAAAAAATAAAAATGAAATAATTAAAATTTACAATCTATTAAAAAATATTTAAACATATTCAACTATATTTTTAAAATATTAATATATAGACGTATATATACATATATAACGTATGCATACATATATACATATATCCTGCTAACGGGGATGAAAATTTCCCCATCCCCATTCCCGCAGGGGGGAATCACCCCATCCCTGTCCGATTGGACCGGATCCCTACAGGAATCGAAGAAATAAGAAAAATTGTCATCCCTAACATTCCCCAACGCCCCTAAGTGTAAAATATTCTCAGCAATTGCTAGTTATTTTTCTAGATGATTTAAAATCTAAAGGTACCACTAAGACTAGCCTCACCTTGGTTCTATTTAGTAGCGTTAGCACCAATTCCAAAATTGGTGTCACTGTACTATGATTGGGTTTGAGGATCATCAAATCTAGTAAAGTCAAAGTGAAAGGGGACTGGGGAGGAACCTAGCATTTTAATAAATATTAAAATCTAAATTCAATTTATAAAAGAAATCCAGCTAACCTAGTGACTGCACAACTCCACTCTATCAATTCAGTATTTCAACTTGAATGTAAGCCTTTAAGCCTTCCCAATTGAGACACTTGAGTAAGCTATAAACTTCATTCTTGTTGAAATTTAAAAATAAAAAATAAAAAATTGAAAGTACGAAAGTATGAGAGTATGAGAGATTGATTGTTATTGTAATGAAAATGTATAAAGGGTAAGTGTATTTATAAGGGTAGAAAATGATTGAATCGACAAACATGCCCCCTAAACTACTTGTTTATAGATGTTAGAGGGGTATTTTGGTTATTTGAAAACTTTAATTATCACTTTACTTAAAATGTCATCCTAAACTAGTTGCTTATAACTGTTAGCGGTGTTTAAGTTATTTTGTGCACTCCTTTGGCAAAAATACAAATACTCTCCAAAATAGCTATTTATAGCTGTTGGAGGTATTTTTGGCATTTAACCCCTAAAATGGTTGTATAACCATTATAATGGTCATGAGTTAGGTCGACATGAGCCCTCACTAGGCATGGGACGACACAGCCTAAGGGCCATGAGTGCTTGGCCCAATTTGGCATGGGAGTTTGAGCCATGCTGGTCCACGGATGGCACGATCCGATTTACACCTCTAGACCAACGGTTCAATGGGTCAAATATTATCATGTTACACAAACATAGAACTAACAATATATAATTACTTTCTGTATATATGTGTTAATTTATAATTTATAATTTTTTATTTGAGTTTTTAAGTTTTTTATAGATAAATATTAAAAATTAAAAATTAAAGTCAAATATAATGGGACAAGAATGCATAGATTACAAAAAAAAATACTCAAAATAAAAAAAAAATCACTCTAATCAGACAACTGAGCATAGAGTTAACGACTCTAATAGTTTATATATAAACTATAATTTGTAACTTATAACCTGGTGACTAAGTTAAGTCAAGTAGATCAGCATAACCACTCAGGTTGAACGGATTTTGGAACAAATCAACATTTTTTTAAACTACTGGTAGGTTTGAAGTTGACCCGAATTGAAATTGTGGCTGTGATGGTTTTATCGGTACTCTAACTGGTTGATTAAAAGAAAAATCTTTTAATCACGTCATCTAGTGCTTGCAAACACTAGAACTTGTCATGTCATCTATGCTAGTAAATTTGCAAGCACTAATCTATTTGCAAATTGCAATCGTAGCAATAACTTACTTTTCTACTGTAGCAATAACGAGTTTATAAAATGAAATTACTTTACTCTTTTTAATTTGACCTAAGAAATATTTTAGTTATAAATTAGAAGTTTTTTGGAGTATTGTAGTAAATATCCATCTGAATTGATCGATACAAGGGTAAAATGGGTATTTTCAAAAATAATAATAAAGTAGACCAATGTTTTCTGGATGGGACAATGATGGAAGGACGGTAATTGCAAAACTTTTGAAGACTACAGGGGAGGTTTTTGTTAAAATGAAACCTTAGGAAAGGTTTTTATGATTGTCAAAAATCTCAGGGAAGGTTTTTATATTTTACCCTACAATTTTATAATCCTATTAAAATAGATCCAAATATATTTATACATATTCAAATACATTAATTAATTCGTAAGAAAAAAACAAATGCTCAACATATACCCCAAGTAATTAACAAACATAGCCACCAAGGATTTAAACTGGTTTTGGGCCTCAAGGCCTTAAGTCCAATTAATCAAAATCCCAAATAAAAGAGACCCCATATAGGGTGGGGAATGTTCTCCCCATGCCCCTAACCATGGGGGGTGCGGGGCAATCATCCCCACCCCTGCCCCATGTAGGGCGGATCCTCATGGGGATCAAGAAATGGAGAAAATTGTAATTCATAAATCACATGAAATTTGATCTAGGTGGACTTCACTGATCCAAACTTCATTTTTGGGCAAAATGCTAAAACTTAGGGGGTCTGGACAAATTAGTGCCTAAATGGGTCTTCACCTTGCTAATTATAGGCTTCTGGTCGTACTATCAGATGGGCCTTGGAAAATAAAAATCAAGCATTTATAGTAGCTTGAGGTTCGACTTAAGCCGAAAAATCAATGATTCAAGTTGGGTTTGGTTAGATTGAAGGTTGGGTTAGGGTTAGGGTTAGGGTTAAGGTTGAAAAATATGAATCATCCTAATTTTGGGTTATGTTAGGGTTGAGTTCTTTGGGTAAAAATGCTAAAACTTGGGGATTTGGGCACATTAATACCTAAATGCGTCTTGGCCTTGACAATTGTGTCAATATTTCAGGCTTTTGGTGCCATCAGATGGGCCATACATTTGAATAAAAGAATCAATCATTTTATAATAGGTTGAGGTGAAGCTCAACTTGAAAAATGAAAAATCAGATTAGGTTTGGTTATATAATGAAGGTTAGGATAGGGTTAGGGTTGAAAAATATGAATCCAACCTAATTTTGATTATGGGCAATCCATTCTAACCCAAATCTAAGCTATTATTGTTTTTATGGTGTATATTCACGGTACTTTAACAATATAATCAGGACTACATGTGGAGAATCATTAGAGATTTGGATGTAGCCTAAACTATTATTGTTTTTATTATCGCATATTATTCTTGATACTTTATCGATACACAAAGAAAATGGAACATCTCTTTTTTCACCGCCCGATATCAAAGATGGTGTTGTTTGGATCCGATCTCTGATTTAGAGCTGATTCCTGCCCTCAGTTCAATGGATTGCCTCCTAGATATATATGGATGATGATAACCATGACAATCCTGTAACCAATATAGCGGCCTGGAAGTGTACCACTATTCTTTGGCATTTATGTTTGGTGACAAATGCAACTGTTTTTCAACATCAATGACTCATAATGATAAACCAAAACCTGATCTTTTCAACATCAAGGACTCATGATGAGAAACCAAAACCTGATCTTCAATGAAATTTTCTGTTTTAGGCTTAAAACTGTTAGACTTTCTAGTGCAATATAAGCATGGTAACTGTTGAAGGAATCTCAATTTTCCTCTCACACCGTTATAGGGATCGAAATCTGGGACCCAAACTCAGATTTGGTTTGTTGATATGCAGCCTTGCCTCTCTGTGATGTGAGGGATAAAATTGTCATTTGTGTCAATATAAGCACTTATGGGGAAAGTATAGCTTACCAAATATCTCCACCCTAATAAATGCTTAAAAACAGAATAAGTGATTTGGCAAGTGGGTTATCAAACAGCCCCAAGTGGTTGTTAAAATAAGTACTTCTAAGAATTTTAACAATCACTTAATCATCAAACATGGCCTAAAAAGCTTAGAAAGCCTTGGTTGTCTCAAGAAAGGTATATTGAGAAGTTCACATATGTGCCCCATAAGGGGGCGCCCCACAACGTTCCATAGCACATCCCCGTCATGTATTGGGAGTATCTCCCGATGATAGTACCAGAACTGATGATGATGATGTCATCATCAGGAGATGTTCCTAATACACGGCGGGGATGTGCTGTGGGACATTGTGGGGCACAGATCTGAACTCATTGAAAAGGTATGGGAGAACATGAGCAAGGCTAAACCAATTATCTCTCCACTTGGAGGTTACTTTAAATTAAATCTCAACATTGTCCTACAAGTAATAAAAAAAAAAAATGAAGAATGTGGCTTATGCATTGATCATAGATAGTTTGATGTATTCCATGCATGATATATACTAGCCTTATCTTGCTTACAATGTTGGTGTTGTAAGTTGTTTTCTCCCAAATCCTAGAGAGGAACATTGGGCTATAGTAAATTATGGATTCATAGATATCAAGGGCACTTGTAGAGTATTTTTATGTTTTGGGAACGGTAAACCTGCATTGGATAGTTACATATGCAAATATGGTTGGTGAAACTGATTCAAAAAAATCAATCACAAGTTACTTGGCCATTTTTAGGGAGCAATTTCATGATAGCTGAAACTTCAGAAATGTATTACCTTGTCCACCATTGAAGCTGAACATTGCCATTATTAAAGCGAGGAGATTTTTATGGGGGAAGAGATTCATATAAGAGCTTGGGGTGAAGCAAGAGAAGTACCCTCCATTCAAAATCAAAATATTGATATTAGATATCATTGGATTCATGAAGTTGTTACAACTTAAAAAGGTTTATACCGATGAAAATGGGTTAGATATGATTAATTGATTTGACTAGTGAGAAACTTTTGCTTTGTAGAAATAGGGCAGATTTGGCGGATCCCTCCTCATAAGTTGAGAGGGGGGGATAGTTGGGTTCCCTCCTTATGAGGTGGAGCCCACTCACTTAAGTACTCAAGACAAAGGAAACAAAAAGTTACAAAAGAAAATGGGTAATTAAGAAAAAGTCTCATTTTTTTCATCTCTCTATTCTCATACATTGGGTGACTCTTAGGTTCTAGAAGCTAAGGTTTTCAGAGGGTTTTAGAAAACAAGAAGCTACTATGATGGCTATATCCACAACAAGGCTTAAGTTATAATTCATCTCCAAGAAACATTTCCAAGAGATTTTGTTCTCTCTTTGAGGTGGGAAGATTTATTCTAGTTTTGTTGTTGTAAACCACCATTTTGGTATCTCCAAGCTATTGATAAAGAAAAATACATTGTAATCCCATTATTGATGTTATAGTAGAGATTTTCTCGGTTAATGCCCTATGCATTTTTCTATTGACATTAGAAAAGTTTTCTTGGTTATTTGTTGCTTATTGTTGTTATTATTCTAAGTTCCATTGAGATTTGAGAGTCATTTCGCACTTAGGTTGTGCAGTGCGAAACAAAGTATTGTGACTCCAAAATACTTCGTTTTACCACTATAATAGTGTATTTTGAAAGCAAAAATAGAGCATTTATAGTGCCACCCAAAATTGGTTTTAGATTGCTCCTAAGTGTTTTATTAACCATTTCATCATGTTTTCCAGACCTATATATACCTCACAGCACCATAAATTTGTCTCTTTATATGGCCAAACTAAATCTAAGAAGTGAAAATATATATAAACAAGTTAAGAGATTAGGCTAACCACAAAAGTACAAAACTGCCTACCCAATACAACAGGGTTAGGTTGGGGTTCATCAACTTGGATCGGGTTAGGGGTGACTTCAATTACCTAACTTTCTGATAATTGAATATCTAGTTATTTGAGTTCAGCTCGCCAAAAAATTATGAGCCTCAATCTTGATTCCAGCTAGAGATTTGAGCTCAAATTCAGCTCGACTCAAAAGCTTGTAATTTTGGACTCAACTATGAGCCAAGCTTCCTATAAAAATTAAAACTATACATATAAAAAGTTTTATATATACCTCAAAAGTCAAGCTTTATTGGGCTTGAACTTAGTTCAACTAAACGAACCTATAAACTAGGCTCGAACTTGGTTTGAACCTCAGTTTAGATCATGACAAATTGAGATCATGAGTCGAGCTTGAATAGCTCATGGAAAGTTAGATTCGTGTCCCCCCAACCTGCTGGTGGGCCTGACTTGCATACACATGCCAGAAGCCTACAATCCACATGGTTTGACTCTCCTTAATTGGATAATTGACAAAAGTTTATGTCAAAGTTAAAACAGAAGCCAAGTTATGGAGGACCTAGACCCACATGAAAGTCCTCTGTGTGAAGCTTCACCTCTCCCCTTTATTTTATTATCTCGACATGGGTCTGCCAAAACAGCCTGGATAGTTTACCTTTTAAGAAGAAAACTATGTACTCGCTAGCTAGTTGGAACTTCATTCAAAATCCAAGAGACATTGAGCACGAAGGCATTGTGCCTAGGCAAGTACTAGAGATTGGTTGTTGCATTTAGGGGTGTCAATCGGCTGGTTTTGAGTTGGACTTAATCCGATTCAAACCTTATCAAATCGGATTTGGACGGTTTATATAATTATTGGATTGGGCCAATTCAAAATAAATTGATTCATATTCTTATTGGTATGAATTGGACCTAAACCAAATTTTCAATAATCCGATCATGAGGCCAAAACCCTTGTCCAACTTGAAACCGATCAAAACAGAAACCAGCATAAAATCACTTTTATGAAAGTACTTCTATGAAATCACTTTTATAAAAGTAATTTTATGAAAAGTACTTTTACAAAACAACTTTCACAAAAGTGCTTTATGAAATCACTTTTACAGAAGCAGTTTTATAAAAGAACTTATGCGAAAGTACTTTTATGAAAGCACTTTTATAAAAGTACTTTCGTTAAAGTACTTTTATGAAAGTATTTTTGTCAAAGTACTTTTATGAAAGCCCTTTTACAAAAGTGCTTTTTCAATGTCAAAAGGGTATATTTTTGTAATTTTCAGATTTCTTCATTTTAATATATTTTTTGTAAAATTTATATGTTATGTTTTTTTTATATATAATTCTTGATATTTCATTCGGTTTGGATTGGATCCAATTCAATCCATTTACATTTTAATGGATTGGATTTGGTTTGTATTAGATTTGGATTGGATTGGGTCTAGTCCATTTGTAAGTGGACTCACATTGGACTAGATCGGGTTGGACCAAATGTAGTCCAATTGACACCTCTAGTTGTGTTGTAAGTTGATGCAATAATATCACCCGAGCTGGAGTTGTAGACATTTATCAGAATTAGTAAACATGTACGTGCATTTGCACGTGACAGTATCTCCAAGACAACTATTTACAATTCATGGGTAGTTTTTGAACAGTTATAAGTGGGCAGTTTTTGAACAGTTAGTTAGTGGGAAGTGAGCAGTTTTTGGAGTGAGAGTAAAAGACATATACGCCATTTTTTATGCCCGTTGTATGTTGCTTAGATAAGGGGTAAAAATGTCTAATGAAAAATCCAGAAAATGGGGTTATTCACTCTTTTATTAATAGTATATATAGATTAGTCTCACATGAACCCGCAATTTTCTCACCATGAAATCCCCAAGTCATTTTATGAAGATAAAAGAATAACTGAAATCAAATAAAAAGTTGAGAAAATAGTAATTTGACTTTACTTCTTCAGGGTGGAATTTTGCTAATCTCAGATTCTCAGTGCATGGAGGCAATCCTCGAACCATGTACAGTCCGCATTCCTTCTGCTACTATTAATTGAGATGTCTCTTCGGAGACATGGACATATAATTGGAGCAATTAATATACCCAAAAGAACAAAAGATAAGGTTAAACACATACTTTTCTACTGGAAGATAGCATTTCCATCATCCTTCACGGATTTTCAATTTACACGTATCTGTCATCCAAAATAGATGAGATCCCGCACAACCAAGAAAGTAGCTTGGCCCTTAACACTGCAATATAGTCGGCTATTGGCGAACTTCCATTCACCTGGTCAATGGAGATCAGAAATAAGTATATATAAGATCCGACTCACATTGGTAGGAACAGAGAAACTAAGAGCAACTCTAAGAGCAGTTGCTCTGGGAGGTTTAATTGGTTATCAATATGGGGAACTAATCTGCATATTATACCGGATTGAACACGGGGAACCCAGTGGATTTTGTGTTGGAGTTAGCCAATTTATTGGGTGAATGCTTAATTTATTTATCTCTTCATCACTGATATAGCTAGACCGGGCTGCAGATAGCTTGGCATGCAATACCAGATATCCCCAGCTTTTCATCAATTTTCGTTCTTGTTCCAGTTTGATTTTATTGATCATAGACTAATAGCTTCTATTACTACTTGTTCTGCTGCTACTGGTGGGACTAGTGGTTGGGTAAGTGGGAATTGAGTAGAAAAGAGAAAGTCAAGATAAAAGATGAGAAAGTTACATGAAGATGTAGATGGTAGCAATCTCTGTCATCAGGGACTGAAAGAGACGAAGTGCTGACAATTTGCATTCCTTCACCTTCAGCATTAGCTAGTAGAGTGGAGAGAACACTGGAATTTTCTCTCTTCATGCATATTTGCACGATCAGTTCCCCTTTTCTAACTTCAGTTATTGAAACTGTGGGAATTTTGGATTCCGAAGGTGAATCATGGGTGGGCATTTGCTTCTTTTCTACGGTGGATAGAATTTGTTCCTTGCTCCGTGTAAGATTCTTAATCTCAGCCTTCAACTCCGGAATGTATTCTACAACTTTGCCAAGTATAACAGGAGCGCTCCATTTCTTCTGCAAGATGATAAACAAATAAATTATATAGCGAACATTTCTTCTGCAACATCTTCTTACACCGAATGAAATGAACCAAAAGGATTAATGCCCGGTTTTAAATACCAGCAATACATGATGGGCATGGAGACTTCATTCCTCCAAATCTTGGGAAGAAATGGGTTGATCAAATTTAGTTGGGTAGGAAGGAAGGAAAAAAAAGAAAATCAATACTTGATGGCGTTGACAACAACAAACCCAGTTGCACTGGTTGCTGGTAAGTTCTTCCAGAGCTCTGAAGGTTGGGTCTTCCACATTCTTTACTATATAACTGATTGGGTCACCTGGAAATATCCAGTTGGTTGTGAAACATTGAGTTGCATCAGATGGAATAATCTGTAAGGGTTGTTTTCTGGATCCAAAAGGAAACCTGAAAGCTAGAAACAACATAGAGCAGATAGGCTGGTGCTTCAAGGATCAGCTAATCTAGCCAAAATCCGATATATTAATGCAACATAATGAGCGTTGAGAGAGAAAGAGTGATGACGAGACAACCTTTGATCTACTAGAATCTGGTAACAATGTACGAAGAGCCAAATAGGAGGCATTGAGATTCACCCTGCGTAGCTTCTCCTTTGCATTATGGTCGAGTTTCTTTATGATCGACTCCTCATCCGCACCAGGTTGCACCACTGATGACTTTCCAGTTTGAAAGCTCCTCATCCTACCAGCTCTCTCTTTATTATTCTGATTGTTGCTACCTGCAACCAATCCTTCATCCAGAGATGGTTGCACCATGATTAGATCTTCTTGATGCAGGAACGAACTCGAGCCCACCTGGCCGGTAAACATATCATCTTCAAATGGTAACCATGGATCCTCAGAAGTTTCAGCTGCTGGGACCAGCATACTCTTCTCTCCATCACTGTGATGGCTATGAGCTATGGGTAGCATTTCTAGAACACAGTTTCAGAAGTTTAGTTTGGAACTTTTGATTATGAGAGAGAGAGAGAGAGAAGGTCACCTCCAGTGGTTCAAATACGGATGATTTAAGAGGAAATTTGCGAATGAAGTACCTCCTGGGTAATTTCACAGAGTGAGATCAGTTGGATCCCAAGTCCCAAGGAAATATTTGGCATGAGCTTGTATCAGTTTCTAGATATATATTGGGTTGACTTGACTGTAATATGAAAACGAAATCAGTCTATATGAAAACCCTAAATCTCTCAAGACAACCAAAAGCTGCAAGTCGAACAGCATCACGAGTTAATACGAATCCTCCTGCAAAACTAGAAAATATATGATTCCTTCATCCCATCCCCAGTCCTTTTTCCTGAACAAGGATGGATGAATGAGAGCTGAGACACCCAAAGGCCAAAGAGACAATTTGTATCTACGTTCCCTGTACACCCTCTACGCCAAACAAGGCCTACATTTTTTGTTTCATACCGTAATAAAGAAAGTTACAGTGTCACAGTAATTTTTTTTTTGTTTTTCTGTTGTGTTGTGTCTGATACACATATAAATAGAATTAAAGTTTGTCAGTGTTTTCTTTTGAGGTATGAATGTTTGATATTTTAATATAGGATTTTTATTTTTTGCATGGACCACGTACATAACCCCTTCCCCACCCTAGTGACAGCGAGATTTGGTCCCAAGTCTTAGCTACAACCAATAAAACTTACTATCAGAGCCACCATATTGGTTGGTATAGAATCGATTATTGTAAATAAAAAATATTTTTAGAATATCATTTTTCCTGTAATTTAATAATATTTCAGGAAAAAGGAACACACGCTAGAGACATGCACAAATTATAAAATATTTTCGTTTTGAAAAATATACTATAAAATACTTTACAACTATAATTTCCTTACATGATTCTCATGGATTAATTTATAGTTTCATGTATGTTAGTCGGCCATGACATAGTGCCTAGCAAGAGCCACATCAAATTTGACATGTATCTAGACTAAATCATGGACAATATTCATGGCCGATGGTATTAAAGTACAGGGATAATTACTATATATATCCTGTATGTTTAGGTAACTACTTAAATCACTATAAAAAATTTCAGTTTAGCCAGTAGTTTTTGTCCAGCGGTCTTGTTCAATGCCAATAAATACCAAAAAAAAAAAAAATTGCTTGCTCAGTGTTTGATTAGCGGGGCCGACATACAAATTTTGATGAAAAGTAATCAATCATGGGTCCCGGTGGTCATTTTTTGGCCAAAAGAAAAATTCTTTTGATGAAATAGATTGTTGGAGGGAGATTCAAAATTTCAAGAATTTGATCTCCTCTTGTCCTATGTTATATAATGCTTTTCTCCTACTTGAAGACCTCTTTCTTACTTTTTTCTTTTGCTTATATGATTGAGTCTTTTGATGTTTGGCATGCTAGATTAAGACATCTTAGTGTTCCTTACATAAAATAGTTATGTAAATTAGGAGTCTTGAATGTTCTTATTGATTTTACAAGTGAAAAATGTCAAATATGTATACAAGCAAAATTCACTAAAAAGTCACATAGAAGTGAAATAAAAGAATATGAATTGCTGCAACTTATACATAGTGATTTAGAGGATCTTAAATTTTATGAAACTAGAGAAGAAAAAAGATATTATTAACATTCATAAATGACTTCTCTAGGTATGCAAAAGTTCTTTTACTTAGATCAAAAGATAAGGTTAAACGAGCTTTTATAATCTATAAAATTGAAGTAGAAAATCAATTAGGAAATAAAATTAAGAGACTTAAAACTAATAGAGGAACTAAATATGATGGAAAAATAATCAAGAAATTCATTGAAGAAAATGGAATTATACATGAAACTACAATCCCTTATCAATCCAAATCAAATTGAGTTGTATAAAGACTTAATAAAACTTTAAAAGAAATGATGAATGCCATGTTAATTAGTTTAGGTGTACCGCTGAACTTGTGAGGAGAAGCAATCCTAACAACTTATTATTTATACAACAAAATACTTCATAAGAAAAAATGACAGATACTATTTGAACTTTGGCATAATAGGAATTAACCTAAACTATTTAAAAGTTTGGGTTGTTTAATAAAAATTGAAATACCTAAACCTAAAATAAAGAAACTAGGACCCCAAAACTTGTGGTCGTGTATTTATTGGATATGCACAAAACAATGTGGTTTACAAATTCCTTATATTAAAACAATTGAAAATATTGTAAAATACAACACAAATATTGACTCTTGAGATGCAGAATTCTTTGAACATATTTTCCCATTGAAAAAGTCAAAAATCTCATTACAAGAAATATGACCTTTAGCTACAGACAAAACCATGGCTAAAGGCCAAAAAAATCATAACTATAGACCTGTAGCTATGATTTAGCTACGAACAAGAAGCCATAGCCTATGTTCACGTGGCTATAGCTTACGACTACGATTCAATTAATCCGTGGTTATAACCCATCTATAGCTACAATATCTGTCCGTAGGTAAAGGGCATATGCAAACCATATGATCCTTTAGCCATAAGCTAAACCGTAGCTAAAAAATGCATATAGCTACAGATTTTAAATTGTCCATAACTATATATTCAAATCTATAACCACAATTTTTTAGAAAACCGTAGCTAAAGCTTTTCTTTTATAGCTATGGTTTATTACAAATCATAGGTAAATATACCAACTTATAACCACAGTTTTTTTACCAAAACTGAAGCTAAATACTTAACCTATAACTACATCTTTTTTGACAAACCGTAGTTGAAAGATGCATTCTATAACCATGGTTTCTTACAAAACTGTAGCTAATTGCTTTAATCTATAGCTACAGCTTTTAGCAAACCATGGCTGAAAATTGAAATCTATAACCACAACTTCTTTCAAAACCGTAGCTAATTGCTTTAATCTATAACTACAGATTTTTTTTGAAAAATAGTGACTATATTCCAATTAAAGTAGTAAAAATAATAACAATTGGAACCACCACTTTAAAGCAATACATGTTTCATTCATACATCACATAGAAATTATATAATTTCTAGCAAATGGTTATATTATTGTAATAAAAAATTACATGCCATTTATAATTTGAATACATCATTGTTTAAAATGTATTACAAATGTCAAATTTCTCTTAATACGCATTGAAGTCTACATGACCTTAAAAAAAGAGAAATTTTAAATATAAAAGAATTATCCATTGTCTTCAACCACGCTTTAAGAGTCGCTCATTGCATGTTTAACCTACAAAGAAAAACCAAAAATAAAATTAGAACATTGATTACTTTGATGAAGCTAAGTAACAAATTGCAATATACAATGACAAAATGCAAGATAAATTCTTTTCAATATCCTGAATGGGCAACTCATCCCTTCCCTCTGATTCGTCTGATTCGTAGAAGCACCAATTTTATTTCCCTCTCGGTTATCACTCCTCCCTTCCGTCTTTCATCTCTTTCATTTTTTATTTGTCTTACTAATGCAACCTTTATTCATTATCATTTTATTTATTTTTTGTATTTTTTTTTCAAACACTAGGAAAATTCACTAGCTGGAGATGCGGATTTGTAGTCTCTCTTCTCTCCAACATCAAAGACATCCACTACTAAAAATAACATAACTTGATGCATTCCAAATACGCTAAAAACAGTTATCAGCTCAATCCAAAATCAAGAAACTTTTTGGAGGCAATGAGCAATAAAGACTAACGAAGTCAAAATCAGAACCGACGGGGTAGCTGGTTCAAATTTTATACATTAACAGATCCTGGCTACATCTATGGGAATTGCAGAAGAAGAAAAAAAAAGCCGAGCTGGGTTGACGTCGAGAGTTTACATGACTGTAAGAGAAATAGTCTTAACAAAAATAACAAAGAAATTATCAAGGCTAGAGCTTACCTGATTCGGGATTTTGAACTGAAACCGAACGATGATGCGGCATTCCAGAACTGACACATGTCTCTATTCTTTGAATGACAATGGCTATCGGGAAGCAACACACTATTTGAATGGGAGAACTTGATCGAAATGGAGAGGGAACGTCTGAATTGCCGCTATGACTGTAGATCTATTCCAGCGGCTAGGAAAACGGAATTGGGGATCGGGAGTCTACCACTTCTAACCTACTTCATGGTGATGGAGAAACTCAGCTGTTGGTTCCCACGTTCAGATTTTGGAGATAGATGACGATGCGTATCCACACCGCTGTTGTGATGGATCTATTTGGCTGATAGAAGAGATAGAAAACAGGGGATACGGTGGGATTTTGGCGATGACGAGAAGCGGGAGGTTAAGGGGTCAACAATTGAAATGGAAGGGAGGTACGAAGAAACGAGAGATTCAGTTGTCGCCGATGGGGTTTAAACTCGCCGCTGGTTGCAGCGGCGGGAGAGACTCCTAGGCGCGGTCAAGAACGGCGTTGAGTGTGAGAAAAAGAGAGGGAATGGGGGAAGAAGAAGGAGGAGGAAGAGAGACGGAGATCGGAGAGAAGAGGAGAAGCCGGAGGGAGGTTATTTCTGCCGCTCTGATCAGCCGCTGCGCGTCTTCGTTCGAATGGGAAGAAGAGAAGCCTCCCTTCGAATTTTTCCGATTAGGGCGAATGAGACCTCAAAACGCGCGCACGGGACTTCAAATTTTTTTTATTCGGTTTTTGGCGCGGGATTTCAAATTTTCTTTTTTCGGTTTTTTATGGGTATGAAGGCGCGCACGGGACTTCAAATTCTTTTTTTTTTCGGATTTTATGGGTCATTGATATTTCGAATCCATAATAGAGGTGTAAATCGGGCCGGGCCATGGGTTATGCCAGGCCCAGCACAACCCGACATAAATGGATTCGGGCCATGCCAAGCCTGGCACAATCATGTGGTCCGTGTTGGGCTTGGGTTTTTAGGTCTGCGAGCCAGGCCAACACGGCACGACCGAGCAAACTATGTCGCTCGCAGCCCGCATGCTAGCATGGCCCAACCCACGGGCCATATATATTATTTATATATTTATATATAATATTATATAATTTATAATTATATAATAATATAGTATATAATATATTAATAAAATAAACAATTGTTTTCAATTTTATTATACTAATTTATTTAATTATTATATATATAAGCAATTGTGTACATCAAAATTCATATAAAATTAAAATTTTAAATTTTTTTTCAATTTTTTAAATAAATAGTTTTGGCCTAGTCCACGACTTGGCTTGGCCCACGGGCCAGCCCGACCTACAACACGGCATGGGCCCCACGGGCTTGGGCTGTGAGCCGTGCCAGGCCGACCCCCCCAAGTTATCCCAAGGGAGGGCGGCACGACATGATCCACACTTTGCACAGACCACCCACGGGTCGTGCCATGCTACCTCGTCATGACCCATTTTACATTTCTACTCTATAGTTTATGCAAATTGTCATTAATCCAATTGGTCGAACCAATAAAGCTGTCTCCTCACGCCGATGTCACTTTGACCGGTACTGATGAGGTACCACAGGTCAGTCCTAGATGAGGTGCTACTTGCCACTCTACTAAGGTGCCTGAGTTGTGTACGAATTGCTTGGACAGGTTCCGAGGTGTGCCACCTTGACTTAGTGGGATCCACAGTTGTTTGTGTAGCCTTGAGATGCCATACAACGATCTTGGCATGCCACATGTTACTGCCCTCATAAAAAACAATACTAAAAATGAAAATTTTCACATAATAAAATTACTTCTATAACTAATAACTAATAATAAAATATAAAATATAAGGTAGTAGAAGATAGCCACTTCGTTTGGTGTTTGAGTAATTTCTAACTGGTGCTTCAGTGGAGTAAAAGGAGGGTGTCGCCAGAGCCTACGGTTCGTTGGAGATGGGAAAAATCTCCAACTGGTGCTTCGGTGGAGTCAGAAACTCTCAAAATGTGTTTTCTTTTGAGCGAAAACAATCCGAGAAACTTGTACTAGGATTTCCGTTCTTGAATATGGAGGAAGAATATCTCAAAAAATAGGGAGCAACCAATGGAGCTTGTCTGATTTCTCGATGAAGAAGAACACCCGAAAACAGGGTTTCGATGAAGGATGAGAAGAAACCTTCGAAGGGGTTATTTTCTCTCTCCTCTCCGTTTTCAGTGCAAATGGGAGAAGCTGAATAGAGAAGGAAAGGGTTTGTTGTGCATGGGAGAGAGTTCGCATCAATTATTTTAGCAGTCTTTCAAATTTTTTACTTCCATTCAATCTCAACCATTTATAAAGAAAAATCAAATTTATTTAATATAATTGCACAAAGCCACTAATGCTTTAGTCATTTAATTATATTAATGTCTTATTAGTTGCTTAATCATTTATCATGGTTATTATATTATTTCAGCAATAATTAATAGTTTGTGTTAATTATTTAATTATTTGATCATTCTATCATTTAGTTATTTAACAATTTCATTGAATATTTTATTTTATTATTTTATTAACTATTTAATTATATTTTAAAATTTTTAATTATTTAATGATTTGTACTAGTTGTTTAATGAATTTTTTTAACTACAAATTTCTAATGGTTTTCATTTAGTTGGTTCGATTCAATTCGATTAGAACTAAGGACCTAACATTTTCGAAAAAAAAAAACTAAGAACCTAACTAGTATTTCAATTTATCCATTCTTATGAACCGGATTGAACCGAACTAGATATTATAACCAAACTGAATTTAATATAGTTTGGTTCACTTTTTGGTTTGGTTGGGACCCACTTATATTAGTATTTATAAACTTATATATATATATAATGTTGTTTTGAAATATGTAGAATATATATATTGATTTATTTACATTTTATTTTAGTTTTTCATCTTCACAAATTAAACTGAATTACCCAAGACCAATTCATTAGTTCTTGGGTTAGACCAGTTTGGTGGATGGTTTTGGCATTTTTTTTTTTGGAGTAAATAGGGTTAGGTGTATGATCGTATTGATTAAGGGTTGGGTCATGGTTTAACAATAATCTGACTAGCTGGTCTCGTCCAACATTCTAAACATTGGTTAGTATTATAAGTTTTCTTATATATAGAATACATAATGTTGTTTTGAAATATGTAGAATATATATATTGATTTATTTACATTTTATTTTAGCTTTTCATCGTCACAAATTAAAATAGTTAAAAATTACACTTTGAGGAAAAAAAAATTGTAAAGTGGTTGAAATAATATATTAAATAAATTATTAGTTATTATTTAATTAATAATTATTTATCTATATTGTATAACTATTACTTTATTAATAATTTACTTATGAATTTAAATAATTTAGTTTAAATGTCAATATTATTTTCATTCATAGGTAATTAATTAATTTATTATTAGCGGTTTTCATATTTAGTTTATTATTTTTAATTAATTATTAATTTACTTAAATAATTAAATTAATTTTTGATGATTAGTTTTAACTAATCAAATAATAATTAATACTTATTTATTTCTATTTTATAAATTAATTTCTTTTTATTAATGTACTTATGAAATTATTAATAATTTATTTTCTAGTTTAATTATTATTAAATAGAAATCATTAATTATTATTGTTATGCAATAGTAATGAGCTAATAATTTTTTAATTATTAACTATATTCATTTAATTTAATAAATTCTTAATTACTAATTTACTATAAAAAAGTAATTAATAAATAAATAGATATTTTAAATGAATATTATATGATTATTATTTATGGTCTAGGAATAAAATGATTGTAGCTAAAGATGATTAACTTCGTAATTATAGCCACAGAATTTTAGTTATCCGTGGCTATAGTGATAAATAGCTCTTTAGCTACATATAGAATAACTTTTAACCACGAACAAATTGTCCGTAGCTAAAGCTCAATTTTTGTTTTTTGTAACTTATAACCACGGATACATTATAACCGTGGCTATAAATATCTTTTAGCCACAGACAGAATAACTTTTAGCCACGGACAAATTGTCCGTAGTTAAAGCTCAACTCCTACTTTGTAACTTATAGCCACGGATACATTATAACCGTAGCTATAAATATCTTTTAGCTACTTTTAACCATGGACAAATTGTCCGTAGCTACTTTTGCTTTGTAACTTATAGCCACGGATACATTATAACGGTGATTATAAATATCTTTTAGCCACGGACAGGATAACTTTTAACCACGGACAATTTATCCGTAGCTAAAGCTCAACTTTTTGCCACGAACATGAAATTATTTGTGGTTATATCCCATGTTTTAGTTACGGTTTTTCTGACCGTAGCTAAAGTGCCGTAGCTATAGCCCCATTTTCCTGTAGTGTCTTTTTCAAATAAGCCATGTTGTTAGTAGTACAAGTACACTCTAACTTGATAGAGACACAATGATAAAGGCTTACCTATATGTCTTAACCAATTATGATATAATTGCTCCTTATATCTAGTAAGTTATTTGTATAATTTAGTAAAGATAAGGTTTAATTTTTGTCCTAGACTCTTTGGCTTATAAGTACATGCAATTGAACCATTCACTAATAACATTCTAGGTCTCAACTACATAATTTGCAAATGATTCTTAATTGGGAGTTTTCTTCATGGTTTAAAGACCATGTGAGTAATAAATTTTATCAACTTCTCCTTGTGTAAGCATTTAGTAATTCTGCTCTCTAAGAACTATTCCATATATAATACCCTTCTAATCTTGTATAGGTTTTACAATTGTGTAGGAAAGAAACTAAATAGCTTAATTTGGTTGGTTAGTGGTTTGCTCAACCACAAACCGATAGAAAGGAGTATGTATAAATAGCTTTAAGTTTCACACCAAGTATTATGATGAAAATAGAAGGATTCAAAATAGTGGTATGGATGTGATTGTAAAATCATCAAGTTTTTCTAGTGCAAGAGACCAAAACCCAACTTTAGGAGATGTTGCATATTATGGTGTTTTAACAAATATCATTGAATTGGATTTATTATGGACAATTGAATGTGTTGTTGTTTAAGTGTGATTGACTTGATATTGCTGAAGGATTAAGGGTTGATGACTTTAGGTTTACATGTTTGAACCTAACTTCATGTTGTTGGCCACCCAAGTGAAGCAAGTTTTTTACATACGAGATCCCATTGATGATGTTGAATCATGCATACCAGACAATATCCGTGTAACGATCATAACTTAGTAGGCTTCATTCATCTTGCCTGTTGAAGACAATGTTAACTGGAATAAGGAAGACTATGATAGAGATGATGTTGAATTGAGTGATGGTGATGGTGATACCAATCCAAATGTTGATACTCATTGTAATGGTGCCTTACCACCATCTTTTTGTCTTTTAGAAGGAAACTTAGTGTAGGGATGCAACCATTGGCCATATGTGTTTTTCTTACTTTCGTAATAGTTCTTTTGTGTAATATATGTAAATGGTTCCATGCAAGCAACAAACCAAGGAAAGGAAATTCCACTTTCAGGTTTTCTTTTCTTTTTTTTTTTGGCCCAAGTCCTTTTAAGTAATATTAAATTGTTTGCATGACAAGTCTCTAAAAATGCATGTCATGAATAATAAACTTATTTTACTTTAGAGCCCATAAATTGATGGTGATATGCTATTACTAGTAAAAATTGACACAAAATTTAATGTATGCATTGATGAAAAATAACAAGGTGGATTTTGTATTTCCTAATTAGGTGACAACATTATTTTTTGAAGTTCTCACAAGCAAACTACTGTATAGCGCTCTAATTTTCCTACACGCCATCTAAATTCCTGTAGCATTAACACATAATTTATTCAGTGGATTTTGATTTAAGTTGATATATTATGGTCAACTGTGGTAATAAACCAATCTTCAAGGATGGCCTAGGACAATAGTTAACAAGTTGGTAAATAGTAATACAATAGTAGTTTAGGACCATTAAGTTAAGTCCTCAAAAATTAAAAATAACAAAGTACTTTAATAAGTTGATGCTTTTAAAATTAGAATATATGTGGCATAGCGACAAAGCATTACTATTGGGACCATTGTTACGTACGTGTAACCTTCACTAATTAGGTCAAATGGGGACGTTCCCTACACGACCTATGCTGCTCCTGCCACGCACATTATGGGATGACTAGGCAGGTCCGAATCATCTGCTCTATAGGGAGACATCTGGACTGATGATCTAGTGTTCAATCCTCCAGTCCACATCGATCAGACCTATACCCCATGCATGCCCAGCTTGTATTGATGTTTCCCCAAATAAATATTAACCATTCAAAGTTATGATTTTTTTGGCATAAAATTGCCCTTAAGGAAAGGTTTATTATTGACACGTGGCAAGTGCATTGGAACTTGAAACTTGCGGTAAAAGAAACTGTCTTATTTCTAGGAGCCCATTTCATCTCAACATTTACAATATCTTGTACATGAGCCACTTGAATCCAGATCAGGTGATGGTAGCCATAAGCATTGGTTCATGCATTAGAGAGCAGCAGATGGAGGCTTCAAGACAAACCTTCAAGGTTTTTAAAATCAAATTGGTCAGGGGTCTGGCTCAGGTCGAATGGTCTGATCGTTCGAATTAAACGAATGGCTCATTTTAACAAAAAAAATTAAAAAAAAAAAAACTAACCAAATCATTGAATGGTTCGACCGCCTGAGTTAACAGTTTACTGACCAAATCAATGATTTTTGGGGAAATAACAGTTCTGGGGTAAAATGGAATCGATGATCGATTCTCGGTTTTCTAGCCGACTATCCAGTCCAATCCAGTTTTGAAAACCATGCAAACCCTGAGTTGGCATTAGGTTGGATTGACTATACTATCATGGACCAAGTACTTCAGCAGAAATTTCCATATGCCAATAGTAAATAAAATTAGGGTAAATGATTTAAACCTCCCCTCTCTTCTCAAAAAGTATTTAGACTGTTAGCGTATTCCATCAGTCAGCAAACAGTTTGAAATGAAAGATCTTGGTCGATTAAATTATTTCTTAGGCATTGAGGTCTCCTCCGACCAATCAGGATATTATCTGTCTCAGGCCAAGTATGCCACTGATCTTGTTTCTCGTGCCAGACTCACTGATATTAAAACTATTAACACTCCATTGAGCCTAATGCCCATTTTTTAGCCACTGATGGTACTCCTCTCAATGACTGCACCTTATATTAGCAACTAGTTGGCAGTCTTGTATACCTTACTATTACTCGTCCTGATATTGCGTATGTTGTCCATATTGTGAGTCAGTTCATGTCTACCCCTCGCACTACTCATTATGCTACTGTGCTTCGTATCATCCGTTATGTCAAGGGCACTTTGTTTCATGGACTTCACTACTCCAGTTCTTCCTCTCTTCATTTGATCGCATATTCTGATGTTGATTGGGCCGATGATCCTACTGATAGACCCTCCACTACTTGTTATTGCTTCTTTCTTGGCGATTCTCTTATATCTTAGCGTAGTAAGAAGCAAACGGTTCTCTCGTTCTAGTACTGAAGCTGAATATCGAGCTTTTGCTAACACTACCTCCGAGTTGTTATGGTTACTCCATGACATAACGGTTGTCTCTCGTTCCAGTACTGAAGTTGAATATCGAGCTCTTGCTAACACTACCTCCGAGTTGTTATGGTTACGATGGTTACTCCATGACATGGGAATTACTCATTCATCTGCAACCTCTCTTTACTGTGACAATCGTAGCACCATACAGATTGCTCACAATGATGTATTTTATGAGCGCACTAAGCATATTGAGACTGATTGTCACTTTATTCGTCATCATCTGCTCGAGGGTACTGTTCGCCTTATTCCTGTCCCTTCCTAGGATCAGTCTGCAGATATATTTACCAAGGCTCACTCTCCTCTTCACTTTCGTACTCTAGTTGGCAAACTCCAGATGACTGATACATTACCATCTTGAGTTTGAGGGGGAATGTTAGCGTATTCCATTAGATTTAGTATTCTATCTTTATCTCTAGGAGAGATAGTTCTATCAAAACTAGTATCATTATCCCCTTAATTGCAATACAAAAAGGAAAGAAATAACATATGTATAGCTAATTGGAGTGGAACTATATCTCCTAGAATTAATGGGATAATGATACTAGTTTTGATAGAACTATCTCTCCTAGAGATAAAGATAGAATACTAAATCTGATGGAATAATATTTCTCTTGATTATGAATTCAATAGGTTACAACCTATTTATAATAAAGCTAGGGATACAACCAGAGAACAGGTCGGCAACCTAAATTGGAATACAAAAAGGAAAGAAATAAGATATGTATAGCTAATTGGAGTGAAACTATATCTCCTAGAATTAAGGGGATAATGATACTAGTTTTGATAGAACTATCTCTCCTAGAGATAAAGATAGAATACTAAATCTGATGGAATACGCTAACGTAGACCTTTCCTTCCAGATGCATCACCCATTATGTCTAATGGAGTTACAAGAACAAATATACTCTTATGGGTTAAACGTTGGATTGGGTTTCTGATTAATGTCAAAATCAAAGTCAAACTTAAGGAGGTTTAGCACGAGCTTGAGTCATTTCTTACCATTGCAAAGTGTGCTTCAACGACCAAGCTATGGAACAAAAGCAAAATATCTAATTCAAGAACATCTTAAAAATCTTGGAGTATATATACATACATACATACACATACACACACACACACACACACACATATATATATATATATATATATATATATATATATATATATATATATATATAAAGCAGTCAAGAAATTTTCTTCTTTTTTGAATTTTTTATTTTTTTATTCTATGTTATTTTCAAGACAACCAATGAGATGCACTTTCCCAATAACCTAAATAATTTCTTCTAAAAGTTATCCTAAACTACCTCCCTCACTATCCCCTACTTTTTCCAAAGTTATCTCTAATTTAGTAGAGAGTTTATCTCCTAAATTATCTCTAATTTCTATTTATCCTCTCCCATACTTTTTATCTATATCTATCTAAAGAAAGTTTAGATTAAAAAAATTTAAGAGTTATTTAAATATTCTAACAAAATTATATAATAAATTTAAAATACTTATTAAAGACACAAAAAATAATTTTATAGTTTTTACAAAATATATCACAAAATTATGTACTAACAATTTAAATTATGTTTTTCTGGACTATCAATTTAAAAGTTTTTAAATATTAATAATATACAATAGCTTTAAATAAATAAAATTCAAATTACAAAAGATTTTAAATATTTTATAGGTTATTTAAATATTTATCATAACTAGATTTTAAATAGTTAAAATAACAAAATTATGTAATGAATTTAAAAAATTCTTCAAAGTAGAAAAGTATTTATAACATAATATTGAAATTAATAATAATTTCGTATATTACAAAATTAATAATGAAATTATGTAATAATATTATAAATTATAATTTTATGGATAATTAAATTCAATAAATAATATATATATATATTAAAACAAAGCCGTCAAGAAATTTTCTCCATTTTTTGAAATTTTTATTTATTTTTTTCTATGTCATTTTTGAAAGAACCAATGAGATGCACTTTTCTAATAAGCTAAAGGATAAAATACAAAAACCTCCTCTAAAAGTTCTGACAATCATAAAAACCACCCCTATAGTTTCATTTTAGCAAAAACCTCCCCTCTATTTTTGAAAATTTCAACAAATACCTCCCTTCTATCGATGACCAAGAGAAAACATTAAAGAGATGATCATTTTTTTTGAAAATACCTATTTTACCCTTTTACAAATTAATATACATATGTTTTTACTAAAATAGCCCTGTCTGAGCAACTCCGTATTCAGATTGAACACTGTTCATCTTCTTCGTCACGCATAACGGAAAAGTGGTGGTGCACTCCCCCCTCCAGTTCGCGTGACATCCACACCTTCCGAGCTCAAGTTCATCTGCCAGATTTGTTTTGGTCGAGGAGAAAAGGGGAAGAAATTCGACCTGGACCACTAATTTCTGGTTATGGTCTTTAGAGGTTTTAGAGTTTCCTTTCGACCTTCTCTAATGCGTTTGTTGGAGGACTATTTATGACTTTCGGCCAGCCATTGCTTCCATCATCTTCTTGTGCTCCAGAAATTTTGTATGTGGTGCTGCCTTCCCCTTTGAATATCGGCTCTTTGATCTGCCTGTTTCCTTCTGTTTGAAGCTCAAAGCCACTTTTTATTTCTAAAGGGAAACCATACCGTCTCTCTTGGAGGTAGAGATTTTTGCCAGAAGTCTCTTCACCACTCTGATTCTTTTGTTACAATAGAAAGAGGTTCCAGAGTCTTCCAAGTCTCAGTTTTTTCAATTGTTTTTGTTGGAGGCACTGCACAAGGAGGACAATTGGTATCCTGGGGTATTATGGAGTTGCAGCAGAATCCTACAATGCTCGAAGATTTCTAGAGCATCTTTGGAGAAAGACAAGTCGAACAAATCTCAGTGGATCCGCCATAGAAGTTTGCAATTGGAAGATAATTTATTATCAGCGGATAATCCATGACTGATTTATATTAATGATCCAAGAAGGACGAATGATAGGTATGAATTCACAGGGAATGAAATCAAAACCAGCAAGTACTCCATTATCACATTCCTCCCCAAGAATTTATTCATTCAATTCCATCGAGTTGCTTACTTGTACTTCCTAGCTATCGCTGCTTTGAATCATCTCCCGCCTCTTGCTGTTTTTGGCGGAACAGTCTCTTTTTCCTCTGTTCTTTGTGCTTTGTGTCACAGCTATTAAAGATGGCTATGAAGATTGGTGAAGACATAGATCAGATAAGAAGGAGAACAACCGAGAAGCCCTAGTGCTTCAATCCGGTAAATTTCGAATGAAGAAATGGAAAAAGATACGAGCTGGTGAGGTTGTAAAGATCATAGCAGATGAAACAATTCCTTGTGACATGGTTTTGTTGGGGACAAGTGATCCTAATGGAATAGCATACATCCAGACAATGAACCTGGATGGTGAATCAAACTTGAAGACACGGTATGCTCGGCAGGAAACAGCTTCATCGGTTTTTGAAGGGAAGATAATTTCAGGGCTTATCAGATGTGAACAGACAAATAGAAATATTTATGAGTTTGCAGGTAACATGGAATTCAATGAACAGAGGCTTCCCCTCAGCCAGTCAAACATCATTTTGCGTGAGCTGAAGAATACTGAATGGGTAATTGGTGTTGTTGTATATGTTGGACAGGAAGCAAAAGCGATGTTGAACAGTGCAACATCTCCTTCGAAAAGGCGTGGATATCACGCTTGCTTTAGCTCGGAAGGCGTGGATATCACGCGAACTGGTCCATCCGTGCCCACCATCGATCTGGTGTTGCAGAGCTGGTGTACCGAAGGATCTCCGGTGCGCATTCGATGGTCTGGGTATTCGAAGATGTGATGTATCTGGAGGGGGACTGCACCGCCATTCTATCGATGTGTCGTGAGGAAGAAGATGAACAGCACTGTTCCTTGCTGAGACAGTGCTATTTTAGTAAAAACGCACATTAATTCGTAAACAGGTATTTTGAAAAAAATAATCATCTCTTTAACGTTTTTCGTCTTAGTCATTGAAGAAATAGAGGTATTTGTTGAATTTTTCAAAAAATAGAGGGGAGATTTTTGCTAAAGTGAAAGTATAGGAGAGGTTTTTAAGATTGTCAGAAACTTCAGGGGAGGTTTTTGTATTTTACCCTAAGCTAAATAATCTCTTCTCCTATATATCAAGTAAATAACTAATTTAATATTTTTATATAATATTGTAAATAACTAATTTCACTTATATCAAGTAATAATTCGAGAAAATAACTTTCAAAAAAATTAATATTTATTAATAATAATTTTAAACTCTTAATCTGTATTTATTATATAATTATATATACTAAAATTAAAATTTATTGTATTTCAGTAATTATTTATTGTTTTTTCATAAATGTATTTTCAATGATTATGCATAAATTTATTTTCTTTTGTTATTTAACAGAAAATTTTGAATAATTATTGGAGATTAAACTACTATTATTGAAAATTTTAAATTTAATTTATTGTATTTATTGAATTTTTGTTATAACTTATTGATTAATATTTATTAAAGATTAAACTATTATTTGAGATTATACTATTTATTAACTAAGTTAATATATTTTAGTACTTATTGTATTTTTCATTATTAATATATTTTCAATAATTGTGTATTTTCACTATCAATTTTCAATAATTATTGGAGATTAAACTATTGCTATTTATTAGAGATGAGACTATTAGTTTAGTTAAAATTATGAATGTTCATGAGTTGGTCCGATTCGGTCATAGGCTATTTGGCCAACCAAATTGACCTGGTCAAGGTAGGGAGTTGGTCGGTTGAATCGACTGACCTTTTGTGAAAATTGACCCACTTAAGTTGTATCGGTTTGGGTCATTTTTTTGGTTTAGTCAGTCGGTTCAAAAGATTTTAAACTTAAAAATTAAATTAAATTTTAAAAATTATAGTGCAACTATTAAAAAATTAGATTTATAATATAAAACATTTTAGATTAAGAAATCTAGGAAATTTCCCAATTTTTCATATTAAAAATTATATTTAAAATATAAATATTAATATATATCCATGGTTACATCATTCGATTTTGGTTGGTTTACAAATGGCCAAAGTGAAACTAATCTAATTTGGTCAATTCGGGTCGAGTTGATCTGGTTGGCCAGTTTCATCAGTTTGACGAATAAACCTAATTGAAATTAATTATTGTTATTTTTGTATTATAATTTTTTTAAATGAGTATATAAAATATGAATAATTATTAATTATTTAAAAAGTTGAAAATATAAAACAATTGTATACTCTTATGTGTTTCTATTGTGCTACATTTGGATGTGATGTAAATCAAGAAAAAATGTAAATTTAACATTGGTTCGGTTTTATATCCGTTTGGAAAGAGGGTGTGATTATTATTGACGTAAAACTACACTTCAATTCAGTTTTGCATGTGTTTGGATGGAGTGCAGTTTTACGTCAATAATAGATGTAAACCTCATCACCTCTAAAGTTTTACATCGATGATCGATGTGAAAACTACATTGATTTTATCAATGTAAAACTTTACATTCTTCCACCCATCACTATTTTAAAAAAACCAACGGTCACTTTCTGGTTCAGTGTATACATTGATGACGTTTTATACTGATTCCAAATGCAGCCTTAGGGTCATTTACTAGAACACACCTTATAGTTTTACATATTTACTTAAACCTACATTATAGTTTTCATTTTAGTAAAACATCCCATATATTTTACAACTTATTTACTTAATCAACCTTTCATGAAGGATTGTTTGTTTTGCCATTAAGTCCATATTTTTTATTCCAAAAATATCCTTGATACTTTTTTTTGTACAGAAAATAAAATTGACCAAATATAGCCAATAGAGTAGTTGCCCGTGTCTTATTAAGGGCAAAAATGGTATTTTATTTTTATTAAATTTATTTAAATGAACATTAGGGTCAACATTGTCATTTAATGAAAGATTGATTAAAACCATTGCAAATTATAAGTGGTGTTTTAGTAAAATACTAACTACAAGGTAGATTTTATTAAATCCATGAAACTAAAAAGGGTATTTTAGTAAATGAGCATTTCTATTATTTAGCTTTTACTTAATAAATCCCGTGGGATGCATGGGTCCCCGCTAGTACAATTATATAATACAAAGATGATGATTGCGTTTTAGAAATTTCTCACTAGTAATGTGGATAATCTTAGTCAAAGCAATAATATAATGATAAAATGATGAATGGTTCGATGATCAATAGATGATCAAATCCTTAATCCTTATGTATTTATAATGATCCAGTAATCACAATACAACACTTGGATACAACACTGATAGCTACGAGATAAGAGATATAATAGAAGTGAGAGATAAAGATAAGAAGAGATGGAGTCAGATCTCGTCTCGGAACTCATCCAAACTTCTCTAATAGTTTTTCTAAGAAACGAGCTCTGATCACAAAGATAAGAGATGTTTGAGAACCATGCATAATGTAGCATTTACTGCCCCTTAGAGAAGCAACTATTAGCTGTAGTGGTTGCATTTTTCCGAAGCTATTATGTCAACGTAACTCAGGATCCTTTGCTTTTGTTGATATCATTCTTGGTGCGATCTGCAATTAATACCTTCCTAGCTAGCTAGTGATGTTTGGAAGTATTGAAATAAATGCTGCTGAAATTGATGAGATTCTACTCCTGTTTCCAAGTTTATAGGTCATAAAAAAACATAACAATTGAATTTGTGTTTTGTTGGTTGATTTTGTTGATGAATTTGGTGATACACATTAGACTTCCTTTCCCTGAATTATATCTATACATTGAGAATATCTCTTGTTATTATATTTATTATTTATAAAAAATGTTTCCAATACATGGTGGGATGTGATTGTGAGGTCGATCACACTGTAGGGGCAGATCTTAATTCTATTCTTGGTACTCTTAGGCCCTGTTCAGTGCTTCTAATCTCTTAACGTTGAAGTGGTTTCATACCACTTTCAGTGCTAAAGAGGCATTCAGTGTCTCTTAACTTTGAAGCCCCATGATGACTGAAGTACAAATGAGTCAAGTAATTATTTTAATGAATTTTTCCCATATTGCCCCTATAATGTTCCAATTAACCTATAATAACTCTATGAAGACCCACCCCAATCCACCGGACCCACCACCGATCTTTCACTTTCCCCATAATATTATTAATAATATTAGTATAATATAATATTATAATATACTATAGTATTCATATTATACTATTATAATAATAGTTCATTAACTATGTTATTAATTATCGTCTTATAGTGCTATTAATTAATAATTACTTATATTCATTATTATAATTAATTATTTAGACTATTGTTTACCAATTATAATATTGTAATGATACCAATAATGATTTATATTGAATAATATATTAATTAATTAAAATAGTAGTAATATTAATATAATAATTTATTAATATTATTATAATATTGATATAACAGAAATAATATTAATATAATATTTATAATACTATAATATTATAATATTATAATATTACTAACATTTTAATATAATATAATTTTATATTATATAATATTACAAATTAATAATTAAAATTATAATATGTTATAATAATATTCTAATAGAAATTAATTAATTACAATATCAATTATCAGCATAAGTTTTCATGAATTATTAATTCTAATTAGTAATTAATAATTGATGAATTAGTTATTATTAATTAATAACAATAATTAAATAATAAATAATTAGTAATAGTTATTATTATTTTATTAGTATTAGCAATTAATAATTAATATTAATTATTAATTATTATAATAATTTTTAATATTGCTTCTTTATTGAATTATATAAACAAACAAAAATTATCTTATATGGGGTTAAATTGGAGACTTGACATTTTTAAGAATTTAGGATTCAAAATTCAGAATTCAAAACAACATTCTCTACGTTCAAAGCAAAGAAAAGTTCACAAGTACTAATATACCTCTTAGGGGGCATTCTTTTTTCGGATTTTGAGAGGGGGGAAAGTTGGTCAATGGGATTTGGGTTCCCATTGACCAAGAATCCCATGTTCTTTTTTTCAGATTTATGTGGGGACCAGAGAAAGTTCATTTTCCTGGGTATGAGTATCACTTATTGGGGGGTAAACAATTTTCCCACGTAGGGGGGAAAGTTGCCAACACTTTGAATGAGACAAAAATGCCCTTTTTAATAATGGACTTTTATGGCTAAAATGGTCATTGCCTTTTTTACATTAGAAATAAAAAGAACATGGGTAAATGCACTTACCCGAGTAAGTGTTTCCCAGGAAAAACTTACTCGTGCAAGTAATTGCATTTACTCGGATAAGTAAATTACCAAAAAGCAAACGGGACCCTAATATAATTATTGCATTTTTAGATGTCAGAGCAAACTACAAGGCCCTTAATCAGAAGCTTGCCATCCAATAGAATGCTTTGCTTTCATGATTATACTTTTTTTTTTGTATCAAAACATAATACAAGCCCTTTTCCTTAAGGAATTGAGATGGGGAAAAACCACATATGATAGATTTGCTATCTCGTCCCTTTTCTTGCACGAAGGGCCAAGAAAGGCAAAAGAAGTTCTTGGTATGAAAAGAACCAGGAAATGGTTCTTGAATAGCTTATATATTGTTCTTTGGTAGGGTAAAATCCAGCTGATAGAACAAAAAAAGTGTCAACTTCTCTTTCTGATATGTTTGATCCAATACAATGTGGCATGTAAATACTGTGATGAGTATCTATATCAAGGCAGTGATTTAAGATATATATATATATATATATGGAAGTGGTCACCCAATCTTGGATATGGCCTAAGATAAGAATAGTCTTAGTTTGTTGAAAGTGGAATGGAAACACTGCCAAGGGTTTGAAGTCGGTGAAAGTCGTAGAAGTGTAAAGGCGAGGGCAAACAAGAAAGGTGATGAAATGATAAAGCCCCCTTATATATGCAGAGTTCGGTTCCTGTATTTATAAAAATGGGGAAGCACACTACGTGCCATAAAGTATGAAATTCTAGGATTTTTTTTTTTTATTTAACTGATACTTAAGAAGCAAATCCCATCACATGTCCTAGGGAACCATATATAGGGTCGTTTGAATGTGATTTTGAGACCATTTAGAGAGTGACGTGTCCATATGGCCATCAGGTACAATCGGTCATTATTTCCTTGAGGTGATGATCACACGTGGACTAACAGATCCCACTTGATCCCACCAGGTCACCATCTCGTACACATTTACCGCTGCAACGCGTCTACTTCGAATTGTTTCAACCTTGCTGTCATGTCTTTTGCCGGTACCTCGCTCTAAAATCCTTAAAAATATATATTCATTAGCATGGATTTATTAAACGTAAATAATAGAAATACATAAGAGTAGATAATTATTTTATATATTATTTTTAATAATTAATAATTATTTAATTTTAAATAATATATTTTATATACTATTTTTAATTTCAGCTAGGGATGTTCATCAAATTAATGAAACTGACCCAATTTGATCAGAGTTGATCACTTTCTAATATTTTTGGTAAGCTTTGGTTTAGCTATTTCCTAACCAAGTCAAGTTAGTTTCAATTTGGCCATTTGTAAACTGATCAAAATTGAACCAATCCAATCATAAACATATATTAATACTTTATATTTTAAATATATATATTTTTTTAATACAGGAAGTTAGGAAATTTCTCATATTTCTTGGTCTAAAATATTTTATGTTATAAACTTAAATTTTTAAATTTTTTCTTTTAATAACTTCATTGTATTTTTTAAATGTAATTTAATTTTTTTAAGTTTAAATCTTTTGAACCAAACAACCAAACTAAAAATTGGCCCAAATCGATACCAATATTTTTCAACCCGCCATTGATTTAAATTTATTCTTTTAATAATTTCATTGTATTTTTTAAATGTAATTTCATTTTTTTAAGTTTAAATCTTTTGGACCAAACAACCAAACTAAAAATTGGCCCAAATCGATACCAATATTTTTCAACCCGCCATTGATTTAAATTTATTCTTTTAATAATTTCATTGTATTTTTTAAATTTAATTTCATTTTTTTAAGTTTAAATCTTTTGAACCAAACAACCAAACTAAAAATTGGCCCAAATCGATACCAATATTTTTCAACTCGCCATTGACTTGCACCGTTCAAACCGTCACTTGACCTTGATTAATTCCTGGTCTAGCTCTATTGAAACCTACGCTTTGGTAAAAAATCGTTGACTTCGTAAAAAAAAAAAACACTTGACTTGGAGGGTTCAACTGTTGACCCGTTCAACCCAATGACTAGGTTACAGGTTGCATACTTAATGCATATAAAACTTTCGAAGGCCATAACTTTGCACTCCACTGTCCAATTGAGGTGATCTTCTTTTATTTTGGATAACTTTTCAAGATCTATGCGTTCTAAGGTGTCATGGGTGCCTTGTCTCACTATTTTTGTAATAAAAACCTTTTTTGTCCTTAAATCACAATTTTTAACATTTTGTATAAACAAAAAATTAAAAAAATATAAATGCAAATGTCAAATAATACATATATTATTTGTAAAACATAATTATACACTATTTATTGATAAAATATGTATTTGCACATACACATACACATATATACACATATACATATATGCAAATTTATGTATGTATATAAATATATATTTATTTAAATATATAGAATGCTGATATGAAATGGTCTAATCCGTTCAACTAGGATGGTTGAACTAGTGACTGCATCCTAGATGCAAAAAGCAGGTTGGTCTCCGCATTGGATTTAACTAATGGTTGGTTAGTTTCGAGTGACCAACTCTCCATCCAAACTAAATCAATTTGACAAGTCAAACAATCTGCAATTGAACTGAACCGCCTAGTGAACACTCCTAATTTTAGCTAAATCAATAGTCTAATCTCTAACAAATAACAATAATTTAATTTCTAATAATTATTGAAAATTTATAGCAAAATTAAAATAAATAACTAATAAAGCTTCAATACCTCTAAGTTATTATAATCTACTTTCACTATCTCAATAATATTTACATTTTTCAATTATTTATATTTTATATTCTTATTATCAAATACTATTAATTCTATTATCATTAATTTTGTGTCTTTCATAAATTTTTAAAGTTATTACATAAATTTATTATTTAATCTACTTTTTGTTTCTTAAATAATGTTTAAAATAAGATTTATATTAAAGTCTTTAATATTTAAAGCATTTAAAAATTAGTTATTTATAATATCATTTAGCTATTTTTTAAATTATTTATATTTTATATTCTTCTTATTAAATATTGCTAAATCTATTATTACATAATTTTGTTATTATGAAATATTGTTAATTAATTATTTAAATAAATAAATAAATATTTATTTATTTATTTAAATAAATAATTAATTAATTAATTAATTAATTATTTTATATACTTATTATAATCCCGTCTAATTAAGTTGGTATTTGCACTATGTGATTTTAGATTTCCCTAGGCTTGTTGATGCAACACTAGTACTACGAGAATACTCATCAGCTTGTCATGGAATTTGATACCAACATTTATGATGAGGACACTTAGACATCATGAAACATGGATGGAGTATCTGTGAATGTTTTAAAAACTGACCTGGAATTGGAACCATTCTGACCACCAATTTTCAAGTTGATGGTTTGAACGAATGACCCATTTTAACAAAAAATTAAAAAAATAATTAAAATAAAAAACAGTAAAAAACCATTGAATAGGTTGGAATAGGTCGACAGTTTGACTACCTGGGTTAACGAATTATTAACCAAATCAACGGTTTTTTGTCCAAGATTGAATTTGGGGTAAAACATAACTGATTGCCTACACAGTTCCAGGCAAAGCGGTCCAATTATTCAAGTCAATGGCGGTTTGCAAACATTGATCTGATCTCCTTCATGCATTGCAGAATCCATGGGGTTTTGGTTTGAACCCATCTTTGTAAAGCTGTTTAGACCCTTGATAAAGTTTCAAGTGAGTTACCATTTAATACATATTTTTCATTTTTCAAGTGAGTTAAATTTGTAGACATAACACTACAATTGCAAGCTCTATTTATAGGTTGTCATTTTATGGAGTAAAACGTTCCTTCTCTCCTTGATACTACCATTGTTCATCTTATCAAGAAAAAAGATAGCCTCAATAACAGATTTTCTAAATAAGAAAATAATCCAAAAATACGTTCAATATAGGGATACGACTTAAATGGTAGAGTGCTCACTTCGCATGTGAGAGGTATAGGGTTTGGTCCCCTATATCTCCAACTGAAACATTGTAAAATAAACGTTTCATCATATGGGCAATTTTTATTTTTACAAATACACCCTTACTTTAATACCTATTTTTAAACAATATAGTTCTTAAAACAGAAATACTAGAAAATGCTTTTTAAAATTTTGATATAAAGAAAGTATATTTATCATGTTTCATAGATAACATAACATCTTTACCACAATTTATTTTTGTTTTAAGAAACTATTAATATTTGATGAACACAAAAGTATCAATTCGTTTTTTTTAACCAAATGGCTTTTACCTCTCAAAACAAAAGTATAGTTCAAGAACATATTTTTGTTTTTTTGCTGATGTGGCAATTGTAAAAATAAATGAAAAAAAAACATTGATATTGTAGAGCCCCTTTAATATATATATATATTAAAAGAAGGATTTTAGGCTACAGCCCCCACCATCCAGATACATGGTTTTTTCAAATTTAGACACATGACATTTTCTTAGAAATTGCTATTAAAGCCCACAACCCATTATCATCATTTAGACAAGTGACCTTCTCATATCAATTTTTGAGAAATTCCTACTAAAACCCACAATCCACACTACCAGGCTACAGCTCCCCACCATTCAAACACATGGCCCTTCTCATTTTTCAAGAAAGCTAGACACGTGACACTTTCTGAAAAGTTGCTACTAAATCCCACAACCCACTACCATCATTTTCAATTCATCCCTAAAAAAATGCAGAAAATGCAAAAGTGGTTGTTTACATTCTATCAATCTCACTTAATCATTAACCCTCTATCTATCATAACAAAAGAAAATTATCCATATTCTAATAATTATTGAAAAGTTATTTTTTGAAATAAATATTTTTTTAATTTAATAATTATTTAAAATATTAATAAATATAAATTTAACAGTACCGATTCCATTAATATAAATTTAACATTACTGATTCCGGTATTTAGTACGGGGTCACACTAGTTACGTATTAAACGTGTAGCTGTTAATTGTAACAATGGGTCTAACGTCCCAAAGTTCAAATTAACAATTGGGTTCGCTTTTCCATTTTGGGTTTATTATTACAAACCCGATTGGTTCTAGTTTGGGATTGTTGGATTGGATTTGGACTTATATGATTCCTTTAATTTTGCTTCAAGTTTACTTAAGAAAGCTCATCCATTATATGGGTACTGAATGGGGGAGGAAGATGTGGCAAAAAATCCAAGGTGAATACATTTCCAATTTCTAACCCCTGCACAATTCCCATGAGCTGATTGTAATTAAGTTGGTCTGCCATCAAGAATTCCAAGTGTGTCTTCCAAAAGAGGTCAAATGGAGATGAGTTTTCTTACCAAGCAATGCTTTAATTGAAGTTTGCCTAAGGCCTTGGACCTTGGTATGGGCAAATGGGGATAAAGTGTATAGTAACGGCCAACCATTTCTTTGCAGAGCTACCAGGTAAGACTTAAACTAGTATGGGTTTTCTTCTCACAGCTCTCTCAACAAAGTCGTAGAAGAATAATGGAGTGTCATCTTTTTTTCTCTATCAATGGTTCTCTATCGCCATAAATAGGGACCTGTTTTCTAGCCTTTATTTATGCTTGTTGTATGGATCAAATCATTGTTTTCAAAATCGGATCGGACTGTACAGTCGGGTCGGAAAAACTGGGAACTGGTCAGGTGATTGGTTTCATTTTCCCCCAAACTAGATTTTCTTAAAAAAACATTGTTTTGGTTAGTAAACCGTTGAACCATGCGGTTAACAATTTGAACGGTTTTGGCCGTTTTTTAATTTTTTGTTAGAACGGACCAACCGGATCCCTGATTGATTTGGTCTCAGAATTGATACCAGGTGACAATTTGAAGAAATCAATTGCCCGGGGGGTGGTTTTATATTAACACCCCTATTGTCTTGGGTGAGATTTCATGTTCATGACGATTTTACCCACACCTATCCACATAACATCGCAGCCATATATAGGGAGGGAACAATTCATCCTCTTACATGTTATTATACACCGGGAGATTTTCCAATGCAAGGAGGTAGTGTTTTAGGCTTAGTTTGGAAGGAGTACAAATGCAAATATGTAAAGTGCAAAACGTTATATTTTGTATGTATTTGCAATGTACATATTTGCATCTGTACTCTTTCCAAATTGATCAGCCTTAGGGTATTGTGTGGGTAGTGTTCTTGTGGGTAGGAGATCCGTAGTCCCCTGGGTCAATAAAATCCCTTATCTGAATAAAGGGCAAAAATGGATTAAAAAAATATAGCACGTATAAAATGGAATATGAAGGTTGACTAATAGAGATATTTTGGTGATGGGATCTGCTCCTCACAAATGGGTGCCTCACATGCACATCCACCGTGCATTGGAAACATCTCTCGTGAATATTTACTAATAAGTACGGGAGATGTTCCCAATGCATGATAGGATGTGCGTGTGAGGCGCCAATGAGGTGCCAGTTGTGAGGAGCAGATCCGGTCTCGATACTTTGTGCCCAATGATGTCGATCTATAATGGTAATAGATCTTTAAAAGTCAAAGGGGTGGTTTAAATATTTGTCATATACCATAGGGGAGGTTTACGCAATTTTATCAAAAGAATTAAAAAAAGGCAAAAGAGGGATAGAGAAATGGGATAATAGCATATAAGGGCAACTTTTGGGGTTTAATATCAATAAAAATAATTTTTTAAAAAAATTCAAAAATGGGTTAACTTTTTAAAAATAATATCAATAAAGGGCAAAGATACTGTTCATCATCTTCTTTGTGCCATTTGTTCACCAGCGCTATCGTTCGCCGCCGCCCGCCGCCACCTTCGCCCATCTCAACCTCTGCCTCTGGCAACGTTGTTGGAGGTGGCCAAAGGCAGAGGTGGCGACGGTGGCACTGGTGGTCATTTCTCTGCCCAACGCCGCTACCTCCACCATCGCCTCTTGCAATGTTGTCGGAGGTGGGTGGAGACATAGGTGGCGGCGACGGGCAACAGTGGATAGAGGTGGTGGGTGGTGACGTGTGGTGTCGATGAACAAATGGCAAGAAGAAGATGATTAACAGTGTTTTTGCCCTTTATTGATATTATTTTTAAAATGTTAAACCATTTTTGAAATTTTTTAAAAAATATTACTTTTATTGATATTAAACCCCAAAAGTTGTCCTTGTATGCAATCCGTAGAAAAATCCTTGGGTGAAAAAGACAAAAGAGGGCGAATCGAGAGACGAATCAGGACTCAGGACTCAGGAGGGAGTTTGAAGGAAAAAGAGACAAACCCTGGGAAAGTATAAGAGGGAAGAAGGAAAGAGGACCCACTTACAGCTTCGGCGGAGGGCTCCCAAAGTGCCGACTGCCAACTGCATCTCTCTTCCAGTGCAGCATGCCCATCATCGACGTTCCCTTATTGGGTTGCAAGGAACCTTGAAAGTTGAAACCACTACTCTCATAAACCAGCAGGCAACGAGGTCATCAGCCTCCTGGATGCTAATGATCGACACCAATCGTGACAACCATCTGAGCCAACGTTGGTAACATATCCATGTATCGCTAACCCAGGTTTCGATTCATTATTTGATGTTCTTCGTTTTTTCATTTTCATTTCTTTTTATTTTCTATAGCTGTTTTTTGGCATGAACTCGACAAGTGTAGGTTAGCCCCTGTTTAATCTTGATTTTATTGTAATCAATGACAATGGATTGCACCCTGTTTGGCCCTAATTCGGTTCTGTCAATCGCATGTTGGTAGTGGTAGATTACCCCTATTTGGCCTTGATTTGATTTTGTTAATGACATGGCAACAGCAGTGAGCTGGGTTCGGTTTAATCCGAACGTAGCTTCATTAGTGAACTGCATGAATAAAGCTTCCTCTGGTTTTATTGGACTTCTTGACTTGAGGAGATGGATTTTGGTCTATCTTGAGTTCAATTTGATGTCTTATTTTGGCTTATTAATGTTACGAGCATGTTTCAAGTTTAGCAGAGAATAGTCTACAGTTTAATCTTGGTTCAGTAGTGCTGGTTACCTTGTCTCTTTGCGTATGATCTTCTTATATGATGGCTTGTTTTTGTTGAAGTGCTTTGATTTGCTTGAGAAGGCTTCTTGGTGGTGGTAGCCTCTAGCTATGCAGGACTTGCCAAATTTTCTCAAATAAGGTGGCGGTGATCCAAGAAGAAAAAGGGCAAGGCTCTACTCTGTACCCTTGCGTTCTCAAGGACTCTCATACTCAAATGGGAAAGTTAGACGATACCTAGGGTGCTGCTTATGCTTCTCATCCTGCTATTTGGTTTTCATTTTGTGTTATTCTCTGAGATTTCCATGATGTGGTTCATTTGGAACCTAAGATAGAGGGGGGGGGGTAATTCTTTCCTTCTCTCTGATCCAAAACCAACCTAGTCTCTGGTTTGACCCTCTCTTGACTTTCTTTGTAGTCATCAAAACCCTAAATGATTTTGAAATAAAATAGCACGGGGACCCATCACCTCAAATTCTTTAAACTCGATGGGTGGTGACTCTTAGAAGTTAGAATGACACAAGTGAGTTTTCCCATGCTCACGCCTTGGTGACTCCACTGGGGAGTTGCTTGGACTAAGAAGAACCTTGCCTACGTTCAATTTTCAATATGAGTAATGTATGTAGACTGCCACAGTGGGCTTTTCTTGTGCTGTTTTAGGGAATTTCTTTGTGGAGTTGTGATTACTATTTCAGTTTACTGGTTATTGCAGCATGATTAATTTTCTTATCAAACTCACATTCAACATTGGCTTGGTGCTTTCAATTCTGTATTTTGAACTTAGGCCTAACAGTTTTTGAAGTGGATGGTGATGTTTGGCTAGGTGTTCTTAGTAATGTTTGAAAGCATGACTCGTGACTGTAATGCTTTTGGTTATGAAATTGACTTAGCATTTTGTATAGACTTGAATTCAAAAAACTTTTAATCCAAGGAGTCAATTCAGCCTTCTGTTTTAGTGTTTTGTTGGTATTGACTATGATTTTCTAAAATGGATTCAGGATTTGTTTTATTAATTGAACTGCTGATTTTATTTTGCCCCTTTTCTTAAAAGCATGTATTCCAAATTTTGATCAACCGAAGTGTGAGTTGGCATTGTTCAAAGAATGGATTCAAGATCTGTTTTATCAGTTGGAGTGCTGATTTAATTTGCCCTGCATTTTTAAA